>NC_044189.1:8118792-9318792 GCF_900880675.1 Sparus aurata | reverse complement strand
AAAACACAGATAGAATTCAAAGGCAGCTGACACCTGCTGCTGTCTGCTAGCTATCCTTGGCTTTAGTTAGCTACCGTTAGCTAATCAGCTAGAAAGAGAGTTTGACATCAGCAGCGGTTGAGAAGAGCGTGGATTTTGTTGCGGATAGACAAACCAAGATGGTTTTGGTGAGTTTTATTTAATTTATGTCGTATTTTAAGTGTGTTCGACAATGAGTTCACAAGGCGATTAAGCTAATCTCAGTTCAGCCAAAGAGCAAAACTTGAAACCAGAAGGTGTACAGTCCGTATTGTTTTAAGTAACATACTTTAATTTCTTGACTTTTGTGAGTTTATTTTGTAGATTCATTCATCTCAAGCTCAACAAATTTCAAGAAAGGAAACTATGGAGGGCTGTTTGTGACAGGACAAGCTGGGGTTAGCACGTTAGCATGCTAATTATTGAAGACATCTCTGCAACACAGTACAGAGACATATTTCCAATAAGTCAACTGTGTTCTTTCTTCACAATCGATAATGTTCGCTTCAAAATATAATTCTGTCCATATCTAACACATAAAATGAAAAACTATGCATATCCATATATTTTGGAATTTGTCGTGACATAGAAGGAGGAGTAGGTGCATCTTTATGGATGCAATACTGGTAAGTGTTTGTGTATGTGTGTGTGTGTGTGTGTTTGTATGTGTGTGTGTGTGTGTGTGTGTCACTCGCAGTAACCACGGTGTTAACCTGCTTACACTTCCTGCGAGAAAAAAGGACAACAGGTTCTGCGATACAGTGACTCACTTTCAATTGTTCTGAATTATGTCAGACATTTAAAACACGGTTTAGCCGAGACGTCTAACCTTCGACTGTGACTAAGATGTTGGCGCGCTATACGCACCGGCACGATGCTGCTCCGTGTGTGTCAGTCTCGAGTAATTGATTAGTAGGTTCATGACTGTGCGGCAGGCATGCGGAGGGGCCGGTTTCTGAACAGTACCTCCATTAGTCCACAGGTCAGCTCAGGGAGCCCGACAATTCTTTACCAGATACTAAGACTGTGGGTGTGTTTGTTTCCTCTATAGTGTCAAACAGGCCCATCGTGACTTTGACATCCCCCTTGAACTGTATGAGATGCTACAGTCAATACAAAACAAAATAACCTGAAGATGTGTTTCTTAAGTCTCAAGTCTGTGTCAGATAAAACGCTGGACGAGGATTAAAACTTAATCCCTAACTATCAACAAAAACAGATGTCGGGATCTAACTCTGACCTAGAACATCCATCTACAGCATCAACAATTAAAGAATGTATTCATACGGCGCATTTTAATAGAAAAAATAACCTCATACTGAAAAACTAAGAAAAATCTCACTTAAAGGAGGAATGACACATTTTGATTTACTGTACTTTCGACTGAAATTTGATACTAACGAGAACTCTGTTGCTCGTTATTATTATTTATTTTCCCGACTGGATGCGTCGCCTCCACGCACTGTTGAGTTTTGTGTAACCTGTGTAGCTCTTGTGTGCTGAGGCGGTTCTCGCAGTGTCAGCTCATCATTCATCTTTTTTTTTTTCCCTGTGCAAACACAAGATGTAACCCTGTCTGGTTGACGCAGCCACACAAAGGACATGATTATATCGTCATGGCATGTGACCTGTATAAACAAACCGCCTCCACCTGAGTGTTTGTGCACACACCTCTGCTTGTTAAAGAGAGTGCTGTGCCGTTTACAACTTTTCAGACCGATACAGCAGAGTTGAAAGTGCTGATTACTTCCAAACTTAATATTAAAAGTGTTTGATGTGTATTTTTCTGCGTGTGCGACGCTGCCTAAATGCCGAACATTTCATTATCTCGACCAGTTATCTTTTCACTGGTGTCTGTTAGTTGTTTTTGGTAAGTTGGTTGGTTTGTAAGCTTGTTGGTTTGTAAGTTTCTACGAAACACAGATGGAGGATGGGTCTGGGCCCAGAATAGATCCCATTATCTTTTGGTGAGGATCCGGATAAAGGGACAGGGAGTCCGGAATTTTTTCTTAACGTCTTTAACATAACGAGATGGGACATTTAGGTGGCATTCGTTTGGAAAAAATGCAGCAAAAGTGTCCTCTTATGGTCGATAAAACATGATAAAGTGCCCTCTAAGGTGCCCTTAAAGTACCCTCTCTTCGCTACAAATATCGGACCACTCTCTGCGTGATGGTGCCCTTTTTGTTTTTTTCACCCCTGACCCTCAAACATCCCGAGTCCGCCACTGCTGGTATATAAAAAAGGGGGCTGTTTGGCCTTTTGGTTGATGTATCTAGGTTTTAATTTACCCATGTCTCCGTCCTGCCCAGGTGAAGTTGCAGTCGATTATTACGGCCACATCCCCAATGAGTTTACTCAAGGCAACGGTGTGTTTATTTTAGCTGCTTGTTGTTATAAGTTCCAGGAAAACAAAAAATGATGGGTGACGAGAGAAAGTGAGGAACGTGACTGAACGTTTGAAGCGTTACCTCATCAGTGAACATTTTCATTCACAGCGGTGACTGTTTAATGGCGTAGTATGAAGTGTCTTGTCAAATTCATACTCGAAACAAATATGGGGCAGCATATACCCGGAATCCCCACTAACTGCAGCCTACTGTAGATACCGTTAGCTAGCTAGCTCAGCTAGCCATGCAGCCAGTTATATGTTATACGTTGTAGCGTATGGCGAGCACGAGAGCTTTTAAATTACATGTTGTGTGTTTACAATTTATGCTTGATTATGGCTTTGCTCAGCACAGTCCACAGATAAAGGCACTCGTGAAATAAAGCAGTATGATAAGCGGGTATATCAACACTTTGGGTTCCTACTCTTGTTTGGACCGTACCGAGCTAATCACAAATACTTATTGGTAGCAATTCAGAAACACTGATCTTTGTTTAAGGATCATAATCTTAAGCCGGTCATATGTTTGTCCAACTTGTCAGGCAGCCTGTACTGTTTACAAACGGGCATATCACAGTCGGACAGATGGCGTTTCCATCTCTGTGTTTTGGGGAAATGACTTTATGGCTCAGCCGGAAGATTAACAGCTAAATTTCAGGGATCACCGCTTGTATTGCTCATCTTCGTCTTTGCCGATTTTTTAATTGAAGACAAAAACAAAGGGAGGAAAGCAGCTTCTTCTTTGCCACTTTGTGCATTTAAACATTTACCATTAAAAGTGCAAGTACAAACAATCTTCATGGTTGGTAAATCTGCCTATTCTTTTCTCACTGAATCAAATAATCATTTGGTCTTGTAAATAGTAAAAAGCAATCCATATTTTTTTCCCCAAAGTTGCTTATTTTGCCCAACTAACAGTGCAGAAGCCAAAGACATTCACTTTAATATCATAAATGACTCGGAAAAACAGCAAATATTCTTATCAACCTGTTCTTATCCCAGGAAATGTATGTAGAATAGTAAAGTATATCAAAGTGAATGCAGAGCTGTTGGTCTGGGGCTCTTCTGAAAGCTTATCAGTTGTTTTGTTTCTCTGTAAGGGCCTCTGGCATTAATCTACAGATGGAACACACTGAATTATTTATTTATCGCCTCAATGTTTTAATGCAAAAAAATAAGCCTGCAGATGACCTGTGATGGCACCTATTAGCTGTAAAAACAGAATGGGTCCACATCTTACGGTGTTTCAGGGTACAATTACGAATTAGATGACAATATCACTGATAAATAAGTCCTAGCCTGTGTTTTTCTCTGGAAATATACAAGTGCTCACATCAAAACACCCCCGTTTGAGAGTAACATGGGCAGACAAACATTAAGGTTCCTTATTTCTTTATTTACATCCAACTTTGTGGATATAAAATAGTCAAAACAAGTGCGTAGGTGGAAATAAACAGCCTATTCAAAGAGCAAAACGCATAAAGAAGCTACAGCGAGAGAATATGCTGTAACTGTAAATGACTTAAACGATTAATGGATCAAAATAGTTGCTAGTTTTATTTATCCACTGATCAACTGAGTGAACAACTGAAACACTGCAACCGGTTTTCAAGTCAGAACTGATGCTGGTCCCCTCAAATCAGACAACACAGGAAACATTTCATCATGTACTTTGTCTTTGACCAAAATAAGATATGACATAGCAGCCTGAAACTGCTGCAATATATATATATTTTTTTTGTCTGCAAAACTTCGTGAGACTGTTCAGAAGCCATTTCACCGCATGTCCCTGGATGCTTTTAAAATCCAAAAGTTGAATTTCTGCACATTTAGTTCACTCTTTTGCACGGTTGCATAACGTTTGGGAGGACTGAATGATTTTATGGATTTCACAGCCTTCCCCCGCTTTCAACAGTCCTGTCTAGACAGAGCTTCACCCGCTGTCTATCTATATAACTATCAACTTAATTATCTCCAAATAAATTAAAACTGATCTGGCATGCTGCTCAAAATATCTTTTTAGTCACCATTAACCTCATTAAACAGGCTGTAGCTGACTGCACTGACTGCTGGTGATCTCATGATGTGATCAGAGTCCCAACAGACCCAAACATGAGTATGGATCACTTCTCAGCTGAGAGGTGAGTGAAGTCTGAAGCGATAAATCAGGAGCACCTGGAGGTAACCTGAGGTGCTCAACGCTGCAGGCTGTTCACAGCTCTCCATCTTGTGTCTGCTGCTGCTCCATACGAAGCCACACGACACATGCACAGGCATGAACACAGACACCTAGGGGGAGGATTCTGGAGCGTACCTGGCCACCTGCTGTATCTCCTTAGCCGGCTTCTCCGGGGCAGAGCTCCCCTTCGACTTCGTCTTGAACTTGAGGAACTTGAACTTCTTCTTCTCTCCCGCGCTCTTATCCGCATCCTTCTCCGCCGGAGGAACGCTCAGGTTGGCCTCGCTCCGGGAGAACCAGCTCTTCAGAGACTTTCTGGGGGAACTCTTCGCCATCTCTGGTCTGGCACCGAGGGTCAGAGGAGGACCGGCGGGGGGATGTCTCTCAGGGGTGAGTCTGTCTGGACTGTTCTCCTCCCGCTGGTTATCCGGTCATTAAAGAGTCGAGGGAGAGGTAAAAACGAGACACAGCGCGCGGATGGCTCACTGTTGACAGATGTCAGCTGCTCCTCCTGGAGCCGCAGCAGAGCTCAGGTGTGGCGACACGCCCCTGAGGAGCACCACCCAGAGCCGGGCAGCCTCCCAGCGACACACCACCGCCACCGACTGCTGGTCCTCCACCTTAAAGGGGCACTGCGCGGTGCTGGAGAGGAAATTCAAACTCAGGGTTTTGATATCTACAAAGTTAATGAGGTAATAACACGAACTCAGAGATATTTAGTTTCTCCCATAACTTAATAAAGAAACTGCTGGCAGATGAAGAACAATATTTGAAGCTAGAAAGGTGGCAGGGTCCGCCACATGTAAACAAAGTAAAAGAGTATGAAACTGTGTCATCCTTTAAGGTCAGTTTGTTTATTCAGTCGTGAACACAAAGAGAGTTTGTTTATTCGAGCATATAAAAAAAAACTAGTCGATGAACATCTGTCTCTTCTGATCTTCCCCAAAACTACGTAGCTGTCCTTTGAATTTTATTTTATTTTATTTGTTATTTTATTATTTAAAAACAGAACACAGATACTCCTGATTTGGCAACTAATAGTAATTACAGTGTTTTCTTCTTCTTTTTTACACGTCTGTCAGTTTCAGATATGACTTAAACTAGAGAAGAAAAACAGATCTAATGTCAGAAATCTTATTTAACGTCAATGTAAGTGATTATTACCTCCAGAGTAAATTTTTTTCAGACAAGATGTAGGTAAACGAATAGGTAGTTTAAAGGGGCACGGTGTTTTTCTGTAGAAGAATTTCAAACTCTGAATTTCAATATTCACAAAATGAATGAGGTAATAGTACAAACTGAACTTCCATAACTGAATGAACAAGTTGTTCCTCAGAGGAAAATAAGATCCACAGAACACTGTTTGAAGCTAGAAAGGTGGCATGGTCCGCCACATATAAACAAAGTAAAACAGCATGAAACTGTGTTGTCCTTTTTAAGGTCAGTTTGTTTATTCAGTCAAGTTTGTTTGGACATAAAAACAAATCTGTCAATGAAAATCAAATTAATCCAAGGTGGCCATTTCTTCCGTGTTGCACCTTTAAAGGTTCAAGATGGTTGACTTTTAAGTCTCATATCAACTTGTCAGGCTTTGGACCGGTGCTAACCCACCCTTCCAACCCAAAGCATCAGTATTTCACAAGTTGGGAATGAGACAATCAACAATCTTACAAACTGGACCTTTAAGATGATGTGTATATTCTTATTTGTGTGTATACATTGATCATCTAGTCCCAATGTCCTGTATGCAGGGTTCGTACACATTTTTCAAGGTCAAATTCAAGCACTTTTCAAGCACTTTTAAGGGTCATTTACAAAATTTTCCAGCACCTTATCGCTGGGGTAAAATACATATCTTCAGGAATATATATATATATATATCTTCAGGAATATATATACTCAGGAATATATATACTCACTTTTCACTTTTATCACAATAATGTACATTGAATTATGCTGTAAACATCTAAAATGATGTTTCATGATAGCAAAAACTTTAGAAATTAAAGGAGAACACAAAGTTTTTTATCCAAAAAAAGGGAAGCCACTTGGCGTTCTTCAGGTACACTTGCACTGGGACAAAGAGAGACCTGAGAGCACCCTGTAATTTTCTTTTCTGACATAAACTTTTATAAGCTTTTCGCTATTGCTACCAGGCTGCATGTGTGATGATTCACACACACACACACGGATTTTATTTCTCCTTGTAATAAGAAAACGATCCAGTCTGATCCCAATGTTGCCAAGACACAGAGTTATAATGTCAAGCACTTTCAAGCACTTAAGCTAAAATCCAAGCACTTTTCAGACCTTGAAAACACAACATTGAAATTCAAGCACTTTCAAGGAATTCAAGCACCCGTACGAACCCTGTGTATGCAACCCTTGCAAGCGGGGTTGCAGCACCAACTTCTGGACCTCTCCCCAAATCCATGGTAGTTTTTTTTATTAATCTTTTTATACTACTACCTTTTAGTGGTCCTCCCCACACAAGGGTCCTGTATACCCCCCCCCCCCCCCCCCCCCAGTCTGACGCCTCAGGGTGCAAGGTGGGGCCTCCAGACTTGTTCTGGCACATCCTGCGGACGCTCAATCGGATTGGTATTAGGGGAATTTGGGGATTAAACTGCAGGTAATACTTCTGTACCAATACCAAAGTGAGGTTTTAAATCCAGGACTTACTTGTAATGGAGTACTTGGCATAAATGGACACCTTTAGTACAATATACGCTTACTTTAAATAAAAGCTTGTGTTCCAAATAATAATAATAATAATAATAATAATAATAATAATGATAATAATAATGATGATGATGATGATGATGATAAAGATGTCATTATAAAAACATTTGAGCAGAGCAACAGTCACATGAGGCAGCCATATACAGCTTTTCATTTATAAAACTTCTCAATATATCCACCTGTGAAGTCAGTGGATGGACGGCGACATCTTGTGGTCTCTCTGCAGTTTGCAACCTGATCACAGTTTTAATACAAAGGTTCTCTGGCAGGCTCGGCCCGTTTGCATGCCTGCGTCCCTCTGTGCCTCAGGGTGGCGCTGCCGGCACGCTCGATCCAATCATAGATGACACCGTTTACTGTACATGTCAGAACTACAAAAAAAAAAGTCACTCTGGAGCTCCATGTTTGATCGGGAACTGTCTGATGCAATAAATGATGAAGTGACATAAACAGGATACAAACCATAAGTGCTTCTCGTTGTGGGGTCCTTGTGTGTGTGTGTGTGTGTGGGGGGGGGGGGGGGCCTCCCTATGCTTTCACCATATTCACTGTTTCACTCCATCCACAAGTAACACAGTGGCAGAATGTGTCAACATTTAAGTCGTGGGTGTCAAACATTTTCTGTAGTCACGCATCCAGAAGCCAACAAATGAATCTGACGGGGGATCCTGGGATAAAACTCCAGCAGACGGAGGACGGTGGTCTGATTCATGCCAGTCTGACTCGCTGACGTGAGAAAGAAAGGTCACCTACAACTGCAGTGGTGCCATCAAATGTCATCATTTTGATAATCAGACACTCAGGACGCATTGTGTTACTTTGCTGTAACAGTAGCCACCCACACTGGTTGCACTGGTAATGGTAGATAAGAGAGATAAGGAAATGGAAAGACTCGACTCTTACACTTTTATGAAGGGTTGTTAAGGTGAACTCATATCATCCGTGGATTGTACTGGGATTCCCCTGCAATCAACAGGGTTACAGTGCAGGAACAACTTGGATCCAGGGCTCCAATAGTAGTGTTATTATGCTGGAACGCTGCTGTGTGATTTTATTCTCATGATAAAAATAGATCACGAGCCCTCAAGGAAGCAAAAACCCACCATATAATAAAGGTTTATCGTTTTGGGAAGTGCGCTTGTTTGCTCTCAGGCGGGGACTAACGTGAATTACACACTCAGACCTGTGAAATTAGGCCTGGAGTAACGGAAAGAATCTAAACGCAGGAGGAAGTGTAGCTGTCCTGACTCGGATCCGGGATCAGGAATCAGTTTGGGAGTGATACGGAGTCATTTTGAGGTTTTTCAGTTGTGTGTTTGTTTTTCTGTTTTGAAACCCGTCTGCCTCAGTTGCTCAGGAAAATGCAGCAATGCTTCACCCGGCTTTTAACCGGAATGGGGGGGTTGGGAACATAACGACTGAATTTTCATTATATATTCAGGATTTACTCTTTTTTCCTAATCACGAAACAGTGAAACAACCTTCACATCCACTCCGCTCTTCAAACGAAAGGCTAAACCTGAGGTCTGAAGTTGTTTAACTGTAACTCCGGCCGAGCGTGATATGTTTTTAAAAGTCAAGGGTGCCTCATGTTGTTTGAACAGGCGTGTCATTTGTCAGCAGCAGGCTCCAGCGAGTCTCCCTCAAGCATTCACAACAGAGAACCGATGAATATTGTTTTAGGAGCATCTTGAACTCACTGAGCACGGTGCTGTGGACACATTATTTGTTTTTTTTTTATCTTTATGTGTTAAACCTTTAGACCCATTTGGCTGATTGCTGCCGCATCACAACCTTCTGTTATTAGTCAGAACCACACACCCATGTATATGACCCTCACTGCTGACTAAAACATAACTGCAACCGAAAGTCAAGCATGAGATCAGACTGGAGTTAACGGCATGAGGGATGAACACAGGGCGCTTGAACCCAGATGACGTACGCTTAAAAGGCACGCACACGCAGATTGTCAGCCTCTGATAATAGAGCCCGTTCATTTTATTAAGGTTCGTCATCCTCTTAACATTGGCAACTGTCTTTTCTCTGTAACTTCAAAAAACAAAAAAAATGATAGCTGGCATAAGAGCGGCTTTGCTGTCGACATGGTCAGTGCACGCGCAAACACAACACGGCCCTGCCATCCAGCGCCTAATCATAGCCGAGATCGTTCCGCAGAAATCAAAGAGAAAGTCGTCTGATTATCAGGAGTTGCATCAGTTGATCCGGAGATAAAACACTGTGAAGATCTATCGGTTATGCAACGCGACTCTTCCAAGTAAGAAGATAAAATGTGACAGCGGGTTGGCCGCCGACCAAAGCACCACTTCTGCATCACCGGTTTTTCTTCTTGAGGGAGCTGCCTGCCGCTTTTAAATGGAAATACTGCCATTTGATTAAAACGTTCCTCTTTTTTTTTTTTTTTTTTTATCTTACATCTGGATTCTAACCACTTTTAAAAACTTCTTTCTGTTTTTAAAATGAATCAAAACTACTATTTTGCAAGTACTCAGTGGCTCTCCTTGTATCGTGAATTGACAGTTTTTCAGATTTTTTTTTGATAAAAAGTGCAGACAGTGTAACACAGGGAGATGAAATGAGTGCGGCGGCTGTTGCTCAGGGGGTAGAGCCAGCGTCTTCTTTGTCCGATTCCCCTGATCTGCATGTCAAGTGTCCTTGGGGCAAGATACTGAACCCCAAACTGCTCCTGCTGTGCTGGTCGGCACCTTGCGTGGCAGCCACCGCCGTCAGGGTATGAATGTGTGTATGAATTACTGTAAGTCGCATGCCCTAAATGTAAATGAGTAAAACCTTGATGATGATAAAAAAAAAAATCCAAATCAGGCGTTAATAGCAGCTTCATACAAGTGTTTTGACAGACAGGGCCTGAAAAGGGGGTTAAAAGAATTTCAAAATCAATCCTTAAAGACACGGTTCAAGTTTTTTGTTTGTTTTTTTTAAACCTATGTGAAGTCGAGCTGCAGCATTTTGTATAAGTTGGAGGGATTTTTAAGAGAGGCATCTATAGAGGGAGTTACAGTTGTCGAGGCGAGACTGAATACTGCACGGACGACCTTCTCCAGGTGAGCGAACCACAGGAATGACTGGATTTTTTTTGTTGTTGTGACATTGCGTATCTGATGAAAACACGACACAGAGCTTCCAGTGTAACGTTGTGCGCAAAAACATTGAATGATAAATGAATGAACAAAAACAAAAGGAGCGATGGGTGTGAGCCGGAGCGAAGGTGCGAAAAGTGCTGATCTGATCAAATCAAGGGTGAGAATTCAAAGTGCATACGCAAAAGGAGCCTGCGATGTAGTTCTCTGGAGAGTGGGATCGTAAATACCTGAGCTGGGAAAGTTTTCTGATAAGCGTCTTGCGGAGATGAAATGTTCTCTCTCTACAGCTTGTCTTTTTTTTTTTTTCTGCGACTGAACAGTATGGATCTGATGAGGTACTGCATAGGATATGATGCAACCTCTGACTGGATTTTGAAGCAAACACCTGTAGAAGTGTCAACTGGTTTCCAACTGGAGCGTGTCTGGTCCGCCTGTCTCTTTCTTGTAATTTGTCAGCATCCTCTCGGTTACCATTGCTGAAAAAATAAAAGATGAGGATTTCAGTGAATTTCCTCAGCATCATCATTTCCCAGAAAAGGGCGTGGATGCAACACCAGCAGGCGCTGACACCAACTGTGTCCAGACTTTACTTTCAACAACGTGACAACGTGGTGGTGACGGCGCACCGAGATAAGCGAATTCAGTATTGATTTCGCTCAAGACAGCTGGACTTTAGAACCAGAGACGGTAGCTGCAGCATCAGTTGCGCGTCGCAGCCCACAGAGGGGTCAGGGTTCAGTCTGCGGTGGCGCTGACGACTGTTTGGAAGCAAAAGTAAAAAGCACTACAGAGTCAGCACTTTTGAGTGAGTAAGAGCCGAGGATCTGTGGGTGTGTATTTTTTACCCCAGAGGCACGCTGTTCCTTGGAATTAATAAAAAAAACAACAACAACAACGGAAAATTACCCCAGCCGCACATGTCATTGTACTGCAAAACAATGATTCTTCTAGAGATCACAAAGCTTGCTGTGTTTTTCCTCTGCCAAACTGGAAACTTACAATATCTATTTTTTCCCTGGAAGTCAAGTGTGTGTTCACCTTTTGAAGCACTCTGACACAAGTTAAGGACTTCCCTGGAAGTTTTCGTTGGCACCCTACTGTGTGCACTGAGGAGTACTTCCTTGTCAGGCAGCTATGTGGCACATCCATATCTGAATTGAGGCTTTTTGTTGTTGTTTTTTGTCATTTACTTGAACGACTGTCACAGTATTCAGACGTGCCTGTGTTCATTTGTTTGTGTGTGTGTGTGTGTCTAGGGGTCCTGTAGTGGTTCTCACGGGTTAAATGAATTTAATCTGCTGTGCTGCCGGCCGGCGACGGAGGGGAACTATAGGCTGTCTGTTTTCGAAGAAACGGTTTTCGAAGAAACGGTGTCTTGTGATATCAGGGAGTGAAAAAGGAAAAAAACAGTATAAACAGGATGTCTGCTTCGCTTGAGCCCTGTCCTCCTCACCACGCAGACGAAAGTAACTGAAAGTGTTCTTTTCTAGGTCTTATATTAGCCCCTTTGCTAATTTACAGAGTGTGTTTGGCTCTCTGTTTGTTCAGTATGTAATCGGACCAATTTCCTCTGATGTTCTGTTGAATTTATGTCCGGTCACTTCACCTAACCCTCGCTTGCAGGGCAGCATAGGCATTCTAGGTTTATGCCTGTAGATTGATGTTGAGATGTCGTATTTTTTTGTTAGCTAACCAAGAAGATAGCATCGCCCTGGTTTCCTGTGGGATTTTGGTCATCGCCAAAAACAACCTCTGTAAGCACCACGAGTTTATGATACCTACATGTTTTTGTTTTTTTTTAAACCGCAGCGAGTAAAAAGCTAACATATTCTATAAACAGACTACACTGCAGTCACATCTTACATCCTACTACACAATTGTTATTCACGTTTTCTTTTTCTATAAACTGATCTATCTACAGGTAAAGATAAAGGAAGAGCAGGTTGAAGCTAGAGTCGGCCTATGAAGATGTAAGTATATCATTCTCCCTGTTCGGCATGATGATGTTTAACATCCTTGACACCCACTGACCAGCATTTAGTTATTACAGGCATTTAACCGAATACCAATAAAAAAAATCAAAAAAGAATCATGACTTTTTTAAACAATGTTTAAAATACTTTTTTAAAACTTGAACATTTTTGCTCACATGGCTGGTTCCCTGTAACAGGTTTCTGGATAACGGGCATGTGGACGCTGAGTTTGATACTGTTTAAATGGTTGTAACCAGTCATCCTGACACTTGATTACATTTCTGTTTAATGGCAAAGTAAACTGAGAAGGCTTGAATCATAGGTAACGAAGATGACAGAATATAACTCAAATTACATTAGGCTGAATGACCAAATAATGCTAGGTAGGTTATAGCAAAACCATGTATCTGTAAATATATAAAAATAAGCCATAACTACATTAGCAACGTATACAGTTAAGTTTAATACATCTTCACTTCAGGTATCTTTAAAATGTATAGTTTTTAAATTCATGTTACTTGTGATGTCACAGTTCCAGTTAACATGGCAACCATTTAACACCCGACCAAGACATTTTCTTAGGTTTCCATTGTGCTTACCTGCAGTGAGAATGTGTGTTTCAAGCACAAACCTGGAAATAGAGCTGATGCAACTCAATCTTGTATGAACATCATGTACATGTGAATGACCTCATGTTTCACAGGATGTGGTAAACAAAGCTGTTTGCAGTGTTGGGGGGGGGGGGGACTCGGCTGGTTACCCATCTGTGAAAGACACTGGTTGCATTCGATATTTCATTTCTTTGTATGTTTTCGTCTCTTCTCTGTTTCAGAACTTGTTCTTTCTAACTGCTGCTTCGATTGTGTACTTTGCACAATGGAGTGAATGTGCAGCTGTTGGTGCAGCTGGCAGGCTGCCAGAAGAGAAGGATTTCCTGTCTCCGCTGCTGCAGTTTGACTGCGCACATTAAAGGTGTTTTTATTCTGGTCAGTAGCGTGTAGGTGTCTGCTGTGGGGTTATCCCCCACGGCAGAGATCACAAGAGGAAATACTATAGAATGAAGAGTCATTGCGCAGCAAAAAGAAAAAGAAAGTGGTTGAGAGACGGAGACAGATAGACTGAGAGGATGACGGTAAAGAGCAAACCGTGCTTACAGTAACTTTGCTATTAAGTGTGTTGTTTGAAAGTGTGCCTCACTGCCATGGAACGGAGACGATCCCTTTGCAATCGTATTTGGGGGTTTCACATACGTTCAGGTGTGCCCGCTGTGCCCGTAAATGCACGACACTCACTGTTGTTGTGAGAGTTAAAGATTCAGTTTTTCAAATCTACCTTTAAAGGAGCACCATGTAGTTTCGTGGAAGACATTTTCATCAGAAGAGAAAGATCTTCATTGACTGTTCAAACAAATTAAACTGAATAAACACTTTTGTCCTGTTTCATACTGTTTTACTTTGTTTACATTTGGAGGACCCTGCCACCTTTCTAGCTTCAAAAAGTGTTCTGGGGACTTTAACTTACCTAACAACCTATTTTTAAAGGTCTTTTCTGAGAATATTGTGCTCTAGAGGTACTAATCCGTTATGTTGACGTTAAATACGATTTCTGACATTAGATCTCTACTTTCAGATCTGAAACTGGCACGCGTGTTAAAATAAAAACAAAACATGAGGTGCTCAACACCTGCAACGTTCTTTACTGTGACTACTGTTAGACGCCAAAACAGGAGTATCTGTGTTCCCACACTCAGTGATTTTGTAATAGGCATGTCCTGATGTAAGCAGTGCTTTTTCTGAGTTTCATTCGTGTCTGACTACTTTCATTTCCTGTATTTTCTAGGAAAGAGCTTGAAAAGTGTACAAAATCAGGCGGGGGAGGGGGTGTAGCACGGGACTTCCTAGAGGCTATTACCAGCAAGAGAGGAGTAGTAAGCAGGTTGTGAAAGGGCATTTGCTTTGTCTTCCTGTCTACAATGAACAAGGCCAATAAAAAATGCCATTGTAGCTTTTGTGAGTTTTGCTAGAATGTCCACATGCACATCTAGCTGCTTTGACATGATGATGATGATGATGATGATGATGATCTGTAAAGGTCCAAAATCAATCAACCAGATCATAAAAAATAAAAACCAAGGTGAACAAGAAGGTCTCTGACTGCAGGTATGACTCTCTTCAGGAAAGGCCTCATCTTCGTAAAGAGTCTCAGATGACGTAAACATCTATGATCCCGTCAAGTTACAAGCCGAAAAGGTGTCCTGTGGATTTTTTGGAGTTGCGCTAATGGAGCTTCATTTACACAGTCTGGTTCCTTGATTTGTTTGCGTCATGCACAAAGATACGCATGCACACTCGCAAGAACATGGGTCACCTCATTCACATCCTGCCGTTAGTTTTTTGCGCAATTCCGATGATCAACAGCTGACGCAGGTAGACAACAAATGAGGCAATGTGAAACTGGGAAGTGGAGAAAAATAGACTGCAAGTGAACATGGATCTGGTGTGTTTTGCTGTGTTTTGGCTGAGTATGAGTATCACTTTTGTTCGTTTAGAAGACAACACCAATGGGAAACTTTACCCTTGGCCAAAAGTCTGCACAAACTGGGACTGGGAGGATGAATCCTAATGCTTTCTGATCTGTAATTGTGAATAATCTTAGGATATCTGTTCTCTCCAAGCTTAACAGGAAATACAGCTCGGTCACGACCATAACATGGAATTGCAAAGATGTTTCCGTCTGCACTCAAGGTAGGACAAACATGGACAACAGTAAGGGACCCAGGATGAACCCCAGGGGGGCTCCAGAAACAGAGTGGGTCTCTAAAATAGGAGGTTCCTCCACAGTCCTGTCTACTATAAGCACATTTTATACAATTAATATATTATGCAACTACGAAAATTTTTTTTTGATTCAAACAATGATGAAATGCTACATAACATGTCCCTGCTAGGCAAGTGATTGTTTCGTGCAACACAATTTTGATAACGATCAAATGTAATTTCTCTAGAAGGGAGACGGGCCGGTTTGACAGGTTGGAGCAAAGCTAGAGTGGTAGCTGTATTGCATTGATTAAACATTTAATGAGCAATAAAACTAATGGTAAAATCCTGCCTCAGGAGCATTATGTAACTTGGGAATTTAGTAAGAGGAAGAACAGTAACACTTACCAACTAACACCTAATAGCAGACAATGAAATTAAGTGTATCCTGCTAGTCCTTCAAGACTGCTGCCTCACTCCCATTGCAACATATTCAGGACCACGCACGCTAGCTCACAGCTCAACCTTTACCGTCACTTGCTGATACCGCTGCTGATGTTCAAATGGTCTTTAAAAAGCCCCACTTTCCACCTACCATCCACCTGTGAACTCTGACACTTCATCAATGAGTTGAACTTAAGTATTTTGTTCATTTAATACGCTAACAGCTGGCCTAACTGGGCTGGAAGACTATTTCCTCTCAACAGTTCAAAGTGGTGTTACGAGACAGGATGTCCACGGGGCTAGCTTGTTAGCATGCTAACTTCAGAAAACATGACATCAACACTGTTGTTTCTTCACATTCTAGGTGAAAACTTTATTTAATTCTTTTAAAGTTTAAAACAAAAACTCTGGCCATATCTTACATATTGCTGCTTTAAGTTTCGGACCTTTATCGCCATGACATCAAAGATATCAAACCCTAATCCTTGACCTTAACGGAGTCGTTTTTGTGCCAAAATGTAACCAAACCCTGAACAGATCACATTGCAACATCATAGAATATCTTTTAACAGTGATTTGTAACAGTTTAAGAAGACAAGTAAATTATGTTGTAATGGGGCAAATTTTGTATATTCATGAAAAAATGTGCATGTGTTGCAAAGGCTTTGCTGAGGCGGGCCGAGCAGAGTGGGAAGAGACAGCCGTATCTGAACCTCAGCCTGACTATCTGGAGGATTTTACAATGGATTCTGCTCTGGAGCCATTTACGGATGGGAGGAGAGCTTGAACAACATTTTTATTAACTTTTGGGGTTAAAAAGCAAATGTCTTTTCACTCCTTTTTATTAACCTGACAGCAGCAGTGATCCATGGAGGTAAGCTCTGTTGTCGGGTGTTTATGTGCTGTAAAGTAAGTTGACTGCAGTTCACTGGAGCTGGAAGGGCAGTGAACTTTATTATATGAGAAGAAAAAAGGGCATGGAGGTCTGGAGTTATTGGTGATTGCTGGATTCAGCTGACTCATGTTGTGCCATCTTAGCTAGCATTAGCTCACAGCTAATGTACAGTACAGTATTCTGGCTCTTTGGGGTCAAACCCACACAAGGTAAATTTGCTGTGTGTTTGGTCTGAACACACCATTAGAGGAACATCAGTGCACTGTCAAAATAAAGTAATGCAGTGCTTCCTTTAACATGGGATTGCAGCAATTATTTCTTTTCTGCTATCATTCAGCAAAATTTCTAAAAACACACGCAAAACAGTAGATGTATAGAAACAATATCTTTAATATGCTACATCATGTAAATATAAAAGTCACCGTCAAAATAGTCTCTCACATATAAATTCTTAACATCTCATAACCTGTTTCCAAAAATAGAACTACATAGACAAACATATTGTACATAAGAAAATAGAACTACAAAATGGTAAAAGAAGGAACTTTACTGGCTAAGGACACAAATCCCTGCCTTCTTGTTTTGGGTAACACCAAAAGCACACAGTTGTATTTTGTCTTTTTTTATTCCAGTGCTACGTGACGAAAGTATAAACAGTGTTGCAAAATTGTGCTTCTTCGTCTCTTGGTTGTGCTGTCCAATGCTGAATATGAGGTACCGACGTCTGTATGAAGATTTGGATGAAGCTCAGGTTAACATTTACAGTAAAGCTTTGTTTGTAGGAAATATCAGAAACATTTGAACCCGGTAAAAAAGAAAAAAAAAAAAAGCTACGCAGCGATCAAGTGAGTTAACTAGCAATAAATGTCAACATAAAAAACGATAAGATGTATTTTCCAGTGGGTCTTGTCTTTTTGTTTCTTTCGTGGCATTTGGTTATGTTCAGCGACAGTGAGTCATTCTGAATTAGCTGTGAGTAGTTGCCGGTTAATCAAGAAAAAAGGTGAATAATGCTCTGTCTGACCCTCTTTTCTCCCTTTGAGTTGAATAATGATCCCCCCCCCAAAAAAAATGGTGCTACACATTCATGTTCTTTGATTATGATTTTGGCAATGGCTTATTAACACACAGTTTGAAGGTATCTGATTTTCTTTTCCCTTTTTTATTATCATAAATAAATAAAAAAATAGGTGCAAACAGTCGAGGAGCAGGAGGGTTGTTTGTGCCGTCACTGTGCCCTGTCGTTCATATAAAAACTTCAACTCGCAAAAGCTCAAACGCACTGTCACACACAAAAAGTAAAAACACAACATAACAAGGGAAGACTGGACCGTGTATTGTTCCTGAGTCCACTTGCAGGTTTTCCCCAAAAGATCAGATCTCCTTGGAAAATACCAGCACACATGAAAAAGACACTAGCAGAAGCTATGACACAACTAAATAAATATAGAGGAATCAAATAAAAAAAAAAAGGGTAATAAGTTAAAGCACAAAAAGCAAACACTTCTCTACCTGAGTGAAAAGAGTTTTAAATAATTCACAGCTTAACAACATCCCTCCCTGATTTCATATTTGAAACTGACATTTGGGAGGAAGTACAATCACTGAATAGCCTCAGTCTTTGGAATGCTCTTCTTTTGGTGCTGTGCTCATTGGATTATGGAAGTTTATATCTCCCGTTCTGCCCTTCATGGACAATATCGGGAGTTTTATTTGGCGACATCTCTTTTCTTGGTTGATGGAATGCTGTATGTCCTTGTTTCCCGTCCCCCCTCTCACTGTCCTTCTGTTTTCACTGTCGGCCGTTTGTGGAGATGAACAACGCTGGCCCTCTCCTGATAGGCCAGTGGAGAGCTGTGGTGCGATGTAGCTGATTGCGCCATCGACGGTGCGTTAATTGCCGCCGTCAGAGCTTTCAGCAGAACGGTGGCCTCCTTCTGGTCCTCCTTCCCCTCGCCTTCCAAGGTACGGGCCAACCACCGCTCCACGGCCTCCTCCACCTGTGGTGCCGACGCCGTCTCTGTGAGCGTGTCGGCCTCTTGGCTGGCGTCGAACCGCTCCACCATCTCTTTCATGTGTGCACTGACGGGGGCGTTGGTGTTGGCGAGGCAGCAGCTGCGCTGGTGGATGCGGAGGGAGAAGCGGTGGAAGAAGGTCAGAGCGCAGAGCTGGCAGCGGTAGGGGCGGTCACGGGTGCTGTGGAGGCGGCGGTGCAGCTTCAGGTGGATGTACTGGGTGAACTTGGTGCCACACAGCTTGCACTGGTATGGCTTTTCCCCGGAGTGGAGGCGCAGGTGTGTTTTCAAGTTGCTGGTGCTACTGAAGCGTTTGTGACACACCTAGGACGCATGAAGGGAAAGGTTTCTGTGAGTAATGTGTCCACGTGACTGATTACTAACACCATAGAAAAGTTGTATTGTTTGTGTGGAAGAACTTATATAACTTTTTTGTCATCAGTAATTGGTTCGACCATGTTATTCCAGTTCTGATTTTCTTTCTTTGTAAGATTAGTTCTATTCTCTGGACACTCACACCCATGAAGTCTAAGTAGCAAACAAGAGCATAAAGATGCTGTTTTAAAAAAAAGGTTGGTCGTGGCACAATGAATATCAAACTGACACTTGACTGAGTTACCAGAGAGGTATGTGGGGTGCGTTGTGTGTACAGTCATACTCTCGATTTTAAATCAACGTCACAGCTGAGATCAGCAAAGGCACTCGTACAGAAACGTACTCTGAGGTCATGATTTTCGACATACCTGACATTCATGTGGCTTCTCCCCCGTGTGGACCAGGTGGTGCTTCTGGAGGTGGGCCAGCTGAGTGAAGCTCTTTTTACACAGGTTACACTGGAACGGTCTCTCGCCACTGTGCACTCGGAGATGGACCTACAATCATACAAAAAAAAAAAAGAGTCATGAGCACCGGTGTCAAATGACAAAATTTTGTTGGTGTAAGTCAAGTCATGATTGCAAGATAGAGGGATTGAAGCTGTTACCTTGAGGTTCGACAGCTGTCCGAACGTCTTGGAGCAGATGTTACATTCATACTTGATCTTCCCATTCTGCTTCTTCAGTGGGTAGGGCAGGGATTTGTGGCCGGGGCCGTTGCGTGGCGCTGTGCTGCTTTTGGTCGTAGCCAGGCTAAGATTCATGGCCTCCTCGCAAGCAGAGGGCGACTGCTCGGGAGACTGATGCTGATTGGCGGCCTTGGGGAGGGGGGAGAGCTCTGGGGTGGCTGGGGCGCCTCGCGGCGGCGACACATTAGGTGTGAGTTCTTTCAAACCCCCTTGCTGGGACGGAGGGTAAGGGAGGGAGACCGGGAGTAGGTTGGGCTGGCCGATGGGTGGATACGGGAGTCCGTCTGTGCCCAGGTAGCTGCTGTAGCGGAGGGGTCCCCTTGAGGGCAGCATCCCAGGGAAGGGAGGGGAGTACGAGGGGAGGAGGAGGCGGGGATAGTGTGGGGCGTAGGGAGGAAGGAGCTGGTAAGGAGGCTGGAGGGGTCTGGATTGAGGGTAAAGGGGGTAAGATGAAACAAGACCCTCCCTGTGGCCGTAGAGGCCGTGGAGGTGCAGAGGGAGATTTCTGTGCTGGGACTGGAGTTCAGGATGGTGCAGGTATGGGTGATTCAAGCCCAGGCCGGGCTCTCTGTGATCGGGCTGGGGGGAAGGAATGATCACCCGTCCCTCTGGATCTCTGTCGCTGTTCTCCTCCTTCTCAACCTTTTTGCTGAAGTCCATGACCTGGTCGTCAGGCGTGTCAGGCGGAGTGTCTCTCTCCAGCATCTCCACGTCTATCTTCTCCTCGCAGTCTTCATCCCTCTCTTCTTTCACCTCTTCCTTTGTCCGTTCTGTGAGCCATGTCTGCTGAGGTAGGTGCCGTTTGGTGTACTCTGGCTCATGGTCTTCATCAGAACTCGTGTACTCTGCGAGAAAGAAAAATAAAATATGAATATAAGCTTCACAGCTTCACAGATGACTTTAAGTAATGGCATATCTCACTTCACTATCTATGTAATCCCCAAATTCAAGTCAAGAGGCCTCACACACGCAAGTTACACATCTGCCCACGGAAGGCACTCCCTCTTATGGTAAATGATAGTAGTTTCAGTTTTGACTTGACGCGTGGGCCCTACAATGAAGGTTTCTGTTTGTCAGTCGCAGTAGTGATTTTGGTGTGGGAGAGTGGGCCGGTGATAGAGCGTGTGGGAGTCCATGTGTTGTGTCATCTATGAGCAGCAGGATGGCAAGATTCTGAGTTTCATTTGTGCAACCTTTTCTGGGTATAGCTGCCTTACCGTACCGGCCACAAGACAATGTGAAACACCCCTTCCTTTTTTTTTTTTTCTTTCTGTTTGTGAGAAAGCTGCTGTTTGTGTCCTTCTGAGTATATCATGTGAGGGTCCTTTAAAGGGCTGTGCTGCTGTTTTTTGGATGGTCTAAACCTATTTTATATTATTGGTTTGAACTTTGAAGACACATTATGTCACTGCATAAAAAGACCATTCTTGTGTCAAATATAATATGATAATGTTTCAAACAATGTTCAAAAAATACCAAGCTTATTCTCGGTAAGGGTGCTTTTAATTTGGTCACCTGTTGCTGTACCTTCCGGGGGAGGGCGAGGAAGGAAGCTGTCGAACAGGGGCTAAACATAACACGACTTAAACTTTGAAACATTATCTCATGCCTGAGTCGCATAGGCAGAATTTCATCAGCAAAATCCCGTTCCTCTTGTTTTTACATTTTGTGTGTTTAAATCCCCATTTAGGATTTTCCATATCTAACTGTGATCTTAGATGCAGCCACTGGTTTCCTTAGTTTGCAGGGACTTGAAGCGTCATTCTTCTGTTTTCTAGATCATTACAGGTGCACGATCATGAATTTGTAAAGCCCAGATACATTCATAATATCTTCTGGGATTGTGAATTCAAGTGCTGCCACCCCAGCACCTGAGCTGGCGGAACTGGATCGCCTTCACGGAATAACAGAAAGTCAAACCCGTAAGACAAACAATGACCGCCCGTGGACTTTCACAGAAAGGAAAAGGCGAACGCTTTTAAAACCCTTAGTGTATAAAACAATGTAGTGATACTGCCTTGAGTTAGTCACCGAGTTGGATGGCGACGCAGCTGGTGTATCCAGTCGGAGTGAGTCATCTTATCCTCACCGTTCAAGATGATGAGGGTATGACTTGCAGTTCTACTAATAGCTGAAAGCAAGTGACTCACTAAGGTACTTTGACCGGCCATTATTCCCCTTCGATTACTCCTCTCTCCCTCAGACTCCCACGTCATTTACCACATCTCACGAACCACTGAGATTTGTGCATCCTCCATGGCCTTACAAAAATCTCTGGCTCTCCGCGGGGAGCCAGGCATGAGGAAATAACATCAAGCCAACTGTCAACTATCTTTTTCTGTGAAAGATAACATCAAGTGTTTTTCACAGGAAGGGAAAACGGTGTCTTTTGTTTTCGCTTTTGAAGCGAAAGAATTTTCTGCTGATAAAAGCGATCCCCGGCTGACGCAGACCCCTGTGCTACGTGTTTAATCACAGCAGATCAAAATCGGTTGTTTTTTTTTTTTATCAGATCTAGTATGAAAATAGCTGGAACAGAATAGAATCTTTGCGCGTAATTGTTGTTTCATTTCCTCTCGCTAGGTTATTCTCGGAGGCGATTCTTACAAGGTCACTGGGTGATGGAGCTGGTTACTTTGGTTGTAGGTGACCAGGGGGAAAAAAGTACCTCCGACAACTTCCATCGCATTTAAAAACGAAAACAACAAAAAATGGGCATACACGACCTCTCTTCCTTCCTGCGCCACGAGATATTAGCGAGTCTATTTTAACTGAAGCGTCTGCTCCTGCTGCACTCACTCTGTTTGATGTCGCCCTGCTGCTGGCTGCAGAGCCTCTGGGCAAACTCCTGGCTGTACCACACCAGCAGCTCCTGGTTGGGCTCCACCGGGCGGAGGGTGTAAAAGTAGATGTCCCGGTTGTTCTGGCACGCCACCAGGTTCTGCTCGGCCAGGGAGCGCGCCGGGTTGACGTAGCGCATCCAGTTGCTCCTGTTGACGTCATAGCCATCAATGAAGTTTTGAAGGTGGCCGCCGCTGTAAATCTGGTGGAGGAGAGGTGAAGAGGTGGGGATTAAAACAGGTGCCCAGGAGCTCTGATTTGTGTTTATGAATCGTCAAAATTAAATGGTACAGTTCAATTCTTAACCACCACATCGCAGCATGTGATGCTCAAATTCCTATTTTCTAAAATTCAACACACAGGAATCTGGTTGAAATGCTGATTAAAATCCACATAGAATCAAAGCAATCAATACAAAAAATGGAAATGAATCAAGAATACATCATAAATACAACTATTTAAAAAATAGAGAATATCAGATAAAAGTGTGAATAATCACCTCTGCCATGTACAGTTAAATATCCTTTCCTCTCTTCAGTTATCAGTCAGTGTATTTTGCTCTTACAGCTCTGCCCTGTGTGTCCTCAGTGTTGAACTCTTGAGTGTGTTTTTACGCCTGTGCTGTGCACTTTATTCTAGTGTCAGGAAGGAGGCGTGGCCTTTTCTCACTCTCCCTCTTTCCTTCTCCTTTTTTTTTTCCTTCTCTCTCTTCTCTCTCACTTCTCAGTAATATCATTGTTTCAGTCTTCTCGTTTATTTTTATGGAACGCGCGCCGGCGGCGCGCTTGCTTATGTTCAGAGGGAAAAAACAAACAGGGTGAAGGGAAGGGGAGACGTAACTGGATTCCTGCCAGACAGATGCTGGCAGGCAGCCCGATAAACACGGGCACGCACGCATTGGCTTTTTCTTGGCAGCTTGTCTACACACATACCATACACCTGTGTGTCATGTGGTTGATAAGATAATCACTCCGGGAGGACGTCAGACTTTCACTATTGCTACGGGGCAGGAACAACCCCTTGCACAGGTTTTACAGGAAATAAAACCGGAAGGAAAATACACAGGACGGCAGCGAAAAGTCCTTTTGGGAATTGAGTCAGCAGAATTGAAAATTTCCTAAGTGACACAAGTTTGACGAGAGAGGGAGAGATAAAAAGAAACACGACTTGAGGAATAAAAAAAAAGGGGGAGGAAAGACGAGGATTGTCTGGGAGTGTTTGTGTGCGTGTGGATGTTGAACAATAGCCCCTTCCTTTGTTTGTGTGACACATGTTGCATAGGACTAAATGCCGGTAAGGCTCTGATGACTGTGTGAGCGTCAGTCCGTATGTTACGTGCCACCAGTGTCCGTCCAACTTCCTCTGAAATTTTTAGCAAAACCACTGTGCGCCAGAGTGATCTGTGTGAAAGCGCTTTCTTGTTTCCTTACGTGTTGACATGGACTTGGATGTGAAACTTCTGTATCAGACCGTCTGACCTTCTTTTTTTTTTTATCATGAATAATAGAGGAAGATGAAAACATGCTGCTGCTCAACTGCTTAATTTTCGTACATTTAGAGTTGAGACTTGTCTAAAAGATGGATTAGAGCTGGATGACCTTGTTGATGCCTGAATTTGATCATGCATATGGCTTGTGTGTGATGTAAATGTTCTCTTACCCTCCAGAAGTATTTCCTGTTGGCCTGTTTGGGCACGCTGTCTTTGGTGTAGATGTCTCCTTGCAGGGGACCAAAACGAGTCCCCTGAGGGATGTATTCTTTGCTGAACACGCCTGTTACCTGGAACACACAGACCAAATGCATAATTAGATTTCACGTCTGTCACCCCTTACATGGAAAATTACACAACAGGTTGTTAAGGTTCTTTCCCATAAAAACTGACCACCTGTCGGAGGTTGCGAAAAAAGGCAGTTAAGTTTGCATCATTGTACTTTTCCGTTCGATACGTTAAATCTGTTGAAGAATATTCCCTTTCTGAGTTTATTTTACGCATCACGCTACAGAGAGAGCGCGTGAAGACATAGCCGAGGCTAACCGGTTAGCGTGCTAGCTTTGAAAGACTCTCTTTGTAACACAGTAGCAGTCTGGCATAACACCAGAATTTCTTTGTGTTTCTTCATATCCTGCTGATAACGTCAACACATTTCTGAATGTTTTAAACCTAAAAGTCTTACGTATTGCCCCTTTAAGGTTGATGGTTCTCTCACTTTGAATGATTATGGGTGTTTGGGTGAGGCAGGTTCTCTGCCTGAGTTGCAGCCGTGGCGGCCTTGTCACATTGACCCAGACGGCTCTAGAGCCAAGTTAAAACCGGCAAGGTGACACACTTTGGACGCTAATGAGTTAAGCGAATGAAGAGAATTACACTTTCTCTGACCTACTCCACTGATCTCTGACCTGCTGTCCTCACAAACACCGGCGAGAGAGAGAGAGAGAGAGAGAGAGGAAGCAGTGTCGCCTGCTGTGTGTCCTGTGGGCTTCTCACGAAAGCCGCACTTAAAATGCGCAGGAGACACGTTTTGATCCTGAGACCACAAATCAATTCTAAAGTCAACACTGACTCAGCGTGCTGTAGGGACCGGTTGCTTCACAGCCTAAAGGCCCCGATTGCAAAATGTTCAACCTATACATGTGGAAATCAGACTCCAACACGTCTTTCAAAAACTTGTCTGGACCAAAGCGAAAAATACATGAGATTTTTTTATTTTTTTTGGTTTTGGCTACAGTATGAGCGGGAACCCCTTTTTTTGCCAAGATATGGTAAGAACAAAAACCCGCCACGTTCTGTACGTTATTGAGTCATTTCCTGCCTTTCAGAGGTAGATGATCTATAGGGAGGACGCACAGGATCTGTCAGCGTCGCCTTTGTTATGCAGAACAGATCTGTGATTCACACTTTCGTAGGCACTGCACAGGCTTGGGGTCAAACCCTTGGGCGCAAACGCACCCAAACGCTCACACACGGCATCAGGCAGCGGCGTCTGTGGCACACAGCCGCGGTGTCTTGAGGAGCTTTGTGTTTCAATCCTTGCCCAACCCCCCATTACACAAACACACACGCTTTCTTCCTGCCATCCTCCCCAAAAGGATTTGCATGGCCTCATTTGTAAAGGTCAAACCTTTAAAAAATGTAAACCACCTGTAAACCTTGTGATTATTCACCACACTGTGCAGATTAGACGCGTTAAATTATGTAAAGGCAGTTAATTAGAAACAACAGGTCACCGAGGGCGGCAGGAGTGTGTGTGTTTGTGTGTGTGTGTGTGTGCGTGTCAAGCAGCCGTCGAGGCAAGTGAGGTGATTCCTGGATGCGATGAGCCGGGGTGACAGTGACATTGTGCTTCGCTGGCGTTGCGTGACTAACGAATCGCTGTGGGCCGCCACCGCTGCTTAACCGCTCAGTTCAGCCAGGTTGGGAGGGCTGGGGGGAGAGGGAGGGAGGGAGGGAGGGGAAGTTGAGGAACGGAAGAAAAGACGGGTTTGGGGGCGTTTCTTAAGTGGACCCACGCTATGTCGCACGGCCGCACCACCCCCCCGCCAACCCCCCCCCCCATCCCTCGTCTTTTCTTAACCCTCTCGAAATAGCTTGTGCGGCCGCCAGGTTGAAGCCTGATGCCTGGCCGGCTGCCTGTCCCCAACGAAAGTTAATCATCTGGTTTTAACCTAAATCCCCCCCTCCCCCCCCCCCCCATCTCCCATGCACACACACCATCCTCTCCCCACCCATCCCCTCCATTGCCTCCCTCTCGGCTCGCTGGCACCCGTTGCTGGCGCCCCATCTGCCACGTGCCCCCTCCACCCTTCGTGGCGTTTCCTGGCACGCTTCGGAGCAAAGAAATGGGAGGAAAGGAAAAGGGAAGTCTAGAACAGGTGGAATAGAAAGACAAGTGGGCCTAACAATCCTGCTGAATGTCAAAGTGTGCACCACCAATGACTCCGTTCTCAGTTTTCATCCAGACTCTCGATTCCACTCATCTGTCTGCGAGAAACAAGTGTTTCACACACTCACCTGAGAGTATATATAAAAAAAAGAAAATTCCCTTCCCTCTGAGGCTTCCTGTTAACCGCATGACCTGTGTCTTACATTTAGGATGACACATGTGTGCACACCGTCCCACAAACCCACACAAAGGAGCGGCTGTGTTTTTATGATCATCGCAGGAAATGAATTTCCCAACTACGACAGGGCACGGAGAGAAAGATTCACATGACGCCGTCTTTAGGAAGGGAAACCACTCACTGGACAAGGGCGCGCTTGAAGCGATGCAGATTACTGGCAAGCATGTGAGCCGCGCGCTCGTGCTCGTTTTCATGTTTCATTTCTTTTCTGGTGTGCTTTGACTCACTTATCACATGTGGACTGTGGGATATCATTACCTTCTCATGACTGTGCTGTTTGATCAGCTGGGACTGCGCCATGCGAGCACGAGCAAACTGCAAAAATTAGGGCTGCGAGCTGCGCGAGGCGTTTTGTAAGACGTGCCGGGCCGGTAGACAAGGGCTGGGGGGAATTGAAAATTAGCGCTTGAAGAGATTCTATCACTTGAGTTTGCATGCTTTTTTTTTTTCTCTCGAGCGATGCACAGAGAGAAGGGAAGAGATGAGAGTGTGACAGCCAGGGAAGAGGAACGGCGACAGAAAGTGTTGCCAGAAAGAGGAAGGGGACGGCGAAGCCGACCGCAGTGCTGCGTGTTGAGAAGCGACAACACAAGAGGTGTGACATCTTTCTCTTCTCTGTCTTCCTTTTCAAGATGGGGATTCTCTCTCGAGTTGCAGAACAATTACCCCTTTTTGAAACCGTCCTCGGCCGACGTGATTGCACTGCTTTACAGTAGGGTAACATGCCCAGGCACACGTCAGACCCTTACTGCAAGCCAAACAGTCACTTGACAGAACGGTAATAACCCCGGGGGGGGGGGAGTTATTGCTGCTTCTGACTCACCTGAGTGGGAGGGGGTGTGTGGTAAAGAGGCCAGGCACGGTTGTAAAAAAAGAAGCGAGGCGTGAATGTTGATGTGATTAGGTCACCTGGTGGAAGCCAGTCTCACTGCGCGCGTGTGTGTGTGTTTACGCCCTGAGTCGTCTGCATGCGTCGCAACAAGTGAAGTGCGAAGGAGCCGCCACACAATGGCTTGAGCATAAGCGTGACATAATGGAAGTTAAGGTGGCCGGGAGACATGAGAAAGGCCCCTGACCTCAAGCTGCCAGTGGCCTTGTGTGCACTGGCCCACATTCACTCACACACACACACACACACACGGCATACACCCTGCTGCATACGTGGCGAACTCATTAGTCAGCAGATCTTTTGTTTCCGAGTAGCCCAATACAGATGGCCCAACAGAATTATGTAACAGAATTAATGCTTCGAGGTGTCAACACTAAAGCTCTAATCTGACAAAAGCGACGGTTTAAGGGTGCAAGTAGCTTAAAGTTTGTTTGGTTTTACATTTTGTCTCTCGGCGGATAAACAGTCTTACCTCGTTGTCCGCGCCATACTCGAAGGTGAGGTTCCGCGGGATGGAAGTCATGGCTTTGGGCAGGCTGAAGCTGGGGTCCGACACCTGGTCCGGCACAATGTAGGTACAGTTGAGGGCAAAGTCCATCTCCCTCCAGCCGCTCATGTCTCCCTGCGTGCTCTCCAGCTTCATGTTGACAGTGTAGAATGAACTGCAAGCGATCGGATTCAGGCTTCTCGGGCTTCTCGGCTTGAGTTTGGTTTGTTTCTGTTTGGTTTGGGTTGCTTTGGTATAAAAGTACTTTGGTTTTTCGTTGGGAAGGTCCCCTTGTCTTAGGTACGCTGGTTAAAGCTCAAGGTCTGGAAAAAACATAGGAGAGAGGAAGTTAGTTTTGAATTGCATTGACTTTTGAGCTAAAGGTCCAATTTGTAAGATTCAAAAATCAACCTTCGCACAAATGGGCCCTTGAAAGTGTATTTTTCAAAAGAGAGAAATCTGACTTTAAAGTTGGCCCACTGCAAACTGAGTCGACTCACCCCAACTTATTTATAAAAAAGCAGCAACCTCCAAAGTGAACACGATCTAGGACTGTGATTGCCACACTCGCTATCCCCCCACTGTTTTAAAAAATGCCATTCATTATTCAAGCAGCCGGCTCCATTCATGACGAAAAGCAAAGTTCAGTGTCACCGCTCTTGGCCATCATCCCAGCACTTGCCATTCAGTTCAACCAGCCGTCTCTTATGGGGCCAATTGGTCAACGTTTCCTTTTTCTGCTCACTCAGTGCCATTTTAACCGTCTTGTTATTCATCCAACGTTATCCTTCCAATGAAAAAAAAGAAGAAAGAAAGAAAGAAAATGACTTACTTTCACACATTCATTCAGCTGTAGGATCCTCATTTCTTTGGCTATGTCATCCCCCGTTTTGCTTTCTCCTCCTTTTGTACTCTCTCTCTCCTTCCTTCAGTCTTTTCAGGGATTCCTTCTCAGTTAAGATCCTTTCGGGTATCCGCTCTTGCTGTGTCCACTCACTGTCACTGTCACCAAGAAAACTCATGAGCCGGGGATTGCGCCAAGCATTTTTAGCCCAGCGGCCCGGCCAATCGCAGGCCGCCGTGGTCATGTGACCGAGCCATCTGACACACAACTGTTGGGGTTTTTTTTTTTTTTTCAGGACAACAACATCAGTGACGTTGTACACTTGGCCAGCAAGTGGGCTGTTGATGATGAATGCTTGGACACACACGCACACACACACGTCCACGCACGCACAAAGAAGGCATGTTAATGAATGAATAAAGGAAGAGCAGATGGCTGGCCTGTTGCCACTGAAAAACACACTCATAGACTTTTGCTTGGTTTGGCACTTAATGAGCAATCTGCTGCCACTGTACCTCCTTGACCTACATCTCACTGAAGAACATCTTTACCCAAGACCCTTAAGACCCCTGCCACACACCCACACACACACACACACAAGTGAACCCATGCAAACACATGAGCGCAATTATTCTTAAATGTTTTTTGATTTAATTAGGGAAAAAAAAGTGAAATACAAGCATTTTCCCTCTCTCCCACGTGCTCGGACACGCCTGGCTCTGATTGGTCACCCCGTTCACAGGTACAGATGTAGGGCAAGTCAATCACGCACGCCACACAGGGAAGGGACTTAGACACCTGTCTGGAGGGCGTCCCCTTTACTTTCAGACACCCGCGGAGTCTATATCGAGCTCTGGGTCGCCTTCGCCTGCGTAAAAATAGCCAGGGCAGGAGAGAGCACTTAAAGCACAGCATATGGACGAGGTCAGAAAAAGAGAATGTGACTTTTTTCAAAATGTAAACACGCAGTCCGTGTTAGAAAACCGTTGTGTTTTCACGTGTTAAAATGCCTGAAACAATTCTGCCTTTATGTGAGTTTACCAGAATTTGTCACATGTGAAACCGGTGTCGGTTATTTTCCTCACATGCGCCCAGGGGCTTGTGAAATTAAGGTTTTTTACCTGTGGTGTCACAACTGAAACCTTCGTCATGGTCACTCTATCACCGGTGACACATGTACCTATACATCATGACTAATCTCTGCATTTAGGTTTTGTTACTGTAATTAATGGTGTGCTTACTCATCCGAATTTACCAACACGCATAACCTGCACATGACTTGCACAATTCAATTCCTCAAGTTCCAGTTCCTGAAAAGATGCTGCTGATAATTATCAAACTCTCAGTTATGGAAAAGATAAGTGTTTCTGAGTTTTATTTCTATTTTTTATGAGTATTATTTCCTGATTAACATTCTAAATAGTGAAATTCCGAGTTTGGATTTAATCTCAAAAGCGGCATAGCGCCCCTTTAATCAAAGGGGTACATATAAATGGTAGATTTGTAATCAATCAAACTTAGTTTGTAGTTATTTTACTGGTAACAAACAATACAATGCTTTATAAACTATTTATTAAGCAAAAGGTAAATGTTTAAAGTCATCAATTGCAACTTTATAGTGGCCATCTAAATAATGCTTACAGATGAACGATACAGTATTTATTAAACATTTACTTAAGTATTAATAAGTATAATAAACATAATTTGCAACTTAAATGTTTTCTAAAAAAGCTTAATAAATGGTTTATAAAGCATTATATCATTTATAAACAGCGAAATAACTAATAAATAATAAACTAATACATTTAACAGTGTATACCCATATTATTATCTTTATTATTTTTATCATAATTATTATTATACAACAACATACTGTCTAACCACTTATAAATCAACACTTTGATTAGTTTTCATTTTATTATCATTGTCAGTAATATAAATTGATAAAGCCGAAGCTTTGTTTAAAAAATATATAGAACGTATTTGTATCCACCACTGACCCCGCCTCTTTTCGCCCTTTCTTTCCTAACTTGGCTGGTGAAATAGTAAATTGGCTGCCATATGGCAAGACTGCTATTCCAAGAGTGGAGCTTTACTTTACTGCCCAGTGTGGCGTGGGGGTTAATGGTGCTGGTAGAAGGAGTGTGTGTGTGTGTGTGTGTGTGTGTGTGTGTGTGTGTGTGTGTGTGTGTGTGTGTGTGTGGTGGCAAGGGAGGGGAGGTGGGGATTTGGGTTCTTTCACTGGCCTGTGCCTGGCTGGGCTAATTTCTCTAATTTGCAGACAGTCTGGGCTCAGGCTCAGGGCTCAGAGGCTAAAGACCCGGCACTCCAGGATAGCAGGCTAGCCGACTCATCTCACTCCCGGAGTCACATCACATCCGGGACACCGGATAGCTCCAGACACACTTTTTCTGGGGAGGGAAACCTCTCTCTCTAGCAGAGATGAGGGAACAGGGCCTATTAGCAGGAAGAGGGAGGGCGGGAGTCAGGGAGGGAGGGAGAGAGATAACGGCACCAGACGAGACGAAAAGGATAAGTGGAGAAAAGACCTGAGGTCAGCTATATTCAAACTGTCTGAGACACGTGAAATCAGACAAAGTGATGTGACCTGAAACGTGTTGACACTAAGTTAAAGGTGTTTTGTAATAGTCTTGCTCTAAATACACGTGTTGCCATGCAAAAGTCTAAGTGTGTTCAGCTCATGTGCAGAGAAAGCTGCCACCTGCTCTAGCAAGGGTTGATTTTGAAAAGTGATTTGAATTACCTGAGGCTGAGAAGACACACAGTGGTAGTTGTTGATGTTTTAAAATAGCCATTGTGGTTGTACTGAAATAGAAACTGTGAAGCACAACATCACGCGACAGTGAAGATGGAATTGGTCAAAACCTGCCGTGACCACTGCTAACGTTCGCTTTTAAAGAAATGGGAAGAAAACAATTAAATGCATTAGGTTGTAGCATTTTAAAGATATTCTAGAGTCTAAGACAATGTTAGCTAACCCACACAGCGCTTCCTACCTACACGTCAACATACATAAATAACATGAAAGAATTAAGTTCAACAAAGGGCTGATGGTCATTTTTTTTCCAATCGTGGTGCATCTGTCTCCCTGCGCTGCAAGAAAACAAATCGGGCAATTAGGAGTATAAAGTAAATAATCCTATTGTTTACCCATCAGTAACCACTGATTCCACCACCTAAAGCCTCATTACGGGTGGACCCCAACCAATGGCGGAGCAGCCCGTGAAAGGTGTGTTGCGTAACCGTGCTTTTTTTCTGAATTGAACTCAAGTTTGATTTTTTAGTTTTTAAACATGATATGAGATAAAAGATCAAGGTACGAGGAAAGCTTCAGTGCCCTATTTTTAATTTAATTTTGACAATAAAAACATGAAATATATACATTCATACAGTTATAAAATTAGCAACTTTGTACATAGTGATTATTAAAAGAAACAACAAATGTGTCACTCTCTTTTGTCTCACATTTCACTTTTATTTTATATAACACGTCTACTTAAAAAAAAAATGAGTGAACTCATTTCCACTAAATACCCTTTTGCAAAGTTTGAAGTAACAATTATGAAACTTTTCATTGAAATAAAGGTCTGTTAAGTCACTGTCTATCACCTAAGGAGGTAACACAGTGATGACTTAGCTTATGGCCCACTGACAAAGGTACAACAGTATTTCTGTATTTGCCTCATCAAGAACTGGGTGTCCATGCCAACATTCCCAGGAACAAAGGCTATGAACCATTCACATTTGTACGCGTCATAGGCCATATTGCGTTACCACAAAACATGTCGTATCACGGTCACATCACAGGTTTGCAAACTTTCTTATCTGGCAGGCCATTAATGGCAGTTTCTAGACTGCGTTTGAATATTTGGAAGCGTGACACCTCTTGATATATTTTAAGGGGAAATCTTTCCGGCAGTGCTTGTGGCAACCTAAAAATGTTTTTGACCGAAAGTGGGTACAATCTACAGTTACGTTTGACCAAAATGACAAGAACAGTGGCAGGTATTTTATTTTAGGTATTAGGTATTTTACAACTACCCAGCAAGGTAACCAAACTCCTTTTACTGCTCCTGGTGTTTGCCAAGTGAGCCGGGACTGAGACCTTTAAGACTGTTGCCACAAAGACAATGAGGCAGTGACAACAGGACTTTTGTAAGGTCACACTGTGGTCAGGTGCGGCGAAAACAAAATAAGGAAACAGCAGGTGATAGAAACTCACATGATGACATGTGTCGCTAAGGTGGAGTGTTTTTCTTTCACTGAGAATGAAAGTGATAAAAACCCCGGTCACGGAAGAAATGAGAGCAGCACACATTGTTTTCTTGTGAGCTTAGGGTTTCCTTCTGCAGTGGACACACGGCACTCCTCGAAAATATATATAACCAAGAGACCCGCGGTGATGTTTTGTTTACATCAACCGCTCTTGTCTTTCTTAGTTTCTCGGTGCCCCCAATCCCTCTGATTCTCTTGGTTCTCCCCCCCCCCCCGGCTTGGTGTTTTTTTCCAAATGCGGCGGTAAACAGTAAACAGCTGAGCGGCAGATCCTTCGAAACAAAAAGAGGATTATTTCACTGTTCATGCATTGTTACCGTGGGCCTGCAGTTGCCGTCCCTAGCAACCAACCGCGTCTACATTACCAGGAAGCAGATGACCTATAGGAAGTGGGCGGAGAAACATCACGTCTTTTTTTTTTTCCGCGGCGTTGTTGTTTACTGAGGTCGGGCAGCTTAGCTTCACATTAGATCCCTTTAACCAGGGAGGATTAACCCCCGCTGATGAACCTTAAATATGTAAGATTATGTTATTGCATTTGGTCACTAACATGTTGAGGCAATTGTTTTCCTGGAAGCATCTTTGTTTTGAGGCTTGGGGGGTCTTTTTGCGGGTCGGAAGTCCTTTTGTTAGCAGCGTGAAATCCTAAAGCCGGAGTTTGTTCCCGGGATGCTTCTTCTGTCATCAATGCGGGTGGAAGATTTGATCTAATGTGTTATGCCAACAGATGAGATGAGACACACGAGACACACCTCCCTCCGAAGTAGAATGTTCCAAGGAAACACGTTTCGTTTGCAGGGACTAGTCATCATAGAGTGTGACTTGGCAAACTTCTATGCTTCGTCCAAAGAATAGAACTTGTTTGACATGTTCAATGACTCCGGGGGATATTGTTACTTCACTGGAAGATGCCTTTGTGTGGCAACGTCAGGTACATTGACAGATTTAAAGCTTATGGGAGCAATCATTTTTACATATGCCTGCGAAAATCTATATCTATCTATATAAATCCATCTATAGGTCAAGGAGGGTCAACATAAATAATCCAGGTATGATTTGAAATGCAATTTTGCAATCCTGATGCATAATCTTTAACAACAGCAGACTTCTCTTTCCTCCATCTGTCACTGCCACGTCTGATTCTGTGGAAGCGAGGTGTAAAAACAATAATGAAAATGAAAGTAAAGACGGTAAAGAGGGGCTGTTTGATTTGGCAGCCATGCTCCGCTTCTCCCTAAAGGTCCTGCGTCCTGTGACGCCAGATGAATAATAAACTAGAGGGGATGTTTTCAATATGACTTCAACCAAAGTTCATATGTGAGTGAGGTGGATCAATGAGCATTGCATTGACATCATCAATTGACATCACAGGACAAGAGGCGAAGCGTTTCTGAAATCAACAAATGAGCTGGCAGCTCAGCGGTTGTTAGCTCTGAACCTGACGTTCTGAAATATGAACTCTGTGATATGGCGATTACGTATAGACCACCCAAACGCGCATCGCTCCTTTGCAGACGACGCGATGCAAAGCGTGTTGGTGGCAGGGATGTTGCTCACCCTAATCCTGCTCCTGTGTGGTGCATGAGTGAACCGCTGCAGCAGGGACGGCGTGATCACGTAGCCTAGGCAAAAGCACACACCCTGAGCTGAAGCGCGAGCGAGGCCTCTCTGCAGTGACAGACACAAAGCCAACAAAGTCGTTTCAGAGGCCAGGCTGCAGGGCGAGGGAACCGCTGCGGCAGGGAAGGGACCCGGCTCTCGTTCAGCAGCTAAACCAGCGGTGTAGCTCACAGAAGACGCCTGCAGCAGTGAGCAGTAACTGCCAGGCAGACACGAATAGATCCTCACAGACTTTTGATTTATTTATTTATTTATTACAGAGCTTGTCAGAAGGCACGGGTGGAGGACCAAGAGTCGCTCATGAGTCAGTTCCTTAATGACGGACTGAGCGGCTTCAAAGAATCGGTCTGGTCATCGTAATTGCGGGCACTGCGTTTATTCATAGCACGCAATAGCAGTTGTCCCTACGTGTCCCTGTCTTTTTTTGCCCTGCTGCAAATCAGTGACAATCAATGACTCAAAAGTCGCACTGACAACTGGCTGCAGAACTGTAATCCATTTTACCGTAACTGTATGTCCCAGTCATCAACTACAGTAGATGTGACAACAGATGTGAGCGTAAGAGCACTTTATCAGCCTTTTTTTTTTTTTTTTGCCAGTCGGCTTGGCCTTATAAGGTAAACACCAAGTGAGAGCTCACACTTTCTCACCAGAATCTGTAGCAACAACGCCGAGTTTCTCGGAGGCTGTGACTGTGACAGACCAAAATAACCGATGTCATTTTCACACCTCCTTTGGGGTTGCATGCCATCAGAGAAGAGGAAGGAAGAAGCCGGACGAGCCAGAGGCCTCGACAAGCAGCATCCTTATCTGCAGCATCTTAATCAGCCTGTGTTTATGGTAACTTTAAACTGTCTGGTAAAAGGGGGATTTTTCAGCACTTGTGTTGACATTTGAGGAGGTGTGCTATCTGTTCTATTATCCGTCACCAACAAATAATCACATGCCGCTGGTTTAGTAGATTAGAAATTAAATGACACGTTGTGTTGTGTTTTATTTCCTTGCCATTTTTCGTATCCTCTCCTGACCCCGACACACTGCTCGCGCTTGGCAATGTCGACACTAAGCGTCCTGCTCAGCGACACGCCGCAAAAGAGACATTTGCAACTTTACTTTCTTAGTATTGATGTTTCAGCCTGCTGTCACATACGACACCTTGTCCTGCGGTGCGCGCTCTGTGGGATAGCCTCTTCTTCTTTTTTCAGAAAACACGAAGCGCCTCCTGACACTTGTCCTGAGCGCACGCGGCCCTGAAGGCAGATATTTGCGACTAAAAAAAGGTTGAATCAAGAGACGTGTGTGAGATGTATCTGTAAAATGACGCTGAGATTCGCTCAGTTTAGACATGCGAAAGTTCACGCTTACAGAAGTGCAGCAGTAGGGAAGCAGTAGTAGCAGAAGCATCTCGGCGTAAGCGCATGTATTTACCAGATTCCTTGTGTGTTCACATCACTGGGTTGTAATGGGTTATATAACATAGCCCTGCAGTCAAACGACTAGCCTTTTTTTCAAATTGAATTGGTGTGTAATCTGATGTAATGTACCGTGAACACCCACGTTTTGAGTCACGTGCAATTAAAAAAAAACACCACAACACACGCTACAGCAGGTCTCTTTGATTCCTCTGCCTCACAGTCGCTGCGGGACATGCTGCCAGAGGACTGAGCACCTTTGACAGGTGGAAAGATGAATCAATCCCGCAGCCAGACAAAACAAAATACGAGACGGATCTAATGTAGCTAGTCATCCAACCGGCACAGGGCAATTTTCACTTTAGTTTCCGTTTATGCGGTTTGAAACAAGACATTTTTATCATGCAGCAGCGGTGGAAGAGGTGAGGTCAAAAACTCACTTAAAGGTGCTTTTTTTTTATCAGAAATGTTGATTTTTTTTGGCTCATTCCGAATTGGTCAAATAATGGCGCTTTTGAGGAGTTTGGAATGAAATCGTTCAAAATCAACTTTCCTCACACGTAGCACCTTTTAAAGTAAGTAAGTGTCATCAGAAAAAATCTACATAACATGTCAACATTTAAAAAAAAACACTTCTTTGTAAAGAGTAACAAGCCGAAATAGTTGATTTAACCTTTAGCAGTGTATTGGATTCTATTTTTATTTATTTTTATTTTGTATCGCTATCAAGGAGGTTATTGTACCACCGGTTTACATTTGTTTGTTGGTTGGTTTGTGAGCAGGATTATGCTAAATCTACTCAAAGGATTTCTACGAGACTTTGATGGGTGATGTGTCTCGGCCCCAGAATTGTCTTTTAAGGGCTGGACCTGGATGAAGGGACGGTTTCAAGATTTATTCTCATTTTCCCCTCACAATTTCTCTTCCTTTACCATGTTAGTTAATTTCCCAGCACCTGATCCATGGATCTTGATGTCAAAAAACAAAAACGGTGTTTGAAGGTGGCTGGTATTTACGAGTGAGTACAGTTTGGTGCAGATAAAGTGGACTGTTGTGCTTTACTGAGTGTCATCCTAGTTCGCTAGTAGTACGCTACAGATATGGAAATTCAATGGAATACATACACATACACTGATACACTAGAAAATAAACCAGCCATGGAGTAAATTGACATTATTGCCTCCCACCCTGCCATGCTGCTATGATTGTAGAATAGACAAAATGATACATATCTATCAATGTAATACCTGTTCATGTGCTCCAGTTGAAATCAATAAAAAAACTATACAGTGTAACTAGCTGCAGATGTTGGTTTTATCAGCTGTAAGGTACGACAAACTACACGTGCAGACGGTGCTCACAGATCACGGCTCATTAGCCGGCAAATTGTGCTAATTTGTCATTTATAATGCTTCCATAATCTTTCCATGCCACTCAGTTATCAGAGGGTGTTTACCGCAATCCCCTACTTTCTGAACTAATGAGTTTCTAATGAGACTCTTCCAGCCTAAATCCCTAATTATTGCTAACTTACAGCGCATGCAGTTAATGTCTAGCGGGGGCCCAAATCCAACAACAGTCGAGTGAGGGGAACACTGGGGGGTATTGGAGGACTTAGGAGGATGGTGTGACGGGGAGAACAGGGATAAGAAAGGGGGTGACGTAAGGGTGCAGTGAGGTCCTGCACGCTTTTGGCTTGTGGTCAACAGGTGGGCCCCTGTGCACCCCCACCCCCCACCCCCCCGCGCAACCTTCGCAGACCACCAGCTAAAGAGGAGGACTTTAGCCAAGATCTGTCTGGCAGACAGAGAGGGGAAGGGGATTTTAGCACCAAATCCAGCGGATCAATAAAAATGTCTGCTAATTAGGCTTTCCAGAAAAGGAAGGGGGGGAAGCCGAGGATGCGGGATGAGAGTGAGCCAGAAGAGAAAGAAAAGAAAAACAACCAGAGCAGGCAGTGCTGATTCAGAAGTCTAGACAGATAAGGAAAATCCCCAGACAGGCGTGCCCCGCTAAGGAAATCAGGTGAAGCACACTAGGTGACACTCCACCTCGCTCTGTGGGTCAATCCGATGCGGCCTTGCCAGGCATCGGTCTCACCCGTCCACCATCACTCTCTTCCCCAGTCAGATGCAAACCTCGCAGGCTACAGCGATCAGTTTCTCTGACCCCAATCCTTCCTCCTCCTCCTCCTCCTCCTCCTCCTCCTCCTCCCTCCACCTTTTCCTTGCCCCTCCTCCTTCCTTCCTCTGGACATCACCACTTTGACCTAAATCTCCTCATTTAATCTTCTTCTTCTTCTACTCGTCTTTTGGATAACAATCAACCTCCCTAATTGTCTTAATCTCCCCGGTGTTTTATTGTCCCCGGGGCCTCATGCGTAGCGCAGAACAAAAACATTAACCACAGATCAATACTCGGCATCAGGCCGCAACTACCACCGTGGTCTTTATCGATTATCACTCATTTAAGGTCGGGCCGCATGTACCGATTATGGGTTTAATTAAAATAAAAGGAGGGCGGGGCTCGCCGGCTTTGGAGGACATGCAGAAATGATCTCTGTTGTGTCTTGTTTCGTTCAGAGGGGCTGATATCATTATTTTTCATGGAGAGCAACAGTTAATAAAGAGACGAATCACAGCACCAACGGAGGTAAAGAGCAATACATTTTGAAATGTGATTAAAAAAAGGAAATATTAGCATTTTGTGCATCCGTGGATTAAGTCTGACTCGTGCGGTTGTAAACACCTTCTTCAAAATCTCCCCCCGCCCCCCGAGCCTCTTGTTGTGCTCTCGAAATAAAACAAATCTGTACATCGTCAATTTCTAAAATGAGAAGCTTATGGAATAGCACTCTCAGTTATATTACAACAGGGCTTTTGGAGGCCCCGAGCCAAAGATATTAGCTTGAGCGCTGCCGTAAGCCCGGGATCAGGCGAAGGTTAGGGCATGATTTGTGTATGATTTTGAAATGACAACCCGGGGGGGACGATAATCAAAATATTCAGAACAATAACGGATTACGTGTGTCAGTGGCTGCACTCTGCACCATCTGTTAAGGGAGCGGGTCAGCGGGTGAATAATGTTGTTCATTTGTGTGTGTGTGTGTGCGTGCGTATGTGTGTGTTTACATAGGATCACATTTTTTCTTGTCTTAATTCTACAATTTCAAATATGGCTGCAGCATTTAAAGACTCGAGTTCACGTTATAACCACGGATTATGAGTTTTTAGTGTGAAATCGTCTTATATTGACCCCTTGGCACACACGTTTTAAATATTTTGTCTCTTTTTCATTCTTATTCACCTTCAGTCGCACACTTTTGTCATCTCCATCTCCGTCCTGTTTTCTGTTTCACAACATCAACAGCTCCCCCCCTTCGCCTCTCCCTCTCTCAGTGGGTGAGTCTGGAGCTGCGTCGCGGTCAGATGACACTGTCTGACTCCACTCCACTGTAATCTGACATGGCTAATCTAATCTCTCTGTCTCCGCAGATTGGCAAACTACCTGGGTCACTCCAGCCAATTAGCCCATCTGCACAGCACGCCGACACGGGCCAGGCCAAAGCCGGCCTGCCGTAAAGGGGCCCAGCCCAGCCCAGCCTAGCCCAGCCCAGCCCAGCTGGCCCTAGTCGTGCCGCTGCAGGGCTCAGCGACGGATCAGGCTGTCTGAGGCCCCGAATATCTGCTTCCATAACAGCCCATCTGCCTTTGGCTTGGCCTGGTCCACTTTCATCCCCAGCGGCCCCAAAGATTAGGGATCCTCTGCAGACTCTACAGCCAATTAAAGCACTTGCCGTGCAGTTGTTAGGTAATCACCGAAGCTATGATTCAACACGGTGTTAAGTGGGCTACTTTGGCACCAAGTGTTGCCTTTGTATTGTTACTGCTTATGCAACTCAGAGAAGAGAGGGTTTTCTTTTTTTTAGCATTTGAAGGGTTAGATGATGCACAGGAAAATGATAACACAGCAGCAATCTCAGCGGGTCATGAATAAGTCATTTGATCGTAACGTATAATAACATAAAACAGGTGTGGCTCTTATCAGTGTCATATTTTTAGCTCTGCAATCAGATAACGATACTAGCATGTGTCATCTTGTCAGACTGAAGACTGAAGCTTCTCCATTTCTTGTAAATAAAGTAGAAATAATCTGTTATAACCACAACATTTCAAGCATCAACTGCAACAGGCGTCTGTATTATTTTACATACGTTTTACCGCCATTGAGGCACAGAGGTAAATACACTGAAATAAGGTCAGGGGCCCTCTAACAGCTTATTTTCTCATCAAGCCAGTCTCACTTAATCACCTTAGCTAAATTAGTTTGAAATTAGCCCTCTTTTCTAACTCCCCGTCATCCATCTTTCCCCTCCTTTCCTCCCCCTCTCTTCCCCAGTCGTTTTTCACAGCTTTGTTGGATTAGACAGATTACGCGTCTGAAACTCTGTTTTTGTTCTTTCTCCCTCGCCCAGTTGCGTTTCCCCCCCCCCTGTCCTCCTCCTCTCCCGGCCCCTCCATCTTGAGGGGTGTTAATCCAGGATGCACATAGTGTCTCAACATGTTGTTTTGCCTTCAAACCTGTTGCAGATTAATTCATAAAAACAGCACATAGGCAGAATTAAGGTGGCGGAATGACACTTTTCCCCTGTGAGCTGCTGGAAAAGCACCCTGTCTCCCATGGAAGAAGTTCACACACAGAGTCTTCCGGTAAAGTCGGGAGTTATTTCTTGTGGTTTGACATTAAGACTTGGAAAAGTGACTGAAACATACCAATAAAACTTACATTGGAAGGCTTTCAAATACAGGCATCTTTGTACTTGTGGTTTTTGGTGTATGTGTCATTCTGGGTTGAACTGGGAACAACACAAGGCAACCTGGAGACAGAAACCAGATGAAAGAGCTGATGACTATATTAGCACATTTGATTTAGAGAGAAATGGAGTTTATTTCATTACAAAGGAAGAAAGACAAATTAATAACACAACTGTGGGCTAATTTAGCCTAATTTATAATACTGCACGTCATTCACAGATTGAAATTAATTGTAACAGTGGCTTTTGAACTGTTTGTGCCCAAGGACTGACACAGTAAATTAAAGACTCGTCCATTACTCGTTGTATAGTCGTGTATTGCAATAATAATCCATGGTTGTAACAAAACCCCATGGCACACCTGGACACAGGGTGCTTCGACACACCATTTGGGAGCCACTGATGTAAAACATACTCGACCGCTGTGTTCTCTCAAGCAAAACCCTCGAAACTGAAATCGTTACACGGTTAATCATTCAATTGTTATTTTTTTGATATTAATACATATGTTAGTAAAATGTCAAGATGGACATTTGCAAGTACAAACTTTTCAAATGTTAGGGTTTCCTTCTGTCGATGTCACCCTGATTATAAATAGGCTTTTTGGGGTTTCGGATGGATGGACACAGCAAAAGACTCCATCTCGTCATCTGGACAATAATCATGGCCATTTATTTGACATTTTATAGACCATACGATAAATTGAATAATTAAAAACATTCAACAAAAAATGAGCTAGGTGCAGCCGACTGGATTAAACAGTGTTTCAGTTCACACGCCTTCTACAAGCCGAGCAACTTCCCCTTGCTCACACTCAGGCAGGTCTTGAAACCCCAATCTGCACCACATCTCCTTTTTCTTTATTTCTTTCTTTATCATTCCAAAAATTTTAGTTTTGTGTTAAACCGCTCGGTGAAATACATAATTTCACTCAACACACGTCACCAACACCAACATGGCCGCAAACTCTGCACAGAAAAGGTGTTAAAAAAGATGAAGATCACGATACATCTGACCATATTGAAAAGTGCAGTTATATGAAAGGGTAGTTTATCAATTTTGTGAGCTGCTAATATATCTTTATAATTACATATTTTCAATGTTTTCATTTCATTAGTTGTATAAAAAACTAAAACTTTCTTGACTTTGAAAATGATCTTTTAAGTTGACGAACATCATATGTTACATTTCAGTGCATTTAGCATACGCTTTTGTCCAAAGCAACTTAAAAATTGTTTCACATTCTTACATTGATGACATGCAAGGTGCCAACTGCTCATCAGGAGCGATTTGGAGTTCAGTATCTTGCTCAAGGACACTTCAAGATGCAGCTAGGGGGAGCTGGGATTCTAACCAGCAACCGTCAGATTACTTGCCGACCTGCTCTACCTCTTGAGCTACAACTACTATTCAAATGGGATCAGCTAATTATTTTCGACCACCATATTTAATTTAAAAGACAATTTCTCAAATCAAGACTTTCAAAGTTTGTCATTTAAGTAAAATATCATGTAGTTTTGTGTCAAACCGCTTGGTTAACTACATCGTCTCGCTCAACACACATCATAAACAACAACTAGGCCGCCAGCTCAGCACACAAAAAGCTGATGAAAATCACAATAAATCTGGTCATATTGACAACTGCTGTAATGTAAAAGGATAGTTGTCAGTTCTGTGAGCTGCTAAAATACAGGACCAGCTCCGCAATGTTTAAATTACAGGCTTTGGTGACAACGTCACTGCTGCAACTGTTGGCTGTGTAGTCTTTATAATTACTTGTGTCTTTTGTTTCATTAGTTTTATGAAAAACTACAACTACAACTGGAGCTGAAAAATGGCCTTTTAAATTGAGAAATGTATGATTATTGACACAATTCAAGTGGGATCAAAAATATTTTGGCCCTCAAAATTCACTGCCATACACACAATTTTATTCTATGATAAGTTCTATGGACCTATGAAGTCCCAGGGGTCCAACGGAAGGCGCGTGACTTGGGCGTTGTCTTCCATTTTCTCTTATTTTACCTTATTTTGGGCTTTATTGACTTGAAAAATCCTCTTTTTTTAATTCACAAACATCCCATGTGTGATTTATGGTGCAGTTAAAATTGGATTTAAAATAAATTTTTCCCTTCACTACCACACAAAGGTTTTCCAGATGAAGGTCCCATGGTCCACTGGAAAGAGGCGTAACTTCGGCTGTCTCTTCCAGTTTCCTTTATTTGACCTTATTTTGGACTTTATCCACTTGACAAATTATCTTTTTTAATTCACAAACATAATATATGTAATTCGTGGCACAATCAAAAATATATTTATCTCTCTCTATTCAATACTATCCACCTTATTCCTGACTTTGTGAGTTTACACATGGTTCATAGCGGTATTCGGTTATGCTCTTCCGGTTGAACTCGGAGTTTACGCTAGCGTAGCTGTCATGCTCGCTCTAAAAACCGGCTTTTAACTCAAAAAAACGACAGAATGGATAAAAATCAGAGGTGGATACACAGTACGGACATTTTAATAAGTCGTGAGGACAGTTCTGTAACAGTGTCTCACCCGTCAGTTCTCATGGAGTGGGCAGATGACATGAAGCATTAGCCCAACATTAGCTACATCGACGTAATTAATTATCTTATATTTTCTGAAGGTGTTGACAGCGGAGAATTACAAAGTTACAAAAGCACAGAGGCATACAACTACCTGCACAGTAACAAAATAGTACTGTTGAAGAAACACAGCCAGTTTATATTTCTGAATGCAGCAGCTATTCTGAGGAAGATATTCATGAACCCAAATATTTATTTTAGTGTCAAAGCCGCGAGCCACGCTAGTCTACGTTCCCCCTTCCTCAGCATGGCGTGTAGGGCGCAGGGTACGGACATGTTTGTCCAAGTGGTTGATGCATTTATGACATAACGCTAGTTGTTTAGGGATAGCTTGGCGGCATCGGTCAGTCATGCAGTTGCAACGCAACCGGAAACAGAAAGCCGCAGGCGCAAGTAGTTATCTGTCATGGCAGCACCCAGAGGCTTCTGAGTAGGGGTGGGCAGATCGATCCAAATATCGATAGTATCGATAACAAGGTGAGTATTGGTATCAGATCGATACTAGCGTGATGAGATCGATATTTTTGTTGTAGTTTCTCTTCTATAAGTTCAGCAAATCACTCGTTTTTCTTCACAGAGTTTGTGTGAGCGCAGCGTCCCTCTTATGTGCAGCGCTCCTCTCCACCTCTCTCACGCCACTCCCTGATCAGGTTCACAATATCCACAATTTCTAGAAGTGAAAGTTATTTCCAGCATTAATTAATGTTGTTAGTGTAACTGGTAGTCAGCGATGTAATATTAGCAGAGTGCGTAAACTATTATCATATATTCAGACAGTTGAAATAAATCTTAATTGTTTTACTGGAACTCAAAAATATATGCTTATATTTAGATATATTGCCTACCTCATACCTGAAGTATGAATATGGCAGAGTATATTTACCCTTTTGTAGCTGTTGAAAGAACATTAGTATTCCTATTTAGGCTACATGCAGATAGGTTATAGATTTAATTATGTTAAATATTATTTTCTTATTGGCTAAAATCTTTGTCCTGTGTTTTATTATTATCATAATCATGATCAACTCATTAAAGGCAAAAGTACAAAATCATTCAATGATCAGTCATTTTCAAAGAAATCACTATCGGTATCGGCATCGGCAATACTGGCACTGTAATTACCAAAATTTGCAGTATCGCCCACCCCTACTTCTGAGGAAACGGTTGGATACAAAGTTTTTTTCCGAAATGTTGTCCCAGATAGTCCAACGGAAAGGGGCGTGACTTTGGCTGTCTCTTCTGGTTTGCTTTATTTACTTATAAACTTGAAAAAATATCTTTTTTAATTCATAAACATCATGTGTGTGATTCATGGCACAATTCACAATTTAAAAAATGATTTGTGTATCTCCATTCACGAGTTTTTCATAAACAAGTTTCCATGGATTCAACCGGAAGGGTCCTTCGCTCGGCTCTTTATTTTTAGACATTTTGCCTGTCTAAAAATGTAAGTTTTCTGGAGAATGACCCACTAACTACAGCTGTAGTGGAGTAAGAGGTAGAATATTTGCCTCTGAGGTAGTAGTAGAAGTATGCAGTTCTGATTAAATAAAAGTATCTCGAATTTGTACTTAGTTTTGAACATGAGCACTCACGTACTGCGCGTCTGGCATGTCTTGGCCTGGGTGACACATCATTTCCTGTGTAAGGACGGGCTCGGGCGGTTTGTACAAACGATACGTGTGTGTGTGTGTGTGTGTGTATGTGAAAATGCTTTCACTTTCACTCCGAGGCCCCATTGACTTGGTCGCGGCGCCGCATTCAGAACAATAAAACCAGGAAAAAGAGACCAAAGTAGCAACGCACAAAGCGACTCAGTGACACAGAGGAGCCCCGTCATGGCGTTTAAGTACCCGGCTGCGAGAAGAGATGAGACTAAGGTCAGTGTCAAAGTCCCGCTGGCTGCTTTCTCTGTCAGGTCTGTCTGTCTGTCAGTGGTTATCTCCGGTTCAAGCACGAGAAAAGCGAGACCAGGAAGAGAAAGACGAGTCTTAAAAACCGCAGTGTGGTCTTAGGGCTACGAAAGCGAATGGCGAGGATACGAAGAAACAAAAACAAAACTTGAGGAGCAGCGGGGAGGAGGGGGGAGACACACGGAACAAACTGTCCCAGAGAGGAGCGACGTGTTCAACATGTCCACGTCGCTCCCACCGTGGCAGTCGAGGTGTTTTAAGTTTCCCAATAAGTGCACTTTACTCGCGTTTCGTGCAAAACCCCCAAACTTCATTGACATCTTTTCTTTTCTTTTCAAGGCACCACGTCACCCCTCCCACACTCACCTAATGATTCATCCGTGTTATTATTTCGTGTTGTCTGCCAACATTTTGATTTAGAGGGTTTTTTCACAAAGCCTTCAACACTCAGGAATAATAAACTAGTGGAGAATTACAGGCTGAATCGGTTTTGGTGAAATCGCATGAGGGGCAATGACTTTAATCTATAATCTTAAATTGTCTGAATGTTTGTGCAAAATGACTGACTAATCTAAGTCTTAAACCCTATTTACTATTAAGGAATACAGAAAAAGAGATGAATTTTAGTGCAAGTGTACTTTTAGGTAGACTTTGAAATACACTATAATATGTAGGGGTGTAAATTGATAAGTTTTTATCAATATCAGTGCCATTGTCGATTATGCCTATCAATCCAATTCCTTATCAATTCTCATATCGAGTCCTGAGTAGTTAATTGAGTGGCAAAAAAGGAGTTCTACACAGTCTTCTGCACCAAAAGCAACCATTTTATTTTTTTCCCAAATTATAATTGCACCAGACTGAACATGAACATATTCAACTCAAACATACTGAACAACACCTTGACAAGATATAGTGAAGAAAGAAAATATAGTCCAAATAAATTAGTTCGACCGCCTGCGTACGAGTGCTAACTTAGCACTCGTACGCAGGCAGACGAACACATGACATTCTTGGTGCTTAATTCCATGCTGGGTAGACAAATGTTTTAGCGTGTTGCTGGTACTTGCACCCTTACATGATATTACAGCATTGCACTGATTACACACGGCAGAATTCTCATCGTGTTTGGTGAAATGCAGCCAGGCTTTAGATCGCTTCCTCCTCTCCATGATGCTGCCTCGCTGTTGAAGGTCTGAGTCTTTGCAGAGAGTTTGACGAAAATGTACCGCGACGCAAAATTTCAGGAAAACCGGATAAACCAGGTGCAGGCAGGGAAATGAAAGAATTGTTAAGAAGAATTGATAACGTTGGAGGCGTACAATTCCGATGGAATTGGTCAGTTGAAACCAGTTCTGAGTCGGAAACGGTTCTCAATTCCCACCCCTAACAATTTGTACTATAAAACAGACAGTTGTTAAAGTCAATAAGGTATTTTACAACCAATTTGGGAGTTCAGGCCTTCCACAGACTGAATGGAGCCATTAAAAAAATAAAAATAAATTGAGGGTATTTTTTTTTTTACGTTTTAAAGTCCCCATCTACTTCTTTTCTTGAAAAGACAGCAATCGTGTTTTGCTTAAAACCTCCAGAAATGTTTTGTGGATTATGAAATTTCACCTGGCTTTCCATTTACATGTGGATTTTGACTGAATTATGGCATTTTTGGGGGGAACTTATCCTTTAACTTGACAAACAAGCATTTGTCACATCTCAAAGGAGGAAGTGACAAAATAAAGTGAGATTTCTAGTCTTTTGATGTGGGGTTGTATGAGGTACTTATCCCTAGTCAGTGTATTACCTGCAGTAGATAACTGCCAGCTCTCCCCCTGTGTGGAGAAGTAGCGTGGAGCACTGGCAGGGAAGCAGAGCATTGTACTTCTAAATGGCACCGCCAGCAAAACATATTTTTGACCACCTAAAAGAAGGAACACCTAAAGAAAAAAGATGTTTAAGTCTACACTATATTTTGAACATTGTTAGCATTTAACATTGCAGTCAGACAGCCCTTTCCTTTGGCACTACAGTCCCTGAGGAACAAAAAAAACCTTTTGTGTGCAGAATAACAATAAAATAAATGCTGGATCTGAGCACAAAGTGAAAGAATATGCAAAAGGTTGATGTGATGACACATTCTCTACCTCTTTCCTTGGAAAGGCAGGCTGATGTGAGCTGTTGTGGACTTGGTTCCAGTTTGAGCAAGTCCACAGTCAGATGGACACAATCCAGCAGCTATTTTGCAATATGACTGAGTAGAAGACATAGGTTGGGGAATGAGCAAAAGCCGTCTGGCTTCTAGGAAACAGAATTTTATATATGTGTAATGAGCACCACATTTGCCCTCTGGCATGTAATTCTCTGCAGAGTTGATTTGTTCCTTCAGTGAGGACATCTTTTCAATGTCGCATTCACATTACCGACTCCAATACCTGAAGTCAGGTATCTGCTGGTTTTACAAGCCTATGTGATTGCTAAGTGACAAATTACATGAAAAACTAAGATGTAAAAAAAGTTATTAAGGTGTTGCGCCACCAGCAAAGCTTGCTTGTGCCTTGGCATAGAGTCTATAGCTCCTTGGAACTCTACTGGAGGGATGGCAGCCATTCTTATCAAAGCTATTTCTCATTTGTTGTTTTCACTTCCTCCTCTCCATGATGCTGCCTTGCTGTTGAAGGTCTGAGTCTTCGCAGAGAGTTTGACGAAAATGTACAGCGACGCAAGATTTCAGAAAAACCAGGTGCAGGCAGGGAAATGAGAGAATCGTTGAGAAGAATCGACAACGTTGGAGGCGTACAATTCCGATGGAATTGTCAGTTGAAACCGGTTCTGAGTCGGAAATGTAATTCAGGCCTTCCACAGACTGAATGGATCCAATAAAAAAATAAAAATTAATTGAGGGTATTTTTTTGGCACTACAGTCCCTGAGGAACAAAAAAAAAACCTTTTGTGTGCAGAATAACAGTAAAATAAATGCTGGATCTCAGCACAAAGTGAAAGAATATGCAAAAGGTTGATGTGATGACGCATTCTTTACCTCTTTCCTTGGAAAGGCAGGCTGTTGTCAACTGTTGTGGACTTGGTTCCAGTTTGAGCAAGTCCACAGTCAGAGATGGACACAATCCAGCAGCTATTTTGCAATATGACTGAGTAGAAGACATAGGTTGGGGAATGAGCAAAAGCCATCCGGCTTCTAGGAAACAGAATTTTATATATGTATAATGAGCACCACATTTGCCCTCTGGCATGTAATTCTCTGCAGAGTTGATTTGTTCCTTCAGTGAAAGGTTGCGATCTGGAGACTGATAAGATGTTGTGATTATTGAATTGAGATTATTTTGACAGGTATTATGACTGCAATGTGATTCAGGATTAGTGGGAATCATCATTTTTGCATCAGAGTTTACATTTTCACTGAAAAAACTCTTAAATTCATGGTGATGTGACATTTGTTGGACTCTGTACCAAACAAGCATATTTTCATGGATCTGGAGAACCAAATTTGAAGGCTAGGACATGTCTACATTTGTTATAATGTTTTTTTTCACATTTTACCTTTTCGCTCTTGAGATTTGGTTAATATTTTTGATTAACTGTGCAGTTTTAGATTTGCAGGGAAGAAGTGGACTGAAACAATACCAGCAAAATACTCCCCAAAGCATTACAGAGCCACCTTTGGTTGTAGTTGTTTACTCATGTATTTAAGTTTTTCATTTAATTTGTCATGAGTCTGTATCTTATAATGTATGTAAAAAAAACAACATACATTTGTCCTACTTTTCTTTCTTAAGTATGCTCAATCCCTTCTGCAGTCTCAGCAGCAACAAACATAAATGTTATATCAACACATCTCTTTAAGACCAACAAAACCATATTCCCTTTCATTTTGATATCTTTTAATTGAGGCCAAGTTAAGTTAAAATTCTCAGGCAGAGTTGAGCAAAGGAAATTAGTGTATGACATTCACCAGTTGAGAAGCTGGCATGCCAAGTAAGGTATGACACATTTTCTCAGACGCTCTTCCGTGCCACAGAAATGTGTTTTTCTAAATGAAGTTCCATAGTTTTGTGCTAGGACATCCTCTCCGTCAAGTTTGAATGCCAAAGATTAAACACAGTTGCTGTTGTTGTTGTTGTTATTGCTTGATGGTTGCATGTTTGTTCCCATTTAACTTTTTTGTGCCTTTGCAATAGATGGATGACTACCATGGGACGAAGATCTGTGATCCCTATACATGGCTGGAAGACCCTGATGGTGCAGAATCCATGGTATGTGTTGATCTCTTGCAAACAGCTGTTCCTTAACCAACATATCCCCAAATTTCATCCATCATCATTCTTCCTTTGTATCTCAGGCTTTTGTTGAGGAGCAGAACAAACTGACCATGCCGTACCTGGAGCAGTGCTCTGTCCGGCCTCAGTTCCACCAGCGTCTCACTGAGCTGTATGACTACCAGAAATACAGCTGTCCTTACAAAAGAGGGAAAAGGTACTAGCTGATGGATAATCACTCTCATAAGGGTTATAGTCTGTGCAGTGCCAAACCTGAATTGTAGGTCTAAAGAAAAAGAAACAATACTTGTTGTGACCTTATTTCCTGTTTTTGTTTCCAGGTATTTCTACTTTCACAACAAAGGTCTCCAGAACCAGAGTGTGCTGTATGTGCAGGACTCTCTGGACGCACCTGCTACTGTATTTTTTGACCCAAATGAACTCTCTGAGGATGGGACTGTGGCACTGAAGAGTGAGCCAGAGTTGATACGCTTATTGTCCACAAAAGCACAAATACCCTGACATTGAGAGAAACATGTACCATGCTAAATCCCCCATTCTTTGTCCCTGTGTCCATCCAGTGGGCCGTCTGTCTGAGGAGTGCGAATATTTTGCATACGGTTTGAGCAGCAGTGGTTCAGACTGGGTAACGGTCCATTTCATGAAGGCCGATGACCTTACCAAACTGCCTGATGTACTGGAGAGGGTTAAATTCAGCTGCTTGGCCTGGACTCACGATGCCAAGGGTGTCTTTTACAACTGCTACCCACCCCAAGAAGGCAAAACTGATGGTTGGAAAGAGTCATCATACACCTACATGCATGCTCTTTCAAAGAAACAACATATTTAAGCAAACCATTTAACAATGTAACAAATGTATTTAAAGACTTAATCCATCTGTATTTCACTAAAAGGCACAGAGACCACCAGCAACATCAACCAGAAGCTCTACTACCATGTCATGGGCACTAAACAGTCAGAAGACATTCTTGTTGCAGAGTTCCCCGAACATCCGAAGTGGCACAGCTCAGTAACTGTAAGTCCATAGTAATCTATAAACTCTTATCATAATTACCAATTTGCATCAAGGTCATGTGAAGCTTCATTAATGACTTATTAAGTTGTTGTTGCAAGTTCTATTGAAGAATTGCATACCAACAAAAAAAGTCAGCAGAGCCATCTTTTTTTTTTTATAGTAGCACTTACACCTTTCCTGCTTTGACTTGTACAAAGGTCTTTGGCTGCCATAAATATTGATTTGAGCACTATTTGCATTGGACTAATATTACCGGGGGACGTCTATTAACTTCTAATAATTGAAAAGGTTGTGATCTTAGTTCCATGAGACTCTGCCATATAGCGTAATTTGTTAATCAGAATTCTGCCACACATTACCCTTCATATTTTGCCACACACAAAGGTCATCTGATATGTAGTATGTACAGTATTAGTCATTTGAGGATCGGCATGTCATTGGTTTGGAGTTGCATTTCTTTTTCAAAATCAGTTTTCTCTAGTCAGACAGCTGATCGTGGCTCTTAATATGTTTAACGGCAGACAACATCTGTGCGGTGAGATAGGCTTTATTGATGTTTGAAAGTGCTGGACAGAGAGGGGTAGGTTCACCGAATGGTTGTCATATTCAAGTACAACCACAACGCATCTTTTACATGATCGAAATGACTGAAAGTGAGCCAGTCCACACTAACCCTGACCAGTTCAGCACCAAAAGCTAATGGGGTCAATACTGTGCTTAGACATGGAAATCTTCTAATAGCATTTAAGAGAACTCCTTCTGCTGAAGCTGGAGTTAATCACATGGCATTTTTATGTCTCACCTCTTTGGTCTTTTGAAAGGATTAATGACCTGGCTCATTTGTTGGGAAGAGAGTGCCATGCCCATCAATAGGAGGCCTGAGAAGATTATTAAAGGAGAACTTCGGTCGATTTAAACATGCAGCTTCATTGCTCAAGCTACCCTTGACTTGCCAGTACCGAAGACGCGAACAAATTTGGTCCAGCCATTACAGAGCTCCGTGAACGGAGACGTAGCATTGAACGCTAACAGCATGGGGTCAGAACTTTAGACTGTGTTTTAAGCGTCTTAACATGCTCCACATCTCACACCAAAAGTTATGCAACATCAGCAGACACCTTAGCACACAGCACTGTAGCGTGTATGACTCAAAATGAATAAAAAAGTAGTTAAAACAATGTGTTTGTGCAAGGAGCTACTTACCTGTTTGTTGAGATCGGCGTCTTCCGGTAGCTAGACCAAACTAGCTGATCCGTCGAGCGTGCATTTACTCCCTCACTGGCGGAGACGGAAACGTAATCCAGCATTTTCGTGTTTATGTTCATAATGTACATGTCCATGTTACAGCCTGTCATGAGCCATGAGCCTTACAATAGCCTGTTAAGCCTGTTAAGTGCACACTCGATGGATATGCTAGTTTGGTCTAGCTACCGGAACACACGGATGTCAACAAACAGGTAAGTAGCTCCTTGCACAAACACACTGTTTTAACTACTTTTTTATTCATTTTGAGTCATACACGCTACAGTGCTGTGTGCTAAGGTGTCTGCTGATGTTGCATAACTTTTGGTGTGAGATGTGGAGCATGGTAAGACGCTTAAAACACAGTCTAAAGTTCTGACCCCATGCTGTTAGCGTTCAATGCTACGTCTCCGTTCACGGAGCTCTGTAATGGCTGGATCAAATTTGTTCGCGTCTTCGGTACTCGCAAGTCAAGGGTAGCTTGAGCAATGAAGCTGCATGTTTAAATCGACCGAAGTTCTCCTTTAAGAACGAGACTACATTCATATAATCACATGCCTTTCTTTCCATCTTTCTTTGCTTCTTTCCTACCTCTCTGTTTTCAATTCTGTTTCCAGATATCAGACGATGGCAGATATGCTGTTTTATCCATCACTGAAGGCTGTGAGCCTGTCAACCAGCTGTGGTACTGTGACCTTCAGCAGCTCCCCGATGGCATCAAAGGTCTCTCTCCTTGTAACAAACTCCCGACTGAGATTTAAACCCTACATAAACACAACTATTGACATATTTTCTTGAAAAGTAAGATAAGAGATGATTAAGGAATCCTGAAACCAACTGTGGCACTTTTGTACTTGTACTTGTACGTGTACTTGTACTTGTACGTGTGAATCTTAAATTGATCGAAGAACAGATGTAAGCTGGTATTTCAGACTTTACAAGCCTTGGTGAATGTTGATCCCCAAATTAAAATTGATGGTTTGGGGCACAAAAGGATATGTGTGCAAATGATATTTAGAATATCTCTCGAAAATAAAGCTTGTCATAAAAATGAAAGAAGAACCACATACATCATTTGTATTTATATGCCCAATTTTCTTCTGATGAAGTCAATTGATCATGTAGTTCATGAAACGGCAAATAATTATTTAAAAAAATGCCCATTACAGCTTCCAAGATTGCAAGGTGATGTCTTACCATGTCCTAATTTTTTCAACCAAAAGTCCAAACCCAAAGATATTCCGTTAACAATTTTATCTGATTAAGAACTACAGAAAATATATTTTAATAGACTGATCAATTGACAAAAGGGTTAGCGATTATTTTTACAAAGTGAAAAGTCACTTTCATATCTATATATTATCAAAATATGCAGTCAATGTCGTAGATGTACTGCTTTGACAGTCATGTTGGAATTAGCATAAATGTTTAAACTTTCATTTATTCTAAACCACATCAGCTTTTCTGATCGCACACAATAACGTCCCTCCAGCTTCATGGCACACAAAAAAAACCTGCTGTATCGACAGTAAAGTAGTTGTAGCCAACGCCAATGACTCAACTATTATTGCATCAGATGCTGAGATTTCAAAATCTACTTTGCAGCTGTTTTTTTTTTTAAATATCTCTCACCCCCACAGACAGGAAATTTCACACTTTTAAATGGTGAGAATTTTATTTGTGATGTGTGCAGCCAGTATGATTGAGGTGTGTGGGAAGGCTGAGTTTTTTCCTGTGGAAGACACTGAATCAATACCGTGTCCCACTGATTTGTGATGGAGATAAAAAGGACATGATTCATAATTTGAATAACTGCCATGTTGTATCTTACTGTTTTTTAGACTTGTTCTTATTTTATTGTCACATTTCTTCATGACTTTGCAGTGTAGGCTTTTGATCTTTCATTTTATTTCTCTTGCTACTTGCTATTGGATGTTTGTTGTTATGCATTAATAAAACACACTGTTTATTTTTCATTTTATTCATCCTCTCCAGGCCTGCTGCCTTGGGTCAAACTTGTGGACAACTTTAATGCCCAGTACTCGTATATTACCAATGAGGGAACTGTGTTTACTTTCCACTCCAACTTGGATGCTCCTCGGTACTGTCTCATCAACATAGATATCCAGAAGCCAGACAGGAAGCACTGGACCACCCTCATTCCACAGCACGACAAGGATGTCCTGGGTAAGACTGAATGAAAATTTCAATAGAATATACAGTAGAAGGCCAAGTCAACTCTGTAGTCTACCACTATAGAATCAGTTCTCTACAGGAGAAAACTAATACGTCTTAGTTTTCATACAGCAGCTTATAAAACAGACTTATGTCACTATGACCACTGTGGGCTTGTGTCAGAGCGTGTGAAAACTCCACCAAGTGTTGAAAGACGTAAAGGGCTTGTACATGGAATTGTAGTTCCACAATTCCGATCTCAGAATATTGCGAAATCCTTTTTTTTTTGCTGAATATCTGTCCTAATGTTTCGATGACAGTCCAACCACAACAAGTGGGAAGTCTGTGGTTGAAGACTTCGTCACAGCAAACTCAAAAAGTGAAACTTGGTCTATAAGCACTATGTCTAACCCTTTTTTTTTATTATGAGTCATTTGAATGATGGTAAATGGTGGAGTGATGGAAATATACACGTCCGGACTTCTGCCTAGATTTATATTTATGTTTATGTTTTTGTTAACACTTAGTAACCATTACTATTAACGTTTTTCTTATTAGCATGAATATTGGTAGCATATTGGCTTTTTATTAGTCTTTATAAAGCACTTATTATTGCCTTATTCTGCAAATACTAGGTCATTAATTAAGCATTTCCCCTCAATACAGTCCTAGTTATACTTTATAGATAGATGGCAGGTAAGGAAGTTGTTGAACATAAATATGATCCTAATATGCTTACCTTAGTATGGGCTTTATACGGCAGTAGCACCACAAGAATAGTCATTCTTCCTTAATAATACACTTCAAAAATAGTCCATTTCTATTAAATAAACACAAAGTTACAAGTGTTAATTGTATCAGTCAAGTTAGGTGTTCCTGATATCAAATAACAAAGGGTAAAAATGCTGCTAATATGCATGCTAATAACAAACTTGTTAATGGATAATATGAGTACCCCAATATGAAATATTTCCAACTTCTTTATTGTCGTATGCACAACAGTTACAGCGAAGCAGTCACTTGGCAAAGAAATCTTGATTCTGGTTGTAAGACGTGTGCACACACTAGTACAGATTTTGAGGCAATTAAACAAATAGTGTAATGACAAAAGGTGCAGAAATGTTAAAATTATAATTAATTTGAATTATTAGGAAACACATTCACCTATTGAGCATTTATAAGACTATGTAACACAATATAGTGTGTGTTATATAAAGTATTATTAAATGTCTGCGTAAAAATACTAACATAGGGACTTCAAGTAAAGTGTTAATGATGGCGATAATTTTACTTTTGTTTTCACCAACTTCACTGTTTGAGAAAAGATTTTTAATGAATAATGTGATCATGTAAACTAATGTTTTGAACTACTTTTCAACTTCACAATGTTTAGTAATGAGCATGACTGGTCTCAACAGCATGAGACACTCGTTGCCATGGTATCAAACAAATAATTTCATGCATGTTGACGCACCGTTGCTCTGGTGTAGATAGATGTAGATCAGCTGCTATGATTAAAAAAAATGGTCACGTTGCGAAAAAACTATGATCGGATATGTCAATCCATTTATTTCACATTATGCCAAAAAATCTCTTATAATAAACACCAACTTCACAGTCTCACGGTCAAAAACCGTAGACCCTCATTGTGCACCACACCTGTTACAATTAGTCCTACACTTAAGTAGACTACCATGATTCCACACAGCGCCATCCAGGTCATCATTAAAATGGCTCCAACACAACTGGCCCATAATAGTTTATGGCTGTACAAGACATAACATTACAATCATGTACACAATAATAAGTTAAATTATTTTCAAAATGTAGAACCACAACATGAAACTCTTTTTAACTCTGGTTAACATATCAAAACTTCATACAAAAAGTTCACCCTTTTCTACCAATAGACACAGTTTGGTCACTGGTCTCTAATTAATATTTGTCTTTGTTTGAATTTGAACAGATCTGACAATGCATGATCTGTGAGGGAATGTTTTGATTACTCTTGATTACTTTGGGTTTGCTCAACTTTTGTCTTTCCTGTAATTTGGCAAGGTATTCTTGGGACCATCTTTTCAAGAATAGATCTGAAATCTATTGTTTTCATCCTCTTCTTGCATGCTGGTCCTCACAGTCAAACAAGCCTGGGGGGAAAATCGGTTTCCTCTTCAATGTGAGCAGATGGTTTGGCGTCAAAGGTCCCAGGTCATTAGGGTTCTCAGAGACTTTGGTAATGGGTCAGTTCTGACCAGCCTGATCATGCTTTTCCAAGCACCGCCTTGATGTGAGGCTGTGGGTGGGTTGAAAGTCCACTGTCATCGTACAGTAAAGCTTTCTCAATTGTCCAATTGTCCCATTGTTAATTTCTCAAATTGCTTTCTACCTTCTCTGCTCCCGTGAAATGTTTTGATGTTTTGGCATTAACTGAACGGTGCGATAGAAGTCCTACACACAAAGATGACTCCATAATATTTCAGATAGGAAAGTCCTCCCCCACGTTGGTGAACTTCGGTGAACTGTGGTGAACAGAGGCAAGTCTGGAGTTGTTTGTGAAGGGCAGCCATCTTTTGCCCACACATTTTCCTTTCACAAGGCACAACTTGACAAGATCTTATTTTTCTTGCGGCTGCGTTGGTGTGAGTGATACCTAATACCCAATACCTTAATCTGAACCGAGAGAAGATGTACCTTCCCCCGCCTTCATCAGTTGACAAACCTTTTTCCCAGAGAGCAAAAAGTTGTTTTCTTTTTTTTACTCGAATCAAGTAGAGCATTTTTTATATTCAATATCCATGCAACTGCAGTTTGTTTGTTTGTTCTGCAATCTCCTCCAATCAGAATGATACATGACGAGCTGACTGGTGTGCTGTACACATCCTCTATAGTGGAATCTACCTTGCAGTGCATCCATGTTTCCTTCGCTTTCCACAAGAATTCTGGACTCGTTAACCATGTCTTGTTGTCCAGAAGCTTATGGACTCTCAGTCCTCTAGATCTGGGGTCCCCAACCACCGGGCCGCAGACTGGTACCGATCCATGGGTCGTTTGGTAGCAGGCCGCAGAGAAAGAAAAAAATACGTTATTTTATTTCCGTTACATTGACGACCATACTCATGTATTATTTTGAAAAGTGGATTCTCTTTTAACAACATCCGTCTGTTCCTGTTGTCGTCCTTGACACGTACCTGATTCAGTCACGGTATACCCTAAAAAAATAAGCCCTCAAGCTAGCTAAAATGAGTGTAAAACAAACGTCTTTGGAGAGCGACTTTGCAAAGAAAAAATGAATTATGATGAGACGGAAGAAAAGGGAGATGGACAGCTGTATTTGGCTGATAAAGTGGCTGAACTGCAGCTGCAGGGATGGCAAGTGGACAACTGCTGGAGACTGCATGTTACCTTAGAAGGTTACGGAGCAGAAAGGACACACTTCGGGTGTTTATGCACTTTGCTGTGTAATTTTATTTATGCGTAATCACACGCGCCACCTCATGCTTGAGGTCGTCACAAGTGTGTTGTTCACAGTCGTTTTATTTTTAATTTTTTTTTTGGTTCACATCCCTTTTGATATGCCTTCCTCTTTCAGTGGCTTGAATGTCCCCCAAAATTGTGTCAGACAAGAGCTTGACCTGTAGTGCCAGTGTCATTGAAGTTCAGTTTGCACTTTTGTTTTTCGCGAATATCACATGCTGTGCTTCTGAATCGTGCCCTCAGTTTAAAAGGAGGTTTTGAAATGACAACTTTAAGATTAGCAGACATGTTAAGTTCTCTCATGTCCTGCAAATCAGAAATAAAACAGAATCCTGGAGAAAGGAAACATTTTCAGCTTTAGCAGCAGGCCAGTTCAGAACTTTTTTCCATGTAACCTGCTGTAATCTGTGTTTCAATGCCAGAATGCTCTTGTAGGAAGGTTGCAGCCGTTTCAAAGCCTCTCTTAGGACTCATGTAAACAACTTTGTCCAATGTCTCATGGACGCCCTCTGGTATATCTTTCCATCTTTCCATCATTCAAATTGCTCCAACAATGAGTTGATGATTACAGAAGATGATAGTGTGTTAACATAGGTCAGTCACCTGTTTAATAATCTCCCATATCAACTCTTCACATCTTTTGAACTCCAGGTTGTTGTTGTGGTGATAGTGGTTTTTGGTGACAGACTGCGTAGAAGTATGTCAGTAGTCACTGATCAGTTTGCTCAGTTTTTTCATTGACTCTGGGGACACTCAACCGGAAAATACCATATAAGGAACTGTGTTATTATGTGTAATAAACAGAGTAACCATGCAAAGGCAGCCTCTGTAGCACCACTGACTGTAGTTAAGCATTAACATGTATCTCACTTTTAGTATATTAGACTGCCCCCTGCTGGCTGTTGATGAGAATTCATCATGTCACAGTGAATGGATTTATTAAGTTATTCACACTACAGGTGATATACTGTTTTTGTTTTTATCATGCACTGTTCAATTTAGAGATTTTGGAATATTTTTGCTTCAATAATACAGTATTCCATTCTTGACATGTATGCAAATCAGCACATTTAGCACATTATATAGCCTCATTTGCATCATAATAAATTACATTTCAGATTGTTTTTATATACAAAAGCCCTTTAGACAGGCTGTTTAAGTTTTTTCTCAGACTCTGAGCCAGAAATCCCCCCTTCAGTCTTACTCCTCCTTATGTCAGGTTTTCATGCAGGGGTTTGTTCATATATATTTCATAGCCTGATTTATGTAACATTTTATTTTTTTATGGCTGTCAACAGTATTTTCTTATTCATGGACTGATAAAAAGAGATATCCAAAGTTCTCTTTGTAACAACATTTGGCTGTAATATGTCAAGTCATGTTCAATTCATAGCCATTATATTTGGCTTCATACCATCATGATACCTCCTCTCTGACCTGGCAGAGAGAAAATTGACACTGGCAGTAACAAGAGAAAGGAAGACAAACAACAAGGATATTGTTTCCCTTGGATACCGTGTTTACAATAAAACCAGTTACACAATGTCTTATTCACTTTCTATCACTTCCTTTTTTTTATATACGTCAATCTTCAGGCTCCGTCTCCTGTGTGAACCAGCACCACCTGCTGGTCAACTATCTCCATGACGTGAAGGATATCCTGCAGGTGTATGAGTTGTCCACAGGCAAGCACGTCAGGGACCTGCCGCTGGACGTCGGCACCGTGGGTGGGCTGAGCTGCAAGAAGAAACACTCTGAATTCTTCTACAAGTTCACTTCCTTCACTACCCCAGGTAATTCTGTCATTCTGCCAAGTTTTCTCAGATTTGTTAAATTAATTATAATGATTTAAATAACTGTAAAATAATCCCACATAAAAAAAACTATGAAAATTGTCGCCATCTATGCATCCATTTTTTTTCCTGGCATTTTAGCTTGACAAATTTAAAAATGGTTGTTGCTCAATCTTCGGTTGATCGACAAAAACTAATAAATCTGAAATCCTACATATATAATGCTGTATTGCTACTGTAATGGCAACTTCAACAACAACTTTTTAATAATGTATCAAATATCTGAACAAATACTTAAAGGAAAATACTAAAAACTGGATGTAGTAGTCTATACTAGGATATCTCATTTAAATTGTAATTAGCATGTGTTACATCATTGCATTTTCGCTCTAAATATGTAAAAACCGGTCTTAAATCATGTCCATGTGCTGTTTGTGCTGTTGTGCTCAGGTATCATTTACCACTGTGATCTGAGTGAGCCAAACGCAGAGCCCAGAGTGTTCAGGGAGGTGGAGGTAAAAGGCATCAAGCAAGAGGAATATCAGACCAGCCAGGTGACATAACTCTTTCTACTTACTGGATTTCCCCGTCATCTTCAGCTCTGTTGTTGTTCCTGTTGTGTTTTCACACCAACCGGTTGCTTATTCATGTCATGACGCAGATATTCACTGGGGTTGAGGAAGTAGAATATGGTGTGTTTGAATTTCACTTCAGTCAAAACCTTAGTTTCAAAACATTGATATAAGATATGTTATGTAAAAGAGAGATGCACTGAAAATTATAACAGTGGTTATCTTTTAAGGAGCAAGCTCTAGCCATTTAGCTGCTGAACAACAAAGTTAATGTTGCTTCCTGATCGAGAGACAAACAGACTGATTAAACCCATCCTCTCTCATACATTTACAGGTGTTTTATCCGAGTAAAGATGGAACCAAGATCCCCATGTTCTTGGTTCACGCCAAGGGCCTTGTGAAGGATGGGACTCATCCTGTCTTCCTTTACGGCTATGGAGGCTTTGAGTCTTCCATACAACCATACTACAAGTAAGTACAGCTGCTCTGCGCATAAACCAGTGTGGCCACTCTCTTCTCTGGTACTCACTGACAAAGCCAACCACACAGAGATAAACACTAGGCCTCTATCATTATAGATTCATCTTTCAATTATTGCCATGATTAAACTTTTAATTTAAAAATGATTGTGAAAATGTCCTAGAGCCAAAAGTGGTGTCTTCATATCACTTCTTTTGTCCCATCAACAGTCCAAAACCCAAAGACTCTTCATTTACTATCATAAATGACACGGAAAGCAGCAAAACCTCGCATTCAAAAAGCTGCAGCCAGCAAAAGTTTGAAGTGTTTGCCTGAGGAATTATTTAAATGGTTAATGTATTATCTAAACTTTTTCAACTCATTTTCTTTCAATTGACTAATCAGTTAATTGACCAACCATTGTTGTTCAAATGTGCAAAGAAGGGGGGTAAAAGAAGAATGGATATACCAACTTTTTATAAAACTTAAAAGGCTGGTCATGTTTGTTCTGCAAAACATTCCTCTGCTCTTAAACCATTCATCTTTACTGTTTATTATGTTTCTCATGTTTTAGCAAAATACACATCATACAGTAATATAACATGTGAAAGTGTAGTAAGAGAAGATTGATATGGGATTTTTTGATTGTATAGCACATGAAGGTGAGCTGATTGCTGGTTGTTGCCATGGTTTTCAACATACCTGCCATTGTCAGATACTTCAGGAATACAGGGAGAAAAATATGAGGGTCTACTCTGTGTTTGATTTCTCTGTAAATTACAGGGGTCTGGTACAAATATATGCTTAGTGGTGTTTGAGAAACACTGTATGTGCACCAATGAAAAAGAAGTCGCTATTATGACTATATCGTTTGATGCACAACAGGCACAGCGCCAACTGTTAAAATGCTTTCATTCAGACATATATGTCACTATAGTGCAAATTCAATTGAATTCTTTTTTAAAAATGGATAAAATAGAAATGTGATCTTAATGTGATTTTAAACTAATACTTTAAAAGTAAGGTTTAACTGTATTTATTACTACCAATAAAAATGCAACATTTACTAATTCAAACTCTGAAAGCATCTATTTTTTTTTTATTTTATGCAGCTAAAAGGTTTTGTATTGTTCTCACCTACATTGATGCATTTCCTCCTGTCTGTCTTGTCTGTGGTCAGTGTTGCTTACCTGCTGTTTGTGAGACACCTGGGAGGGATCCTGGCTGTGGCTAACATCAGAGGGGGCGGCGAGTACGGCCTCACCTGGCACAAAGGTACAGACATCCAGAAAAACCATAACAGTGTCAGTTAGAAAATACTAAACTTGAGTTTGATTTAGTTTTAATTCTGTCTTCTTCTCATGCGTGTTTGTAGCCGGAACATTAGGGAACAAGCAGAACTGCTTCGATGACTTCCAGTGTGCAGCGGAGTATCTGATCCAGGAGAACTACACCACAGCCAGTCGCATCGCTATCAACGGAGCCTCTAATGGAGGGCTGCTCGTGGGTACGTACAGAGTTCAAAGGTGTTTGTGTTTTGTGTGCGAAGCCCTGACACAGAGAACAAGAAAGCGCGAAGGGTTTTAATAGGTATTGCCCAGAAGCTATAATACAACAGTTTATTTGTTACATCAAGGAAATCAAATTTTACAAGCGGGGGAGTCTTGCTCTTCATTTTTTATAGCTGAAATCTGCTAATGGAGCTTTTTACTCTAAATCCTCCCCAATTCAATTCAGCCCTTGAAGCTACTGACGGTGCACACAGCGTTCTGCAAGTCTCCATGTGTCTGAAGCCAACTGTGAGCCAGCTAAGATCACTCGTCCATCTCTGGCCTGAGCTGTCCTGATCAGAATGCTTTGTATTCTTTAGATCACATCTTTGGCATAATTGGTAATGTCAAATTCATCTAACAGTAGTTAGCTGCTTAGCTGCAATTAATTTAGCTATTAAACAGCACATTAAACAGTGCTTAGTCACATCATTTACCAAAGGCTGGCTGCCATATGGCATCACACAAACCCAACTAATGCCTCCCTCCCTGGTGTGTTAGTAGCTATTTAGGAGTGATTGTGTCCTACAGTGTAGAGTAAAGTGAATGAATGTGTGTAACACAGATTTTTTCAATACACACACAGCGGCTTGCGTGAACCAGCGTCCGGACCTGTTCGGCTGTGCTGTGGCAGAGGTGGGGGTGATGGATATGCTGAAGTTCCACAAGTTCACCATCGGTCACGCCTGGACCACCGACTACGGCTGTTCTGACGATCCGGAGCAGTACAAGTGGCTCATCAAGTATGAAAAACACACACACACACACACACACACACACACACACACACACCAAACTATTAAACTATATTTACATACGAGAATACTGAGTGGCTGCTGCGTGCTCTGCTGTCTTAACTGATCAGACCAAGGTGGACCCAGCCCAAGTCAGTTAGTTGTAATATGCGTGCTGATCAACAAATCTCATAATTTATCTGCTGCTGATCAGTCTCGTCAAAATGTTGCAATAATTAACCCTGATAAAAACCGACCTCAGAGATTGCTTGCCTGATCGTGTTTAAATCCATGTGAAATAAAAACTATAATAGCTCGAGGAGTCTTTCTTTTAGAACGGAAGTCTAAGACTTCTCTTTTTTTGTGGCGTCTTGTTGTACACTCATGATAAAGTCATTATGTTATGTGCATATAAGTGACGTGAAATGCGTTGTTGCGCAGAGGAAAAAGAGAAGCGGGTCGCTTTTCTAAAACTGTTTAAATGATTTTATCAGTCATTGTGGTCACTTGACTCACACATCATTTTAGCTTATGTTGTAGAGATTTGAGGGATATGAAGACCATCTAAGAAAATAGGATGTAGGCACAGGGGAGATAAAAAATGAAACTATCAAAACGCCTTTGCACTCTGCGTGCAGATTTTAGGGAAATGAAGCCTCTGAAGACACTCATACAAATGTTAAAATAGTGCCTGGTTCATGAACAACAAATAGGTTATATAGCAGTTCATCCAGGTTTCCGTGCAGAGCTGCAGCTCACCTGAGATTCACTTCACTCACCTACAGCTCCCTCGCAAGAGCTGCCCACGTCTCTCCATCTGACATCTGATCCAAATTTAGCATTTTTGCACAATTTTGCACTCTGACTGCAGCAAGGAAATGAAATAAGCAAGTAATACCTTTGGGAATTTATAGTTTTGATCATGTGTTGTCCTCTGTATTTACTCAGTTGTTCATTATTTTCTTCTCTGTGGATCTCAGGACTGAAAGAATCTGAGCATGTTGGTGTAAATAGTTGTTGTGTGTTAAGTCTTGGTTAGTTTCAATAATCTCCAGGGTCTGTTTCCAGATTTACACACACCCACATATGCCAAACAATCCCAACAGGGCAACTGAATCGCGCACTAAGGTTCATGAACCACTCTCATATTCTCCTCACATTTCCTTCCAACTGCTCTTCCTCACCTTCTCTCCAGGTACTCTCCTCTCCATAATCTGCCTCCTCCACCTTACTCTGGCCCTCCCTACCCCGCCGTCCTGCTTCTGACAGCAGATCACGATGATCGTGTGGTGCCTCTCCACACCCTCAAATATTGTGCTGCCTTGCAGCACGGAGTGGGCAGCAGCCCCGGGCAGCGTCAGCCTCTGATGGTCAGGGTGGACACCCGCAGTGGGCACGGTGCAGGGAAACCCACCGCCAAGGCCATCCTGGAAGACACGCACATCTTTTCCTTCATCGCTGAGACACTTGGGCTCAGCTGGAAGGAATGAAGAGATAATGACAGGGAGAGAGCTTCCAGATATACACGGTGAAGAGCGGCTTTTAAAGAGATGAGAGGTTACTTCTTTTTACATTTAAGAAAACATATTAAAACTTTTGTGAAACATAAGAAAATACTGGTACATCTATAGTGAACAGTTAGAGAAAGATGTAAGAAAAAAAGGAATGGGCATATCATAAGAAACATAATAATGAACAACTACAATACAAACAGCTTTATTAATGACTACGGTGTGATAAAAATCTGAGACATTCATCATACTGCCTGAAACAACCCTTGAATGTAGATTACCTTATACCAATGAAATGCACTAAAAGATTATGAATTTATTTTGAATGCACGCTCTAATTTAAGAACTGAATTTTAAAGTTTGGATGAACAATTTTCAATAAAATCTCTTGTTTGTACTGATATTTGTCTAATGTGTCATAATCCATAAGTACTGAATCTAAATATTATTTCGTAAAGCAGATCTAATTAGATTGGAATCCTTCAGCACTTTGGGAGGAAGAAGCGTTTTAAAGCATGACTTTAAAGCATCAGTGAAGGGGTTCCCGGGGGACCCCGTGGTTTAGGGGTGACATCCGCGTACTGCGAGGTTCCCTGTTCCAATCTGGCAGGGGACTTTAGTTGCATTTGTTTCCTCACCTCTAACTTCCCTAGCTAATAAAAGGAATAAAATGCACATACAAAGAACATACGGCCAAGTGGGTTTATCTGGCAGGCTAATGCTTAAAGGAGAAGTTCACCCTAAATTGAAAATTCAGTCATTATTTATTCTCCCCAGCGCCGATGGGAAGTCTGATGTCGTAGTCCACAGAACATTTCTGGGAGAAATAAAAAGATAAAATGGATCTGTACAGCTTTTCCTGCGTAGTCCAGGTATCCTGAAGCTCAGAGATCTCAATTTCTTTTTTTAAACAAGTCAACGTCTGCTTCAGCTGTTTAGGAGAGGACTGCAACACTGTCTTGCCGTGAAGCCCCAGAAACTTCACTCCAATTTCCATTGGTAGATAATAACTGAATTTTCATCTTTGGGTGACCTTTTCCTGAAACATGTTCTGTCCGTAGGGAAGGTTGATTTTTGAGTCTCATTCCCAACTCATTAAGAGCTGACACTTTTGACAAACTGAAGATGAAACTAGAAAAAAATATCAACTTTTCTTACAAATGGCAACTCTGAAGAAAGAGTTAGAGATCTTGGTATATGTGCTCATTTAGCTGTCTCGCCACGAGTCAGATGAGAGGATCAGAAACAACTCTGATGTATGTGAGGCGAATTTGAAGCCAGAGGCAGGAAGTGATAAGTGGCTGCCAGCACCTCTAAAGCTCGCTAATTAACATGTTCTATCTTGTTGATTAACCTGCAGGGAGAGCCGAAACTAACTGTGATCTTGTGATCCCTTTAATGTTTTATAAGGTGATCATATGCTTTAAACGTAAATCACATATTTATCTACTAATTAACTATAGGTCGAATCAGTAACTGTAGCAAAAAAGTGATTACATCAGAGGAACTACTAAACATTACTTGAGGAAATCTTCTTAGCTGCTTCCCACCACAATAGTCTTTACACTGAGGTGCAGTTTCCACATTGACCACCGAGTGGCAGTGTGGGACTGCAAACCCTCCCCCCTCTCTAAGCTTTGCTCCCTCCACTAACACTTCAAGGTCAAAGGCGGAGTGTCAGTTTAGTGTCACTGCTCAGTGGCTACATGGAGAGGGATTTCGTGGGGTAAAAATAACCACAGATAGAACGAAACTTACTTTGCTAAATCCTTTTTTTTTTATTATCTATCATCTGGTCCATCTGCCTACTGGATGGGGGGGGGATTCAGTCACCGGCAGCTGGAGACAAGTAGGATCTGTGTAAAACACAAGCGGAACACAAGAATGAGGACTCGTTGTATGGAGAAAGATGCGTAGATCTTTTTCTGTGCAGAAAAAAAGTGGAGGGATGCAGAGCGATGATGGACAGCGGCTATACGGCGAGGCGGCGGAGAGGCGACGCGCAGACGAGCGGAGAGAGGCTGAAAGTGCACTTATGGAAAGTCTCGGGAGACGGCCAGACAGACGGGTGTTTAAACTGTCAAAAAAAAAAAAAAGGAGAGGAGAGACGGAAAAACCTCCCTGCCAGCTTCCCGTCTGCCACAGAGCGAGAGAAGTTGTCTGTTCGGTCACTCAGAGTTTAATCTCTGCTCAGTGGGAAGTTGTGATTTCGTCAGGCTCTGAACCCTGCGCCTTATCTAAGTACCCTCTCGGTGGATAGATAGGATGGGAAGGAAGGAGAGGAGAGGGGAGAGAGCGGAGAAAGGGCTCCAGGAGGAGGATTTGCCAGACAATGACTCTTTTGCCACAGGGGCCGAGTGGTTGAGTGAAGCCGGGAAAGACAATGGCAGCAATAAGCCGGACATATGAGAGAGACGGGGGCTTTAAGATCATGCTGCAGGAAAACAGAAAAAAGGCTGCGACTCCTCTTCTCTCAGGAGTGTCCCAGAGGATCGTTGGGGGGGGGGGGGGAGAAGAAGCTTTTGCTGGTTCATTTGCTTCATTCACGCTCTCGTCACCTCGTCGGCTCACTCCTCCCTCCTCTCTCTCTGCTCACGCACTCACACAAACTTCCCCCTCTCTTTTCCCCCTCCTCCAGAGAAACACAAGCTTTCTACCTACAAAAGCAGCATCCCCACCACCTCATTCCTCCTCCTCCTCCCCTTCCCTGGTCTCACACTCGCACTCGCAGGTCCCCATCCTGTCCCCGGTTTGTTTACTTTACTCCCCTCCATAATGCAAGGATTAATTTCTCAAAGCCGATTTGAGCTGCGGCACGCTTCGGCAAAGAGCGGAGAGCAGAACTTTTGTGCTGGGGGAAGTTTCCCCTTCACACTAGCTTAGAGGTGGACTGCTCTCCCCCCTTTTATGCCGCCTGCTTTAATCTTCACACGGAGCAGAGGGAGCTGGGGGGGATAGAGGGGGAGGACAAGAAAGGGGGGAGAGAGGGCTCCGAACAGACAGCTGGGAATCACTAATGTCTTTACAGAGGTGTTGTCTGCTTTCTCGTGCGCCTCTTTCTTGCTCTTGAACATGTCTTCTCTTTTTCCAGCCGCAAATGTTTCTTGGATTTTGAACTTTGAGGGGTCGGATCTGACGGCGACGGAGCGGATCAGAATGTCTGGTTTGGGTGAGAAGCAGTGTGACGTCCAGGTCCGAGTGTATAGGGCTGTTATTTTCATTATCGATTGATGAAACAGTTTTTTTTAACGATGCTCGATTCGTTAATTTAAAAAAAGAAAAACTTTACAAAATTGTAAAAAAAAAGCAACAACAAAAAAAGTTCCAGGTTCCCCGAAAACTAAAGGTGACGTCTTTAAGTCGCATGTTTGGTCCAACCGACAGTCCAGCGTCAAAATGGATTTAATTTCTGTCAATGTAAAACTGAAAAAGCAGCAAATCCTCAGATTTTTGGAAGTTGAAACCAAATTACAGCTGCAGCTAATCATTATTTTCACTGTAAATAAATGGAGGAACTGTCTGTAAAATTTGAAATGGTGAAAATTGTTCATAACAACTGGCGCCAGAGCTCTGGTTCTGAACAACAGTCCAGAAATGGAGGAACATTTATTTTGAAATGATATGAGAGGCAGAAAAACAACTCAATTTGGAGCAGCTGGAACAAAAAGGAAGTTTTTGCGTTTCTGCCGGTTTATTGACTCAAACTCACAAACTAGTCGGGATTCATTAGGGATTGATATGGATTTCACATCTTTGTCTATTAAAAATAAGTTTCTGACTTTTATTTATGCACACCTGAGACTCGGATGCAGTGAGCAAAGATGGATGATTTAATAATTCGCATCGGCAATAAGATTTGTCTTCCCTTCCTCACTGAGCCCTTGTGGGTCTGTACTGCAGCCTGCGAACATGTTGTCGTCCCCTGAAATGGTAAAAACCGTCCACCACCAGCGGCGACGTGTTTGTCGCTGCACGATTCTTCTTCTTCGCTGCGTTTATTGGTGGATCACAAACCCAACTATTGAGGGGTTTGGTGAAACTTCTGTGTTGTGTTGGAAGATGATCGTCTAAACTAATGGTAGCTGCTGTTGCTTGAGGCACCAGATACAGTCTATAAAGTCACATCCTTTGGACTGTTGACTCCATATTTCATTGTGGAGTTTGACGCTAAATGAAGTCTACCTCTCGTTTGCTGCATCATACGTCGTGTAGTCGAATCGCCTCCGGGTTATCCGGAGGCCTTAAACTTGTCTGGAGTGAAGTCTCGGTTTTGAGCAAGCCCGAGGATTTTCAGGTACGGCAATCTACATTTTGCATTTTGAAACACGACTCGCTTGTAATCTCTTGGAAGGATCCCCGCCCGTCTCCCCGTCCCAGTCTCATTTACAGTGAATAAACAGCCAAATCTGATTGAAGATTTACGCTCGAAACCGTGAGAAGCCTGATAAAATACCAACTAACGCAAACCCCCTCCACCCCCCCTCGCCGCTCAGGAGAGTTACTGTGGGATATGATGTTTGCATACTAAGACATCACATTCAAATGAATAGCGTTCATTATTTTGCACCACCAGGGAATGGGAGGCAGAAAGCAGTTGATTATGCCCCGCTGCTCGGCTCATTTGGCATGTGTGCAGCTGCTACGATGGCTCATGACCCGGAGCAGGTAGGAGTCAAGTGTCGAGACTTATTAGGATTTCATAATTTAGATTATGTAGATGGGGAAACATTTTCATACAGATCATACAGATTCCAAATCCCGATTGCGGCCTATATTGGCAGTGCGCACTCTTTTAATGTGAAAATGAGCTTTGTATCTTTGGCAGTGCATCTAAATAAAGGCATTAACATTTCTTTAGAGTCGCCACGTCTCCGTCTCTGAGACAGAATCTTAATGAGCCTGACATGTAAATAAGCCTCTTTGTGTTTTTTTTTTTTTTTCCTTTCCTCGCATTCAGTCTTTAAAATCATGCAAGAAAATCTAAGGGGAGCCTCCGATAATGAACGAGCCAATCCCTGCGCAACTGCAGCGGGAGTTCAGATGCTGGAGTCTGCTAAAGCGGCATCTGAAGGAGAAGGTGATGTTTGATTGCGTGGGAGGCCTCGGAAAGAAAAAAAAAAAGCGGCAGCCGGCGACGGCTGGGAGATGAAACTCATTAAGTCTCAAACTTCCAATCCTCAGCTCCAATAAGACCGTAATATAAAAAAGTATGGATTTGCCGAAGCGACTCTGTGAGATAAATAAAAAGATCTCGTTCTCAAATGTATGCCCGTGGATCGTCAACACACGTGCTGACCCCATGCGGGCGGGCAAAGCAGCGGCGGCGTCACTCACTCCTGCCCACCCACGCAGCTGCCCACACCAGTCCCACGCAAAAAGTTCATTTGCATTTACAATATCGCCCCATGTGCTCGGTGCCGGTCTAAAGGTGGGTGTTGTGTAATAAAGCGGTAAGTAATATAACCTCTGCCCCGGAGAGAGGGAGAGCGAGAGGGAGGGAGAGACTTTATAAGGCCACATGGAGAGGACTAGGAGAGGTAACTGAGAGCTGAATTGTGTTGTGAGTGGATTCGGAGCGCTAACCTCGTTACGTGTAGATAAGTACCACTAGTACGAGAGGCCCGGGTAGCCCCCGAAGGTTCGAGGGAATGAGTGAGCTCCAAAAAGGCCGTTGGTTCGTTCCCGAGCACCAGAAGTGAAGTTGAACAGTAGATGTAAAATTTGGAGTTTATCGTTCACCTTAAACCGTTCAGCTGCTCATTACAGATCCTGTGTTTCCTCAGGCAACACGCTGGAACCCAAGGTTTACTGTGAAGGGCTGATTCACCCAAATGGCAAAAAATCCCAAAACAACAGAACATTTTCTTACTTTAAAACGCCAGATTTGGGATTTTGCTGTTGATATTTTTCTAAACCCATCTGTTAAATATACATTTGCAATGTCTGTAGTACCACTAATGAATTTCAGCTCTCTTCCACTGTACTGCGATGGCGGCACAAATCTCAAACCTCGACAAATGAAAGCCGGTCCGGAGCGTTTACCCGTAAAAATCACGTGTGGATGCACGAACTCTTGAGGTCTCACAGTTCTGTTGAGTGCAGTCCCTCCCTCATAAAACATTTACAATGCCATCTCGACAAGTCAAAACAGTAATAATAGGAATGCATCTCGGGGTAACACTTTCAAAATAAAGCTCTTTAGTGAAATGGTTGCAGTTTGGTTAGGTACCAGGCACACAAGACTCACTTTCTAAGTTGAAACCTCCATTAGGTACCTTTAAACCAAGATTATCTGCATCAGTCTTTTTTGTAATTTGGGTGTACTGACCGTTACCGTTAAGACAATTAAAAAGTTTTTATTGCATAGCGAGGCAAGCTGTGTAAAAAAAGTAAATGTTTTAAATACTAATAAATCTGGAATCTATAGCTCAGACCAGAATGCTTCAAATGTAATCAATTTCAAAGTCATTAGCTGGGCTTTAATAGGTTCATTTCATTTTGAATGAGGGCAATGGGAGACAAGGAGACAAGAAAAAGTTCGCTTGTATTGGAGATTTTTTAATAACACGTTTCAATATTGCAACAGCCATCAGATTTTTCTTCTAACAGGTAAAAATCATCGAAAAACTAACGAAAAAAAGAAACTTTTTTTTTTTCCAGTTTTATATTCCAAACACCAGAGTTTTCTTGGCTATGGCCCTAAGATTCAAAAAAACAAAACAAATAAAACCCTTACACAGTGAGCAGATATTATATTCAACACGTTGTTCTTCAAACAAATTATAAAAATAGATTTCAGCATTTTCAAATACATATTTACAGTATTAAACATATATCATGATGGTCACAGTAACGGAGAGGGGGGAGGGGAGAGAAATGGGAGTTTCATTCATCGTGGTGACGAGGTCCAGGTTGTTGCTTGTGTGTGTGTGTGTGTGTGTGTGTGTGTGTGTGTGTGTGTGTCGTCATAGTCCTCGTGTATGTGTGCGTTTGTCAAAGGGGACCCCCTCGGCGTGTTTCTTCAGATATGTCAACGTGTGCGCGACTCGAGACTATTCGATTTGACAAAAACGGTCACAGAGAGAGAACCAAACACAAACCAGTAACAATATTCCAGTCGAAAAAAAAAAACTGTAGGTAACCCCTCTAATGTGAAAGTGTGTGAAAATCAAATAATGCCCCGATAAACTTCTTCTTTCGCGTCTCCCGTATCGAAATAGGAAAGAAAAAGGCGCGTGGGGGGGGGGGGGGGGTGTAGTCACTGTACAGGAGAGGATTCTGGGGAAAAAAAGTGCAACCACATACCGTCGTATGGCAGAGCATGATATCAGCATCCACATGAAAATCCAACAAAGAAAAGAAACAATCCATATGACATTCCTTAATACTGTCTTCATACTGCAACACACACACACACACACACACACAGTAATGTACACGGGGATATCCAATGGTAAGATGTAAAAATGAACGGTATTTAATCCAGTGCTCGAGAAAAATACACAGATACTGTGTGCCGACAGTAACAATCCTCCAGTGTTCCCCTCGCTTAACAACCGATCAACTCATAATCAAAACAATAAAATCGACGAAACAAGAAGAGACGAGCGCTTTGCTTTTCTTCTTTTTTTTTTTTTTTTTAAATACTAGTTGAATAAATAAACCTTCCTCGATTCTTCTCCGACCACATTTTGCGTTAAACAGTCTGTAAACGTAAAATAAATAATATGGATAAATATCTGAATCAGGCCGGTCTTCCAGAGTAGGCCTTCGCTCGATACACAGTATTCAAAACAGGGAGAGGCTTCAGAGGAGGAGGAGGATTATAATACCGAGTGTGGACGTTCAGCAGGCTATAAAAGGGGGAAAAAAAAGTGTGATGTTTCAAGTGCACGGAGAAAAACAGCTTCAAAGCAAAGAGGAGGAGGAAGATAAAGGAAACTAACAAAAGCGACGTACGACAAATTAACGGACGATCAAAAACACGTTTTTCAACCTTTACACTTGTGTCCTGCAGCTTTTTTGTTTAGCCATCAGTGGAAAAAAATAAAAAAAAGAGAAGCAGGCTGACGTTCCTGAAAGTACAGCGTGCGTCAGCCATGACTTACTGTAGCTCTTTTTTTTTTTGTCCCGCCGGCACTCTTCGCGCGCCGTAGACGGGACTAAACTGGAGGCTGCCGAGGCATCGTCCACTGACTCGCCGGACAGCGTGCTCTTCTCAAGCCGCTGCTCTGAAACGTTACATTCCGTGCGTTTACTCTTTCGCATGGCGCTCCGATTATCTTCGTAAAAATCCGTTTTCCTGTTTTGATGTGAAATCAGCAGTGCCAGTTCTGAGGAGAGAGTAATGTATATTGTCCGGTGCCGGTAAAAACAGTCTCCCCCACCCCCCCTGCCGGCTTTACTGATTTACTGTTTTACTGTTTTGCAGTGAATTCATGTCATGGTAAAGGGAAATTCCACCCAAAATGTGAGAGTTTCTTTGAGCGCTCGTCAGCAAACCGGCGTGTTCGCTCACAGGTCGGCTTACGCGACGATCCGGAACCAGTGAGATGGAGCTGACGCGGTTATTTAAGTGCAGATATGGAGGTCACAAAAAAAAAATAGGGGCGCCGTGTGACGTCACTCCTCTGCTATCCCCCCTCCGCAATCGCGACGGGGACGCTCTCGCTCATCTCTGGATGGACTCGTAGAAAAAAAAGGAAGTAAGGGATCAAGGAAGGCATGAGGACGTGTGGGAAGGGGGAGTAGATAGAGGAGTGCAGTCGGAAGAAAGATCTGCTCATCTTTCCTTCAGTTTGGGAGCGCTCTTGTTCGCTCTCTCTCACTCTCGTTTCTCCCCTTCTCCACCCCATCATCCATCTGCACGTACGCGGTGGGGGTTCAGCAGCAGCAGGGTGAGGCTGGGCGCGTCGACTGCTCGTTAGACCTGCACACCGCGGCCGTGCATTTGGATGACCTGGGCTCTGAGGGTCTGGATGGCCGCCAGGATCAGCTTCTGGTGCTCGAGGGAAGTGATGCCAAGGCTCAGTACATCTCTGCGGAAACAGAGAAACAAGATTTACCAAGGTTATAGAGGAAAAAGTTGAGAAGTTCATTGGACTCGGGGGGGCAGCTGTGTGCTTCGTGTTACCGAGTTAGCTAGCTGCTGAGCAACAGGCTCAGGGGCTGTGTGCTTCGGACGCAGCACATCGCCGTCATCGCTAACCATCGCAACCATTTTTTTAACTTTGTGCCTCACTCGCATGTTAGAAAACCTCATTGTAATGAACGCAAACAACGAACATGGCCATTGTTAGTAGTTACTGCTGTCAAGCTCGCTAGGATTGGAAAATTTGCTATTCTTGTTTGACTAGCTCGCTAATAGCTTTAGCAACATATCCACCTTGCCTTGAGGAAGACTCCGGTCATTAGTGCAGCGGCAGGTGAGCAGACAGACAGACAGACAGACAGACAGACGGGTAGCCTGTCAAATGTTTTCATACGATCCAAACTTTTTTCTTCTGCATTTGATGCTGAGGGATTTTCTACAAACATAACAAACCCACTCGCTTTCATCAAACCACTTCTTAATTTATAGCTTTGTGAGGCTACATTATAATTTCCTAAAGCCCAAGGTAATGTCATGAAATAATAAAACTCTAAAACCCAAAAATGTATTACAGAAGAAAAAAAAAAAGCAGCAAACTCCTCGCAACTGAGACGCTCGAACTGGAGAATCTTTGCGGATCAATGCTTTAATAACTAATGCATCATCAGAACGGTTGCTGATGTTTGTTCTGTTGATCAGGTCATTGTAACAGCTCTGATGTATTCATTTCTCCCCCCCCCCCCGAGCACCAGTCAGTTATAAATACTATCTTTAAAAGCTCAGAATGAAAAAGGAAATCAATAATAGAGGAGAAAAGGAACGGACATTATCTCCCAAGTCACTTATTTATTCATGCAGTTATCTGTTTAATGATCTCTTCTCTTATTATCTCACTCAGCCACCCTCTCTACAACAGGAAATGAAAGGTCACGGAGACAGAGCTGTAGAAAAGCCACTCACTGTACGGTCATTCGTGCCACGGACTCCAAGTAGCAGTATCCCGCCGCGGTGAAGTTGTCCTTGTAGCGGCCCATGTCCACGGCGTCCAGCCACTCCCCCACTGAGTTAAAGGAAGGGAAGGAGGGGAGAGGCCTCTCCGCTAGCGTGATGGATGAACTCAGGGTTCTAGAGGACGAGAAACGGCGGCGATTACATGGAGAAACGTGTAGGAATGAGGCGCATGCCGAGCCCAGAGACAACCGGGGCCTCACCTGCGTGCCAGTGTGGAGGAACCGATGCCGTCAGGGGAGCGGATGCTCTTGCTGAGGGCCGAGTGGATCTGGCTGAAGGTGGGCCTCTCCGTCCTCTCCTTCTGCCAGCAGTCCAGCATCAGCTGATGGAGGTGTTGCGGGCAGTTAACCGGAGCCGGCAGCCTGAAACCGTCCTCGATGGCCTTGATCACCTACAGGAGCGAGGAAAAAAAAAAAAAAAAAACAGGTTAGAAAATTTGGAAGCGGTGTTCGGCATTTTTTAAGTACCTCTACTATAATTGGATCAATTCCCAAAAGAGCAAGTGGGTGACTCATGGAGCAGGATGTGGGGAAGTGAATAAGATTTGTCCTACTTAGAAAAAAAAAAGTTGAGTAAGGTATTTTAAACTTTTTTTTCTTCACAGTGGAGTTGCTTAGCTGCCAAGACTAGGAGCCTTTGGATGGTAAAAGTCCTACTCTGATAAATAAGAATAGAAAGGTGTTAGTTGTTCCATTCTCTCTTAATTCACTTCGCTAATTACGCCACGGTTATGGTGCCAGTGCACTGTTCTCGCTTCTTAGTTGTCGACCTTATTTTGAGGCGGCATCCTTTAAGGCCAGCGCGCGAGCCAGCATCAGCTGCAAAACAAACAGGATTTCTCGGAGAGATATTGCTAACCCGAATAATATGAGGTCATTACAAATCCGCAGTGATGTCGCGACTTGAACTGCTACAGAAACATTGATCCGTACGGCAAAAAGAGGCAACTGTCAACCGAAAGAGACGAGGGATTTACGCGCAAAACAAAATCTGGATTGAAAGGTCACTCAGCAGGATATTTGGTGTGTTAGTGTCACTTTACGGGATATTTGACAGGCTCCTATCAGCAGGAAAGTTCAGAATAATAATTTAATTTCCAATAATACAGCTCCGTGAATCATAAAAACAATCCAGATGATAACAGATGTGACACAGACTGAGCATAAGAGCCGCTGTTTTCTTATACCTGTGCCACCAAAGCCTCCAAATACAATGATTCATCCCAGCTCAGCTGTTTTTTCTTTGAAGGGGAACTTCTGTGTTGTGCCTGAAGCCTGTTGTTAGATTGTTAGGAGACTCCATTCTCTAAACTAAAGCTAGCAACTGTTGCTCTCTGTTAGCTGACGGGAGACAGTCTGACACAACCTAAAGGTCTCGTATGTACGGATAACTGAAGTACAAGCTGCACTGGTAGCTGAGCTGACTAGCTAACAGCAGCTACAGTCAGTTAGCGGTAACTGTGGTGATACGCTGCCCCCTGTGTGTTTTTGAGTTTGACATCAACAGGTGGTCATGTATAGACAATGGAAAGAGACTGAGAAGGTCTCACTTTCCACATCACATGACAATCCGCTCACATATGGCCGATAAAAAAAGTGATTAATAGATGTAAATGACTACGCGTTGTTACACAGAGCCCCTTTTAATCGCCCAAGAAACCTCCCCGTCTTCAAACAGCAGAGCACGAAAGCCTCCCACCGGACCGCCTCAATGGTCCTCGCTCCTTCCTCCATCAAACTAATGCCGCCCCCGTCCACCACAGCGCCTCGCGAGAGACTTGCGCCCAATACATTTACGAACATGCGATACGTCCTCCTCCCGAGTCCCCGAGAAATACAATCTCCTGAAAGGAGGAAATAAAGTCGGAGCGTAATCACAAAAATGACATCCATCAGTGGCATTACTTCCCGAAGCGCCCTCTCCCTTCTCTTCTTCTCCACCCGCCCGCCCACCACTGCCACTTCACCGCCCCTCTCAGCCCCCTTGAGCTCGTATCTCACTAAAGAGCATTCATAAAATGCTTTTCAGCGTTTGACATTTTCCATTTAATCAAAGTCGGTCGGTAAAGGTCGCGATGGATCACAGGTGGACAGGCCGACCAACAATGCCGCTATGATATAATGTATCAATTTAAAGCGGATTAATATCCCCGTCGCTATACAAGCTCGACCTTTGCCCTCTCAATTGGAAAGTTTGATAATATGAACGAGGCTGAGAGGAAACTTTAGTCTGCGTTGTGAAAGGGCACCAGAGGGAGAGGGGAGAAAAAAAAACAAACCACGGCGCTGTGAAAGCTAACTATTCTTGTGCCTGCTGAATAACTCATGCATATTCATTTTGGACATTCAAAAAAATGGAACATGCTAATAACCCGTTGCTTTTCTAACCGTGCACCTGCCCGCATAAATTGTTGGCATAACTTCCCGATGACATGTAATCCGAGAGGGCATTAGCATGATTTAGCTTTTTTTTTTTTTTTTTTTTTTTTGGACTTGATGAAATGATGATAACTCTTAAAAGCATCCACCTCTTCTCGTGCTCCTGTGTGTTGTCGGCTTCGGGTGAAAGAATAAAACAGCTCCCTCGAAAAAAAAAAAACTGCTCTCTTTTGTGTCTTTGGAAGACTTGCATCATGCACTTCAGAAGCCTGACTTTTCTTTCAAATAATAGGGCAAAAACAACCTCTTTTTTGTTTGAAGGGAGAAAGAGGTAGGAGCGTCGACGGCAAAGCACCCGCCCACGTCGGCTTGGAAATAATAGAGTTCTGGTGACAAGCGGCGGGGTCCCTATCGACTGGACAATCTCTTCAACCCTCAAATGGCAAGTGCTTTACATTTCCTTAAAGAAATTTTCCGGGGGATTTAGTTTTTTTTTTTCAAAAGCGGGATGGCACTCCGGGACAGGCGGAGGCCACTGGAAGGGGGTCAACGCGTCCTTAAGAGAAAACAGGATTGGTCATGGAGCTGATGCAGACTTAAAGTGGGGGACTTAGGCCCCGGCGAAAGCTTTCAGACGTACCGTGGCTTCTTGGCTTTCTCTTAATAAGATCCAAGCCGGGCACGGATACAGAGTTCATTGATAGAGCGTAGGTGAAAGGAAGGAAAGCAATATAAAGGAAGTGACTGGAGAGATTAATGGAAAGCCACCCTCCCTATCCCACACACACACACACACACTTACATCCTGGTTGCCCATGTCCCAGTAGGGCCTCTCTCCGTAGGACATGACCTCCCACATGACGATGCCGAAGCTCCAGACGTCCGAGGCAGAGGAGAAGCGGTGGTACTGGATGGCCTCCGGAGCGGTCCACAGCACCACGCTCTTCCCTCCGTGCTGCGGGGGGGGAGGGGAGGTAAGACAGGACGTAGAGAGTTCAAAAAAATTGGCACTTAAATATTCCCTTTGAAAGGCTTTCTGAACATATTTTCCGTAGATCAAAAGAATCTTTAGAGGAGTGGTTTCACCTTGAATAGAGCCCAAAAATATCCAGGGAAATAAAGCAATGAAATAATTAGTTTTTTTTTCACCCCCTCTGACAGCTTAATTATATGACCTCAACTGAACCACACATGATGTGTGTTAACTCGCGGTTTCGGTCTAAGGCTCATTAAAAAATATCACCCTACACGGTTGAACTTGGCTTTGTGCTGCTTCGAGGGTCATTAATTAGAAAGAAAGTGTAAAATAATGAATTTAAAAATATCCGGAAGAGATTTTCGGTTTTTTGTCTTACCAGTGTGGTGTAGATGGCCTCGATCTTGTCCTCCTGAAGAGGCCTGAAGCCGGACACCTTGCAGCCCAGGTTGGAGTTAACCAGCACCTGAAAAGTGCGAAAAAAAAAACAAACTGATTAGCATTGGTAACATTTGTTGGGGGGGGAAACAATCTCAGCATGAGAGCGCATCGGCCCGATGGGCAAAAAGCTCTAATCGCACCGGGGACAATTGATTGTTTACAAGAACAAATGGTCCTGTTCTTCATTTTCTGCAATGTGATCACTGCATTCACAGTTTGACAGACGGGCTCTTTTAGGAAAATGCCACACCGTGAGACCTGGATGTGACAAAAGCGGCTTTCCTCTGCATTGTCCCTTCATGAAGCACTCAAACAAAAACCTGCAGGCGAGCGATTGTCGAAGATGTTTTCACATGAGAACAAATTGTGTCCGGTGATCCACCTGCCTGGATGTACATCACCCCCCTCGTCCTCTTTCTCTATCATCTCCTCCCACCTGCTCCCTCACCTTGTGCGCCGCGAGCCGCTTGTGGACGAAGCCCATTTCGGTGAGGTACTTCATCCCCGATGCCACCCCGGTCAGCATATCCATCAGCTGCATTACACTCAGCTGGCCCTCGTGTTTCTGAGGTGATGGGAGGCAAAAGGGAAAGGAAGGAGATGGAAAATGAGAAGAAGGGGAGGCAGAATAGAGGGGGGGGGGGGGGGGGATGAATGAAACGTCTGTTACTAGGGCGCAATGTTGTGCTCGCTGAGCTGAATCCCTTTATTTGGAGAATAAAAGCAAACAGGCCATTAATTCCTATCATTATAAACCACGCGGCGGTGGTTCACAGAGCAGAGGGGCACAACAACTGTTTACAGAAGCTTACAGCATCTATAAGCAGAAAACACTCCATTTGTGTGGCTAATTATGCTGCGTTTTCCTTATTACAGCTAATAAGCACAAGTACTGTCGCCACAGGACCACATCATGAGAACAGTGAATTTAGGTTTATTAGAATAAAATGCCTTGTTTGTGAATCGTCTGATGAGCATAAACAGAATAACGAGGCTTCATTATGTTATTAGGTGATGAGGAAAGACGTCTGGGTTTACCTTTAAGGTAAATGCATAAAACTACAGCTGGACATTATGGAAAAAAATCAAATATGCCTATATTTTTGAAGAAATATTTTAGTATTGATAGTGACAATATTGTAGGGATGACTATAAGGGCTTTAACAAAATATAAACACAATGACATTTTTGATAACCATCTGTAATGTGGATATAATCAGTTAATGAGTGAAGGCAAGTTTGAGAAGCAGTAGTCTGATAACAGTCTGATAAGTTCAGAAAATACACAGCACAACACCATCATCCATATCATGATAGCTATGTCCAAAATGTCTCGTATCATATTTAGAGACAAAAACAAAACATTGAGACAAAATGTCGATACGGCCTAAGGTGAAACATTTAAGAATTTCAGTTGAAAACATGCAAATCGTAACTAAAATGATCAACAGTTCTGAAGTTACGACATCTATGTTTCGTGTTTTAAAAGGTATGCACAGAAGCTGGCATGCTAACCAGCTAGCCCTGACTTACCCTGGCGTCTTAAGCTTCAGTGCTCGCGTTGTAAACACCAACGTTCCCCCCTGGGTCTCTCACCTCCCCGTCTAGATTGCTAGCTGCGGCTAACTAAGCCAACTTGCGAAAAGGCAGCTACGTTTCGCAGCGGTTACTTGTTAGTTCACACTGTCAGAAAACGAGTACAGTAGTAGTCCATATCTGTCCCCTAAGGGATAAATATTGGACCTCAAGGTAACTATGTGTAGCTTATAAGGGCCAACAAGGAGAAAAGGTTAATTTATGTTCAGTTTTTTTTGAAAAGGTCAATTTTTGTCCCCTTAAATTAAGTTACAAAATTGCCACAAGATATACAAGACCGGGCTCTTTAAGGTACAAACCACCAAGTACGTATTTTATTTTCTATCCTTCAGTTGGACAGACATTGGGATGTGTCTTCAGATGATTGTATTGCACTGTATGAGTTATTACAGTACATGCTGTACCGTGATACTATCGTCATCATCATATCCTCATCGTTATTCTGCGATTCCACACCTTAGCATGACAGTAACATAATATCTCTATATTTCCAAACCCGAGCATAAACTTACCCTCAGGAAGGAATCTAAGGATCCGTTAGACATGCTCTCCTCTATGATCATCATGGTGTTACCTGGGGAAAGACAAAGAGAGCAACACAGCAGAGTATATAAATAAGTGAAATTGGGGTAAAATGGAGAGAAACCAAGAAAAAAACAAAAGGAAAGTGAGAGAGGTAATAGAGACAGAAACACGGAGGAGGAGGAGGAGGAGGGAGGGAGAGAATAAAGTGAGTCTAGTCCACTTGGCAGCACGGCAGGCATTGTGCAAAGCCATTCCTCACCCAGTGAACTGTGGTGAAGTCAGGAGAACCTGTGTGCTGCCCTGGCTGTCTCAGCAAGTTTAACGACCCTCAAACACACGCACACACGCACACACACACACACAATCTGTGCGCATACACACAGACCGACACAGACCAGGTCGGCGCGTTCGTACACAGCCGCACTCACGCATGCTTACACACACATACACACTGGGCCCGGGCGCAGATGGCAGAGATCCAGCAGTGCTATGAAGTGCACGGAGGAGGAAAATAAGACTGCAGCAGTCGGAGGAGAGAGGGAACGAGGAGGAAGGAGGAGTGGATCATGGGAGGCAGAGACGGGATGACGAACTGAACAAATTGATAGCTGCAAAATGCAAATCTAGAACAGTTTTTCAATAACCACAATCGATGGTCTGCCCCCTACTGAGCTTTTCAGGAAGCTATAGTGAAAAGGTGACCAGCGACAAACGGGAACTGTGAGTCAGCGCTGAGACACCGGCCATGTAATGTCACGTAATTAATGAGAGCGAATGTCAGCGGGTGGCACGGGGCGGATAACACGTAGCCACAAACAAGGCTGCTAAAAATGGATTTCAAAGGATGTCGCATGAGTCGCGAAAAAGCGGAGGGAGGAGAGGACTAATGAGTGCTGTTTGTGCGCCTCACACTAACACAAATTCATATACTCATGTGCACTCGTGGGTCATAATTTGAATACATATTGAAAAGCAAAGCCCTGAACTCAACCGAACCCGACTGTTTCGAACGGCGCGTCGCTAAAACCGTCCCTATTACGGACTCAATCGCTTTTTGCCAGAGCAGCCGGTGAAAATTGATATAACCACTTGTCGAGGTGGAGGGAAAAAAATAAAAATCTTGCATATTCTTGCCGGGGAAAAAAAGAAATGGAGGACAAATATTATTACATCCAATCATACTTGGTAAAATTGCACAGAACAGGGTGTCAGCGGTGCGCTGTGATTTAAATGCAAGGGGAATCCAACAAATGCCAGCTGAGGCAGGATCCACTATCAGCAGATCATCTTCAATAACCTGGTACGGTAACTGCTGTTCTTAGGTTATTTCCTAGATTGGAAGTATAAAAGGCACTTGATGCAAGTCAGTGACACTGCGCTACAGAGTGTGTGGCAACGATACAACAGCAATTCAGTGTGAAACTGACACAAAATCCCCACTGACTGATTTTCTGCTGTTACTATAAATCTCCATGTTTGATTTTATATATATATATATATATATATATATATATATATACTTATTCCATTATGCATGTATGCAATTGAATTCCATTGTAATGTATGTATGCTAACACATGCTGTACAGTTGCTCCATTAAGTTTACAGTGAATGGTTGAAGTTGTTCAAAGACGCAACTTCTTTTTTTTTTTGCCTCTGTGTGGTTTTATTCCATTTAAAAAGGTTAATTAATCTTAAAATTCCTCTCATACAGACGACCTTGGCAAAAATGTTTTTGGTTTTTGATTAATTTCAAGAGCCACCGGACGATGTAAAACTTGTAAAATGTTGTCCCAAATGATTAAACCTGCTTGCTAGACTAGTTTGTGATAATCTTTAATAATTGGACGCCATTGTTCTGTATGTTATAACTAGTTTGGAGAGTCATGTCAGTCAAATCGAGATGAAGTGTCAGAGTGGTGTAACCGCCTTGTCATGGAGGCATTTTGCTAAGCTGAGCGGGAACACCATGTGACAGGCAAAAACAATATCCCAGAAAAGGCCCCCTGATGACACTAGTGGCTGCATGCCGGGGCTGGTACCATGGCCACGGTGAACTCTGGATTCTGATTTGCAGAGGGGGCAGATTAACTCGTAGTTACTTGACAGTATAAGCGGATATGATGTATGTGCTTGACTGCAGTTCTTAATTAATGCACCAGCTTTGAACTGTGCATAAAGACATTGACGCATTAGTTCTCAGTGCTCCCTCTATCCTCCACTATAATCCCAACCCAACTGGCAGAATAAATGTCGGCAGTGTATGTTTCAGCAAACCACAGATATCTTGCAACCTTCATGTTTCCTTAGGTTCCGTTTGCTCTTCAAATGTGGTAACAGCTCTGTGCTTACGGTCTGATTAGGATTGGGTACATCATCCACTTAGGGAAAGATAATTGTCTCTTAGTATCTGCTATGGTCGCTTCAAAAACATGGCTGGAAATTGTTCAAACGTCTTCTTTAAAATATCCGGTAGTTTCACACATTTTCACAGCTTTTGGCCCATAACTCCACCCGTGACCCCTCCACCTCCCGACAAAACCGCCAGGTCATAAACGTGTAACGTGAACACGATGTGACCCTTTCTGTAGAAAAATCAATCTGGAACATGTGACAGCCTGTGACACGTACGAATGTGAACGCATCAGTGGACTGCAGAAACATGAGCAGCCATCATTTCATCCTGGGCCGATGATCCCATCGTAGAGGGGGAAAAAAAGGGAGAGGGCTGTGAATGAACGGGACACACCCATGATTTTCATGTGGCCTTGAATTATGGTGAACGGATGGGAAAATTAGCAAGGAGGCGGCTGCTGTTCGCAGGTGGTGGAGGGCTGGAGGAGGGCCGAGTGAGGATCCGGCGGGGGGTAAGTGATGTAAAGCAGGTGATTTGTAGTCTAACAGTCGGTGGGTGGGTGAGAGTGTGTGTGTGTGTGCGTGTGTGTGTGTGTGTGTGTGTGTGTGTGTGTGTGCTGTTTGTGTGCGTGGATGTGTGATTTCATGCCAAGTGAGGAGGCAAGCAAGCAGGTGTGTGTGTCAACGATAGTGAAAGAGAAAGTGAGCATATGGGACTGACTGTGTGTGTGTGTGTGTGTGTGTGTGTGTGTGTGTGTGTGTGTGTGTGCACGTGATGGTGGGAGAGATTGGAGTGGATCTCAGAGCCCCGCTGGGTCTCTAGCACCAATTACTGTACCCTGCACATCTGCTGCCATCCTACTGAGCACAGAGTGTGTTCGGGCAATGTGCCCACACACACACACACACACACCACACTGAGCATCAATGCGGCAGCAACAAAAACTTCACAAACTCTTTAAAGCTTCTCCTTTCACCTGCCATTCCCATTAACCTCTACCTCATCTTCTCTGTCTCTCACGTCTCTTTTCCCTCTGTCTCCTCCCTTCCGGGTTTTTTTTTTCTTCCTCCTCCCGCTCCTTCCATCCAGTTTTCGCTCTAGGACCTCAATTGCTATCTGTCAGCGGTAAAATGGGCCTTGATGTAGCTCAGCTGCTGCGAGGGTACGCCGTCCACCCTTTGCTACCCCCGCTCTCCGCTCTTCTTCTCTTCCACCCTCCCCTCCCCTCGTCTCGTCCCGCCCTCTCCGCTGCGAGCGCTGACCCCCTCCGTTCGTGTGATATTGAAGTGGTCGGCGTATCGCGGCGCTCGTTCCCAATCCTCTCTTCACCTTTCATCGCCTTTGATACTCCTACAGTTTTCTTCAGATCCCTCTCCGTAGTTCCCTTCCACACACGCGATATCAGAATGGTCTAACTCCAGCTCCCAATCTCTTCTCATTCTGCTTCCTACTCCCATCCCTTCCTCCTTGGAAATAGAAGTGATGATTGTTTGTGATACTGGACGTGGTCAAACTGTCCCATTCCTCCTTGGATCCTCCTAAACCCTAGGTGTTCCCCCCCCTTCTTCTAAGCTTCCTTTCATCTTCACCCACTCTCCTTTTGTTTTTTCCCCAGAGGTTTTCTGCTTTTCACCGTCTGCTTTCTGCTTCATCTCCCTCCCATCCTCCTTACCGGTGGTGATGACTCCCTCCAGCCGGATGATGTTGGAGTGGTCGAACTGCCCCAGGATACCGGCCTCGCTGAGGAAGGAGCGCCGCTGTTTGTCCGAGCAGCCGGCCCTTAACGTCTTTATGGCCACGGGCAGCTCTCTCTTGCTGGGCAGCTTCAGGCAGCCGCGACACACCTCCCCGAAGTCGCCTGTAGGGGGAGATAGACAGACAGAGCTCATGATCCCTGCCGATCGATCAGCAACCGCGGGGAGCGGAGAAAAAGGGCAAAGTGTTACAAGTTGGATTGATGGTGAGTAATGTGTGTGCTCGGAAGAAGAGAAGGAATGAATCGGGTGTAGACAGAGGTGGGGGGGGGGGGGGGGGGGGGAAGGTTGGTGAAGAATCAGATGGAGAAATACAAACATAGAAAAAGAGAGATGACGCAAATGAACAGACACCGCTGAGGGGAGGAACGGGAGGAACATGAAATACAAAAGGATCAAAGCGACATCAAAGATGGGTTCAGGGTGCAGGTGAAATGGAGGAATATCAAGTAGAGACGAGGCAGATATTACAGCCAGAGAACAGCCAGGTGTGATTTTGGCAACGATCTGTCCGATGCCAGGCTGATTGAACTGGATTCTGCAATTTGTATCAAGCCAGGTTGAAGCGAGGTGCAAAAAAAAAAAAATCCCTCGTGTTGCCTCAAGATTATTGCCACTGCTCGTGGCCGCTGCTCTGTTTGCTGCCTTTGTTCATACCGTGTTTCATCTTTCTCTTGTTTCATAATACTCTAGGAATCCGGATGATAGCAAAGGTTAAGAAATCTTTTGCTTGCGGTTGCCGATTTGTACAAAAGAATGTCATCAGTGCATGCTCCACACTTTTGTAATCTGTCTGTACCCAATGTGCTGCTCTTACCCAGCTGCCCTCCACCCATTTCAAACACCGATCATTGGACTCGTCACAAGGAGTACAATTTGGCACGTTGCGATTGATGCACACCAACTTCCCATGTCATGGGGCTTGAGACTTTCTAACTACAGCCTGTGTTATGAACTTAGGAAATAGAGATTAAAAGACGTGGGCATTTGCTTGTCAGGAAGGGTCTAATGCTGACATCCACTGTACTTGGATGAAAAATGACCTCCAGCATGGAAAGTGCAATAGAACGGTCATTCAGGTCGGAAGTCAAGATACTTCTAGCCTGAGTTAGTCAACAGAAACAGAATATCCTGTGTTTGTGTTGTGAGGACAATGTCTTGTGCCAACTTGGTCGTTGCCATTTCCAATTCCATTCATTTAATTTGTACCTGACTGGAGTCTTTGCAAGCACATGGCCCCAGCCTACTCCCCCAGTCTCTTTTAAAGTGCGCTAATCAGGTCAGTAGATGCTTGTGAAGTTCAGAGACTCGCCTTGTAAAAGTTTGAGAAAGTCTCCGAACATAGACGCCCGCAACAAACTGATGACATTTAGATTAGAAGTTGGAACTATTGGACTTCCCTAATTGCAATCGATCGCAGCATAAGAAAAGACGACAATGGGAGATTAAAAATGCAGTCATTTAACAAATTGACCCATGCTATAGTCTTAAAGTTAGGATATCAGTGCCTTTGCTACTTCAAATGCTAAAGTGGAGAAGTACCTAGGGGTGTAACGGTACATGTGTTCGTCCCGAACCGTCAAGGTACGGACGTCATGGTCTGATGCTTGCAGTCTTGCAAAGAACATCTAACTGTCGTGCTTCTGATCCGAGAAGAACAAGAAGACACATTACACCTGCTTCTTTAGAATCAGCCGTGTAGGAAAACCATCGGAGGACGGTGTGTTGGTAGTGTTCGACAGTTAAAATAAACTTGTCATGCCTTGCCAACAGTTTCTTCCAACTATCTCAGGTTTTTTTTTTTCCCGGTTGAACTGAACAACCCAACACGACTTCAGTGGACCGTTACACCCCTTGAAGTGCCCCCTAAGTGCAGCAGTTCTGATTCCTTCCCACGTCCGGTCACACACCTGTGTGCACAATTCGCTCTATCTTGATGCTCGAGTTGTCCAACTCCTTGGCAAAGGCGTGCACGGCCTGCAGCAGGTCCTCGCAGGTCTCCGGGTCGATGTAGGTCCTCCGTGTTGGGATTTTAACTGAAAGGAAAGATGCACAATATAAGACACGCTTCAGAAAAAAAAAAAAAAGAATTTCAGAGTGTACTGCTGAGACGAGACTTTCCGCAGAACATAAAATCAACGGGACAGCAACACATCATTTGCGGTCCGCGTGCATTTCTGCTGAAAGAAACGCATAAAAAGATAAAAGTCTGGAGCGCCAGCAGCAAAGTGCCCACACGAGGCACAAAATAGATAAAAAAGAGCTAGTCTTAGATTCAAAAACCATTAGACTGTGTATGAGCAAGTAAATACTGATAGCTAGCCAACTGTTTACTTAGTGTAGAGAGACGTCCGTGGCCCTGGTGGTGCTCCTCTTTCTCTCTTAACACAAAGCAAAATATTTTCTCATGTCTGCATCATTTTATGCTCTTTTGAGGCTACAGTCAGAGGAGAAATTGGTATCTCTGCCTCCTCGGACAAAGAATTTCTCTCTGTATGATTGTTCAACATTAGACCAGAATGTTGTGTCTGGGAAAGAACTCTTTGCTCTCTGATCCGAAGACTCAAATCAATACTTGAGTTCTGCCATTGATTTTTGACATAGCAGAAACATTTTCTGCTCTCAAACCCCATTAACTGTAAGAATACTGTAAAAAGCTCAGTTTGGCATGTTTAAAACATTTTAAACTCTTTCCAAGTAGCTTCAGTGTGATTTTTTATTATTTTTTTTAATTAATAAGATACAAGCTGCTCCCGATTATGCATTCATAGCTCAGATGCTCTGTTTTTGGCTGTTTTGACCTTGCGAACTCCAGAGGCAGAGGGAGAAAAGACCGCGATCAAAGGCTCCGAGTTCTCATAGCCGACTCTGTGTTTCCTCCGCACGGCTTTAAACAGATCACAGCGCTCTTCCACGAGGGCTTTTTGTCTTCTCTGCTTGCTTCCAAAATGTTATCTCATTAACACACACACACACATACATACACACACACACACACACACACACACACACAGACATATGCAAAATACCACGCACAAAAACGCAACATAATCTTCAGTCAGAAACTGGGACAGGACAAAACAGACAGTAAAATGCTGAGGCAGATAAACCTTGAAGTGCAGCGGTACTCAGAGTTGGCTGGCTGCTTTGGTGTCAGTTTGAGTACTGCACGGTGCCTTCCAAAAAGAACAACTTAGGTACATCAGCAGAGAAATATCCCAAAAATAACATCACTCTATGTCTTCTATCCACAATGTGACACAATAAAAGTGATGTAATGTTAATCTTTAATGCAACAACAGCATTTGATAACCAATTTTAAACATTAACACCTGAATAAGTCGGTGTGTTTACCGGGGAAACTACAGGTCACTACACGCCAATGGCTGCAAAATACACCCTCTATTCTTGCCTCTAACTGTTAACTCATACGCCTACTCAGTTCAAAACCTACCCAGGGGAAGATGTAACAACTAATCACAGAAAAAAGGAAATGAGTGACATCGCTGGAGGCAAATTATCAGATAACACGAAGCTTCCTCTGGAGCCACAAAACACTTTATACTGCCTTTTTTCCCACACGTGCTGTAGTACTCCCCAAGACCTGCAAACACACTTTAAAGGTATGTGCTCTTGGCGGAGTTTCCCTTTCAAACAGAAAACCTGGCATCTAAATTCAAAACAGATGAATTATTTAACGTTGCCTTTTCCAGTCTTATCGACGACTACCCCGGCTAATTTCATTTAAGCACCTCTACAAGACTGCCTTCTGCGACACTAATGAGATGCAACCATCGGAAATTTCGGCTGACATTTCGAACCGCCGCTGATATTGACCCCCACTGTTTGACTGTACTCGACAAAACAAAAGCGCTGCCTGATCCCTCGATGAGCCCCTTGTTTTCTGTATCAACTGCTTCTGCTTAACACTAACAACTAGCAAATAAACTAGCCATAAGAAAGCCAATAACCATTAATCAATGGGCTATAGCTCTCAATTAGCCGACCTCTGACCCTTGTTACTGCATGTTAAGGCTAATCTTCCAGGAAAAGGCCTGGGAGATTTCCCAAAATCCTGGCCGAGGCTCTGAAATGTGATTACAGCTCTCGATCGACCTGAGGGATCCTATACTGGCTGCCTCATAACGGCTTATTGATCCAGCGCGCACACACACGCATGCTTCGCTAGTGTGGACGAACACACTTCCAGACATGTTTGTGTACCCACACACAAATCGACAAATAAAAGCCAAAAGTCCAATTATGAAGCAAACGAAACCTTTTTTCTATTCAAGGCCGCGGCTGAGTGGAGGATCGAAGGCTCCTTCCTGTCAAATAGGGTTTTCAAACACACTGCTGTGGCTTAAAAACCAGCTGTGCGGCACACACACACACACACAAAAGGGGATGCTCATATTCCTCGTATAGGCTGCAAACGGCACACGCAGATAGACGCACGCTCCATCGGCTCCGAGGCTGATTAGTTTCAGGGTTAACTGTGTCACTGCCACGAGCGATTGAGGGGAAACAGCATGTTCACACTCGGCTGCGTAATCTTCCACGGACCGCCGGGTTAGCTTCCCGGGCCCCAAACATTTTCATTGGAAACCAAAGGCCGCAAACTTTATCATTAAACGTCTTGTTATCTTTTTCCCCACTCATTTCCCGAGACACCTTCCCCCCCCTCTCATGCATGCAATCAAACTCTGGATGATATCTAAAAAACGGTCCGCTAATGGAGATGGCAGATTTCCTCCCCTCCCCTCCCTCCCCCCTGCTTTGCATGTTTCTAGGTCACACACTCTGACATGAAACTAATGTTCTGAGCAGTGTCACTTGTGATGAGTCTCTCCATCTCTGCCAGCTCACCTCTTCAAACTCCATCCCTCTCGCCGAAGCCTCTTCACCCAATCATTCACGCTCCCCCCTCTCCCTCCTTCTTCCCTCCGCTTCTTCATCGCACACATTTATCCGCCCATTCTCGCCGCCTCTCCGGTCCTTCCGTGTTGAAACTTTGGTTGTGAAGTGGGTTTTTAAGAGTCTTGCGGGGTGAACAGATGGGCAGGGTGACATCTTTTTTTTTTTTAAATCAGGCTTTCGTGACACGAGGTGGACCTGCAGCACCGCGAGAGCACGTTGTACCACAGTCCACGGTCACGGAACACGAAGTGGACTCAGGAGAGAGAGTGTGTGTTTGTTGGATAATGAGCACAAAAATGTGTTGGAGTGTCCGTGTTCTACTGAGAAAAAAAAGGTGTGTGTGTCGGGAAAGCGGTGCCAAAAATGTGTGGGTTTTTTTTCCGTGTTTGTGTGTGTGCACGCGTGCGCGTTTCTGTGTGTGTATTGCGTGCTTGTCAGCTGTTGGCAAGTCTTTGTTTGGGCAGATTTAATTCCCAGCCGCATGGCTTCGGCTCATTATTCATCAGGCATAGTGCTCCAAACCTCTCCAGAGGGGCTCAGCATGCTGGGAGATTAAACAACGCAAATGAGCACGCACACACACACACACACACACACACACACACGCACGCACACATACAACACTAGCGAAGCGCTGGCACGCAGACTTGCACACAAACGGGGGAAGAGATATGTCAAACTACTTCCATTCTGTCACTGTCAAACAAAAAAAGCCTATTGAGAGCGGAGTTTTAAAAAAAAAGCAGCATTTACAACCTTGTACGACATCACACACAACAACAACATTAAACGTCCGTTTTGGGATCTCGGCTGCCGCTTTCTGTCTGCCTGCGCGCCTCGTTCCGCGGCGCTCTCCTCCCCCCTCCTCCCGCTTTCCAGCTCTTTATCTTTCCCCTCCTCCTGATTTCAATCTCTCCCCCATCAAACTCAGCCGCACACACCACCTAATGGAGTGTGTCGGCGCGCTCAGAGTTGGCTAAGCGTGCACTCAGAATTAAGAATTAATGCCGCTGTGGCGCCGATGCCTCAAAAGTCATCGGTGATGCAGGCGACCGTGTGTCTGTTCACACGCATTCCAGCATATGGAAGAAGGAGAGTTTCCTCCCCCTTGTCCCCGAAGTTTGAATACCCAGAGTTAACACACACACACACACACACATACATCTGCAATATAATAGAGCGATCAAGGCTGTCACTTACACTGGAAGTACAGCTCCTCGTCTCCCTCTTGAGAAGCTTTGCTGTAGCCGCATTGTCTGAAAAAGAGAAAACAAAGACAGCCATCAGACGGGTTTTTTTTTTTTTAATTCTTTTTTTATCCCAGTTGTCAGACACAAACAAATACAAGAATCAGCTGCTGTTTATCTCGCGACAGATTATGTGAAATGTGCAATAACTGTGAAATGAGAGAGGGCGAAGACGAGAAGTATTGATAGCGGAGATGGGAGATGGATACGGAGCGGCGTTCAGAACGGATCCCTGATGCGACGGCAGCGCAGAGATCTGAGGCTGAAAAGTGCAAAATCCTGCCTGATTTGACTGCGACGTTCGCCGATGGGGCCCCCGTGATTGATACGCTAGCACTGTCGTCTCGCCCCGATGGAGTTTTTATATAAAAAGTTGAACACGTATACACACACATGGGCGATTGTACACTAGGTTATCTCTCATCCCCCCCGCTACCACAGGGGGCCTAAAGAGGAGAGAGCCTCTCTATGATCTGAGAGCTGATGGCTTTTCGGCTTATAGAGGAGAACTTGGCTCTTTAGGCCTCGCACACATGCGGTCCACACAAACACACACACATATACTGTAAGTGAGAGATTAACAAGTGATGAACAGACATTCTGGAGGGGCAGCGCCATGCTTACTTGGATTAGAGCGAGGGATGAAAAAAACAAGACACGGGGGGGGGATACTGCGCAGCGGAGGGAAGTGGGGTAAAGTTTTGATGCAGCACATCAGAGTGTGATTCTCTCAAACTGGGTGCTGGTAAAATAGATTTTAAATATATCCCGAATATGTACGGAAATGTTTGACCAAAAATACTTTGGGGTTGTTCCTCCAGCTACAGCCTGAAGGACTAATCGCAGGAGTGTGGAGCAGGCCTGCACAGTTCAATTTATCTACGTATAAATCACAGAAGCTGAACTTTTTTCATATAAGGTAATTTGTCTCATAAAGTAGCATTATGATGAAATACCGCAGCATAGCAGAGATTCCCTGGCCTACAAATCTTGTTCGGAAAACCTGATTTGAATGGTACAGACCCCGAAGGACGTCGCAGCATCGTGATTTGAATCCATCCTTTCGAGTGAAAATCAAAGTGGTGATGCGAAAAATGCAATCTAGAGATCCGTCAAAAGTAATTGCGATATGATTTCTTTGACCATATGGTTTGTTTGTGCATGAGTTCATATCTGCAAGCATCGAATCAACAAGTGTTACGTGGGAGTCCACCGTCTCCCATTAATTACCTCGACTGAGGCGGCCAGCCGTGGTCTAAAGAAATATGTTCTCACCTGCCGCAATAGCATTAAAGAGCTCTTAAGTGTTTTTGGGCCATTTCTTCAGCAAAGCGTCTATCACTCCCAGTCAGTTAAGCCCTCCCTTTGTATGTGCGCGCGCACACACACACACACTCCGGTCCAATGGGCCCACGCATTACGCTGCCTCCCCCTCGTATCAAAGCTGGAGTTGGTGTTTACACCTTCAGCGAGGCAGAGCTATTCCGTTCATGAAGAGAAAAAATAAATTTAACTTTTCGAATCTGGGAGAGTAGAGAGTCCGAAGTCCACCCACCACAGTCTCACAAAAATCCTGTTGGAAGCACTCTCAACTTTTGATTGCAACGCGTTGAAGTTAAAACTTGAGGTCAGGACCGATGTCACCGAGCTGCATTTGTGCGTTTTCGAATTTGAGTGTCAGAACACATCAGCGCTTCACACGGAACCGGTGCTCATAGTTCACAGAGAGGCCGACGGACCCGTCATATAGGGTCACGCGCAAGCGCGTGGGCGCAGAAAAATATGCGAGCGTGCGTGCTTGTGTTTATAGGGTTGTGGGATTTCATTTTTTGCATGTGCGTGTCCCTGTGAGTGTTTGCGCCTGGGAAAAGATGTGATCCAGGGCGAGGCTGACACATCCCTCAGCCCGTGTAGCAGCGGGGTCTGAGACAAGGTCAGGACCCTGTCTGTCAAAACACACCAGCAGACACATGCAGCACAGATCCTCAGGGCAGGAGATACCAGACAGGGGAGAGGAGACAAGAATTAATAGATAAGGGAGCGCAGCGGTAAAGGGGAGGAAGTGGGGGAGAAAAAACGGGAGGGAGACGAGGACGAAGGGCATGACTGTACAAGGGGAAACAAGATGCACGATGCCTAAAGGATGGGGGAAAGAGGTAACGGGGAACATGACACGGGGGCGAGGGGCGAAGAGGGTGGGTGAATCATCGAGAGGAAATGCAGGGAAGTTCGGAGAGGAAGTGACAAGAAAATAAGAGGTTGCTGGTAAAAGAGGGTAATTGGGCAGAAGGGTACATAAGGAAAGTAGAAATAGTTAAAAAGGCACCTAGTATAGCCCGTCAAGTGCACAGTCAGGGGCAGAGGAGGGAGCTAGGAGAGAAGGGAAGGATGCTAAAGATGAAGGAGGCAAGGCAATGGTGGAAGAGCGGCATAGCAGCAAGCGGAAGTGAGGAGACAAGGAGGCAAATGAGCCTTTAAGAAAGGAAATAAGGAAGAATAGGAATAATTTGCCTCCATTCCATTTCAATCACTTCTTTTTCGAAATGTCACAGATGTGACAAAAATGAAATGGCAGATGCAGAGTAGTTCTTTTTGGGAATAATTCAACGGTAACAGTCTCCGTCGCATTTTTTAAGTTCGCCTCAGATACAGTACCGAGGGAACTGGGCCAAACAGCTTGACAAAAAGAGAATTCTTTTGGCTTATTATCAGTCTCTTGGTATGAAGACAGCTAGAGACAGAAGGAAAAAGAAGCGCAGAGGGTGCAAGAGGAGATGATGGGACGGCTGGGAGGGGAATGAAAGCAGGAGAGGAGGGAGGAGGAGGAGGGAGGAGGAGGAGGGGGAGGAGGAGGAGGGGGGGGAGGAGTGCAGACATGCCAGTGTACCTGGGCATCAGCTGTGTGAAGGGAGGAAGAGGAGAGAGAAGAGGAGGAGGAGGAGGAAGAGTGGAGAAGGAGGTCGAGAGCAGCACCACGCTAGCAGGAGTTACATTGGAGGAGCTCGAGCAGACGCTGCTGGGAAAAAAACAAGGAGGGGAGGGGAGGGGGAGGGAGGGGGAGGGGGAGGGAGGGGAGGGAGTGCCAATGTCAATTCTCCGGCTCGTTTCATTACTTTAAAAGACGGTCAGTCAATACAACTTTGGATTGATGAATCCATTCCCCCAATTCTAATAATTGGAAAAATGACGGATGCCGCCAAATAAAACAAAAAACATGGAAAGATGATAAAATGATCGTTACAATGAAAACACATATTCCCCGTTTTGAAAATATCTCCTGAATCTCTTTTACACCCTCCCAGATCTGGTTCCAATTTTAAGCCCTTTATTTGCGAGAATTTTGGACCCGTTTTTTAAAATGTTCACACTTCAGAAGAACCAGATGGCGGAGAGAGAAACGTGCCGATGCCAAAACACTGAAGATTCTGGCCAAACTCCGTCGCCGTCAGCTCAGCCTCATCAAATGTTCATTCTGGCAGGAGTTTTCATCTTAAGGTTTAGTCTTTGTCATTTTCAGATTTTTTTTTTAACTGAGCAAAGGTAAAACTGCTGAAAACCAAACTTATAGGTCCAGTGTGCGGGAACTTAGGGAATAACGTATTCATCATTATGTTGTCATTAGGGAATAATCACCTGAATTTAAGAACCTTTTATCTACAGAGGGAGCAGGTCCACCTCAGCAGAGTCGGCCATATTGCACCGCCCCGTTTCTACAGTAGCCAAAATGGGAAAAACCAAAAACAATGGCTCACAGGCGGGGATTTTTGGATTTTTCGCAGACTGGTCCTTTAAGAATTAAATTAACCTAAATATAAATATTATATCCTATTGTTTTTGTTCTGTATGTGCATTTTTGTCAACAAATCCCACAGAACGACCAAAAAGTGCCAATTTGCTAGTCCGTCACTCGTCAACGTCCTATTTTGCCAACCCGTCTGTGGCCCTCAGCCCTGAGCCTAATCAAGACGTCCAATTGAAGATGATTTAAATCTTTTTTTTAAAACACGTCACAAAATACGATTTCATTTTCAATTAAGGCTCAATAACTTCCTAAAACAGCTGGATAGTAGTTGAAGCCAACTTTTCATCCAGAGCAATGATGTGTTTGGTTTTTTTATATCGTTTTTGGTGGAAAAGCGGAGCTCATAGCACAAAGCTACCACAAGCTTTGGGTGACATGAAATGACGAATAACTAGAATGGCACTCAATAGAGCGCATATGTCTGCCAAGGTCATAGATACCAGTCACCTGAAGTTGCCTGATTTCTCTCATCAATATTTAATGCATTGTTGAAATCTGTGTTCCTGCTGGAAAAACCAACCAACCAACCAACCAACCAACAAACAAATGGACACAAGACAAAACATTCCCTCTCTGGCGGAGTTAAAGATATGGAATATTGCCAGCCTTGTGCCTTAAACTGTCGACATGGCCAACTTGGAAAATGTCTTTTTCTGGTTTTGACATAAGAATTTGGGTCATTTAGGTCAAATTTGCCCAATTTACTCAATGTGTACCAAGCTTCTAACTGCATACTTTTTCATTATAGTGTTTGATAACCGAGGGTTTTCTTAGCTGCACCTCGTCTGGGCAAAATGCTATCTAAGGCACACAGCTTGAAAACAATGTAACGGTAATCTAAACTCAACGTGTTGTCCTCACAAGCCATCGTGGCTTCAGATGAGAAAATTACCTCTAACCTTACCCTATACTTATATGCTTACGGATTGTAAATTCAAATTTCTCTCTCATTTCGAGGTGATTATATGTGCAGCCCACACAATAGTGTTTTGAGGCGAGAACATTAAAGCAAAAAAAAAAAAAGAAAAGAGAGAGAGAAAAAGAAAAAAGGGAACGAATGCCATGTAAATGAAGCCTATTCAACGCCCCGCTCTCTCCTCTCTGTACCTGAATTCTCCTCAAAAAAATAAAGTGCGGTTATGGAAATAATATGAATAATAGGTGGGAGAGCCGGAATAGAATCCTAGCTGACAGGTACCAGCGAAGCAGAGGGAATTGAGGCCAGCGGGGACTTATGTAGGGCAAAACACATGGAGAATTTGGGGGATGTCAGAAAATCTACTTTTAACTACTAATGAAAATCTACTTTTTAATCCGCCGTCAATCTTTTTTAAGCATCGGCAAGACTGGTTACAGGTTACAAGGCAGTTTTTGGATTTGGGTTAAGAGTAATTAACAGGTTTATACTTAGAAGTGTGTCAATAATTCATGAGGACATATTTCCAAAACGGACACGGACAACTTTCACATATAAAATGCAGGATGTCTGGGTCTGGTGGTAGGGGGGCTTCTCTGAGACACGAGAGCACTGATCTGTACAAGACAGGCAGGAAACTCCACTACAGGGCTCGAGACCTTTTCTCCTGGCCTGCCCGTCCCTCCCTCGCCCTTCTTCATCCCTCGGATTCCGCCTTTTGTCGCTGTGTCGCCAAGACTCAGTGGCCCTATGAAATGACCCTCCGCTTTATTTCCCCCTTTTCTTCTTGATCGCCTCTCCATCTTCTGCGCCTGATAACTTGTAACTCTATCTCACACACACACACACACAAACACACATTCAACCGCAAGGGAAACACACATCTATGCTGGTGCGGCCGGCGAAGGGTAAACAATCCCCGCGCTGACCAGTCGAGCCTGGGCTTCTCGGAGGATGTCTGGGCAACGCTCTGGAACTCTGGTTCCATCAAACTCCGTCAGGCACCGATGGACTGCATGTTGGGAGTGTGTGTGTGTGTGTGTGTGTGTGTGTGTGTGTGCGTTTCATGTGTTTGGCTCCATGATTCTCCACATTATTCTTACTGACATACATCATTTGTTGGGAGTCATTCCTATGTACATCACGGTAATGCGATTGTCTCACACTGGACAAAATACCCACCAGCACCCATTAACATCTGGCTTTTGTCTTTTGACCGATACTGATGGTGACTTATCTGTTTCAGCTCTGATTGGCTGCGATGGAAAACATCGGAAACCCAAGGGGAGGACATGTTAATTTACAGCCCTTTTTCCAGCACAATAAGGACGTCCTTTTAGACGGGAGTAGAAGATATTGAAAACGCTGCTTTTATTTCCCCTGTTCCCCTTTCTGGCGCATTTGTGTGACATCAGACGTGAAACACCAGAATAACAACACCAGAATAACAGCATCTTAGTTATATGTCGCTGCACACGGGTCCAGATGCTGCTCCGTACACAAGACGTTCAATAATGGCCGGCAAAATATTAAGATGTCACTAATCTTCAAATCCTTTGAGACATTTGTGTAAAATGTTTTGACATACTGGTCCTGTGAGCCAAAAGTCTGGTGCATCTGGACTCTACGTGGACATTTCTTGAAGAAATTCTCTCGAGTTGTTTATGAGATATTGTGTTTGCAGGAATGGGTCAAATGGATGAACAGGCGGACTGAGCAGGCCGTGGGTATCGTCCAGGCAGGGGCATGAAAACAGAAAAAAATCACTCATTTATCAGCGACGTGGAAGAAACAGTCGCCCATTTTTAGTGAGTTTAAGCTGAAGACCCCGGCAGTGAACGATTAGAAGAGACTGAAGCAGTAAGACGGCCATTTTTGGACACCTGTAGCACCAGAAGAGCCGGACATGGTACTTGAACAAGACAAATACATGATATGAACAACATCACACAATAAGAAAATGAATATGAAAAACTGCACTGGAAGCTTTGGGTGTTATACCACCTGCCATCGAGTAGCCTGAGGGGAAGTGCTGCACACACACACTAATACAAGTATGCTGCTGGTGTGTTTTGGACACAGCTTCTGACCAGTACCTTACATTGAGTGTAGATTTCCATATATGTGGATGTGTGCCTTAAGTGCGTGTGACCGCCTGTGTCATGCCTTCATGTGTGTGTGTGTGTGTGTGTGTGTGTGTGTGTGTGTGAGCGGGACTCATTTGCATGCGTCTGTGTGATCAGGCGGATCGATGTAACGGAGAGCCTCCAGCCGTAGCCGGGGGCTGGCTCACTTTGCAAACACGAGAGCGCGGTAATTGAGGCATCAGGCCATTTCGCTCTTTGTCTCTATGCAAAAAATGCGAAGAGCAAGTTAATGGTCCAGCAGCGGTGAACAATGGAGACCACTTGCAATGAATGCAGGGATGGGAATAAAGGAGAGAGAGAGAGCGTTATTATTCAGTAATGTGCCGTGCACGAGGGATGACACCACCTTTCCCCACAGAGCAACAGCGTATTTAAACACTCGTGTACAGTTTTATTTTTTTTTTGCATATTCTGTGTTTTTCCCGCTGCACAGATGTTGCCTTCACTTAGCTGTGATCCGCACATGTGTATCTGCGTCTAGATCTCCCCCCCCCCCATATATTCCTTCACTGATGCTTGAGTGACAGCAGCATTTTGTATGGAGCTGCCACTAGTGAATAGAAGCCATTTCTACACCCGGTTGACTCCATCATTGCAGTGTTTTGTGTGTATTTTGAATCGGTCCGGTGGGTTTCTATATCCCAATCCCTCCCCCCCCCCTCTTTAGACAGGTAGGAGGAAAAAGGTGGAAAGGTACTTTTTCGAGGCTGAGAAGTGGCGCCGATGCGGATTTGTGTTTGTGTGCGCAGAGGCAAAGAATCGAGGGACTGCACACGAACTGTGCAAACAAATGCACTCGCATTGTATCAGAAAATCTCCCTGGATAGATGTCAATTGAATGCCGGCCAAATGAAATGCAAAAACAACACACAAAAAAAAAAATGTAAAAAAAAACACACAATAGTTTTCTGGCCATGTTCGTAACAGTGTGGGAGTCGATATGTGCTCCCTTTGCTCGTGCGCTCACATGTGTGATGGAGTGTAAAGTGTAAATTGCGCGAGTTGTGCGCGTTTTTTTTTCCCGCGTGGGTGTGCGTGAGGCGAGCTGGCAGAATATAGAATTGGACAGGAGTCAAAGAGCAAAGCGGTTGGAACGGAAAGCAGAAATTCCAATAACCCCCACCCCCCCCCCCCTCAGATCCTCCCCCTCACTTTATCTGCTCAAATGAATTAAACATGATAGTATAGCATGGGTGAGATATACTGTAGTGAGCAATAAACAAGACAATGGCATCACAACGCCCGGGAAGACAATAACAGCGCTCAGTTGACACTAGGAATGCACTGAGTGGTTGGCTTGATTGACACAAAGTAAAACAAAGCCTCGGGGCGCGATGTAGTTTTTTTGGGGGGAATAAATTAAAACTGAAAATTTCAAATATTTACAATGTTAATGAAGTAATAATACAAACTCATAAAAATTTATCTTTTCCGCAACTGAATAAACAAGCGGTTCTCAGGGGAAAATGAGGTCTGCAGAACCACTGTTTGAGGCGAGGTAGGTGGCAGGGTCCGCCAAATATAAACAAGTAAACAGTGTGAGATTGTGTTGTCCTTTCAGGTCAGTTTGTGTACTCAGTTTGTTCAGCCGCGAAAACAAAGAGTTTGTTTATTTAGTTTGTTCAGGCGTAAATAAATAAAAATCGGTTCTCTTCTGTTAAAATGTATTTCCCAGATCTACGTAGTGCTCCTTTAATTGCCAAATAGTGATGCTACAATAAGTGATATATTGATATTATATCATTATCGTGATATGAGACTCTGGATGTCGATTGGATGTGGAGATTTTGGATGTCTTTGTATTGTCATATGACATAAGTTTCGTCTTTCCTGGTTTTAAAGGCTCCATTACAGTTAAGTGATGTCACTTTCTGAGCTTAACACACTTGACTTTATACATCTTATTCACTTTATCTTTATTACTGGTGATATTTATAAGAAATCTCTGCCATTTTGTGATAAATATGGTATAGTTATAATCTCAAGAACATTGTTTCATTAGTGATATTGAGGTATCTGATCGAAAGTCTTGTGATGTTTTCCTGTGTAGCAGTTATGTTATTGAGATATTGTGTATGGAGATGCAGCCTAAAAATACCGCAATATTATTTCAGTGCTGCGTTAATGTCCGCTAACAACCTGAAGCTTCACAAATCATCAAGTGTTAGGGGGTAACTTTAAAGGATTAGTTCACCCCAATTTACTCTACATACCCAAGTGTTGGTATAATCCGAAAAACATTTTGAGAGCTTCACAATTAACAAGGGTGCTCCAAAACAACTGCGGAAGACAAACAAACAAACAAACACCCTGGGCACGCTGTCCATCTTTTAGCTTAGCAGCTACAGTGAAATATTTGGTTTCTAAAAGGCTTCCAGAGAATTGGATTGCACTGGACGAGTTGTAAGAGGCCATTCTATTTAACTCTTTTTTCCCCCCCATCTATTCTAGCTTTGTGGACTATGAATCTTCACCTGACTTTCCATCAGCGCTGGAATGAGTAAATGACTGAATTTAAATTCTTGGCTAATCTTATCTTTGAAAACACCCCACTTGCCTGATTTTATAATGGTTATCACCGTTCCAACACAGTATTTGTGCTCGAGTGTTCTCCGCCGCCACTATAATTTGGAATTAACGCAATAAGGCCTCTTGCGCTGATTGCTGCCGTCTGAACGGTCTCCTCCTGCCGCCGCGGAACCCTCCCGACTGAAAGTATCTTGATTGAATATTTTTGAGCCGCGGCTGAAAAACGAGGTCACTGAAGTTGCTTTCAACCCTCCGAAACCGTTCGCTTTAAATTAAATGGAAATAATAGATCCGGGCCGTCCGCTCTTAATGGAAGGATCACAAAGGAGTTCTGACCTCTTTTTAAACTCCTGGCCTGAGTGCTCCTCGTGTCAAGTGTTATGCAAGTGACACAGCTTTAAAACTTCCCTCTCATCTTTTTGCCACTCCAGAAATTCCCCTCTCCTCCTCTGTGAAAGCTAATTAAACAGCAAAGAACGATGAACTCTTCGCCCCCCCCAAAAAAAATGATCAAAGAAGGTTTTGACCCCGCCAGCTTCCGACACAGACGGCGGCATTATCAAACTGTCTTCTTTATGTCGCCTATTAGAAGATGAGTGTCGCCGGTGATGGCGCAACTCGAGTTCCTTTCACACAGGGGCTCCTCCTACCGCCGGATTACTGTAATCTGGATTATGATCTGAAAGAGTACGTGATTGTACTTTGCGATGGAGTGTTTGCACACATGTGCGTGTTGTTGTGCGTTTGTGTGACACGCTAAGGCTATTACAGTCTTAGAATGACTCGCAGGAAGTGGATGGTGGATGGTGAGCCGATTGGTTTGATGCGTGTCTGTGTATGCATATCTACCTCCTCCAGATCAGCAGCCCAACGCCCATGGAGAGCAGCATGATCAGGGCGGCCACGGACACGACGATGATGATCACCACCGGGCTCTGTTCGCTGGATGCCAGCGCCACTGGAAACGCAAAACACTCGTCACACACAGGAACAAAAACACACACTTTACCTGAAGCACAGGCTCGCCGTCTCCCCGTGACAACGCAATTCAGCGCGCCGGCATGCAGCGCACATATACTCAATTACTTTATATTAAGTGTGAACAAGAACAGGAGATGAGGAATAATAATAAGGCGATGACCTTAAAGGCTGATTTAATTTCACAGGAAGTCGGTTAGAGAGGAGGCTATTTTAGAAGAACCCACGCCCTCCTCCACATTATTAACATTCCACTTGACCCTGTTATATTACGCTGTTTGCTTCTATTCTGCTTCGCTAATTGAAACGACACCATGTGTCTCTGTAACGCACAACATACTTTTAGCACCGGCTGTATTAAAACCGATGGGAGTAGTAAACCAGAACCACAGTCTCATCTTAACGTCCACCTGCAGCTGTTCCGCTGCTTTTAAATCACATTACGAGTCGTTCATCAGCAGGTGGAGGTCGGTTCTAGTTTTCTCCTTTTTTTCCCCCCTTTTTCTAACCGATCTAAAGACTTCTCATATTCCTTCACAGATCCCCCCTTATTGATCGTGTGATCAACACAACGACCGCTACTTCAGAGTTGAGATCGCACAGACTCACAACAATTGATCGTTAAAGGGCGACTTAAATCATTTGGCACATTAAAGTGTGTTTACAGGTCTTGTGTACAGGTGAGTACAACCATGCTACTGCTATGTGAAAAAAGTAGTTCAAAGTCTTTGGTGGCTCCAGAGGAATCTGCACGTCATCTGATCAACTGCCTCAAGTGATGTCACTCGGTGGCGAAGTTGCATTGTGGGTAATGTAGGCAGCATGTTTTGAAAAAGAAGAAGAACGCGTGCCGATTTTGATCATTTGTTTTTAAACTGTCCATAAACTGTGCACCTGGAGTGCAAGTGCAAGGCCAGTGGACATTTTTCAAAACGTTGCCACAAAACAATGTCTCAAATGAGTGCCACTTTCCTGGCAACTTCCTCTTAAACCACAGGAGGCCTCACACTACTTCCCCCCCCCCCAAGACTTGGTGGAGTTAAGGTGCAACTGAACAATTATTGTAACTGCGTACGATCTCAAATTAACTCAAATCTCAAAATTCCTTGATCCTGAAGGAGATTTAAGATGTCACAGTTTCTGTCAGAGCTTCCTCATCACTGAGGATGACTGGTTAGGACACAGCAGCTGTCCTGATAACACTGCCTCAGCGTTCAGGGCAGCCAAGGCCAATAGATATACTGTAATGTACTTGGCTTCAGACACTTTTCAGCCTCATATAAGTAAAAGTAAGAATGGTTTCTTCATAAGATTCCAACACCCAATAGAATCCATATATATGAACGGATGAGTGAAAAGTAGTGGCCTAAAGAAATTGTTCCCTCCCAAAACAGTGTTGTCACTTGCGGCTCTTACATCTGTTCTCCTCTATTGAGCTTCAGTAAATACTCCTGAACTCTCCTGAACCTCTTTTGTTAACGACCCGACCAAAATTCCTTCCCATCGTCTGCGGAGACTGGAAAAGTTGAGGCTCAAAGTTGCTGACTTGTGGAATTATTCAAGGAAACAATTGTTGGGTTTTTTTGCCAGCTGCTGTTTTTTCTGAGGTCAGGATTTAAATTTGAACCTCATCAGATCTTACAGACGTTCTTACAGTCCTGGGACACAGCAGAGCATAAACTAGCCTTTACTTATCATCATTTTCATTGTTCACACTTGCCAAAGAAAACATTCATTATAACGTGTCGGAGCTTGGAGAGTCTTTCCCCTCGATATTGCCGCGGACCTTCCGACTCTCGCCGCTTTCTTTCAGTGAACCTTCAACCGGTTACATTCCCTGATGCATTATTCACTTGACAGATAAATGCCATAATCTTGATGATAATGTATTGCCCCCACTGTTTAGAATATTTTTGCATGTCTGTGTTTCGCACATGGCCGCTGGCTTGTGAGAACTCGGGTCATAAGTCGTTTGACCGTCGATCCCGCCCGAGGCAAAAAAAACGAAGAAAACTGAATATGCATCGTCCCAAAAAAAAGTTTGTGCAACCACTGTAAGACCTCTAACCCTAAAGCGAGAAACAAAGAAGCACGCAGCCCCCGTCCGCTCGGAAAAATAAATAAATAATCTGTTGTTAAAACTGGTCTCGTGCCAAACTTGTGGAAGACAGTGGTTGTCGCGGGGCAGCTCTCAGGTGAGTTCAACTGTGTAAAATGTTGCAAGACCATGAAAGCGCAACGAATCCGTGTCCTGGAAGACTAAGAACGAGTTCAAAACAGAGAATCTGTGAGGAGTGCGAGGCATGAAACACACACCAGACCCTGAGGTGGCACGAGGGACGCTGGTATCAACTCCCGACAAAGAGGAACCATTTCACAGCTTACTGGTAAAACCTCAAATCTTCACACATAATCTCAGACACAGTCGCATCCCCCTTCTCCGTCTCTCGCGCTCTAGCGGCACGCCTCATTGTGTGGGCTGGCCAGGTGCCTACGCAAACCCCCCCCCCATCCCGATCTGCCTGCCGGCGCCGAGAGGAGGGAGTGAAGAGAAAGTGAGGAGAAGGAGGGGAGGAGGCGTTAAAAAAAAAAAAAACGGGTACTCACACTCGCCAAGTGTCTGCAGCTCCAGGGGAGCGCTGTACGCTCCGTAGTCGATGGGCGGCGGAGAGGAGGAGGAGGACGATGAGGAAGAGGTAGAGGAGGATGAGGAAGCGGAGGAAGAAGAAGAAGAAGAAGAGGAGGAGGAGGACGAGAGAGGGGAGGAGGAGAGGGGCGAGGAGGGGGCCGGCGTGGAGAACGGGCGGATGAGGAAGACGTATGTGGTGCCAGGTTTGAGGTTGTTGACACTGATCCGTGTGGCGGCAGTCTTCACAGTAGAATAACTCTGATCCTTTTGTTCCTGCGGAGACAAGAGAGCGAGAAAAAAAGTCAGAGACGGAGGAAACAAAAGACAGGGAGGCGGGAGGGCAAAGGGAGGAAAAGGAGTGAGACGAGTAGGTGGAATGCACGCCTTGTTCATTTTCCAAGGCACAGTTTGTAACGCCGGGGGGGGGGCGCGCGAGACAATTTTGTAACCGAGTCGAAGGTCTTTGGTAATGTTTCATTTATCGACAGAGAGCGGCTCAGTGTTCCGGAAAAGTCGGGCGAAAAGTTTCAGAAAAGTTTTGCAAAGTTCGGTCTCCGTTAAAGGGAGCAGTCACCCCGAAGAACCCCTCTTAACTGGAGCGCTGTTTATCCATCTGGGTTGTTCTGGTGCGAGTTGCAGTCTGTCTTCTCGACAATATGATGGAGCTGCGTGGCGCTCGGCTTGTGGTGTTCAAAGGCGCCAACGGAAGACATTTAAAAAGCTCACCATCCGGTTACTTAAGATCATCCGTAGACCTTGCCGTGAGCAGCTCCACGGAGGAACTATTTCCCCTCGACCAAACTACACCCCACCAACCGTATCGACCCATAGACGAAAGCGAACCAACCCTTATGTACGACTCTCCGCTTTGTAAAATAATTGATGATAAGAAACCCAGACAGTGACAGAGGAGCGACTCTGTTCATTAGAGAGGGTCTTTCAGAACGCAAACAGGAAGACGGTGCTCGTTTGTTTTTTTTCCTCTCTGCGAAAATGACTCACACCTCGCAAAAAGTGGGCACAATGAGGGCAGCGAGTGGGTGACAGGCACTGACGCGATTAGCTCCGCTCGTCGTCTGATACGTTTGTTTTCCCGCCTGTTTTTTTTTTTTCTTTTTTTTCCCGCAATCTGCGTCCCATCTCCGCCTCGCTTCAGCTAGCGGTCCTTATTGTGTCTTGTGCAAGTCACGCCTCTGCGTGTCAATAAGATTACTCCGAGTTGGGGTGGGGTGGGGGGGTGATGTGTTATAGAGAGCTCCGGTGATCAATCTGATCTACGTGCAAGGGAGTAAAATGAGGTAGAGCAGGAGGACATGAGTGTAATGAGGAGTCGGGACGGCGCGCGTGGTCGTTATTGCTTTTTAACTTACGTCCGAGAAGAGTGTTGCTCGGAAAAGGAGAATAAAGGGAGCGGAGAGTCGGAGAAGGGGGACACGGGCAGAGCGAAATAAAGAAGAGATTAAGCGAGAATGGCGGCTACTGTATAATGAGTGACTCCTGTGGAGTGAGCTAATACAGTATGTGACAGGGTGAGGAGAACGAAGGAGGACGGGGAGGAGAAGTTCTCCGAAAAGACGAGTGGGAGGAGGAAAAAAAAAATAACAACAGCAGAGTCAGAGATGGCACTTTGCAAATTTGGCTTTATGAATAAACAGCGATTTTTCATTGTTAGTCATCGCCAGTGGGAGCCATTATTGTCGTCGTCAATGTGTTACTTGTTATGATCCGTATTAAATTAATACCTCATACATTACAGTGTTATCAAAGGATAATTAAGTGGCTTTCAGAAATACCATAAGCACACTGTGGGCCAATACTGTAAAGCTGCATGTTGATAATAATAAAAAAGAAAAGATGGAGGAAACAGTCCTTTTCCCTGACAGAGCCATATTTTATGCTTTAATAGGCTCTTTGCTGCAGTGAAGTCGGTCTTTCATTTCATGGCCTGTCAACGATGCCCCTGTCTCAATCTCAGTTATTCTCCATTCATCCCTTGCAATCCCTCCATTCATCCGCCTCCCCGTGCTCTCCTCACAAAGCACCTACGTTCAGTTTTTTTTTTTAATACGACCGAGCTCTTACGAGGATCCATCCGCCGAGTCATTTTCCCGTCATCTGTCCGTAATACACCCGGTAACCTGTTTCTTTCCCCTCGGTTATCACGCGGGCATCTTATTCTTTCAAAAAACGCTGTGTCGTAAATACAGCTCCAGTTCTTTCCTCGCCCATCACCGCTCTAAATCTTCCCAAAAGATGTCGGAGTCGAGCGGCGAGGAGCGAGGGCTTTATAAAATATGGTGAGGCATAGAGATGAGGAGGAGGTGTGAAAATGGGTGAGAGTGTGACACAGCCAAAATACAAAGACCTGGCCTTGCCAGAAAAATGTAGCGTATGAAGACGGGCAGGCGTTAGCGTGACAGCTGTGGTTTACACGCATGACGGATTTACTGTGAAGACTATGAGTGTTGACGGGGTGGCCACAATCTGACAAAGTGTTGTGTTAAATGGGCGGGATAGGGCAGATGAAATTACAGTGGTTATAGAAGCATAACCATGACCATAAAAGCATAAAGAAGATGTGGCCAATATGGACTCTGGGTTCAACATGATTGGCCCTTGAAAATGCACTGGAATGACTTTTGAACGACATGTTAGGCTAATAGTTAGCAGTTCAAGACAAGAGTTTTTCCAGGAAAATCCAAAGAATGTGACATCCGAGTGCCGTGCATCACTTCAGCTCCCATACAGTGTCAACAAGTCTGCAGCACAAGCTAACGTTAGCTTAGAAATGGAATCAGCTAATGACAACAAGCGCTAACATCAGAGTCAAACAAAGTCTATGGTCAAAGCTAAAATAACGAGGCGTGACATCTAGTATGATGGTGTGGTTTAAGCTAGCTAATGTTAAGTAATGTTAGCCTGCTTGCTAACGCAGACAAACTGCAGGGCCTCCTGTCTCGAGTGGGTAGCGTCAGCTAATTAATCCAGCTTGTATTTACAAATTACTTTATCAGCTAAAACTATGAAGCAGCTAATGCTAAATCCGTGCAGCCTAGCTAAGTTACAGCTAGCTGGTAAACAAAACTATGTAACAGTGATTTTGTGTTTACCTCAACATATCTAGAAATCTGCAACATCCACACAATGGAATTAGAATATTCCTTCATTGCTTTCATCCAGTGATTTGCTGGATTCTTAGAGAATTTAGACAAACAAAAACTAATATAAGGAATCGAAGTTTACTTTATATTTACTAGTAATGATGAAGAGTACGTGGAGAAAAATGCGCTAGGAGCAGGGCTGTCCGAAGTGAAGCCTGCGGGCCCAAGTGGTTAAATTTAGCCCAGTGTTTCTGCAAACCAATGTAAGTCTTTGTTATTAAAAAATTAAACAGATTTTTTTGTGGGAGGTAGAAAATGCTGAAGGCAGAAGTCTGTCAGTAAAGGGTTTCAGACTTTACTGTCAGTGTTCATCCATGATAGAGATAACGGACACGCACAGAAGTGAAAAGCACCGTCGTGGACAGGTTGTGATGTAACAGCGGGTCTCACCTTCTCATAGTATTTGACTTCATACTCGGTGCGGCTGCTGTTGGGGTATGAGGGCTCCCTCCACACCAGGGTGATGCTCTTCTGCTCGATCTTCTCAGCTCGCAGCGCACTGATCAGCGATGGCGCTACAAATGGGGAGAAAAGGGGGGGAGGGAGGGATGAAAAAGGGAGAAGAAGACGAGAGATGAGTTTTTGGGGTCTCCAGTCTCATTCAATATAAACACAGTAGCCCAAGGAGTTTTTTTTTATTTTCTCAAGGATGTCAGAAGTGTTTGTACTCTCCTGCATCTCCAGTTTTTAGACAAAGTTGGACTGTGCAGGGAAACGGTCAAGGGCGCCATACACTGAATTCTGCAAGAACGCAATGATGAGCACAAAGTCTCTTAAGAAATAAAACGTGTCAGAGCAGAAGACTTCATCGCACAACACTGAGTACGTTCCTCTGTCTGAACGTGTGTGTCTGTGTGTGTGTGGCGTCGACCAAGTGTCTGGTCCTGTACACTGGGGACCGACAATAGATCAATACAGATATGGATTGACTGACAGGTCCGCATCGACACGGGACTAACGGATAGAGACGCTCCTAATCTGAGCTCCTCCTCTCCGGCCCTCTCAATCAAACGGACCTTAGAACGTCTCTCTGACTCGATCTTAGAGAGCCGCGGCGAAAAAAGACCCCGACACATATTTCATCACGTATTGATCACCGTAGAGAGCAGAAGAGAAGATGAATTATCAGGGCGAAAGGCGTTTCCCCAAATTCAGATCGCAGCGCGCGCTGCAAAAAACAATTTCATTACCGAGGAAAGACCGGCTCTTTTGTTTCTCTGTCAACATGTGACAGGCGGCACATAGTATGATAATCAGCAGGCGCCACCCACTCTTGCTTAAGTGCTAATTAGGCCTTGTATAATGAAGTAGCAAAGTAGGCTGTCACTCAGAACTACTAAGAGAAATAAAAGGGGTGCAGTTAGTTTAGTCAAAAGGCCTTTATGCCTGGGAGGAGCTGAGTCATCGAGGCCATCGGGGTTAGGTTTGGTTCGGGAGCTGGAGGGTGTTTTCTGTCATCGTTTTATGTACTGGATGATAATTATTGCTGTTTTCTCTTATCTAAAACGCCTTTCGCTACCAACTCCCTTTCAAAAAAACCCACTTGATCCTCAGGCAGACGTGTCCCGTTCCTGCAGTTTCCCCTCCGTGTTGATTCCATCCCCCTCTCAGCCCAGCCGCTCTCCTTTTTCTCGACCTGCTCACTTCCTGTTCCTCTCTTCCACCCCGACCTCTAACCATCAATTCATCGCATTCCTCCGCGGGAAAACAAAAAAAGAAAAACGGCCACGCTAATGAATACGTTCTTGCCTGTCACTCACGCGCGAGAAGGAAAAACACTATGCAAACACACATCCGTGCAGCTCCTTCAGTGCTGCTCTCACACAGCAGGATATTATCATCATTTTTAGGCGGCGGATCAAAGACACATTTGAATTGTGTGTGTGTGTGTGTGTGTTTCTCCCTCTCTCACTGTCCACCTCCATCTGTCTGTCTTTTGATGTCTATGAAAACACAGGTATTTATCCATTATTCATGGTGACTCCTTGTGTGAATTTTTGTATCACAGAGGCAAAGAGGGTGGGTTTGTATCTGTGTGTGTGTGTGTGTGTGTGTGTGTCCGCCAAGGAGCGCCGAAACCCATCATCGAATTGTGCGACTGCCAAAACCCAGCAGAGTGGAGGAGACATGGAGGTGGCTCTGCTTTTCAAAAAATTTAAAAAAAATTTAAAAATCATCATTCAGATTTTTCTTTTATAGGAAGGTTTTAAAAAAAAAAATGCTAGTTCCAATACTTAAAGGGAAATCTAGTGAGCATGTTCACAATTCACCATTAAATGTTTGTTCAAAAAAATAAAATAACACTGAGCAGTGGCGTACCCAGGATGTTTGAGGGTCAGGGGCAAAAAATAAATAAGAAGGGCACCACATGTATGGGGGGGGTCTATCAGTGACACTGAGCTTGTGCAGTTAGCTGTCATTGTGTTATTAAAACACATGCAGTAATCAATTAAACCCAACACACATGTTGACTCGTCTGTGTCTGCTCAACTAACCCCATCCCCCCCCCCCAAAAAAAACCCCCCAAACTTTTTTCTAACCCTTATCTTAACCACTGACCCGCAAATCAGCTTTTTCGGCCCAACTGGGGGGGACGCAGTTTTTTTCGTCTCAAGCGCTCCCCAAATAACAGGTTTGGAATTCGTCCCCAAAAGCAGTCCATGTATAAAACACACCCACCCAACACGCGCACCCAACATCCAATCAACTCCAACATGAAAAAGACTCAAAAAAAAAAAACTTACTTAAACGTTCAAAGCGTTCAGAAAAACTTTAATCAGGCCAATTAGTGGCATTTTTGAAAGTATGCACAGTTGGCTTTGAGGCATCGAGTCATTGGAGGGGAATATCTTCAGATTTCTAAATGCAATTTAAGACAAACAGCGAGCGGCACAGCGGAGGGGTGGCTGGAGAGAAGAAAGGCGCTAAAGGAGAAGTTTACGATAATGATTTAATGAAGAGTTTACGGGACTGTAAATAAACACTCGGGGTGAAATGACTTTATCTCCGCAGGACTTCATCATATAGAGCGGATGAAAATAGGCTCTCGCGGTAAATGTAAAGCAGGGTGAAAAAAAAAAAAAAAAGAGTAAGATATGAAAGTGCACACATGAGTCTGCAGGTGGTTAAAGGACGAACATTGAAGAAACCGAGAAAACATGAAGAGAGAAAACAGAGCTGGGCAGTCTAACGCTGATTTAGAGTCAAAGGAAGCGCTTAAAGACACTTTCTTCTCTCCTCCCGCCATGTCTCTGAAACCGAAACGCGAAAGAGAGAAAACTTCAGTGTCAACCTGCTCTCCCCACCTACAACCGCGGGCTATTGTTTGCTATTCTTTCCTTCCTCGTGCGCTGAATTATGCATAGGACCGGTGCCTGCCTCTAAACCCCAGATCACACAGCTCAATCTGACACATGAGAAAAACAGGTGCGCACGAGCTCTCTATCAACAGACACACACACACACACACACACACACACACACACACACACACACACACACACTTCACAATCACCTGAAGGCTCAAATATAAAAGTGATACACCAGGTTAAGGTGCGTGTTTCCACCTGTGCAGATTAAAAGAAATGGGCTGGGACTTTATGTGGCAGACAAGCCGGGGATGCGGGAAGTCAGCCACAGCTGGAGGCGCAGAGGGATTGGTCTGTGTGACGACGACATCGTGCGTGACATTCATTGTTTTTGGTATTAATTCGAATGGCCAGGATTGACATCGTTATCAGTTCATTTGAGAACCTTTTTGCTGCACAGCCCCCGCAAAGCAGCAACCGCAGTCAACAAGAGCTAGGAGACGGCGAGGGAGAGAACTTCGCCAGACTCTCTTAGAAAATCGCTCAATTTTGCGAGCAGCTGAGTTCGGAGTAACTTTAAAAACTTTGCGTAACACTGTCTACGACAAATTCGTTATCACTTGGGCCTTCTTGTAAATTCGGCATACGTCACACATTAAGTTCTTTCCGTCTTTGTGTCCGAAGTCAGACGTGATCACAGGCTGATGCCAGGTGTGACCTGTCGAGCCGTCCGGTGATTATTAGATCGCCAAAGATCACGCATGTTAATTCCCTGGATCAACTGCGTCATAGTTCATAAAAACCCAGCGGAGTGAGGATACAGATGTTTCATTCAGGAGAAGAGTGTATATAATGAGGATCTTCTTGTTTGTCACTGTTGTAGTTTAGACACTTGATTAATAAACCACAGAATTGTAAAGAAGTTTCAGGATTCATTATCTGTGAGACATTTTGCATCCTGTAGACACTTCTGTTCATATTTTTACATTCCCTCTTTCTCTGCCTATACATACATAAGTACATATACTGCACAGGCACCACTTCAATAAACAGACACATGAGCATACATGGCAACAACAACCAGTTGGCAGTGTTGGTTTTGTTGCTGCATTTGAGAGGAAGAAATCGATACCGAGTGCCATCTGAAATGGATTGTGGACACACACACACACACTCGCGCAAAGAAACACACACAATTGCACAATGATTTTCACAAGTAATATAGAAGAGGTGATGGCCCCGCGGGCAATAAGCCTCTCGGGCTCCGCCGCGGAAGTACACGACAGACGATTTCAAAGCCTCATCATAAAGCCGAAATCACACGGGCGGACACGCTGATAGGCACTCGTCACCGAGATATATACGACTCCTGATAAGATCCAGCATGAAAGCCTCGCCGTACACATACCAATCACCGATACGGATAATGGTCTATATCTTCAAAGGGATGCCGCGATGAGAGCGAAAACAGTGAGGCTTTGAGGAAGTGCAATAGATGGCAAACAGGAGGCGCGCATATTTAGGTTTTTATAGACTCTGATTTTGTTGAGACTGCGGGTACATTTCACATGGCTCCAGACAACAAAGTGAAAGTTCTGCTGCTTTTCATGTTATTTGAATAATTTAAAGACACAAAAAGAAAAAGAAATCAAAAACTTTAATCATTTTATTAAGCCAGCATAACCAGTGAGTTCTTTTCGGTTTAAAGAAAATTACGAGATAAAAATTTGACACTAGAGATTTCAGTGTTTTATAACAGTTCTGTCCCACTTTTGTGTTGTTTTGAATTCTGGGTTTGAGTTCATGTGTCAATCTATCTTCTGTTCGGTACTGTTCAGACCCTCAGAACCAGTTCCGCAGACACACACTGGAGGTGATGTGGCAGCCTCTACGCTCTTGGTCTCTGTGGCAGGTAGATCTATGAATAGGCTTTGGCACAAAATGGCAGCTGTAGGCTCCATGTGTACGGAGGCAGCTCAGGTGCAACTGGCATCTGTGTGCCGTTATCAAAGGAGACAGGCAGAGGAGCTGCTCTCCCCAGGGCCGACGGGCTGAACATCTCGCAGTCGTTCTTACTTTCCTCCTCTTTCTCTGGAAACTCTCTCTCTCTCTCTCCCTCAATGTCTCTCCATCTCCTTATCTCTCCCTCACTTCCCCAGCCCAGCTCCAGCTCTGTCTCCATCCCTGCTCTCAGGGGAATCTGCTGTTCCCCACAGGCCTGTTTGTGCCTCTGCTGAGATGACATCCATCTTGTCGGGAGGGGGGGGTTTCATTGTTCTACTTCTTCGCCGTCCCCGCCACGCGTGGAACTTATTACGCGCTCCCGTGTGCCTACGCATATTAAAGAGTGAGTGACTGCACGGGTGTTAGGGACGGAGAGACGAGATTTTAGAGTGTGTCAGCTGTAAGTCGTAGGACGGTGTGATTGAGAGAGCCGTATCTGACAGGCCCGTTCAGATTCAAAGGGTTAATGGGAAGCCATCGTCGTTCCCTCCGGGCACAGCACCACGGGCTTCTACCCCGGGGTTAAACTGAAAGTGAAGTGCATCGATTTATGTGACTGACAGCAGACGAGCGGGAACATTGTGTTTTCTTTTGGTTTGGCTGTCCCTGGGGCTTTTTAGACACCTACCGCCACGAGCATTTCTCTCAGCGGTATCCAAAATCCCAGCGGAGCGTGCATTTGCACAAGCGCCACTTTAATAAAGTCATCAAAGTTTGAAGTAGTTGTGTGGGTTTTTCGTATATTTTCACTGTCTTTAACTTCACAATGACGTGAGGCTACATACTAAACTTTTCATCAATGCAAAAAGCAGTAAATGGAACCGATTGAAATATCCCGCTGACGGACGTTTGACTATCTGAAGTCAGAATCCCCTGATGGAGGCATTCGAATATCGTTTGTGTGGAGGAATCCTGTAGCAACTCAACTAAAAGCACAGAAGAGATTTTCAGCAGCTCTTTGATGCAAGAAAAAGGCGAGATATTGGAGAGTTACATTGAGCCGCTGCAATAAGATCACTGAGAATGAAAAGAAATCTCGCGTAAATCCCTGATCTAAATTTAAAAGAATGACACAACCTAAGTGAATCGTTTCGCCATGAGATCTAAATAAGTTCTAACGGGTTCTAAAGTAAGCCTACGCACATAAACATCTCCAAAGATTTTATATTCATTATTCACTACTTGGATTGAATTAATAAAGACATAGCGAACTGAAAAATTATAGATGTAGCCTCCGGGTCTGCAAAGTGAATCCAATGCAGAAGGGCCTTAAAGGAGAGCTTTTAGACTCATAAATGAGCTGAATAAACTCCCAAAATGTCAAGAAAGATGGTACACTTACATCTCTTTTCGCCGTTCTCTCAAACTGGACAAAAACTAAATAAAACTCACCAGAACGGTCTTGGTTTGTCGTTCCACAATCATTCTGGTTTGTTCAAAACAAAGCCTCAATTCATTAAGTAAGATTGGGTCTTTTCTCCTGATCGGAGTTGCTGTAAATCACCTCCGTTCTTTATCACCTGCCATCTAACGGACCGTCAGGAGATCTGGCCATGTTCGCTCTCAGGCTGCTAAACTGGTCCGAGGTCAAGGTTCAGACAAACTCCACTGGCTAATCCATGAGCCATGAGCTAATTAGCTAACAGTAGCTAGCTACAGCCAAGGATAGCTAGCAAAGAGCAGCAGTTGTCAAGTTAGCCAAGTGATGTGCTGCCCCCTATGTTTTTTTTTGAGCTACTATCTTCCAAGTTGATGGATTCTTTCCAAGTCCATCCAAGTTTGTTGGTTCAGATGTTTCTGTGTAATCCTGCTGACAAACTGACAATCAAATGGAAGGACGGAGTAAAGAAGCGATAATTCAGTGCCTGAAAAGTGGAGCCAATGCAGAAGGGTCTTAAACCTGCATTATTTTTAATGGCCATTAGGCGGCAACTTCTGTGGTTTCAAAAATACGTCCAATAGTAGGGACTCTTATGAGAAAATGGCCCCACTTCTAACTTCAATCATTACCTCACTAAACAGTTTCCTGAGGAGTTTATGATTGCAAGTCTCAAATTCTGGTCTCATTTAGAGTAAACTAGACAATAAACAGGGTGTGGCTGTCACCACAGCATATTCTCAGGCTCCAATCAGGATATCCTCCCCAGCTCCATCCAAGATGGGGACAGCTGTAATGCCAAACTCGAGGCTCCAAACAGTCATCCTCAAACCAGTGGGTGAAGTAGCTTTACACTTTCGTCAGTCCAAAACTATTCCGTTCAAATGTTCCACATCTTTATTCCGCCCTTCACCAGGTGGTTATACGTGCATGCATGTGATTGCATCCTAATCTAACGATGTTGTACAGAAGAGCAGCTACCCCCACCCAGGTCTCACTATCTCGCAGCGAGTCTTGCTGTTTTAATCTGCGGCTATCAGCCCGCCTCAGCAGCGGGGCGCTATCTGGCAACCTGTCCCCGCTCAACACTCAGTCTAATCTGCCCTATCAGCATCCAGCCACCTGGACGCCCTCGTCCCAAATACACATCCATACACACAATTATTCTGCTCTGCAGCAAATAACCAAAGTAGGAACGTACTGTAAGAAAGAGCAACAGGGATAATGATATTATTTGGGATCCTGCTTCAGAGGCGGGGTGACCAGATGCTGTCAGAGAGCAGAGCCATTACCATTCATGTCAGTAAAGCAAGGCAAACGGGAGGTGAGGTGTTTGGAGTCTTGTCTGAGCGTAACACAAGGACAAAATTTGGGATGTTGTTGTCTGTTAGAGGGAGGAATGGTGCGGGGAAGACACCTCGAGAGGACACATTTCCATCTAAACTACAAGATTACATGTCGCAGGGACTGATCCGCCGCGCTGCGTGCATGTGTGTGCGTGTCTGAGAGTGTGTGTGACAGAGAGAGAGAGAGAGGGAGAGCACGCCTCAGTGATGGAATGATTAAATGTGTCAGTCAGCAGGTGGGCGTGCGAGAGAAAGCACAGAACAGCGAGCGAATGAGCGAGCGGGACAAAGAGTCTCCGTCTGTGCGATGCATTCAAAAAGGGCCTGATCAACATAATCCAGCTGTGCAAAAAAAAATACACCAGGTCCTGAATATGAGCTAACAATGAAGATGTGAAACATTCCTGCACATGACGGATAATAAGATGGCATATAGGATGTTTGTCGGGTGAGATTAGAGGATGGTTTTAAGACAAAGGACCCGCTGAACGCCCGAAAACCACCTTTAACCTGTTGGCTCGGCCAGGAAATCTGTCAAATCTGGCATCCCACAACCCCATCAGGGAGAGAACGACTTGGCCCTACTTGCTTAAACTGCTCTTGACAGCTGCACACTGACTGACTCAGAACACTCTCCGGGCCCAGTGTGCTTCGGCCTAAAGGCAGAGGCATTGGTCTGTTCGCGACATGTCCGTCAAGCCAGACAGCCTCAGCCTGAAGCCTCAAACAAATAAAAACAACAGTCACACACACAGGAACACATGCGCAAACACACACACAGTGGCTGACCAAATCGTGCTGCAGGGGTTTTGGCTAAGAAGGTGTAGAAAAAAAAACACTATCTGCCCCGGCAGACTTGCAAAGGAGAGCGGATGCGTGCACACGTACGCTCACATCTCTGCATCCTCTTTCAGGTTTCGGTGCGAGTGCAAATTCAAGGCAAGTGCGAGCCAAACATGCGGAGAGAGGAGGCGATCTTATAAAAGTGTGTTGTGGGTTCGGAGAATAAAGCGCCGGAGGGGGTGCTTAGATGGTTTTACTTAAAGGATAAGTTCACCCAAAAAGGAGGATTCAGTCATGATCTGCTCCCCCCCTCCGCGCTGATAGAAAGCCAATGAAGTTTTGCAGTCCACAAAACATCCCCTCCGCGGAGCTCGTCAGGCGTGAGCCCAGAGATCCCCAAATCGACTTAAAAAAAGACATTATTCAAGAGGTTTAAAGCAAAAACCTTCACTGTAGCTGCTGTACAAGGGTGCGTCGCGGGTTTAAATAGTATCCCTTCAAATCAATTCGGGATCCTAAAGCTTCCCGAGAAGCTGGACGAGCTCTGTGTGCCACTTCATGCTCTATTCCATTGTTCTCTTAACATTTTAAAAACTAGTCCCCATCTTCTTCAGTCGTCTGGGAGAAGGCTGCAGCACTGTCACATCATATTTTTTGAGCTGAACATATATTTTATATGTCAAATCTAAATGTGTAAACTAGTTTAATATAACTGTCTAATGGTCAAGAGAGGCTTTGGGAGTGATGGAATACATGTAACCGTATTATATAATTGAGATAGAATAAATATTTAACTGTATTCTGTTTACGTTGCGGCAAAAGAGATGCAATCAGATTACAGATGAATTCAGTACAAAAAAAGGGGGGTTTACAAACAGGACTGCAATTTAAAAAGACAGAATGATATTCAACTGTGTATTCTGACAGAGTGTATTGATATTCCTTTTTCTATTTGCACATGTTGGTATGTGTGCATGGTAATCGAAAAAGCAATGGAAAGTAATCCGGCTACATTTCTTCATTATTGTGATACTTGCGTTAAGTTACTGACGGCATTTTTAATTTTTATCAGGTCAATCGTAAACCCTCCCAACACGAGAAATAAAAACATCTAGAGGACGTCCGCAGATGTAAAAGAAAATAAGAACTTTAAATATTAAAACAAAAATGCACCATGTTTTTAGGTTTTTACTGAGATTGAAAGCGAAAAATTTTAAAAAGTCGTGCACAAAGAAAAGTAGGAGCTGTATCTATGATTGAAGATGATGTAAAAGTGTCAGAGTGAATGAAGAGATGTATCTGCGTGTGTGTGTGTGTGTGTGCATCGCCGGTCTGATGAGCTGAACTGTCTGTCTCCCACCTACTGCTTTATCAGAGCCCGCTGTCATTCAGACAGACAGCTGCATCTCCTCTCTCTCTCTCCGGCACAGCGGGACGCCGACAACCTCCCCTCGCCTCCAGCAACGTGCGAAAAAAAAAAAAAAAGATGGCACGCAAACAACAGCCCCGGCTGGCTCGGCGGAGGCACGAACGAGACCTCACAAGGCATTAGACGGAGGAAATGAGAGAGCGGTTTTGAAGTTTGAACTTTTTCCTTTTGCAACGTTTCAAGTTGGCGTGCTCACCCGTTTTCGCCCCCCTCCCCCTCCACTCCTGAGAAAGACGTGCATCAAATACGAGCCCTCGAGCCTCGTGTAAAATACTCTGATTGCGAAGGATAGCATCGCGAGCGTGTCATCAACTACCTGCGAGCTTTGTTTCTGCTCCGCCACAATTCCCCGAACAACAAGAAACGGCCTGTAAAATCCACACGCAGAGCACACACACTAAAGACCCTGAGAGCGCCTCTTCATAGACTCCAATTATAAGCCAAGAGGCAGGCAATTAAAATTCCCATCACAGGGTGAAAAAGCGTCTTAAGTGGCTGGGCTATAGTCCTGAAAAGTAGCTTGATGACTCTATTCATTTGGTGCCCGCTGAAGCCTCACCTTCCCCATCACTTCTAATTAAGGAGGCAGAATAAGGATCCAAACGCCTCCAACACAGAGGGGCTGGAGAGGGGAGAGACGACGGAGAGGTGTGAAAGTGGAGGGGAAAAAAGAAAAAGGAAAATGGCTACTGGAGGCTAAACGACAGAGATGCAGACGAGCGCTCAATCAGCGGAGGGAGAGGAAAAAAACAAACAAACATTACCTGAGAGTGATGATTGAGCGGCGGTGTGATCCCGCGTTAATTCAGACTTGCAAATATTCGACTTGTCGAAAGTGGAACGTGGACGGAGGAAATCGTGAGAGGTGCTACGTCAGCTCTGTCGCTCCGTTTACGCTCTTTTGTTTTCATTTAAACATGCGATATTCTACTGACATCACACGAAATGATACTCCAGCCAGTTATATTAAGTTTTGTCACTTTACATTAATAAATAATAAAGGTTCCTTCTAGCGCCACGCCCCTTTTTTGGCCAATCGGCATGCAAAGACATACTTTTTTGGGGACTTTACATGGACTTCAGTTTATTTCCTGACCCCTAACCCTACATGTCTAATCCAAACCCTAACCCTGGCCAGGCCCAAACCCTACACTGTGAACTTTAAAAGTCAGGAACTGACGACCTCAGAATTACCAAGTAACGCTATGCAAACGATAACATTTAATTTCTGTGAACTAAAAAGTTTTAACAACTTAACAACTATTAGTCTACTTTACTTGGTAACTTTCGAGGTATACCTCAAAATCTGACTTTACAGTGTAACCTCAGCCACTGACCCACAGATCTCCGTTTTACAAATGGTCTTGAAATCAGTCTCAAGTCTGGTTTGTGTCCCCAAATGTGGCACCCACACTTTACATCTATATCAATTTTGGGCCAAAAACGTGACCGTCAAAAGTGACCCGATTGCCGCCAACAGCTACATTTAATAAGCTTACGAAATACAAGATTCTAGCAGTGGATCCAAACCTTTTCAGGCTTGTTGTCATCTTTCCAGATGCCTGGGAGCTGATCACAATTTAAAAAACAGACTTCTAAAGCTCTCAGACACCTTTTTTTAAGTAACTGCTCGAGGCCCAAAGCGTTGATCCTCAGCGATATGTCACAAAAAAAAGAATTTTCCCCAAAAATGAATACATATTTGTGCCCCCGAGAACTTTTTCTCCTTTTATATATATATTGTCGATTGATGTGATAATATAATAATAGAGTCGGTACTTCAGTCATTTTTTGAGTACATTCAGCAGACTGTGCTTTTTAAATGCGTGACCTTTACTAAACCAGAGGAATAGAGTCATTTCTCGCCGTGCTTTTGACACTTTTACTTGAGTAAATGATCCGTGAGCTTCCTCCACCAGTCAAACCAGAATTTTAACCACATTCCCTCCGCTTTCTGCCTCCCTTAACTAAAGTGCGTTAAACTATATACGCCGCACCGCTTGTCTCACTTTTCCCCGCTTGCGCTCCGTCTTCATGTTCTGCTTCTCTTCCTTCCTTCTCATCTCGAGACCTTCCTGCCCTCCTCTCACCTCCACGCACAAGAACTCGTAAACCCGTTCCCTGCGCAGTTTTTTTCTTAATTTTTTTCCGGGCCGCTTGTTTAAAAGTATCAGAAAGCTCCATCGCTTTAGACGACAGAAAAATGTTTCTCCTGCGTGCCCGCCATTTTGAAGCAGCGTGAGGCTTCCCTGGCTCACAATGCCTCACCTCTCCCCGTTCCCCGCCCCGTTCTTTACTCATCCCTCTCTCCTCTCCTCCCTTTTATGCACCCATCTCTCGGGCAAATGTAACTCCGCGGGGACCAGCCATCTAAAGCCCGGCCCGTAATCCTCTCAGGATATTGAAATGCCAATCCGTCCTCCTCCCTGACCCGCACCTCCGCCCCCGTCTCCGCAGCCTCCCCACCTCCCATCTTCCCCCCACCCCTCGCCTCAGCTAAAGCGCTTTGGATGTACCACTGGGGGCCGAGACATTCAACCCAAGTGTGTTTTGAACACACACGCACACACACACACACACACACACACAAACAGTGAACAATTCAGAGGCAAGATGTCATTATCGCATCTTTTTCTTGTACATACACAAATCAAGCGTGAAGCGGTGCGGCACGCGAGCATAAAGCGCACACGTGTAAATGCGTGTATGGCCTGGTTCACACACACACATAGACACACACACACACACAAACACACACACATATGCATGTCTTATCCACAGCTGGATAAGGGGCCCCATGAGCCCAGGGCAAAAATGATCCCCCCATTTACCCCAGCCCCATGCCCCCATCTCCTCACGCAAACCCCAGGCCTGTTTTCTATCCCCCCACCCTCTCTCTCTCTCTTTCCTTTTATCCATCCACCCATCCATGACACACCGTGCAAAACTCCCCCCTTTTCCCCCTCGGTGGCCTGGAGAGTTCTGATAAAAAAAATAAATAATATTTTTTTTTTTTTTAAAAAACCCGTTCGTCTGGGAGAAAAAATCCACTTCTCTTTCCACGGTTCATGTGCAAGAATCCAGCTCCAGGAGACGCTTTTAAGGAAATTCATTTGGTTTTAATGTCGCTCGATTGAAAAATTCAGTTTTCAGTATTCACCCACTAAGAAAATTCAATCTTAGTCTGTGCATGAATCTCAGCTCGACCCCCTCGGTGTCTGTGTGTGTGTGTGGTTCGGGCTTTTTGGCCGTAATAAAACATCCCTGAGCACCTTTTTTTTTTTTTTTATACCCCAATCTCAGACCATGCCCTTAAATCCTCGGGCTTTTCTTGGCCCCTCAGCTGCCAGCTAAGCCATACCCCCTGCTGCTAACAAGCTTACTGCGCCCGGAAAAAAACAAATATGGTACAGTCGGAGAGGATGGGGAGCGAGGGAAAGAGTTGAAGCAGAGAGGATAGAGAGCGGAGCAGGAGAGGTGAGGAGGAAGAGGGCAGCGGAGATTATGTCGAGGCGAAAGGCGTCGAGAGAAGGAGAAGATAGCGGGGGGAGAGTGGTCGGGGATGGAGAGGCAGGAGGAGGAGGAAGGAGGAAGGAGAGAAATTACCATCTAAGAATAGTGAGTTTATGGGGAGAGCAGGAAAGGATGAAGGTGGGGGGAAATGAGGGAGGAAATGGAGGGTAAAAAAAGAAGAGATCGGGATGAGGGCCGGGGAGGAGGAGGAGGGGAGGGAAAAAAGAAGAAAAGTAATAAAGAGATGATGAGGTGGCGAGAGAGAAAGCTAGAGAGTGTGTGTGTGCTGCTATGTGTTAGCTTTGCTCCAAATCCCCGCTGCAGTATTCATAAAGGTCAGTGAGTTTTGATGGTGTAAAGTCTCGGTGTGGGGTTGCACACACACGAATGTACGGACACAAAGTTGAGGCCTGCGCAAGAAAAAAAAAACAACTTTTTCTTCTTTTTTTTTTTATCGATTCCGTCACCTGACCCCGATTTCTTTCTGACAATTACACCGCCCGCTCCCCCTACATGAAAGATATGTTGCGCGTATCCTGTAGCGCACGCGTAGTCCTTGCGGGTTTAGCTTGAGGCCGTGATGCTAAAAGCGGAGGGGAAACATTATGTTCGAGCCGTCTGATATGATGTTAACGGGCCGGATGTTGAGTCAGTCTGGCATTTTATTTACTTACTTTTCAAAATGTTTTTCCATCTAACGGACTGCATCTCTAGTCGGAAATACAACCAAGAAACAGAGCGATAAAGAGGTTGGCACGTGAAAGAGGGTGAGAGTAACTGAAGTGAAATTTAAAGGGCAACTCCGCCAATTTCAACACACTGAAGTGTGCTTAGAGGTCTTGGGGTGTACGACTGCACAGTAATAATAATAATAAAAAAAAAGCAATGTAAAGCCTTTAGCGGCTCCAGAGGAAGCTGCGTGTAACCCAAGTTGCACTGTGGGTAATGTATGCAACATAAAAGATGCAACAACGACATACTGTTAAGTGACATCGCCGGAGGCAATGTGTCCGATTACATGCAGCTTTCCTCTGAGGCCACAAAAGGCTTTGCACTATTTTTTTTTCTTTAACGTAAGCAGTAGTACTCCACAAGACCTGCAAACACACATTAAAGTAAAATTGGTGTAGTTGCCCTTTAAATGTCAATTATTGCTTTAAATTAAAGATAATGACTTTACATTTTTACCAAGTTTTTTCGGAAGTTTAAATGCACAGTATGTCATTTCTGACTGATGACGTCAGCGTGGGATCATGGGAGTGTCGACGTCCTTGTTAAGCAACCAACCGCCAACCAGACGTGACTCGGCGGAAATGTTAACAGACGAGGTAAAAAGTTTTATTCACGTTTTGTTCAATCAGGTTAGCCACCTTCCCTCCTCACGTATCATCTGATGTTCCCCTTGGAAGTCGTAGCAACAACCAACCAAATCAAACCTTCATTCATCAAACCTTCATTCTAATGCAAAAATGTTACATATTCCATCTTAAATCCATCTCAAGTTTGACCTGATAAAACACCTCCCACGCCTGATACGACCGAGCAGATTGTCCGACTCCTCCTGTACTTGTTGCATCTTGAGCTGTTCCAACAAGTGAATTTCCCCGCTGTGGAATAAATAAAGTCCGCCTGATCTAATTCCTCGCGCGACTGCTGACATTCACCGAACCCAAAGCCACTTGACCCCCTGAGGACGGCCATACATCGAGGATAGCCGGCATGAGGGGTTTAGGGGGGGGATCTTTGGTTGGTTAGCTGCTGATCTGGACCATGCTCTGCTGGTCGTGTGTGTAAAGCCGAGGTCTGGTCCGAAGCCTGGAGCGTCAGGAGAGGTGAGACACGTGAGACACGCGGGACATAATTCTAAAGCACATTTCAAAATCAAATACCATTTTCAAAAGCTCTTTCTCTCTCTCACACACACACACACAGTCAGGCAGCATTAAGCACCCCGCACCAAATGTCAGTCTAAATCCTCCCTGACACACAAAGTCTTCTGAAAACCCCTTGCAAACACACTCTGCTAACCCCTTGTCCAATCCCTCTGGATGACACGGTTAGCGGGACAGCTCACACCCTAATACCCCATAATAACCCCGAATCAACGCCATGGCAACTGCTGACGAGACAGACGGACAGGGACGAGGAGATAAAAGGGAGAAAGGTTGAAAGAAAGGTTGAAAGAACCGTTGCGGCGCGGGGAAACTAATCACCTCAGGGTTTGTCCTTTTTTCTGATGTAGCGTCCCATACCTTGTAGCTCGGGGGTTACTGGCCAGCGGCTCTTACTTAGCCCTCCAATAAAGAAGCAGACGGAACACAATCTACCCGGCAGGAGAAAGCACTCAAAGATTCAAGATGGAGAAATGAATAAAGCGCGGATTCGAAGGAGGGCAGTGACTGGTGAAGAAGGTTGAGTAATTAGCGAACAAAGGGTTGTGGTTGTTTCTCAGGATGTCACAACTCAGAAGGGGGTCAAAGTGACAGCGAACACTTAATTTAATTTGTCAGGTGGTTAGAAATTCAACTAAAGTAACTTGACCATGCGGTTTTGTGTCTGCTGGATGCATAAGAAGGAAAATATTAGCTGAAAAGTTTGCCAGAGCAACTCCTAGCATTCACAGCCTGTGTTTCTGAGCCTGTTTTTCACTTTTCTGCCCTCTAATGGTCAAATATTGCGTAAAGGTGCAACATGTACGCTAAGAATTTTTGTTTAAAAGCATAAAAAAATTTCCTGTTAGCATGCCGACCAGCTAGCCCTGGTCCGTCTCGTTACAAAGCTCCTGCTCAAGCGATGTAAACACCAACACCCTGGCGCTTCCAGCTTTGAGTCGGGACTGCTAGCTGCACGGCTAACTGAGCTAACTAGCTGATTGTGGCTACAGTAGGCAGCAGTTAGCGGTGACTCCCTGTTCCTCATTTGTTTTGAGTATGAATTCGACAACATTTACATTTGGGGTTCAGGGGTTCAAAGTGCCCAAGGACACCTTGACATGCAGACCAGGGGACTCGAACCAGTGAGCTTCCGTTAACAAGATGCTGGCTCTACCCCCTGAGCCACAGGCGCCCCAGGCCGCCAGTTCTTACATACTGCACCTTTAAAATAGAAATATCATTAGTGGAAGTCAGACATGCTGAGTGGAAAAAAACTGAACTAATGTTTTTGCAAAAACAAGATTGCTTTTCTAGGAAAATGCTGCGGTTTTAACCCAGCGAAATGAGATGAGGCGGTGCATACGTAGCACGTAAAGCTGTAGCCTTTAGCCTCTTAGTCACCCCGCGCGGTCCACACGTCCAGATGTTACACTTACATAACATTTACAGTTGGTCAACAAGATAATCTGGGCCACTAAGAAGCAAACACACTCATTAAAAAATCCCCCCTTCAGCAATCTTCTTAACCCTTCTGTGTCCGCACCATCATGTTCCCCACTCATGAACAGATGAACTAAATCATGCATGGTTCCTTCCTCGATGAGAGTTCTTCTTCTATCAAAAGCAAACTATTAGAGCTCACCTGACACCAGCCACAGACCCATATGGAGTGCAGCTGCCATCCAAGCACCCACATATGACTAACAGTTCTCCATTCATTATGCAGCATATTTCTTCGAGCTAATTTCCAATTAGTGGCAAAAAAAAACAAAAACACTCCATCTTCCTCACTTCCTCATTGTTTCTCCATCGCCTGCCTCCGTGTGCAGCACCTGTCAGTCTCTCCCCGCCTTCACACCGCATTTGCTTCATTATGACTCATGATAATATTTCTTTCGGCGTTTTCACAATTAAAGGATAATCAAACAAATAGGGTAAACAAAGATTTTTCAAAAAATATATATGCACAGTGGGTCTGACACGTAGATGGGTGTGCGGGTTTTTGTTTGTCGGCGTACGAGCCGGAGTGTGTTCCTGTAGGGTTTTTCCTATTAGTCTGTGTGCGTGTGTGTGTGTGTGTGTGTGTGTCTGAGTGTGTTTGGTCTTTTCACACTTGAGCTCCTCCAAATAGTGCCGTCGCGGAGCTGCTTGACAGGGCTACTTGGCAAAGTGCTTTTTTTTCAAGCCCCTGGCTAATGGCCTGCTGAAGACTTGTGCTGATGAAAATGAGATCACCTCCACCGGCGAGACTTTTCTTGCTCTGTCTGCAGCGATGGGTGCACCGTTAGTACGGGGGCGGGGGGCGCTGTGCTGTTATGAGCGTAGCACCTGAATGAAAATCACTGCAGGATGCACATGTGGTTGTGTTTGTGTGCTTGGAGCTGTAATGTTGCTGCATGCGCAAGCGAGTTTGACGGTCACTGTGTGTCCGAGACATTAATCTATTTATCTATGAAAGTACGGATATGCATATACTCTGTGTGTGTGTGTGTGTGTGTGTGTGTGTAGGAACACCTTGCTGAATTGACAATTCTCCCCGCCGATGTTATGAGAAATTAATGAGTTTATGAAACAGAACTTCAGAAGTCAGAGGTTTTTCTACACAGCGAAGGCCGTAGGATTGTGCGGGGCTATGGTTTTAAGTTTCCTTGGTAAACTCATTTAAAAAAGATCACATCCTGTAGCAGTGGAGATAATCTTTTTCCTCACAGCCAGGGATTTAAATGATAACAGCAGCACAATCTATAGCAAAACAGCACAAATATTCATTTCATTGGAAGAGCTTCTTGCTAAATTAACTCGAATTTGCAAGAGAGAGTTCCCTTGAATGTAGCCTACTGTAAGATATTCAAATTGAATACAAATGCGGCGCAGGCCGATTAAAAATTCATTCTCGGCTGACACGTAATGTGGTCTCATGCAAAAAGAGTCTCAGAGACGTCCAAGTGTGCTGGTATGTTTCAGTTGAGCAACATTTTCATGTGCTGTGGCCACATTCTCGCTCGGCTGTTGTATGTTGCCTGCAGACTACTTTTGTTTTAAAATGCAAAAACTCCTTCATGTGTATAACCAAATACACACACACACACACACACACACTCTGCACAAGCGAACTGGGACTCACCGGGCAGGCTTGTTGACACGTTGACCTGCGTGTAGAACCTCTTGTTCGGCAGCAGCTCCGACACCCCGTTCAAGGCCTCCACGGTGAACGTGTAGTTGGTGTTGGGGAGAAGGTTGACCACGGTCACCGTCCTTTCCGTCAGGCCCACCTGCTGGGGCACAAAGCCGACGCTGGCACCGCACGGCTCGCACTGCCTGCCGACACACCTCCTGCAGCCCACGCTGTAGGTCAGATCGGCCCGGCCTCCCGTGTCAGAAGGCGCGGCCCACTCCAAGATCAGCGTGGACTGCTTCAGGGTGTAGACCAGGTCTCGAGGCGGGGAGGGTGGCCCTGGAGAGACAAGAAAGAGTAAAGAAATTGCTTGTTCATGCATTGTTACACCCTTAAAGGTGCCGTAGGGAAGAATTTTGGTTTAAGACATTCAAAGATGAACTAAAAGGAAACTAAACACTTTTGACATCTGTGTATTGTGTTTCCGGGATATCTGTTAAAGTTAGCATCCTAACCAGCTAGCCCCGATCCAGACTTCATCCCAACAGTCGGTAGTTCGATATTGAACAACATCAACAATCCATTAGCTAATACGGCTGCTAGCTCAATGGTTTATGAGCTCGCTAGCTAACGGCTGCGCTTAGCACTTCTTTATACGCTGCCCCCTATGGGCTTGGAGCAGGAATTCAACAAGTGGTCAATTCTTACATATAGCACCTTTAAAGAATGTATTATTCTGGCAGAAATAGAGTTAGGACTGGACTTTCTGTAAGCCTGAACACCAATACTTTTTCAAAACATAGCAACAGCATCATTCACCCTAAAAGATGACCTCCTGGTCTCCACTTGTTGTAATCTGTGACTGTAAATATGAAGCGAGGCGTTTCCTGGAGAAAAAAAAAAAAAAAACGGTTTGTGTAAAACCTCCCCGGATCAATAAAAGCAATAACGCCTTTGCCCATAACACATTACCTGCACGGCTTAAAGAGACAGCTCCAGCACCGCGTTGTTAAAGCTCTTTTCACGTGACGGATGGTCTGAGTGCGCCGGGTGCTGCGGTGTGACTGCAGGGCCTCAGTTTGCACATCATGTATGATAATCTTGGTTGATCCAGGATTTAGTGTTAAGAAATAGGTTTGGTGGCAACCATTGGGGCTGTAATGGGAACGGGCAATTGAAATCGTGGAGTCTATGCGGCATTATTGTGAAGTAGGGATTATCGACGATGCAGACGGAGTGGAGAGGACGTTGTTCTAAGAACCGGCGGCCGTTCATTTCGCTGAAAACCCCCCAAAAACACTCTTTCCAACCCGCGGATTATCAATCAGGCGGTCGACGTTGCCTTTTATCTGAGTGCGTGTGTGTGCGTGCACGAGCATGAATAATACGTTTGTCCATTATGCACTTACGTCAACAGTGCCGCGCAGAACAAATCCTCCACTTACCATCGGTAAATAAAGGTGAGTTGTCATGGAGAAGGCTTTTAACTCTCCTGGAACGTGACTCTGATTTAGAAAATGAGTTGTTTTTTTTAATATTCCAGACGCATCGCAGCAGTCTGAGCCGCCTGTGACAGAGCTGCGTATGTCAAAGTTTGCGGTGAGATAATTATAACGTACGTCTGCATTACGCTTGAATTGTCAAAGCCAAATGAAATCTGCGGGAAAGTTACATCACTCACCGCCCCGAAGCGCAGGGCTTTGGATGCAATTAAAAAAAAAAAACTCAAGCGTTTTAACCACCACATGTGACAAAAGAGCTAAAAGTATACAGTCCAGTATTTAAATCGCTGCGAAATGTCAGGCCGGAGGACTGTATCTCATTACCAAGTCAGTGTCCTGGCTGACCCGTGCCTTTTTTTTCCTGCAGGTCCAATGCGCAGCGAGGCCGAATGGAGCTAAGGTCCATTAAAGGTCATGAATTTTATATGTGTCCCTGTATGTGTGTGCATGTGCTGTGAGATGAATAAGTGAAGGTGTGCTGCCTTGTGCGTGCCATCACACGTCAACCACACACACACACACACACACACACCGCACAGCTGCGTCCTGCTCCCGGACACACGTGGGGCCGCGGAGTTACGTAAGCCCAGGGAGCATTCGCAGTGTGAACACACACACACACACACACACACACACACACACACAGCTGATGCAGACGCAGCTGGGCCCTTTTTTTTTTGGACATCCTTCTCTACTTTGGTGCGTCCTCTGCCTTGCACTCCCTTTTTTCTCTTGAAGTTTCTCTTCTTTGTGCGCAGCTTATTGAAACTTGACCTCTGCAACTCTTTCCCGTCCTTTGCCCTCCTTCAGTCTCCATCTGTTGCCATCTTTTCGGCTCCTTCTCCACCCCCTCCACCCAAGTGACTCTCTGGCTCCCTCATGACTGCTGCTCCAAAACAAACATGTTTCTGATGTTGTTTTTACAATATTTGCCATATAAGCCTAAAAAAACATACTGGCTGGGACAAATACAGGAATGTAATTTTAGGTATTATGTTGGCTAGCAGATTTTAGCCAGCGATGATATCCCCAAGAAAGAGTGCCAGGCTTTGAAGCAATCAACCAGTTGGGTCCAACAATGTAGATGATACGGGTCATTTTATACCCGGGAAGTCGAGCCTTTTTGGATTTATGTGCCGCAGAGCAGCTTTATAGGAAGAGACTGGGCTCAGCCTCCAACACTGTATCTAGTTCTCATCAAAAGACCATGCTTGCCATGTTGTCTCAAGTAGCCTGTATCTGCTAGCTCAAATCGTTTGAACACAAACATGTTAAAGGTGCAACATGTAAGATTCTAGTGGAAATGATTCCAATGACCTAAAATGATCAACTGAATGCAAAGAAAGAACCGTTTCGACTATATGACATCGATATTTTGTGTTGTAGAGACATGCTAGCATAGCATGCTAACCATCTAACCCCCGACTTGTCGTGGTCCAAAGCTCCTGTACTAGCAGTGTGAACACCCAACACGTCACTGGTGCTTCCCTGTCCAGACATCTAGCTTCGAGGCTAACTGAGCTAGCTAGCCCATGGCTGCCACAGTAAGCAGCAGTTAGCACTCAGGTAATATGCTGCCCCTTAGTATGAATTTGACGTGTGTCGCGTTTCTTTTTTACATCCCACCTTTTAATTCGTATCCTGTTCAAATGTATGCCATCCTTAGAATACATTTATATTTCCAGAGGCATTGAAAGATTTTCTGAGGCAAATCCAAACCTCCAAACCTTTGTTTTTTTCCCCCACCATTTCCATTAAGGTCCATGAAAAGTCTGCATGTGTGCGTTTACTTCCTCTGCCAGGAGTTAAAATCGTTATGCTACAACTTCATCCTCCCACTGGGGAGCTCCCACTGTTTTCAAAAACCCATTTACAGGGACACGCATTGACAAACATTATGCATTACTTTAAGATATATTTTTCGTTATAGTTATCATGCTACAGTCACTGCCCTGTCAGCAGTACTTCCACTCTGCCGAACCTGAATAAAAACAAAAAAAAAAGCATTTCCATTGGCTCCTCACTGCCAACAGTGTGCTGTAATGGGATTCTTGTAAATATTCATCGTTTTTAATGGTAATTAAACGTGTCAGGAAGTATAACATCATGACTCTCATTTGAAATTATGAAGCTGTGTGAGGTGAGAGTCAAGGGTCTGTTATTTCAAGGAGACAAGTGTGGCAAACACGGTCGAGCTGAGATATTTCACAGGCCTTTAATGTCGACAGGAAATAATAAAATCAAATATTATTCTTTAATTGTTCGATAATAAGGCGCACACATCAAACCCGCCTTTCTTTATATCTAATTCTTGAGTCATCAGCTTTTTCCTCTCTCTCCCTCTTTCTCTCTTTCTCATCCGCACCATGCGGCGGATTAGCCGAATCTGGGGGTGATCATAATTACCGAATCAATAGCATAATTAATGTGGTCATTAGGCTCCTATAAATGTTATCACACAGGGATCAGAGAGCTCAGCGATCAATACTGTAATTACACCCCTCCGTCGCAGTTAGCGTAAAAAGCTAGTATGACCGCACACTGATGTACACACATATATGTACGCACGTGTGAATGTGCATGTATACAAACACGCGTACGCGCGCGCCGACCGAGTGACCCTAAGGTTTTACTGCGCTGAGCAGTACCAGGATATAGAGCCCATTATTCCTCCATCTAATTACTAAGCTATATCAATAAGCCGGTCTCCGTGCAGGAATCAATAGGCCTCCTCTGTATGGTCTTTGTCTTATTGGCCTTGTAGTGCATCTTTATTGGAGACAAAGAGGTACTGGGTGTGCGCGAGACAGGGTGAGAAAAAGCTAAGAGGTGAGGGATGAACGGATAATGCGCGGACAGTAGGGATGAGATTATGGACTCTGTCGCTCGAGGACAGAGGGATGAGATTTTCGGTTTGACAGAGGAAAGAGGGATGGGGTGATAACATGCGTGAAGGGATGAAGGGGAAGGCAAATGCGAGGAGGCAATCGGCAGGAAGAAGAGCGATGAGCGGCTGAGCCGAGCAGACGGGACGAGGAGCGCGGAGGGGAAATGTGCGTTCAAGGGGTCAAGAGGAAAAGGGGGTGGAAGAAGATAGGGTGGTCCGGTGAATGGGAGGGATAATGGATGTGCGGCGGAAAATGGATCTGTAATGTCAGGCCAAAAAAAAAAAAGGTGGAGGAATATGGAGAGAATGCACAAGGTTAAGCAAAAAGATGGAGAGAATGGGGTGATGGGCCTTTTTGGATGGAGATACTGTATAATTTTGACCTGATGTGAGGAGGTAGGATGAAGGATTGATGGGGGATAAAAGGGATGGAGGTTAAAAAGGCAGAGAAAATGGCTGTTGTGGACGGACCCTTAATGTATGTATACCATTAGATGGAATAGAAAGGGTGTAAGCGCAGGTCCAGAGGGGGAGCATACACTTAAAAATATAAAATTATTGTGCAAGGTCACGAGGACGCTCTCTCCGCGGAAGAGCAACTCCACGATTTTTGATCAAATGAGGACTGGATTTTAACGGATGACTGCATCTGGTGTCAGCTCACATACAGTCATGGACGTGCCCAAAGAATAAAGGCACAGTACGTAGTTTTGGTGAGGAAATTTTAATCAGAAGAGAAAGATCCTCGCTGACTGATTTTTAATGCCTAAATACACCAAATAAAACATGTTTCAATATTTTCGTGACTGAATAATCAAACTTCCCTTAAACCACAACACCATCTCATACTGTTTATTTGTTTATATTTGGCAGACCCTGCCACCTGGGGTTACACAGTGTCCTAGGGACCTAATTCTTTTGAGAACAGCTTGTTTATTTGGTATCAAAAAAATAAATACTTCTGAGTTTGCATCATTAATATTGCAAACGTTAAATTCTGTGTTTGAATTTGTTCTTGTAAACTACATAGTGCGCCTTCAAGATCTATCAAGATGACGAAAATGTAACACTGACCTGCTCAGGGGCCCGTAGGTACTTTGAGTGATACCGGACAGTTACTTAAAAAGTCTGTTTTTTGCAGCTATCAAGTGTATTTCTATTCAGCAGTCAGGCCCAGATCCCTACCCGTGCAATCTGGTTGTGAAAACTGCGGAACGTGCACTATAAAGAATCCAATTTCTCACTCTGTGGACATTTTGGCAGGCAGTGAAGTTGTGAAGGCCAAACAGGTTCCCATCCACCGTCTGGAATCATCCGGTGGCTCTCAAAGCCACCTGGAGCAGGAGCGCTGGTGGTGCAGCTGCATTTCTTTCCCCGCCATGTTTGACAGTTAGTCAGATCTTTGTGTCCTTGGTGAACGTGCATCTTGAAAGAAATTCAGCAGCATTATAAAACCCAACTGAGTTGAGTCCGTCCTTTAACTTCTTTATCCTTCCTAACCTTCTTTGAAGCACTTCATCGTTTCTTTGCTCAATCCATTAAAAACAGCAGCCGTTTTAAAAGTTCAGACTCCTCAAGTATAGGTTTCAAGGATGTTTTTTTCTTTTTCTTCCTTCCCATCAGCGTGTTATATATGTAGATAAGTCTGCACCAACGGGAGCTCCTCACTCCTGCAGAAAACACTGCTCCTGAAGTGTCTGAAACACCTCGTCAATAGTCCCGCCCGTGCAATCTGGTTGTGACTTCTTGACATCACCATGTCCCATCTTCATGTTAGAAAATGGGCATATAAGGCTAACTGAAAGCTGAGAAGATGACAGAGTTGTCATGAGACACAGCAAGTGGTGGTGGCTCAGGCGTGTGTGAGCTGACCAATCAAATCAGACTGGGAATTCAGGAGGAGGGCCTTAAAGGGACAGGAGCTAAAACACCGCAAGATAACGGATGAATCTTTAGAGCATTAAAGCATGTAAACCTATTCTGAACCTGTAAAAGAGGATAATGTCTGTCCTTTAAAAAGCGAACTTCCTCAAGTGTTTAAAGTAATATTGGATCAGTCTCAGTAAGTTTTGGTGCAACATGTTCAATTTAATCTTGGTTTAAGACTACAAACTAAACTGAGGTTTAACGAAAGCACAGATCAAATTGATGCCTAAAGTTAAACTAGTTTGAAAGTGTGGTGCAGCATAATTTAAAGTTAAGATTTAGTTCTCTTTTTTGCAGGTTTGCTGGTTTTGTGAGGGAAGAGGTGAGAGACGGGGTATTGTTGGCGACAATTTACATGGATTTGGAAGGATAATCTAAAAAGAAAAATGGTTTCTTATAAAAAGGTACTGCAGCTAAAACCGTCCAAATAAATCCCCTGATCCTGGTTGACAATCTGGGATGATTAGAATAAACACAAAAACTGTTCTTAGGTGATTTTTTTTTCTCTATATGACAGGAATACAATACTAGAGGAGTGATATGAGGTGAAGGAGAGGTGAAGGTGGGGGGCGGTGGAGATGAGAGACATGGAAATGGGGTGATGAGGAGGAGCCCGGAGACGGGAGAATGAGGATGGATGATGGGACAGAAGCCAAACGAGGTGGGCGCGGGTCAGACGAAGAGGTGAAGAGATGAGAAAAGGGGGGGGTGCGGTTGAAAGGATGCAGGGTGAAGGACGGGTTAAACCAGGGGGGGGTGCAGAGCGGTCTTTATGGATGAAGAGGCCAAGAGCGGAGATACGAAAGACTCCAACGGGTTGGTGGGATAATGATCACAAACGGGAAATTATTCAAGAAAATGCCGAGATGAAATGATGCGGGGAAAAAAACAGCCACACGGGCGGGAATATAAAAGCGTGCGATCTTATTACTTGTGCACGGCGCCGAGGGCGTGTCCAGGGGCGTCCTGAAGTGGTCCTCCTCGCACACGCACACCACCGATCCTTCATCCTCCGCGACGCTGTTGGCCGGGCAGGGAAAACACTCCTGCTGCCTGGAGGACATCTTGTAGGAGCCGGGGGGACACGCTGGAGAAAACAAAAAAGAGAGATTAGGATGTGTTGGATATGATCTTACAGTTCTTTCTTTCCTTTTTTTTTGTTAACAAGAAGAAGCCACTTGTGAAGGCAAATACTTCCAGAGGGGATAAACACATGAATCGCGCGCGAAAGAAACTCGAAACCTCAAGTTCTCCCTACAAAAGGAGGGTTATGAAATATTCCTCAGCTCTTATAATAATTTAAAGCCAATTCCCCCCCCTTTGCACAGAAACTCTCCGCTAAGTCTAGCAGCGCGTTAAACCCCGAGAAAGAAGGAGAAAAAAAAAAAAAAAGCCCCATAATCTCCCTTATAATTCACAAGAGAGAAAATTAAGAATGAACGGGGGGAAAAAAACAGAAAGCAAGTGAATCCACAGGGAGGTACAAGACAAGATAAAAGATATGATTAAGGGGGGGGGAAGAGAGCGGAGGAGACTTCGGCTTAATCCATCTGACAAACACAATTCTGGCATTACGTGTGATCAGTGGCCTTGGCGAATGGCATCAAAGGCTGCTGCTGGATCTGAACCAGCGCAGCGCGAGAAAACAAAGCCGAGGCGTTGCGTGTGCAGGAACACAACTGCAAAAAAAAAAAAAAAAAGAGAAAAAAAACCCCCAAAACTTAATATTGTTCTCCACATCTCCCCACTTTATTTGATTGCTTCCCAACCCCTCCTCCCAATATCTCCCTCTACAGTAGGTGACACTCAACTGCTGCACACACACACACACACAAGAGAGAGTGAGGAAGGTGAGAACGCGGGCGAGGGTGATAAGCACCCGTGACCTTACGTTGCGTGGCTTGTGAGAATACACAACCGTGTAACACAGGAGCTCATCAATGCGGTGTGTGTGTGTGTGTGACGACGGGGCGGCGTGTAAACACACGGAATAAAAAAACAGGTTATTTTACACTCTCCCTCTATGCGGCTTCATTTTCCACTCGCCGTGCCTTTGTAGCAGGTGATAATGGGTGTGAAATCAGGGAGCCGGCTCGCACTCGACGCTCCGCTCTCCCCCTCATCTGAGACTGAACTACTCTAGTCGACTCTAACAGCGCTGGTATGCTCTCTCTCACTCTCCTTCGCTCTCTTCCTGTGCTCCTAACACATCTGTCTTTCTTATCCCTTTAACACTCTCCCTGGCTTTTCTTTTTCTTAGCGTTGCCGTGCCTTTCCCCCACCGTCTCTTATCCTCCCCTCTCATCTTATTCCCTTAATTTAACCCTCTCTCCTCCAATTAGGAACCCGCACAACCTCCAACAGGCTTTCCTTTTTCCATGAGTGAATTTCCCACGTTAGGGAAAGTGGCTAGAAGGGTAGATGCGTCGACTGACGGGTGGACGGATAAGACAGACAACCCAGGTTCATTGTTAAGTAGTTTTTCTGATAAATGAAAATAAGGCTGAAAAAAGAAGAAACCCAAACAATTTCCTGTATGACGAAACGTCAATGTGTCATCTCACTACTGGAGAACAAAAAACACAAGGCAAGACTACGGTGCAGTCGAGACAATAAATACAATTCAAAAAAATCAAGAAGATTTATTCAAAGTTGTGCCAACTGAGTGGCTACAATTAGCCAGCTAGCCAACTGAGCTGAATAAATTGTTAGCCAATGTTAGCGATGTTAGCAATCACACCACAACCATGTTCGAAGTGGATCCATAATCCTATCCGCTAACTGCTAACAGCTGCTTACTCTTCGCTCTGTAGCTATGACTGGTCGTAGCAACTAGCTGCTGATAGCATGTTAGCCCAGATATATTTCATCCACCAACAGAATGTTCATTGATGAAAAAAGGGATTCATTTCAGCCGGCCATATTTGTTTTGCGGAAAGACAAATCAAGGCTGTTTTGGTGAGTTTAATCTGGTTTATGTGCTTTGAGATGAGTTAAACAAGGCAATCCAGCTTAAGTCTGCGTTGGCTAAAAGAGAGAAAACGTAATTTAGACGGTGAATGGTTGTGTCAGCTGTAATATATTTAATCTCGTGAGTTGATTTTGTGTTGTTTTCTCTTATTACACCAAGCGGCGGACAACATCTGAAGGGATGGCCGCAGATTTTCGAGGATTGCTGGAACACGTCTCCTACCTCTGTGTCACGCTGGAATTAAGTGAAGTCGGCAGAGAGGAGGGAGACAGGCCTGCGTTCGATGCGAGGCAATCCGAGGCGGGTGCAGAGACGCGTACACAAAGGCTGCTGTCCCCAGAATGCTTCGGGGTTTACGGACGTTCATCAAGACGCGGGCATAGCAATGAAGCGGGGCCTCTGTTATCCCGCCTCGTTTTTTTACTCAGCCGGTCTAACAAAACACACGCGCGCACAAAAGGCCTGCCATCACACATCGATTAGCGGGCCTTGTCAGCCTCTCCTGGCTCCGGCTACAGCGAGTGTGCACGCGAGTGTGTATTTCTGCGCCTGTCTACATGTGTGTGTGCCTGCGAGTTGCGTATCTGAGGCTGTAAGAACCTTGTAATCGACTTTCTAATATCTGTCATTACACAGAGAAAAGCCTCTCGCTTTCAGCTCACAGCACAGCCAAGCACGGGGACATAACAGAAAACACACACACACACACACACACACGCCATCGAGCAGCTCTGGAGTAGACTCTCTTTGTTCCTGACCGTGCTGCCACTATCCCTCCCTCGCCACGCCAAGGACATCAAGCGTGAATAGCACCCGAATCAAGGCGAAATTATGCATAGATCTATGAGAAGAGAAATGGGTTTCGCATTTTCTACCTATCACGCTTAAAAGCCGGGCTAGCCATGTTCGTGTCTGGCCGCGTTTCTTTCTGACTTATCTCCTCAATTCAGCGTGGATACACATTTCGCCGGCCCACCTCGGAAATGTGTGTCTAATGATAGGGGTGTATCAAGACAATATGTGCAGCTCAGATAACAAAAGAAGCTTGGCGTCGCCCGCTGCCCATCATTCTCCGCAGCGAGGCATCATTCGACGGCCACCGCCAACAGCCGGTGCCAGCAAAGGTCACATCAGTCAAAACGGGCCGGCAGCCATCTGCCAATGGGAGAATGTGGGATCTCTGAAATGCGTCCAACGGCAGGGGGGGGGGAAAAGAAGATGCTCATAAGGAAGACCACTCCAGTTATTAGAAGACGCGTTTTTTTTCTTCTTCATCCCTTTCATTGCCAAGGTATACAAGTTAAACTAGAAACGAGAGCGCTGGGGAGAAAAGAAAAAACAAAAAAAGGGAGAGGGGGGTTGGTTTGAGAAATAGAGAGACAGAAGGAGAGATCTGCCAGGACAGCTGGCAAACCAACTGATCAATTTGTCCCGGGTGCCAACAGGGAGCCTCGATTAAATGGAACATGGTAGCACATGTACGCACACACGCGCACGCTCACATATAGAGACATATTCCTTCAAGGTGTAATAATATAGATATGCAGCGACATGCCAAGCCCATATAAAGCAGGGGGGGGGGGGGATGAGGCGGGAGACCAACTGCTGCGAGAGATTGTTAAGCGAGACGGCGACGGACAGACAGATGGCGTGTGAGAGACAGAAAGACGGGACGCGCCGTAATGTACGAGGAGAGTGGACTCCTTCAGCCGGACGGATAGACGGATAAACACAGATGTGTGTCACTGAAGGAAGCGGTGACGGCGATCGAGACTGAGGTCATCTATAGTCGGATCATACGCAACCACCAACCTTTAAAGAAGATTTTGGATCTCGTGCCACGCATTTTAAACTTTTTTGCGTGTCTTTTTAAGCCAGGTGACCTTACATCGTCATGGAAACTATAATTAACAACTGGCTAGCATCGTGATGTCATTTTACTACATCTAGACACCAAAATTGCTCGGTTAGGTTCGGAAAAAAATGGTGGTCTGGCTTCAGACAAGATGGTTTTTGGAGATCGCCAACAAAGCCCCAGATCAGTTGCAATTCAGCGCCTTCTCCCGTGTCCCCAAATCGCCACGCGTGAACCGCTCAAAGACGCGAGTCCGGCTTGTCGAGCTGTGGGTGTTGGTATAAAACTTGATATCCATCTAATCAGATAAATGAAAGCCAGATATTCATGATCAAAATGGCGCTATTGAGACACGCCGGACAGTTTCACCAGCTAATGAATAAAAAGGCCAAAGAATCCACATTTCAATGGGCTCACAAATGACTTTAATAGACTTTTGTCTTTGTGGGAGGAATCAATTTATAGTTTGCCCTTCTCTCTAATTTTCCCGTTCCTTTCTTTTTTCTCTAACCTTAAACATGCCCATTAATAAATCATGAGGCACTTAATACAATAAATGTGAGCAATGAATTGTTTCTTTGCCTCCTTGACAGCGCACATTAATTAATATTAATATCACCAAAGGGGGGTTTGCACACACACACACACACACACACAGCTTAGCCCCCGCTGTTATGTTGACACATCCACTGGGAGATAAACGCAAATACGCACACAAAAACCAAAAAAAAACCCCTAACTTTTGTACAAATACAAAAAAACACAGACGATAAACGGCAATTAGACGTTAGACGTGAAACCAGAAAAAAAGCGCTGAAAAAGAGGCGATGGCGAGAGAGACGAGGGAGACAGGAAGTGATTCCAGCAGGTGGAAATCAATAATTCAAAGAGCCCCAATTCAGATCAGTGTCCTCTGTGCGGCTGACGCTGATTCCGATGCTAATTCTTTCGGCTGGTGGGCAGCTTTAACTCCCACAAAATGAACTCTCATTACCATCAAACAGTTTTCAAGGTCTCCTCCGCACACACACACACACACACACACACACGCGCACACACACACACACACACACGAATCTCCAGGTCAGACGGGGAGGCGTGTGGCAGTGAAATGACTGATTGGTGTGTTTAAGTGTTTCAGGTTGGATCAAATTTATAAAAAATTGTGAAATGATGACGTAATGGCACCCAGATGAGTCTTACTGGAGAGGACCGGTCGAAATTGGACTCAACGGGATGGAACCAGACACCCCCCCACACACACACACCACCACCGCCAAAAAAAAAAAAAATGGGAGCATTAGCTAAATAATGGGACTCTTAGGCTGAGGAGAATTGGATTTGGACCACTCTAGACCAGAACTAAAATGTTTAAAGATATTAACTCCGGGGCCAAATGTAGAGTAGATTTAGAAATATCCTGGAGCTTAGGGGAGAAGGGGGCTTGAAGGGTTGTCAGTGTGAATCCCCAGACTTGAGTAGAAGTCAAACAATGAATGGAAAACGCTCTCTCTGACAGCTCGTAAAGCACCCGGACACAAAGACACTTTTTCCTTCTATTGATTGAGCAAATATCAGTGGTGAGAAGTGCCTATCTGTGAGGCTTAGGCACAAAGGCGCGTTTTAACACGCCAACAGACACAATGCCAACATGGCGATGTTTACCATCGTCGCGATCTTGGTGATTCAGCTGGTTAGAATGCTGACACTATACACAAAGTACGGGATGAGGCTGACGGGAATGTTATTCTCCTTCAGGACGAATGAGATTTTATGGAAGTACTGAACGCGTTACAATCTTGACCTCGGTGTTAGATGAAAAGCGAGCGGATTCCAAAATGGATCTCTCTGAGTCCTCCTGATGGGAAACATGAATGCCTGCCTGTTGACAAAATCCATCGCAGTCTTTTCAATATTTGTGGAATAATTGTCTGCTTAAAAACAGAAGTGTGAAGTGTCATGGTTGGCAATCGATGAATAGACAGAGAGGTTAATAAAAATCTGCTTGTTTCATCCACTTGGGACCACGGATGTCACTACAAAACTATCATTTTGAGACTGAAGTGGTTCATTGTGAAACAAAGCGGTGGACTGAACCCCAGTGCCATGCAAACATCCCTATGTGTGTCTAAAGGGATTCCTTTCACATACCCTCAACATCATTACGAACCTCTGTTGCATCTCTAACTCATGTTCTTTAATGGACAGAGAATGGAAATTTGGAGTTTCTGTCATCATTGCTCTTTCACGGGGGGGCCTCTTTTCTGCGGAAGCCGAAAATGAAACATTCAACGTGCTCGATCAAGGTAGAGCTGCTGAAATGAAACACAGAAAACACACAGTATCTTCATAGGTTAACGTCTGAATTATTAACGAGTCTTGCGAGGGGATTTGTTCTGTCCCCTATAAATGATTGATAAAGTCGCCGCCGCTAGGCCACGTGCGTGAAAGCGTCCATTCTTAAATCAGAGTGACACGTGTTTTTTTTTTCCCCCTGCTGCAGAGCGACGGTTAATGGCTCTTTAAAGCTTCATAAGAGAACAGATTACTCCGTGAAACGTGAACACGGGACTCAGCAAGGTGCGAGCGGCCACATGAAGGTCTGTTTTGTGGTTTTGGAACCGTCTCCAAATATTTATACGCAGTAATACGCTGCACTGTATCTGTAATACTGATGGACATACAGCTCCTGTATAGTTTTCATCAAGGAGTGGCTTGGCATGGGTGGCGAGCGAGACGGAAAAAAGGAAGCTGTCTCATGCCAAAAAGGACAGCAAATGGAGATCAGGAATGAATGAATCCTTTCCGCACAAATTATTAAATAGAGAACACAAGTTGCTAGCCTAATTTGAGCGCGCAAACGGTAAAATCTGGAGCATGAATTACTGATTCAGGAGCACAGATGAAATAGAAACGCACCAAAACGTTCTTGTTCGGGGTCCGTATAGTTGAGAATGCAATCGTCAGTAATCAGGCATCAGGTTTCTCTGCTGTCACGGGCCTGACTGATGGGGAAAAACAGTGATTTCTCGACACTTTCGGCGATCCGCCTTTTTCTCAAGACAACAATTTTCTCCGGCGCTACACGCGGTGTCATAACCCGTCCGCGCGTCTAGCTGCTTTTGAAGATACGACCGAGACCCGAATTACAGCGTAAATCCCTGCTATCAGCTCAAAGTAAAGACCTCATTCAGGTCTACCCACTGACTGGCTGCTGCCTCACAGTGTAATCGGGTTGGGGGGGGGAGAGGAGGAGGCTCTGAGCCGTGCCATTCAGGTCAACGCTTTGCTTTATCATTTTTTATTCTCTGTTCTGCCCCGGTTACCACGGACTGACATCACACAGAAGACACAGGAGGATAACTAGCGAACAATGCCGCCAGGGGTATTAATGTCAGCGGCGCCGTGTTTGAGCTTAACGCCGGAGACATGTCTAATTCTGCCCGACACGCCGAGTGCTCACACACACACACACACACACAAAAACACACAATTTCACACACTCGTGTGAATGTAAACACCCACAGATGTATTCACCAGCTTTTTTTTTTTTTTTTTGTTTTTTGTTCCACACAAGGCGTACTACACTTACACACAGAACATTTAACAGCGAGCGGAGCGGTTACATCACAAGAAGAAAACGGACACAACAAAGAGCCATTGTTGTGTTACATCACAGCGCAAAGAAGCGCCGGGTCTGTGCTGTTTGTGTGAGACAGAAGGTGCAGGGAGAGGAACAGACAAGGCAACCCATCCAGACAGACACACACACACCTGAACCGGGAGAGGATCAAAACACGAAACTCTCAGTCAGATACATACGTCAGAGAGAGATTCAGCGTTTACATCCATTACAGCTTTTTGTTGGAAAACTACGAAATAACACACACCTATTACAGCTGAATATTTGGACAACTCACAAACAGGACAAGGAGTTCGCGGTCGTGTTGGGCACAGTGGATGCTTTGAGCTAAATGCTAACACCAGCGTGCTAACATGCTCACATCCTCTCATACAGTGGTCCCCAACCACCAGGCCTCCAACAACCGGGCCGCGGACCGGTACCGGCCGTTATTTCTTATACGTTATTTTATTTTGGTTAAATTGACGATCACACTCTGAAAGTTGTTTTATTTCGAAAAAACGGATTCCCTTTTAATAACATCCGTTTGTTTCCCTTGACGTGCTTGACGCGTACCTGTTTCAGTCACGGTACGCCCCCAAAAAATAAGCCCTCAAACTAGCTGAAACGAGTGGAAAACAAATGTCTTCGGAGAGCTACTTTGCAAAGACCCCCGGTCCGTAAAATAATGTCTTACATGAAACCGGTCCGTGGTGCATAAAAGGCAGGGGACCGCTGCTCTGATAGGAGGGTCAAGTGGTTCCATTGCTGCCTCTGGCTGCATGTCTGATTATCTTTGGGCAAGAAAATAAATATAGAAATAATGCTCCCACGGCTGTTCCATCAGTGGGAGATTGGATATGTGAATGGTTGAGCCATTATACAGGTTCGCCGTTGTAATATAGCAAAGCCTGCAGTTTTACCCACTTTGCTAACGACTAAAAAGTTGAATTTTGACCTGAGGGTGGCGCTGGAGGGACGTCATTTGATTGTCTGTGCCGATCCATCCAGCAGATGTGGTTGAGTTCTGTAGGAATAAAAGACCTCCTACATGAAACTGCTCTCAAAAAAAGGCCCAAGGATTCTACTGAGCTACAGGGTCGTGATTTCTGGAAGAGACATTGCTGTTGAGTTTTTTTCAAAGGTTTTGTTTTTTTTTCATATTTGGCGGAGAGCCACGAAGTTACCTTCAAAACTTGGCAACCCACACCAAATAAAACACGATGAATAAAAGGCACTACAGGTAGGAAAAAGTTTGTGTGTATATTTTTTTTTAATTTTGGGGTAAACTGTCCCTCTAAGAAACCCATCAACCGCCAATTTCATAGCTGGTATAATGGCGTGTAGTGTATTCCCAACACGTCTTAAATGACGCTATAAATAACCAAATGTATTTTTTCCCGTATGCGTACACACGATTAGATCTGACAGATGGACGGAGGATGCATATCTGTGTTTTATGAAAACACAGTGAGTCACCAGGCCGAGGATCTGACATACATAACGCAGCGTACACACACACACACACACACACACACACAGTTGTCAGTCACGGGCTGTTGACAGAGCCTCCTCTTCTTCTCTCCCAGTGTTTCCTCTAATACCTGTGTCACTCTGACGTTTACCTTTTCTCCCATCTCATCTTCTCAAATAGCTCTTGACTGCTATCAGCTCTGCTCTCTGCCAAATGCCCCCACCCCCTGCTCGCTCCCCCCCGCCATCCCTCTATAATGTTTGCTCTCACCCACCCTCCCTCCCTCCCTCCATCTCTCCCTCCATCTCCTTTTTCTCTCCTCTATTGTTCGCCATCCCTACTTTTTGCTCCAGCCATCATTTTCACAGGATTTATCAGAGGCTGCGGAACAAAAGACTGCGAGGGGAGACAATTTCAGGATATTATCGCCTTCCCCCCCTTTTCTCTCCTGCCCGTCTCGCAGACACATGAATGCGCTGTTCATTTACATCTCAGGTATTAAGCTGTTGTTCTCTTCCCGGAGTGGGCCGGAATAAGGATACACATTGTCTCCGGGATTGAATTCATGACTAACCTGCTTTTTGTTCTTCGTCATATGCGCAAGGTTTTAGAGAGAGTCTTTACATTCAGATAATCCTATGCAAATATATTCTCGGCAGCATTACGAAGGCAGTTGGCAGTGTAAAGATACGGCCGGGGTTCAGTGTCACCTCGCTGCCTCATTGGAACATCATCAGCTCAGTCACATGCATCATCATCGCGGGCTGGGCCTCAAGTTCTTCGCCCCGATTGGCACATCAGCAGCTCTGGCATGAAGCCTCTCAGCCTCATCAGGACATTAGCATCGGCTGAACAATTTACTGGTTCCCATCTTGGAATTGTGATAAAAACTTAATATGATTAAAAGTTAATAAAGTGCAAAACTATTGACCCTGACCAGAGGCAGTCATTGTATTGGATATCCCCAAGACCTTGTGGTCCAGGAGGCATACCTTGTCCGAAATCACCCACTCTTTCACTGCTCCCTACTAACTATAGGGAGGTATATATAGCAGACTGTATAATGAGCTCATTGGTCAAATGAAAATACAATTTTGGACAGCGCCGACGTCATTTTTACCCCTCCATGATGGTATATAATGCTTGTGTTAGTGACCGTCAGTCGCTCCCAACATTTCACGATGCACTGTGGGATACTGTGAGCCAACAATCATGTATAATAAATCTTGGCATGCATTTGAACAGCGCTACAAAATAGCTAACCCGCTACATATTGGGTAGTTAGTGATCTCGGACACGGCCTCTGTCTCCAACACAGACTGTATATAGATGGACACTATGATGAGATCCTGATCACCCCCTGGTGGCTGACTGCAGTGTTCACGTTAACAAAACAAGAGATGAAAATGGCTCTCATCAACCTGATGAACGATAGAGTGTTCAAATTTCTGTTAAGTTTGCTTTTAAATAGCTTTTTTGTTTTCAGGCCGATCAGCCCAGTCACGTCGGCTCCAGGCAAATTGCTTTGGCTTAACAAGCGTAGTGTTTATAAACCCTGATACAGTCGGTGGCTGTTTGCACAGTGAAAATGTGTTTGCGACCTGCCAATAATTGTATGGGTAAACCCTCGCTACCAATCGTTCTAACACCTATTCACTACTGGCTCTAAATACCCTTACCGGCACAAGGCTGTAGCACCCGTAGCCTTATTTCTGTAGAGCGGGAAGATGTCATCTATCTTTAAATTCAATCTACGGTGTCCACTGTTAACCACTAACCAACTAGATAAATAAAAGACACAAAACACACAGTCCTATCGCCACACCATCAAACTCTGACCTCGTTCTTTCCGAGCCTAACTTTGGACCTCATTCGAACCTCTACTCAATCACCAGACCCCGAGTTGCGGGACCTGCAACCTTGCCCAGCGGTCACCGTGTTGAAGTGTTTTTTTTGTTTTTTTTTTGTTTTCTCGCCACGTGTGTGATGGATGGCTTCTATTTAGCTAACCCACACAGGCATTTTATCTTTGTCCGTGCCTATCAAAGTAACGTGGCACCTGCATGCAGCTGCACGTGTGTGTGGAGTAAGCAAACACACACACACACACACAGAAGGGCCTAGGTGCCTACGCAGGCCCAACGCCGCAAAATCACACAAGAAATGGCTCCCCTGATGGACACAAAGGAACGATATTTGGGGGAGAGAGATGACACTGATTGGCAGGCTCTCAGCCTTCACGTCCCACTGATACCCACTATCATCACCATCACCATCGCATCCAGATGGACAGTCCTTAACTCCTTTGCTGCACACACCCAGCCTACACGGGGGAAAACAGCTCGGAGAAAAAAGATACCAGTTCAGTTAATGTTCAGGTGACGGATTACGTGTTTGGGTGTGAGTAAGTGTATGCGTTTGAGCAAAAAAAAAAAGAAAAAAAAAAGCAGGGAGAGCATCCCAGTCATTTACATTATAAGCGTATCAGCCGCGATTCAGCAGACGTGTTTGCATGAGAATGTCAGGCAATTTCAGGTCGAGCGCTCGCGAAATGAGATTCAATGTTCCGCTCTTTCTCAACAGTCATGCCGCCGCGCACGCGTTGCCCGATGTGCGTTTGTGTGTGCGTGTGCCCGTCTCTCCCTCCCGCCTGTCATACTTCACCAAAACACAATTCCACCTTCAGAACCGAGAGCGAAGATAAGCTTAGGTAAGAGAAGTAATATTGATTGGTAATGCTGCCGAAGGTTATACACACAGCAGCGTTTTAGACACTAACATCTCTCCCCCCATTTGCGACGGCAACGCGTAATGCAATTCCTCACTACTTCCAATTTCTCGTGTATAAAAACGCATCAAGTGCGCGTCTGCGGTACGTCTCTACTGCGAGGGTTTCTGTATGTGACAACGCTGCCAATATTTGTGCGCCGACACAAAATTAGAGCTGTCAGACAAAGAAAACAGTGAGCAATCCTGAAAATATTGTTTGCTACAGTCGATTCAGAGCCTGATTCGCTGCGACACATACGCCTAGATTTTACATTTCCTAAAAAATTAATAATACATGCAACCGAGGAGCTAATCACATTCGCTGGTGGTGGAAGCGTCAGGGAGTAGACGGGAGTTTGTTTGCTTACAGACCCCTCGATTGTGTGTGTGTGCGCGTTATGGAAATTAACAGGCATAATCTCCGGCCTGGAGTCTGTTGTGACACGCCGATTTCATTTGATTCCTTTCGCGAAATCAGCTATTCAAATCTGGGCTTGCGAGCTTGAATGAGCCTCGGCCTGCTAATGACACTCCCGTTTTCATTTCGCCTCATCCGAATCAGCCATTTTCATAAAGACTGTGACCCAGATATGGACAAATTGGCCTGATAAATTTGACACCCGAGAGTTCAGACGGATGAGCTGCTGCTGTTGCGTATCCTTAAGTACAGCTGAGAGGAGGAGAACGAACGGAGGGGGGGGGGGGGGGAACAGCAGAGCAGCTCATTCAATGTAGCATCTTGTCCTATTGTTAAACGAGAAGAGGAGGTCAAGGGTAATCAGATAGCTCTCCAACCCGGGAAGACACACCTATTAGAGTCACTTAGAGGGGAGCAGGATGGAGAAGGTGCATATCTCTGTGTACTTATGAAGTGTAATTATGTATATGAGTGTCTTTATGGGGGCGGTGTGCATCTTTTACTACATATTAGGGCCTAATGTGTGTGTTTGAGGATCCACTGCAGATGACGGATTAGAGGTGCGTATTCTAGATGCAAAGAGTTTTTTCCTGACAGATTCTACCGAGAGCGGAGAAAACCATTTGCTTATACTAGAAATCCTTTACATTGTCGTACACGCCTGATTTAAACACAACAAACTGAATATTTTGAGGTAGTAAACTGGTATTTGACAACCTGGAATTAGACTCAAAGCTCAATCTCTCCTCTAAAACCACCTCAAGAGTTTGCCTACGTTACGCAGGGTTGCCTTAATCATATTGTCGCACACTTGCTCGCCTCTCCTTTCTGTTTTCTCTCTCTCTCTCAGCAGTGTTATCTCCTTTACTCGTCGGCATAATCTTTTATAAAGTCGCCCAAAATCGACATTACAACAACCAGGTGCACTCAAGTTTCTTGAGGTGGCATCGCAATCGGTGTGTTTACAGGGGGGACAACCAAGATTGTCCACTAGTTAATCGATCTCTGATGGTGTCGTTCTCCCTGACAGATACAAAAAAATTAAGTACCAAATGCTAAAATTGGTTGCAAAATACAATTGGACGCCCGTTAATATACCTGGGCATCCGGTGAAATTGAAGTCTACGTGTGGGAAACACTGCAGTACTTAATGCGCCTCTGTGGTTATTTTTGCCCATCGTGTCGTTCAGCTGGTTTGCAGTATTTTGTGAGGTGTCTCCGTGATTTCTGCTCTTCCAAATGTGTGAATGAAGAGAGACAAAATATGCCATCCGACGGATCGCAACCACGGGGTGCAGACTCAAAACGCAACCAGTCGAGACAAACAACCCGAGGCAACGGAATCTGGACGTTCTGAGCGAGGCGCTTCTTAATGCAGAGGTATTGTATTGCAATTGGGTTACATCATACAGGTGTTTACTTTTTCATGACTTTATTATTTCTTGACAAACTGAGCATTCGGCTCACTTCTTCAGTCATATATTTTTTGAGCCCTGCATATTTGTTTTTTTAACATGCACATACCGGCAAACACGATGAGAGCCACACCGGTTCACCAGCCTGACCCGTATCTGACATCTAACCTGTACGTATGAACCGAGGCTGCGAGGTCAGATGTCAGTGAACATTCTCCAGGGAGAATGGGAAATCAATATATTTTTTTTCCTTTTCATGCATACACAAACAAGTGATTTCAGGAGGTACTGCGCTTGGCTTCCCAAAACATCTCTTATGTGTCAAACTGCACTGATTCTGAAGCAATAGATAATGTTAAGACTCCTCTTTCTCGATGCTTCTCATTCAATATAATCTGCCAATATAAAAGAAAAGCCAGTCATTTTATCTGGCTCAATGGAGTGAAGCGGTTCCATAGGTTTGTCCTAATAGCAATAGGAATCTGGCTTTTTCCCAACCTGTCTGAAAACAGACATAAAAAGGCAGGACAGACCGACTCTAAATACATGCTACCACCCATTGGTTTCAGACGTTCCAAGCACACTTCTGGCTGCTGAAGAACAATAATATTTGCGCGATTTCTACACCGCACAGTCCTGTGTTCAGCTGACCATCAAATCTAATCCCTCTTCATCACCCTGATCCAAAGTTATTAAAAAGCTGAGCGCGTGAAGAGATGGATGAAGATAGTGGCAGGGGGTCAACTTGGACCATAAGGCTGATTAAGTGTTTTCACTGGCAGGGGGGGAGTCACGGTCACAGCATACGACAGTTAGAATATTTTTAGAGGGGTGTGTAGGTCGTGTGCATGTGTGAAAGTGTGTGTGTGTGTGCACGAGACCCCACGTGATGAGGAACAGTTGGTCTATCAAGGAGATGGATGAGGTGGGCCGATCCTCAAACACCCCCCCCCCCCCGCCACTGGGTTTACCGGCTGAGCTCCGTGTCAGGGATCAAAACACACATATACAAACACAGAAAAACCAGCGTTAAAAAATGTGTAAGGCTCGTCATTCACGTCCCCAAAAAATACCAAATTATTTTTAAAAAAGGAAGATCATTTAACCTTATCTTCACCTCATCTTTCACGTCTCCCGGCATCCAAAAACTACCGCTTCTCGCTCCAGTTTGCTACAGTTTACAGTCAAAAAGGTCTTCCCCCTCGACAATCGCAGCTCAGAAATTGCTTCCCGTGATAAAAAAAGGGGAGAAAAATACGGAGAATGAAAATGAGCTGCTGATTATGCACCGGGAGCTCTTTGAAAAAAGTTTGAAAAGAAAAAAAAAAAACACAGCGGAGCGATTGCGCTGCAAAAATTTCATTTTCACAAGAAATTCTTCATAATTGGTGTTTGTACGTAAACAAATATAAACACAGGCGCGATAAACACACACGGCACCTTCGCACCTGTGCTTTCATCAAACGAGTTTCCTTGAAACACCGTAAACCCTGCCCTGATATTTCACTGTCGAGGATGAGCTGATGGATTGCCCAATAAAACACACACTTGTTACCTTAACGCACACTCCGACATAAACGCGTACGCGCAACCACACTTTACGGACAATTAACGTAGTTTAGTCCGCCTGCTGCTCGAATTAAAAATGAGGCCTCGCAACACAATCAGGGGCCGCAATTAAGCTGTGAAGGTAAAGCGGCCTTGACCTTGTTGTGTAATTAACGGACTCTTCTTTCATTAATCCCCACCACCGCCATCACACACACACACACTCATCCCCTCGTTCACTCAGTGCCTTCCTCTTTCTAAGCAGCCGTTTAATTAAGACATGCGAGATGGCGTCATGAGGAGTCGAGTCGGGGGGATAGAAGTCAAGCAATTAAGGGACGGTGAAAGGAAGAGATGAAGGGGGGGGGGGGTTGGCGCGAGACGAGAGAAAGTGAAATATTCTTGGTCTGTTACAACTTTTGTTCCCGTTTTCTGGAGAAAAAAAAAAAAAGCGTTGACACACACTCCGATCTGAGCCCTCCAACCATCTCCTGAAAGGTTCGCAGACCAGCCATCAGTCTGACTTTTATGAATGGCTGTTTGAGGCTTCACTTTGCTCTGAGTGCAGTCTTTATTCTGGCATGTACACACACACACAAAACACACAACTTTCAGAAAACTCCACCGAGGCCTTAGCATGGGAATTATGGTCCAGACGCTGTAGCATGCGGAGACGGACTGAACCAGACGGTGAGTCATCGAGTTAAGTGACTCAGAAAGCATAACATCGCATGTGTGCATCGCTCCATGCACACACACTTCTTTACCAGTGTGCATGTCAACGTGTGTGTGTCCTCGTCGACGGCGGTCTCAGGCGGAGGGTGTGGGGGGTGTGGGGGGGGGGAAGCGCATCTGACACGGCAGCCTATTTGCCGGGCAGAGAGGAGCTAATAACCTGTGCCTAACAGAGGCCCCGACTGCCTAAAACGAAAAGAATCATGCTGCCCAAGCAGACGCGACAGACGTTCCGAGACCCACTTTGCCGTATTATTTACCGCCTCGCTCGGTGTTGTCACCATCCGTCGCCTAATGCAGGCGGAGAGGTGGAGAGCGAGATTCAGCGCGAGGCAGGTAGGAGAAGTAGACGAGCAGGTGGTGGGAGAGACGCCGAGCAGTTGGACTGTACTTAAAGATGGCGGGTGAGCATTCCACGCGCACGTATTTGGATGGAGCAGCTGTCGGTGCGGTTAGAACACGTTGTGCGACGCAGGTTTTCCCCTCGTTTATTTGCTCCATAAAAAAAAAAAAAAAAAAGAAAATCAGGTTTTAAGCCAAACCCCCTAAATCTAGATTGTGTATTTCATTTTTTGTCGTTGTGCCGGTGTAAAACCTTAGGGTGAGCAATAAAAAGCGCCATTATGAACTACCTGACTCATTACTTTTCAAGTTAAGTCTCACAAACCCCTCATTACTCCAGTGGAGGCTTTCCAGAGACAGGAGGAAATTGCAGTTATTGACACACTGGCACGGCGGCTCATGAATCCAAATGTTATCCCTCCCGACTGTGCACTCAAGGACTTAAGACCGTCGACACCGTGACGCGTTCACTGTCATCACGTCAAGCCTACGAGGGTTAACTCCATCGCCAGGCGTTACAACTGCGTTTCCCGTGATGTTGCAACTTTACATTTCTTTAAGTTCAATTTCAGTGCTGCACCTGTGTAGAAAGGATGCTTAGGGACATGGTTAGGGTGAGGAAAACAACATGTTTTGGCTTCTTTTGGTCGCACACACACTTCACAATTGGGCTGGAGATGGCCCGACTTACTCCACAGCTAGAAATTACCCCAAAGTCTCCCTTAAAAAAATATCCAGCGGCGTTAGGCTAAATGAATTGTGGGTTTTGACATGCAGCCAATAAGCACAGAGTTATGCACTCACTGCGTGATGGAGGAGACACTGTCATCCCACTGCATTACACATGAGTAGAACATAAATTACTGTTAAGAAGGACTCGTCGGACGAACCAGAGGCATAATGGCAGCGGCGCTGATGTGAAAATTTGCTGCGCGGACAACCGCGGTGCTTGTCATAATTTGGGTAAAGCGGGCCGACACACACACTGCAGCGGCCATCGGCGCTGGTTACAATCAAACGCTGACACTAGGCGGTCCAGTTAAAGCGGCCTGTTTCACACTCGCACCGGCTGCACATCCACATCCCTGCTGCTGCTGCTGCTTCATTCGACAAGTGTTTCTCCGCCACCTCTAGAGAGATATTACATAAGACAGAGATTTTGCCTTCGTGCTGATTAAAATAATTTACCCCCGCTGGGAGCAAAGGAAAGACTTGCAATGCCGGGAAAAAAAATACAGCTTAAACTGGAAAATACAACAGGCAAAATAAACTACATATCAGAATCAGGGGACTTTAACAGCATCTGGATTTTCAGTGTAAGCTGTCTACCAGTCGTCTATGCCAGATCCTTTTGTTTTTCCATTTAACTTTCATTGCCGTGTAACTGCACGGTTGCTGCGTCGAGGCCCGCTAACGAGAATGAGCAGCAGAGTTTGCGCCCGCTTTGCCAACAGCCTGCAGTGAGGTAAATAATCATTGGTATCAGCTCATGTGGTATTCATTCACGAGTATATGACCGGAAGAATTTAGCCGGAAAATTAAGCACATCTTCCTTCAGCGACTGATGAGGGCTGACTGAATGCTTCACGCGGACCACTTGTCAGCGGGATAATGAGGGCTCAGTTGCGTCGTCCAAATCTGGGCTTACATGTTGGGCCACAGTCGGAGAGGTTCTTTGGAACAGGGCAGCATTGTAAACAACGCCGCCTCGATCTTGGAAAAATTCAGATGCAGCTGCTGAGAGAATCAAAGTTCCACTCTCGCTGCCTCGCTACCGGCGCTGCGAGGGAAAAGGCCAATTATCAAAATAAACCCTGGCACCGAGTCAAGTAACTTAGCAACAAGCCATTGACCACGGCTGGAGCTAAAACTGTGCAACACTTAAACATATGCATCTCGCTTTATAACACTCGCAGCAGCATGTGCTGCAGCACCGCTGATGGTGGGATGTAATCGATGCTGTAATGTAGTCTGATTCGCTGCCCACGCTCCTGACCTTGACATGCCGGAGCGCTGGAGATCAAAAATTTCCCCGTCACATCGTAACCAGAGATCTGTTTCTCCAAGCAAAGCATGTGCACACGGAACGGATTGAAAGTGCCAATTTGGGACAACAGAGGCTTTGGTGCCAAAGAAAATGAGTCCTTCAAGAGGGCTGGCAAGCTAATAAAAAAGCTTTTTAATAGCGTGAAAGCAGGCAGGAGCGGTCTTGTAAACACAATTTACAGAAAACTTTTTGTTTGAAAAATCTGTAATTTTGCAAAACAAGAATAAACTCTTCCACCCAGCATGCGAGGATGACCGAGGTCACCGAGGAAGAAGGAAAGACAAACTAGCAGCATTATTTAGCTGGTGCGTGGGAGTGTTATGTGTGTGAGCGTATCGATTTGTCCTTCCCCTGAAGCGCTTGCAGCACCATTCCTCCCTTTGCATTTTTTTTTTTTTTTTCCCCGCTTTCTTTTTCACTCAATCCCTGCTTTTTCCTGTTTGGCTGACATCCTCCTCACTTGGAGCTCCTTTATGGCTGGGAGGCGAGCCGAAGTGGACTGTGAGTGTAGGTGTGTCTCTGTGTGAGGTTCAATATAACCCCGTCTCTCAGTATTTATAACTTGGCCTCGCTTTGGGAGCGCTGCTGTAGGAATAAGGCTGCGGTGATTACTATACGGTTCAAGTCCTTGTTCTCCATACAACCAAAAACTGTACGCAGTATCGACTCGGCGCCGTGCTTCCCAGTGATTTACTCCGGGATATTTCTCTACTTCTGTACAGTACAGCGGCTCATTATTGAGTTTCTCTATATTGTTGTAAAAATGGCGAGATCAAATGGTAAGGCTGTTCGAGAATTCCATCAGGGGAAAATACATCTTAAATACAATCCTTCAAATTGTTTCCTGGCAGCCCCATTTCCAGTTTTTACCCTGACCCCTCCTCGAGGGCTCACTTGCCTCGCAAAACAGAGTTTGAAGGGGTAGCGGTTGAAATCTCTCCCTATGAACAAGGACGACCCTTCGAGACCCTCACATGACATGAGCGGTAGTCGTTGGCTTTTACGTAAACAGACGCGACCGGATATTTCCTTGTGCCGCCTCCAACATTGGTGATTTCTCGCGCTTTACTGCGGCAATCCTGGTTTCATCGCAATGCAAGTAACATTTATTTCTCGGAGGTGTAAAGGAATAGCCCTCGCAATACGTCACCAATCGATCACATTAAAAAGAACACTGTTTCATAAACCTGGGGCCACTAGCGAGGTAAAGGCAAACACGGGCTAACATTAGTAAGCCGTGCACCCATGAGCAGTACCCAGGAGCTTTGGCCATGTAGCCCAAACTCTATATCCTAACAAGAATCAGGACACCCTCCCCCTAAAGGTAAGTGTAAGGGTCAAGGGGTTTATTGGGATTTGGCCTTAATTACTTCCTTAAAAAGCTGGGCACTGTAGTTTCTTTTAAATGTCACTCGAACTGAAGAAAATTGTGTTTTTGTTGAGGACCGTTTTCACCCGCGGATAAATACACAAGCATGTATATGGGATAAGCTTATAGTTAATTAGCAGACTACAACGGAGGCATACAACACAAGATACACGGCAGAGCTCCAGATGACACAGCTTCAACCACAGTGCTTTTACTCAGCCCTCCATTTGGCGTCCGTTCCCAGCTTCAAATGACAAGCTCACACATCTCTCACCCAAGAATTACGCACTCAAGTCATCGAGTATCGTCAGACCCTTTTTCCTGGAACAAATGTCTCGTAAAAAAAAAAGAAAAGAAAGGGCTCCTGGCGTCCTGGTTCAGCATTGTGGAGGCCTCTGCGTGCTTGACTGAGCTTATTAAGAAATCCTGTGACCTCACCGTTCTGGCTTCCCCATTCCCGGACACACACTCACTAACACAAAAGCACACGCGGTGCATCCCTTTCTCGACCTCTGCCACCAACACATACTTATTCTGTCTCTTCTTTCCCTCTCCCTCGCTTCACACACGGCGAGCGCTGCCCCCCCGCCTCCCGTGCCCTCCGCCGCGCCACGTCCTTGTTACATTGCCGCCTTAGGCACATCAGCCGGTCGTCCTCGCGCGCAGGGGTCGACTCGGGGTACACGACGAATCTAGCTTACGCCGAGGCAACATGTACTCAGAACCACTGGGACAGGAGAGGGTGTGAATTTTTCCCTTTCCCTTTTTTTCCCCCCCCTATAGGGGTCGTGTAAGGCCCGAGCAGTCGGTCGAACCGTGCTGATTAAAAGCAGAGTACATCAGAGGGTGAACTATCTGAAACAACGCAAGAAAGTTTAGGCCGGGAGGAAGAAAGAAGCGAAGATGCCGTGTGAGTGAGAGGGATTTTATTGGAAGAGATGAAACTAGCATCTCTTCCTGGCAGGGCTGGACGGGTCATGGCTGGCCGTTTCTGTTGCGGGCCAGTCGGGGAGGGGAGGAGGCCGCTTGCCAAAATGCCTTCCCATCTGGATCCGAGCCTTCTCCTCCCGTCCACCCTCCTCTTGCCCGCTGTTGATCTGCATTGCTCCCGCCGCTGACCCCGTCCGCCCACTCTCCTCCGATCGTCCATCCAGCTCCTTCACCACCCTTCATCACCTCTGTCCATCCATCCATCCCCCCCCCACCAATTCTAACATGTTCTCTCCAGCTCGCTCGCTCTCCTTCCTCCCACCACTCCTCTGCATTAATACCTCTCACTATCCACACGCCCCGAGGAAAGAGCAGGGAGCGAGTGGGATCGCTCCGACTCTGCGAGGAAACGGGGCGCGATCCAAGCCGAAAAAATGAAAACATCAACGCGCGCACAAACACACGCACACAGGCTCTGAGTCGGGACCCGGCGCACACACGCCTTGCACACAATCATCCAGCAGAAAAAAACCCAGCAGCGGAAACACCCACCACCATTCCCTTCGAATACTTAATAATTTGCAGGCTTTTTCTCCGACTACGCTTCCAGCTTTTTTCTTGCCGGAAATTCATCGAGCTGGCAGTTTGCTTCATGTTAGTTCTCCCCCCCCCCAATCCGCTAACTTACAGTCTGTCTAGAGTTTAGATGAAATAAGCATATGGTGACACCGCAAATATATAGTCTTTGATGAAGTTGCAAGAAGAAGCGTGTGAGTTTTTTGCACCTTTGGAGATTGTATACAAAGAGCCGTGAGCAGCAGCCATAACAATGAGGGGAATCAGCAGCAGGGGGTTACGGCTAAAACCACAATAAAATTCTGATTACAGGCCCTGAGCCGAGATCATTTTCAGGGCCCAAAGAATAAGGAATTATCTGCCTGAACTATCAGCGAGTAAAACCACCTGAATCCCTTGAACTATGGGCTGTTTTCACTTTGGTTCTCGCTCCTGGTATTATGTGTTCCCGCGGCATAATCACTGCAGGTATCAGATTTGCCAGAGATTGTTGTTTCCAGGATAAGTTCCCAGAAATAAGTGCTCGGAGATGTGTGTTGTTTCATGGCAGTGACACGACACATTTTCTGGGACAGGTTATGAGAACAAGAATAATATAAAAATGGAAATGGGTTTGGATTCCAAGTCTAGAAGTTGTCAAGCACAGTAAATACTTATATACATATAAAAGACTTCAGCAGGATTTATATGGAACAAATGTTGACACAACTAAACCTGCTTTAATTAAGTCTTAAAATGTACCGATAAAGTAGCTCTGAGTCACTGAGCCGGTTTCCAAGGATGCTGAAATCCTACTGTTTCCTTTGTCGTGTCTTTGTTTTGGATGAACACGTTTCAGACGGACCAGCTTCTTCTCACCTTTTCCACCTAATATTTATTATAAATCTACACCATAAACATATGAAAACAAAGAGACAAACTTTTAATCTAATTCAAAAATAATGTTTGCTCCCCAGTAGCTCAGCTGATAGAGTAAAAGCTTCATCCTCGCCCATCCCATTTCCTGTCATCTCTATGACCCTGTCCTATCAAAATAAAGCCATAAAAAGGCCAAATATATACATACATATATATATATATACATACATATATATATATATATATATATATATATATATATAGAGAGAGAGAGAGAGAGAGAGAGAGAGAGAGAGAGATAAACAGTATATATACTGTATATTTAAAAACAATATTTTGGTCCTCATCTCCTTGGTCTTACTCTTTTTCAGTTACGGGGTTTCAAATATGACTGACTAAAACTGCCAAAATCAGAAAAAAATAAAGAATAATATATGACGAATAAATGGCTCAGTAAATGAATTAATAACCTTTTAGCCTCCTTAGTTGTGTAAAGAAGTGGAAATGGATGGAAAAATGAAAAATGAAATTAAGTTTGTGGCGATAATAGGGGGAAATTCAGAGGGAGGATACAGAAATTAATAAATACAATTAATAAATACATTTATAATTAATAAATTAGAGAATAAAATTGAAATTAGGAAAAAAATACATCAAATTCATGTAAGGTGGGGGAAAAATTAAACATATAATTTAATACAAACATTTAATGAGTCAATTTACCATTTTTTGTAACATTTTGCCCACTTTTTTTGTAATATATTTTATTCATTTTTTGATTAATTTAATTATTTCTGATTTTAGCATCTTTAGTCCTCCATATACAAGAGCTTCAAGTGCCTAGAACCGCGGACACCCTGCACAGGCCACTAACACTTCCTGTCTGAGTTATTGGCAACAATCACCTGGATTACTTTTAATGCATTCATTCTATCCAGCGAAAAAAAAATAGATCTGAAAATGAAACACTTTTGGTCTCTTTATTTTGATGCCTGCCGTATTCTAACACAGTCGATTTTTGACTTTGGCAGAAGTAGTAAAGAATTCCGTGGAAAAAAACAGACGCGGTTGAATCACAGATGACCTCCACCACTTCTGATATAAACCTCAATAGCAAGTCTGCAACCTCAGTGTCGGGGAACAAAAAGAGTTGTTTTTAAGTTCCCTACTTGGTGTTTTTGAACAAAGTGAAGGAGCACCACTGAGGGACACACCATCTGGAGCCTGAAGGACACGCTGTTGTGTAGAACAACATACAAGATCCAGCGCAGCGGCCGCCACAGACATCCAGCGAGCGAATAAGCGGTCGTAAAAGTGTCGGGTTGTGTGCAAGAAGACGAACTCTGCTGCATGTTGTAAACAACTCGAAGAGGGACGCTGAGGGAGACGGGTACGAGGCGTTTTTTGGAGCTTGATTCGACATGACCACGACACGACCAAAGGGAATCAGGCCTGTCTGGACCCAATCTTCCAAGCGAGTTCAGCTCACTTCTAGAAACGAGGCGGTGCAGGACAGGAAGGGACGAAGGCTGGAGAGGAATACAGAGCGGGGAGGAGGAGGAGGCTGGCTGAGGGAGGCGATGGAAGGGTACACAATATGAGTCCCTCTGGACATTTTTATTGTTTAGCTCGCAGGGTTTATGGCATTTAATGTTCCCGTTCCCTCTCTGTCAGTCTTGCCCCGCTTCAATTGCTCCTCCAAGTCACGCAGAGGAGTGAAAGCAGGCGAGTTTACCTCCTACAAGGACAACGCCGACTTTCATACGAAGGTCTTTTTTTTTTTTTCCCTCTCTGTGAGGTTGATGTTTTTGTCGCCGAGTGTTCTGTGTATTTTTCCAGGCACGCGACAGGCCAACACGTGCACACACAAAAACACTCGATGCGGCACTCAGGCGGGTTGACGGCAGGATTTTTTTCTTTGCAGACGTCCTGCTGGGTGTCACGGGACAAAACGGAATCTACAACGTCTCCGTGAGATTGAGGGGGAAAGAAATATACGGTAGCCTGCAGGGAGGGTTGAATAGACACTCAGAACTGATACGTACACAAACTCAGCTTCCCCCTTTTAGATTTTTCCTTTATACTCCGAGTGTTCTCCGCTTCCTCTTTAAGGGTGCATTTTTGATTAAGTTGAATGTGTCCCGGAGCTAAAATAGCAGCAAAATGACTGTGAATGTTTCATTCAGAAGCACCAATAATTACAATCACAAAGAATTACAGCAACTCAAACTGTGATAAGAACACATTAAGCAAAGAAATAAACTTCTAAAAAACAAAAAAAAAACTACTTGTAAACCTCTGGAACAGGAAGATGTTAAATCAAAAATAATATCGCATTTGAATTACTTTTTCTTTCAGGCGTTTAACTCATGAAAATCTGACTTTTAAAGACCTCAGTTGTCGCCATTCACGGCTCATAACAAGAACCCACCCACACGTACATCCATCAACTCGCTACTCCTGTTTTCTCTCGCTGTCGGGCAAGTCACATATATTTTCATCTAGCTGAAAAAGCAGTTTTTTTGTTCCTTCACTTAATACGACGGTGTCACTTACTAATAACCCCATCCACAGTCAAGCAAAAGACAGGTTACAAAAAAGGGACCGGAGGCTTAAAATCGGTCGCAGTCGGTTGCCAGATTGGACAACTGCGAATGAACCCGTATTTATAACAGAACAAAGAAACTGTCCCAAATATTGATCGGAAAATTGAGAAATCAGTTTGTGGAATTTGTTTTTTTTTGTTTTGACTGGAAGAGTCTTTTAAACCTTGGAACGGGCCTCGGATGATGAATGACAAAGTATCCACAAAGACAGACTCTAATTGAGATAAATGGCCCGGTGCTGGCTTTGGTAAGTGCACGAACAAGTTGCCAGCGATATATTGGATTCGGAAGCCTAGCTCTTGATAACAGACAGGCGCCACGTGGTTCAGTATCAAACAACCGCGTCGGCTTTGACAAAAGGAGCTCATTAGCGTTCACTATTTCTGTTAGCGCTGCTTTGAACACATCAATAGGTAGGAACAAAAATTGCAGGGTAGAGTACATTTACTGCTGACTTGGGGCCTGCACTGGACCCCATCTGCCTTATATACAGTACGGTCTATATGAATGTACGGTGGCCCCTGAGGGTCAAAACCCTTACAACACTCACATTCAGACACTGGTGACGGAGGGCCACCATGCAAAGATAATTCAATGTGCAGACGAAGGACCCGAGGAATACAACCAGCAACCTTCCGATTACTTGACGACCCGCTCTACCTCCAGAGGTACGGCTGACCTAGCGCTGTGAAATGATGAGTGTTTTAAAAATGTTGTGTTTTCTGAAATGTTACTGTGTTTTAACCATCAGAGACACTGTATGTGTCCGTATTACTAAACACCTAAAATGAACTAGACACTAACGTAGGCATAATTCCAACATTTAAAACCCTAAAACTGTCCTCAATTCAGGGTTTTGAATATCATTCTTATCCATCCTCCTCCAAAAAATACCCCACACATGCACACAAACTGACTCCATCCTACTCATTCCAGACACATGTTCTGACAGTGCCAGCTGGGCAGATTAGACGCTATGACAGTTTATTAGAGAGGAAGTGACACGAGCAAGACAGGAAACATCGCCGACATCGCGTACACAGCCAAGTCCACTTTTCTGCTCGACGCCGAACACACACACACACACACACACACACGAACTGAGCTCGTCGAGAGATGCAGATGTCAGCGCTGTCACCCTGCTAACGCACAGATATACTCAGAGTTGGACTTCAGAGATTTCTCCAATATGTGCATCACACAAAGATGCAGAATGCGTCCATGGCTATTTCCCAGTTTATCAAACCTTCAGACTTCTAAAAGGATCTGAAACCTGTCTCGCCACCCCAACTTTTTCACAAGTCATTCAAACTGTCTTCCCATCTTATCTCAAAGCATTAATTAGGGACTACTTCATGCGTTTTTGTGCTATACTTAAAGCTCCAGTAAGCGATATTTTTATTAAATCGACATCAACGGGTAATTCTTCTGACTCTACAGTCCGTAACATCACCGTTTGTATCTCAGCGCAAACCTAAGACAAAGACAAAGTTAAAATCTTTCTGGAGAACACAGTGGAGCATTTAGCTGCCAAACAGTTCCCTCAGCAGTCGGTGGAGACCAAAACCAGAGCTAGAATGCGAGTGAATATTGGACAGAAACACTGTCCGCTAACGGCGTTATGAGATGATGATATGTCAGCCTTGTGTTTACAGCTTTTTTTTTCCTGTCCTTTTTGCATTCTAAGCCATTGTAAGTATTTTTTTGGCCTTTTCGTGGCTTTATTGATAGTATAGCTGAAGAGGGTGGCAGGAAACAGGGAGAGAGAGAGGGGGAGTGACACGCAGCAAAGGGACCCAGGCCGGGAGTAGAACCCGGGTCCGCTGCAGAGCCTCAGCAAATGGGATGCCCGCTCTACCAACTGAGCGAAAGGGCGCCCCAAGCCATTGTACTCTTTGTCAGTGACATCAGCGAAGCTAATTTTGCCGCTTCCATCAATTTGCAACAAGCAAATCATCTCACGTATGTGGACAGCGGAACAAAGGTGTCTAAGTGCGGGGCAGAGACATGGCAAGGCATCAGAAATAGCCAATAAGTACCAGAAATATCACGGTGCAGAACAGGACGGTTACTTTCACAGAGACGAGTTTCCAACACATGATGGGACATGGGGTTGATTCTGCAGGGCCTCAGAGGGCGAGGGGGAGGGTCATTCTATTACTGGACAGCATTGGGATCAGAGCTGGGAGTCAGTGTGGGATGGGAAGGAGTAGGGGCAGCCAAGCAGCTTGTAGGGGGCAGAGCAGAGATCAGAGGCTGGTCTGGGCCACAGGCCTGGAGCCGAAGCCTTGTACACCAGCAGCAGGGTTTTGAATTCGATGCGGCAACAGGCAGCCAACGTTGAAGGAACTAAAGGCAAGTGAGTGACACGGGAAGAAATTCTTTCCCTCCAGCTCCAGCGTGTTAAATCACAGTTGCTGCGGCAAATGGGAACTGGCAACAAACACAAACAATTAGCATGAGCGGTGTTGCTAGCTGAACATGTTACGGCAAATTACTTTAGACAATGCAAATGATGTGGGCTGATTACAGGCGGCACATTCTGATTATCGTCCAACTCCTCAAAAAAAAAAAGCCCCGGCAGAGGGGAGCCACAAACCATAACCACGCACACAGTCTTCCGTTTTACATGATTAAACAGCTTTTAACAGTTAATATTGTTTGCAGAGGTTTTCATTGTTCTTTTATTGGATGAATAACTTCCGTAACTGCTGTTGCTACGTAATGAGTTGTTAACCGGAGTCGCTAATTCAATTTAATGCATTAGCTTTGCCAGGCTTGCCCAGCTATGCCACTCTGTGTACCCAAATATTGATTTCAGCCTGGTTGGTTTGTATTTGGGTGTGTGTTTTAGCGTGTGTGTGTGCTTCCAACTGTGTCTATGAAGAGTCCTCATTAGTATTTCCTCAAGACACTTGTGTTACTATGATACCTACCACTGAGAGCCAGTCTAATTGGACTAGAATGGGAACTGATGACTCTAAATGGGCCCCGCACTCGTACTTACCAAGCTAAATGGCCACGAAGCCTGCCGGGTAGCGCTCAAACAAAAGGGGGGAAGGCATGCCCCTCTGTGATTGGATACGAGCGTAGTGTCTTTGTTTGAATTATTCTGCTTGTTTTTTTCAGCAGAGCCACCCCTTAGTTATCGCTCCTCGGTCACACATAAAGACACACAAACATACACGAAACCACTCATGTACACAAACACACTCAAAACAATCTGCAGTGGAATGAAAGGAAATACGTACGATTGTATTCACTCAGTTGAACAGCTGTTTCAAAAACAACATTTCAGAAAAACATGTTGTGTTTTGTGAAATATTGTGTGTTAAGAAATATTGTGTTTTGTGAAATGTTGTGTTTTGTAAAATGTTGTGTTTTGTGAAATATTGTGCTTTTGTAAAATATTGTGCTGTCTGATATATTGTGTTTTCTGAGCAATGCGTTTTGTGTAAGGTTGTGTTTTTATAAATGTTGTGTGTTCTGAAATGGTATTTTGTTTTGACCCTCAGGGCCACTTTATATGTGTATAAAGTATTATATTGCGTGTATATACTTTTCCATTCTTTATTTGTTGTTTTGTTTTGTGTCATTTGCTTAGGCAATGTAAACATGTGTTTTCTATATCAATAAAGCCCTTTTAAAATTTGAATTAGAATACACACAAAAAACAGTGAGAGCCAAACACGGAGACAATGGATAATAGGACATACATTATATTGTATTCACTCACCGGCAAAGCCAAATAATGCATGACCTTTGCTGGGCTATAAAACCACACTTCATACATCAAACACGCACACACATACATACAAAGTACACATCTACACGAATACAGCAAGACAGAAAACATGCTGGGAGACAAAACACAGTGGTCAATAAATGACAAAAGTCATTCAATCCCACATCCATCCTTTCCTTTTATTTATACCTCTCCCCTCATTGAGTGAATGTGATTGGCTGCTGGTGGTGGGTGGTGGGAGAGAGCAGGCTTCGGAGTCAGACGCAGCTCGCCAATTAGATTGATCTTGGAATGACGGGGTAAACAAAGGTTGCCAAGACAACAGTTGGCAGGGGATGCCGGAAAAGGGGGGGCACTAATGAATCTATTCTGTGGTTTTGACACAGCACAGAGGTATGTGGTGGACACACACACACACACACACACACAATGTTGAATCGATACAGGATTGAGATGCGGACCATTTCTGATCAATGCTGAGACAAGTGCAACCCCACACACAATGTAAAGAGGTCAGATGAGTAGATACAAAATGGCACAAGGAGACAGAACAGGAGTGAGCATGTACATGTGTGTACGTCTGCATGAGACACACACACTCTGTTACAACTGGTCAAACCAGGCCATTACAATAGCGAGCACCTGCATTTAATTTCTAAGCCCTCACTACCGGATAGAGCTTCAGCTCGTCGCGATAACACTTCCAAAGTGTGTGTGAAGTGTCTCCGTAGCTATTGATTCAGTATGAACACACAAACACGGAGCAGCAGCAGCAGCAGCAGCAGCGGCAGCGGCAGCGGCGGCGGCAGAAGGGGACATGTCGATATACAATCTGGAGAATTCACACCTAATTGTGTTTGATCGCAGGTCGCTGCAGATCAATGACAGCAGACGCCGGCCACATGTGTTTATACACACACATACAAGCAGGCAGCCATGCACACAAAGACACAGAAACACACAGCACACACTGTTTCTACTTAGATGACATCTATAATTGAGATGAGATTAGAGATCCCTTCAAATGATCGATTAGCCGAATTATCGATAAAATGCTATCTCAGGTCAGGTCATTGTTATTCGTTCGATGCAGGGTTTAGACAAAACGATATCTCACACATTCAGCTGTCGGGCTTTTAACAAATTCTACAAGTCAAGATCAAATCTTCACTGGTTAACAGCAAGTTTTAGAACTTATTTTAGAGAACCAGAAAGATTTTACTGATCACCTTCAAAGCTCTTGCTTGGTTTAGCTCTCAGCTACATAGCTGAATTGCTGCTCCCCCATGAGCCGGAGCACAGCCTTTAGATCCTTCAGGCATGGCTCTGCTGGCTGATCACAAGTCTGGGCTCAAGATTTAAAGGGAGCGGGCTTTTCAGCGCCCCCTCAGCTCTAGAACTCCCCGTCTGAGGATCTGAGGCATCAGTCGTAATGTATCTTAACAAACTTTTTGTTAAAAAGAGCACACAGTTTTAATCAAAACATGTCTTATCTGTGTTATAATTATTGTCATCATTTCTTCTTCTTCTTCTTCTTCTTCTAGACCCCATCCACTTTTGGAGGATGCATGGAACTTAATGAGAAAAATCACACACATTTAGGTGGCTGGTATCTACAAATTACTTTGATTTGACATGTTTCATTTGTCATGCTGGATTTGGCTTGATTGAATTGATGGGCACGGTTAGGCCTTGGCAGAGGTATGCGCTCTACAATTTTCGTTTCCAACATTTACATTTCCTTTACGGCATTTAGTAGACACTTTTCTTCAAAGTGACTTACATTAATTCATACATACCTACATACATTGATTCACTGATGGCAGTGGCTGCCCAAGGACACGTCGACATGCAGACCCGGGCAATCAAACCAGCGACCTTCTGATAACAAGACGCTGGCTCTACCCCTTAGCCACAGCTGCGCCCCATACAATGATATCGAACAGAGGAGTAGCTTCCACTTCCACTAGGGAGACCTAAACCCGAATTCAGTATCAATTGAAATGGCATTTAAATCAATAACACACAACTAGCCTTAAAACTACAAAGATGGTAAATGACTACAACTTGAATGGGTCACGTGAGTTCACAGCAAACCTTCCATTTCTCTCCATGTGTGTTCTCTGCGTCTGTATCAGAATTATATGCCATCCCGTGAGTGCAGGTATGGAGAGCTGTAGTTGGCGAGCCACCCCGCCGACTGTCTGTCGGACTCACCCGCACACCGAGAGCAAGAGATAAAGATTTGTGTCCTCAACCTTGCCCCCCCGCCAACACATGTCCAACACACACACACACACACACACACACACCAAGTCTATATATACTATACGGTGTGCGTTAAACATGCTGACATGGTGTGAGGCTGATTGTCGGTTAGCACCCTGCAGCAGGGTCAGACAAGGAGAGAGAGAGGTGGGGGGGGCTGAACAACATGGGAATTGGGGTGGTGCAGGGATGGAGAGTGGCAAATGAGAGAGAATGGGAGTAAAGGAGAGGGAATAAACATGCTTCATGAATAATTCAGTCGTGGCCATAGCCCTAGAGACGTTGACTTTTACACACACAGGCACGCACACACACACCCACACTCTCTGGGCAGGTCACTTGTAATGGAGGGATTACTGTGCTCTCGTGACAAGTCAGATCTGATCCAGAGGATGCGCCTCAGGCAGAGCAGAAGAGGCAGAACGAAGGAAAAGGAGGTAAAAGAGAGTGACGGGACGGGAAGGGAAAGGGAGGGAGGAAGGAAACCCTGTTAGGAGTTCAAGCGGGTTGGCAGCGGTGGGCGTTAACACATCAGCCATCATAGTCGCCATCCATTGCTTGCTTTCTTCCCCCTCTTTTCTCATTCCGAGGGTGTTGATTTGCAGCCTCCCTGCCCTCTAAATCGCTCTCTGATGCGGAGTGGTTTTCTTTTCAACATTAAAAAGAAAGATGAGGAGGTAGCGACGGAGCACGCGCGATCGTTTTTGATGGCGCGCAACAGGCTTTTGTCTGAACTTAAGAGCGGCACTTGTAAGGCGCACAACATCAGTCGCCGAGGATGCGAGCGTCTCACGGAAGTTTTGTTGTCCATCGCTAACCGCCAGTAAATTTGGTATTATGGTAATACGGAGGGGCTGAAATGCAAAAGGGGAATCTTTCATCTTCTCGCCGTCCACAAGACAGCGAGCGACCCTGGCTCGGTCGCATTCTCTCAGATCTGCTTAGACAGATATTTCACAGTCTGACAGCTACTTAAAAGTCAGATGGCACTCCCAAAGCAACACTTCTACCCCGTTCTCCTTCTTCATGCCCTTCATCTCGCTGTGTTACACGGGCACTCTTGTTCCACGCTTTCATCTGTCCAACCCAGTTTTTTTCTCATAACAAACACACAATGAAAGGGGGTTCATTTCAAGTGCAGCCTGCGCAACAAACAGGTGTATATACGTTAGATGAATAAAGAGGGAGAAATAGCACCCAATTAAAGAGGCTGTTCTAGTCGGAGGCAGCGGGGAACTTGTTTTGCTCCGTGGGAGAAAAACACAATTCAATCTAGCCGCGCAGCACTCAGAAAGGCTTCAGCGTTCAAACACATACATGCACGAATCAATCCGTCAATACTCCTCCGAGGACCAAAGCAGGTGGAAGTGGATTGGGCCTCAGACACAAAATGTTGGTGTGTGGCTGACCCTGACCTTTGACCTTTGTGAACAGAAAAATACATTTCCCCTTAAGGGATCAATAAAGTATCACACCATGATTATTTCTGACAGCCCATGCTTAACTACCAATGCTATAAAATCCATAACGGCATATTTTAGGTGCCCTAAAGTAAAAATGTATACACAGCTACCAAATTTATGCATTTACTAACATTACATGGCCAAACGAGATTTTTCATCTCATTATTCACCCATGAAAGCATGCTTAGGTCGGCCTTTGGCATTGGGTGTTTAAGGATGTAACTTGTAGGAAATGGCCAGAATTCAAAAGGTAGGTTAAAAACCGTAGGGGACAGATAAACTGGCCACCAAACTGGACTTGCAAGTCTTTCCTGTAGCGACTACCTGCTGTTAGCAAGGACCTCAGGTAGGCATGGAGCTACATTAAGTGGCTCTATTAGCGGAGGGAGTCTGCTCGTACACAGCAGCCTCAGATGACAAGTGGGGGGTCACCGTGGGCAGCTGGGCTCAGTGTACAGGCCACCCAGTGAACACGGCTGGACACCAGACGGAGACTGAACACAGCCTCTGAGACAGACAGATGTGAGTTTGACTAGAGAGGACACAGTATGGAGGCGATTTACAGCGGTTTAACCAGGAGGACAAGAAGACATGGCAGATACATAGAAATAACATCAACATTACAGTTTCTTCACTCTCGGTTTTTAAATGTTTGAAACGAAATTCCTGGCCATGTCTTACAAATTACTCCTTTAAAGTCTGGCTCGCACTTGGTGTATCAACTCATCCCACAGGTGTCGGATGAGAGCAGGGCTTTGTGCAAACTGTGGCAAAAAAATTGGATGCACATTGTCGACAGCATTAAGATTTTTTTTTAAGCCAGACTCTGAAACCTTTGCTAAACAGGAGCAACTTTGGCCACAAGCTGCCACTATAGAAATAGTACATTTCCGTTCATAGCTTATTTTAGCCACCATATGCTACTGGTCATTCCAGGCCAAGTAACGATATAAAAGGAAAATCACTGAATGTGATGAATTGCATAAGGGTACATTTTATATCTTGTGAATTTAACTTTTCATTTTTAATGATTAAATTGGTTAATTTCATCTTTCAAAGTAATATAAACTTTCCTTAATTGGAAATAATGACTCCAGCCCAGACAATAATGAGCTGCCCAAGAACAAAGGTACACACAGGTATGAGGACAGTGGTGTCTTTGACAGTCAGAATGAGAAAAACTAGGATGATAGATAATAAGAGAAAAGGCAGTGAATAAACCAAGTAGAATAGATAGAGCACTAAGAAACCAGAGCAAAGAGTATGGTTAAAATGAGGCAGACAGTCCCAATAAAAACAGAGAGAGAGGGATCAAAAGATGACAGATGGGTGGGGAGAGAGACAAAGATGAGAGATGAAGCGAGCGCAAGAGAAGGAAGACGGAGAAATCTATATAGCAGGAGGAAGACAGGGAGAGAGATGAGTGTGTCCTTGACTAGTGCCTCTGTTATTTTCATGCTTTATCAGTGCTGTGCTGCAGAGAGCAGACAGACAGACAGACAGCGGCCATACGACATGGCTCACATCCCAGGGACATTTAGCATGGTCTATAAACCTTGCGCTCACACTCACATACACACACACAGCCAAGCTCATTCATGTACAGAGCCAGCGCTAATGGCACCGCTGTCATTATGACAGCTCGATGCAATCGCCTAGCCGTTCCTCGGTTACTGATAAAAATGCACGGCCAGTCACGGGTGTGAAATAAATCACAAAGAAGATGGCATTTCTTTTGTTGTCTCATACTTCAGAATGGGGGAAACCATGATAGCGCCACTTCTTTAATCAACCGAGAGGAGACCAGCGAGAGTCACAGGCACAGAATGGAGCCCTCCAGCCACGACTCGAACCCCAGTGATAAGCTTGTTGTTTTCATTGCTCAAATTGACTGGAATAGGAATTCCAGCTTGCGTACTTTCTAACAAATGTAAAAAAAAAAAAAAAAAAACCCTGCTTATTTTCCCCCCTGCGGAGAGCTCCCTTAAGGAGGAGCTAATGATGGTGTTTTTCCTGGGAGGATTTCACCGACGCTGAGGTGAAGGGATTGTGACAGGCACCACGCACGGCTCTGAAGAGGCTTCAGCTGAGATAAAGGCAGCATGGCTACGCTGATAATGCACAACGATTGGCTTGGGACAACATGCGTAAAAACTGAGTGTCGTATTTAAAGTATGGACGAGCGTGTGTGTGTGTGTGTGTGTGTGTGTGTGTGGAATATCCTGGGCTATAAGTGTGGGAGGAGGTGGGGTGATTCCCTGTGCATGCGGGAATGCTTATCTGTATCATGTGTGAAGCATATAGGCCGCATGAGATGTTGTGTGTGTGTGCCAGCCAGGGGTTTTGCTCTTACATGTAGCGTGTGGGAAATGTATGTTGTGTGGATGTGCAATTTTTGCCTTGATTTTGAGCCTCAGGGAAGTTTCGTGCTATAGGAGGAGATCTAGGAAGACATTAGATAGTTGCGTATGTGTGCGTGTCCACCAGGGACTCTGTTCTTTAGGGCAGTCAGGGCCTCACCCCTTTCTTCTTCTATTACAATTCCCCCGATTGCCTCGCCCACTCCTGGTAGCCTGAAGCAACACACACACACACACATATACACACACACACATCTATCTCATCATAATGCCAATGCAATAACTGCTACATAAGCTCACGTACACACAAACACTCAGTGATGAATTAAATATACCATCTACCCTGGTGGGGGCAAAAGGGTAAGGGGGGTAATGAATTAGTGATGACCGAAGACAGTGTAAGTAAGGGAGATAAATAAATAAAAGAAAAGAGGAGCCGTGCTAGTGGGTCTGTTTAAGCAGATCACAAAAAAGTTTGTTGGTTTCTGTCAAACATTTGTTTGCCAGGAGCAACCCCTAGCAGCACCGTTCTATAGACTGAATCCCTGCGATGTCACACTGACAACAACAGTCACCTCGGGGTACACAGCTGGTGGTTGATTTGCATCGCCTGGATACGCGAACATGAAAAACGTGTTTATTTCTGTTCACTTTTTCAACTGTACTGCATTTATTGCCAGACCCGCCCTACTCCGCCTCTGATTGGCTGGCTTGTGTTTGTTGCGTTCTCTATCCTTGGTTCGAACTGTTTAGTCATGTAGTTGTGTTTCCCTGGTAAACACACCAACCTCTTCGGCCTCATTACCGGTCTACTGGGATGGCAGAGCTCTTTCTCGCTAGCCAAGAGATGTGCAAATGTGACAGCCTAATAGGTTGGTGTGTTAACTGGGCAAACTACATCTCACAAACCACTGGCAGACACAAGCCATCACAACCCCATCGGAATTCTCTGTCAGATGTAATACATTTTCTGGACTGGAAGTAGGTGACTATCAGTTGAACTCCACTGCTTTGACCGCCTTATCCCATTAAAAAACTTGCTGGATGTATTGAGCACGGAGTACCAGGACCACAAGCTGTCAATCAGAGGCGAAGGACAGGTGTTGAACCACAATAGTATGAGAACACAATAGTAAAGAGTTTTTGCATTTGCTCTGGTGGACTGTGTGTGTGTGTGTGTGTGTGTGTAGATTTACTACTGCGTTGTACCTCCAATGGGGACTTCTTTTTGGCCAAGCTGGAGGCAGAAATTAATTCAATTTAATTTGACAGCTGGTCTACATTAATGGGAATCCAGTTTCTTTGTTTACGTGCGAGTAAAATTTTACGACACCTTTGCTCTAACTCTTGTTTACGGCACCTTATCTTTTTCTTGTCACTTACAATCATGATTGTACCCGACCATGTTTAAAGGAGGCGAGTCGAATTTCATTGGGACCGTTTATTTTTGCAAAAATGAACTTTCGGGAAAACTAAAGCCTGTGGATTATCCAGACAAAAGATCTGTGGCTAGATAACACAAAACAAGTGAGAAAATCAACTTATAGATACATTTTGCTGTTATCTGGGTGAACTGGAGCCACTGAACTGACATAATTACAGTCCTGTTTCACCATGTTTCACATTACGCCTCCTCCCCTTGTGAAGTCACTCCGTGCTCAAAACCCACGGGTGTCTTTAAGCCTCACTGTGAGCACGACAAGCGCTTGAGAAGAGAACCATACATGCCGCGGTGAAGGGAAACATCTCAGGAGGCGAGATAGGTATGGATGGAGAGGAGGACAGCGGCCCGGGGGAGGCCGAGTGAATAGTGAGGAGGGGAAGCGGAGGAGACAGAGATTATGTGGAGCTGGGAGGAGGAGAGAGGGGTGAAGTGTGAAGTAATGAGGCCAGAATGAGGGCTGCAGCTGTGCTGTGTCCAGCAGATCACACACACGAGCACTGACACACACCCACCGAAGCCAGCCAGCCGTGGGGACTCCAGAATGACAAATGACAAAGTGACAAATGTGTCTTCAGGGAGCAGGGCAGCAGGAATTGAGAGTTCTGCAGGGTTAGAGGAAAACACAAATCCCACAACACCACGCCGAGGAGAGCCGACGGAGTGTGTAAAGACACAGAGGGAGTGATGTGGGAGCTAAGCGACTGGTCATGCATACGGTACCCGGGTCCCACTGTCTGGACGTAAAACACGCGTGTCCGATCTGCGATCCGCCGTCGCGTGTCAGACGTGTTGACACATGATCGAGAGGTGACAGCGCGCGTCGCTCCGGACTCAAACTACATTTGACAAGCCGCTCTCAATCAGACTCTGACTCACACACACACAGACACACACACACACACTAGCAAACAATCTCTCATGAGAGCTCGACCATGTCAACCGACTGTGTTCTCTCCCTTATTGATTTGCTTGTTGGTTTTTTTTCCTCCTTTCTCTCACTTTTTTTTTGTTTTGTTTCTTGCCATGGGTGTTTTACAAGGCAACCTCCGGGGTCAAAGACACACACGAGTGGAGGTGGAGAGAGAGAGAGAGAGAGAGAAAAAGAGAGAGAGAGAGCGAGAGAACGATGCCCCGCGACAGAGGGATAGAGAGACGGAAAAGTGAGGGATAAAGAGGGGAGGACGAGATAAGAGATAAGAGGTTTGCCACCGGGGGTTATTGCCTTTTTCACACTGTGTATTGACTCACCCTGTCAGGGGGGCGGCTTTTTCTGGGTCACAGTGTCGAATAGGCACACCCACACACACACACACACACACACACACACACACACACACACTAATCTTTCCTAACTTTTTTTGTGCTTGCATGTTCGTTGCAGCGTACAATGAGGAGCTGGCCAAACAGAAAACAAAGTCATATGGAGCACACGGACACAGCAGCCGGGCAGCAGAAGCATCCCGTGGCGGCGCGCTAATTGGCATCTTCCTCCTGCGAGTTGCAGGGAGGGGCCCTCGGACAAACACGCCGACACCAACACACACAACCGTGGCTGAAGGACGCGGGGGCACGGAAAGAGCAGACAAGCGGGGAGAAAAGTGGAGAGGAAGCAAAGGTATCGATCAAAGGAGAGAAAAGGAGCGAGTGAGAGAGAGAGAGAGAGAGAGAGAATTGGGCGGCATCAGAGTGTCAGTTAGAGGGATGGGGGAGCGATGGGGAAGCAGAGGAGGACAAGTCAAGGGGAAGACAGAGAGGAACGAGGCGTAATCCCCCCATGCCGAGTTTAATGGTTTGGCCCAGCGGTCGAGGACACTGGCGGGAGGTCTGAGGATGGATCGATCCAATCCCACAGACAGGGGTGGAAGAAACTTTTTGTCTTTGAGAAAGAACGGCTGAAGGGTGAAGACGAGCGGCGGAGATGGAGAGCGAGTCGGGGCAAGGGTTGGGCAGGGAGAGCAAGGCGAACGAGAGAAAAGTTAGAGGGAGAAAAAAAACTGTTGAGAGGAGACGAACAGTTAGGTGTAGGGGTAATAGGAATTATCTCTGTAATGCTGTTTGACCATGCAGAATGCCTGGGCAATGCAGAGCACAGAACACGCTGAGTGTGTCACCCGGAGTGCCAGTCAAACTCTAATTAGAGATGCAGAGTCCGTGCAGGCAGGAAGAACCTTCTGGGTGGAAATAACCGACTGATCCAACACATTCTACACTCTATATACCAACAAAGTCAACACAAAGAAACTGCTTCCTTTTCCTGATTTCCTTTTAATCACAAATTCACATATGCAACCTCTCTTTATTGCAGGCTGTAGATGTGTTATTTTGGGCAAGTTAGTACGTTTGTTTCCCTGGTAAACACACCAACCTCTTCAGCCTCCTTCCCCGTCCCTCAGGGTCACTCATCCTATGGCAACATTCGGCATGCCAGTGGTGCTACACATGTTGTAGGACAGCAGCAAAAAAATAAATAAATATATATATATATATATATATATGATAATAATAATTGTCTGTTTTGTTTATCTGTAGCTTCAAACATTTTATAAAGGCCTGGATCGCAAATCACTCATCAAGCTCATGAATAATCAAATTTGCAACTCAATCGCAATTATAAATGTAGAAGTAAGGTATGTTTCTGCAAACCACAGATATGTTGAAACTTTACATTTCTCTATGTTACAACTTAACTTTGCTTAACTTTTCAATATGCAATGGTGAGAATGTATATATTGTTTATATTGTATGACACATAGTTACTGTAGTTTTGGGCTACAGCTTGCCTGCAGTATATTTGTTTATATATGTTGGTCAGTTCGCATCAATTATTGACAATTTTTCAGACAAAAATCAACAGGATCACTATCGAAGGAAAGGTCCAAATTTGATATTTATGGGGTAAATGTAGCCGTAAATGTTGTGGAATTTCAGCCTGCTTGACCCTTCGGGAGAGATGAAGAAGACTCGGAGTCGCCGATGACTTATGTTAAAGTTGTTTATAGAAACTTGCAATGAGGAACAAAATAACAGCACATCTGTCTGCGCAGAGTGATGCCATGATGTTCAGATCCCAGATGTTCAGATTATATCCACAGCTCAGGAAGCATCAGACATCTTGTGATCGATCGAGGGCCACCTTATCAGTTTTACACTAACAATCGGCTTTGCTTTGGCTTGGTTTGTCGGGGCATCTGTTCTGTAGACATATCTATGGTAGCTTTGACTCGCTATGTTGCACTGACTATGAGATATAAACTCAGAGTGGACGCCACTTTGCCCTTATCCAGACCATAACGATTGGACACGGTATGAATGACATCCTATCGTTTGAAGACAGAATGTCCTGGGAGAGTTATATATTTCCCTCCCACTGTAAAGAATGTCTTTTTATGTGACTTTGAGACAGGTTTGCTGTATTTTTCTCAATGAACGTCTGGGAGTTAGATGCATTCGTGTGTTTGTCAATTTGAATGCGCAGCGCATCTCAACTGGATGCTATCGATTAATCAAGATCCTGCAACATACACACGCGTGGAAGTTAAACAGGATTCTCTCCCAGCGGATTTACGCAAACTCCCCCCTTTCATTCGCCATCCTTTCCCTTTATGTTCCCGGCCTTTTTGAAGACGAATAACATTTTCCCGCATCCCATCCATCTCCCATCATTCACTTTTACCACCGCTCCTCCATCCTTTCTTCTCTCCATCCCTCCATCCCTCCCCTCTCCTGGTGTAAATCACATCAGTGAGCGGACGCAGAGCGGAGAAATCCCTTCTTTCTGAGGGAGGAGATTAGGAGGGAGCACAGACAACTGGATTTAAACAAAGATCACCTTCCCAACGGGGCTCATCCCTAAACTGGGAGCGGACTCACTGTGGACATTAAGCGTGTGTGTGTGTCTTTGTGTGTGTGTGTGTTAGCGAGCGTGTGAGGGAGTAAAAGGAGGAGAGAGAGGTGACGAGAGAATCGCCCTCATGTGTTTTAGTGTGTGTTTCTCTGTACGCGCGTGTGTGTGTTTGTGTGTGTGTGTGTGTGTGTGTCATGGTGATAACTGCATTATAAAAAGCAATCTGCATGGAACATCTCACCCGGAATATGAAATGAGATTTGTTTTTAAGCCGACGGAGTTCAGAGAACAATCATACGTGCAACCGACATGAGCACACACACACACACACATCGGCCTGATAACATGTAAATACTGACACCTGAAGGTCAGCCGCGCTCCTGCGGAACTGTAATGCATTCTGGGAGAAGGTGGGGGAAATTTACCGTTTGTTCGGTGAACCTGCCTTATCGGGGGCGTCACATGGAGGGACACCTCCCTCCCTCCCTACCCCGTCCCACCTTTCCTCTCTGCTGGTGGTGCTGCAAATTTACCACCTCCATCCAACCTGATCACAGGCCCGCTCCTGCGTCACATGACCGTCGCATGGCTGGTAAACTGAAGACCGGGCAGATTTATAGGGACGTAAAGTGTTCAGGAGGGACCATCGCGGTATAGATAACACGTCGGCCCGTGATTCCTCCATATTGCATATCGATCCATTCACGCCGATCGCTTCATGTGTGAAAGTGCGAGACGAGTGAAGGGACGTGTTATCTCAGCTGGCCTGTCGTTAATCCAGTAAATGGTGTTAAGATTTTCAGACCCTCAGCACTTCAACAGTACATTCAAACAGTGCGGGCATGAGCATTACCACAGCCCCAATATGCAGCTGCTGCTCATGAGGGATTCACAAAACATAATTAAAGACAATTTATCAGCTCAATTTGCTTAATTCTTAACCAACATTCAAGTTTTTTTTGTTTTTTTTAAGAGCCAAGGGAACCCCGTCTAAAGACACACAATCAATTACTGGATTGTCACTGGATTAATCATTTAATTACCATTAATCGAGCCAAGAAAATGTGAAGTATCTTTATTACAGATTTCAGGCTCCTGACAGGTTCTGTTCTATAGACTGATTTTTAATTCATTTTTGAACTTTTTTCAGACTAAACAAAGATTTGAAAAGTCAAGGCGCCTGGCATTTTTCAGTGTTTTCTTCACTGAAATAAAAGCTGACGGGTAATTCAATACTAGAAAGTAAGTGTGTGTGCGTGTGTGTGTGTGTGTGCGCGTACATCAGCCTTGAGCACAGCAGAGAGCAGCTTATCAACAGGCTGATCAACAGGCTGAAGAGGACGCACTTTAAGACAAATTAAAATATTCAGCTTTGAATAACAGTTTGTTCTGGAATTTTCCTTTTCACAAGAAAGTTCAAATAACTTGTTTGTTTTCATCCTGGAAAATGCAAAACCTCCTCCCACATTGAAAAATCTCTAAAAATGCAAACATCACAACTAGGCACGACATGTTACCCACTTCACTGAGTCGCAGATTCTCAGTGAACGTGTGCCGGAGGTTGCAACGTCACAAAATCCTAATGCTCGGATTCAAGGCATGCACAAAGAAACTTTTCATTCTAGAGTCGAACTGCACATGCATCATTCTGCACACTGAACCTCAGACGACCCAGTGACAAGGGGGGGGGGGACGGTGGCACATTCCTTTCTTACGTTTCTGCGGATGCCCTACGCGGACACACAAATACAAGAATTCGAAAAAGAGAAGCAAAACCTCACACAAACACTCCTGTCCCGACTCACGCGAACAAACGCTGCTAAAAAAAAAACACCCAAACTTTGCTCTCAGGCGAAGAACAAAAGAACAAAGCAGAGCTAAAATCAGAGCACTTATCATGCATTATTAATGGCGTGCATTTGGGTTTCCCCTTAAATCACGGGGCCGGTGCCCAAAAAAACAAACTGAGTCGCAGGGCCCGTGTTTCTGGTAGATTCAAAACTACAAGTGTGTGTTTTTTTCACGAGCGCGCTTCCAGGGGCGACACTAATACCTCCTCAGCGTGGACGGCATTGCATAAGATTATACACAGTTTATCCTTGATTTATGTGGAATCCCCTTCGCTGTGTAATCAGGCGGGCACTTTATGCATTCGTTTAGAGCATTATTACATTCCTTTTTTCGCAAAAGCAACCCCCCCCCCCGATTCATTCATTCTCCTCTGTTTACGTCGCCTTAATGAGCACAAGAGCAAATTTCTCATCTTACAGTTCTCTCTGTTGTCTTAAGCAGATTTTTTTTTTACCCCTAAATCCAGCGTTTTTTCTGACTCGTACTCTGAGAAAATCTTCTGTGTAATTCTTTTTTATTGTCCCCCGTGTAAAGCCAGCCTTGTCTAAGACCTTTCGGGGGTGGCGGTGGCCTTACACCGTTTTTGCTGGGCAAAGCGAGACATTCTAAAATTTGATGAGCGATTTTTTCTATTTATTTATTTTTTTGGTTCAGGGTGGAGACGAAGCTGGCCTGGGATGTTGAGGTCCTGGCCTCAATCAGAATGAGGCATGGGGAGACAAACGGAGGAAGGTGTACCGCATCTTTTTCTCAAGGGGAAGCGAAAAAAAAGCGTAACCTGTCTTCTAAGGCGGCGAGAAGCAGCGTGATAAACGGCGGCGGCGGCAGACAAACAAAGACCGAGAAGAATAAAAGCGGCCGCGAATGCGCCACTACATTCTCGCGGACGGCAGACAGTAAACAAGGCTGAGCCCCGGAGGTTTGTTCTCGGCGCTGGGACCCTGGATGGTGGAAAAAAACAAAGGCGGGGAAGGTTTTATGCAGCAGACGTACGGGGAGAGGGTGTAAAGTAAGTTAAGAAGCACGCGAGTGGAGGAGAAGGGGACAGATAGGAGGAGAAGTGTTGTTTCGCTCGCCGGCCCCGGTCCTCCTCCGGCCCCATGATTCATTGCAAATGAAATGTCACCCTGGCAGGCAGTAATGCAGGCCGGCCCGCTCCCCTGCAGCCTAATTGAATTTTACAGGCACATAAACAACAGTCGGCCCCGGCGACGAGAGAGAGAGAGAGAGAGAGAGAGAAAGAGGGAGAGAGAGAGATTATTGATGCTAGTGTTTACAGGTGGAGGCTTCTGATGTTCCATCAGAGACTATGTAAGGGCCTCTGGGGAACCGTAGCACAAAGCGCACAGATGGAGGGGGACGCTAAAGCGAGACCGCCACCGACACGACTCCCTCAAGACACACGCACAAACACACACATAACCACGACACTAAAGCTGCCCGCGCTCAGAGACACATACTCGCTAAATACCGCAACATGCCTTCACCAGAGCTCACCGGAGCTGCTAGTCAAAGTTCAATGACAAAACCCGCCGAGGATGCACAATGACTCTGAGCATATTTCACCGCACTTCCAGCAGATTGCGTAATTGTTTCAGGAAGGTTCCTGGAAAGGACTGTGTGATTTGGTGCTAATTACACCGCCGGAGTCAACTGCTCAGAACAAAGCAGCTGAGCACGCGCGCACGCGAGCATTACCGCAATCAAGCGTGCAATTTGACGAAATGGCGACTAAAGTTTTTTTCTGCAACGGAAAGTTTATCTGTACTTGAGGTGAAATGGACCGAAGTCTCTGCTCCCAGCCAGCGAGACGCTCGAAATTGTTCTGTCAGTGCAACTCAACTATTCGTCAGCAGCTACTGAACTCTCTGAACTGAACGTGATCGCATGCATTCTGCGAGGTTCCCTGCTCGTTCCTTAAAGGGGGGAAGTTCAGCCAAAACTGAAAATTCAGTCCTCCGCAAAACATTTCTGGAGCTTTCACAGCAAAGACAGCAGTATTGCAGTATTCTCCTACACAACTGAAGTAGCTGGGGACTTGTTTTAAATCATGAAAAAAAAAACTCATCTGGCATAATCCACGTTTCTTGGAAGCCCCAAGATCCCAAAATTGATTTGAAAAAAGACTTTATTTTGCACCCTTGACGTCCGTGCAGCTGCTTCGGACGGGCTGCCAGCTAATGCTTTTAGCTTATCAGCTACAGATTTGAAAGATTTCGGCTGTAAAAAAGGAGGTTAAATAACGTCTTTTCAAGTCAAATTGGGCTCCCGGGGCTTCTGGAGACTCAACATATGCCTGACTATGGATTATGGTGTTATTTATGACTTTTTGACTGTTTTTTTCCATTTTAAAACATGTCCCTGTTTACTTCAGTCGTTTAGGAGAATGCTGCATCGTTGTTTTGCTGCGAAGCTCCACATTAATGCTCGGAACCGGCCAACTTTCCACTGGCTCGAGGATGCGTTTGGAATGACTAGAATACATTTTTAGTCGAATGCATCCGGTTGTAACTTGCTATGTGCATTCTCTCCGTTTTCCCTATTTTCCCAGAAATCCTGTCATCATTGCAAAATTGCTAGACCCACCGAGAAGTTACCTACTTCATCATCTCCTATGCAAATGCACCACATGCTGAGAACTCTGTCCCTGACATTTCGGTGTAAAGTGTGCTTGAGAGTGCGCTCCCTTGTCGGTTAAGTGAGATGTGCTGGCGGAGCTTTTTTCTGCAGATGACAGCTCATGAAGACGCTATAGGAACAGTCAGCAGTGTCCCCTCGGGCGGCCCCGGGGGCCAGGTCAATTTGTCCTATCCTGATAGAGGACATCACCTCCGTGACAGCGGGGCAGGTTGGCAGGCAGTGAGGCATCTGCTGCACGGGGACGGACTCATTCCTGCAGCAACGGTCGATTCCTTTAAAATGAACAAACGGTATCAAGTGGCTCTCTTTGTCAGCGCTGCCATATGTTGAGCAAATATGAGGCATGCTTGATTTTACCGAGGGGCATACGACTTTAATTCCGATGAAGCCGGGTTTCTTTAATTATCAGAACGACCGGTCCCGTAGGGGGTACAGGATAATCGCTTAAAATACAAGAAAGCTTTAAAGGCACAATTAGTTTGCCGTGCTGTGAGGACTGACAACAGACGGCGTGAGTCTGTAAGAAAAGCAGCAGTGCTGTAAAGAAACGACGTACATTCCTGTCACCCCCACATAAGGCCAGAAACATGGTCAGCGCAAGAATGAGAACGCAAGTGGCAATGCTCGGCCCCGCTGGCACGAATGCGAGTCCCCCGGTGAGCAGACTCGACGTGTGCTCTTACGCACAGGTGGAGTTTGCAAATGTCAGACCTCAAAGGGGGGGATTGATGGGGGCATTTCCATGACCGCACCCGTAAACAAATGCTGTGTCTTTGGTGGAATACGTAGCGCTCTTTCCCACTGCAAGATAAAAAGGAAAGTGGAGAAGGAGAGAGGAGGAGAGGCGACGGAGTCATAATAAATATGCCGATCCGGGTGGACGCGTTCGGCCGGAGCTTCTCGTCAAACTGGTGAGCCGCGATCGTCTCGGGGCGGAGGTGAACCCGAACAGAAGGGGTCAGCTTCTGTTGTCGTGTCGGGCGCGCGGCGCTCGGGGTGCAGCCCACGCTCGCGTCGCATTCAGAGTTCTAGACGACACATTGCAGAACGCAGCAACTCCGGAAATCCATCCTGCACAGCTCGAAGCGTCTGTGTTGTGTCTTGCGTTCGTGTCTATGTACGTATGCCATATGGAGCATGTGGCTGGCCTAAGCAAGAGATTTGAGTACTTCTTCCAACACCGGAAAATAGTCTATTTCGAGCTAAATCCTAACAATTGACAATGCCCCCCCTCCCCTTCATTTATGGCTGTAGTACAGTTGATTCCACTGGGTAACTACTCCCGTGTCAATTTCATCCTAGAGGAGATGGGCACTCTGGGGATGAAGAGGAGAAAGTGGGAGCCTTCAGTTCATTTACTGCCACTTACAGCTCTGACAGTCAGCCTCCTGCGAGCCCCTCCGACCAGCGGACTTACACAGGCGCCACATACAGAGCCGCTGCCTTTAAAGGTAAAAAGGAACTGTCATTCCAAAGCTAGCAGGTGTGCTGTTCGGGGGGAAATCGAGAGGAAACTCTGCCTTTTGTCAGAGTGGGGATTTGAGCCGGACCCTGACACACACACAGCTCTTCGGCTTTGTAAACACTGTAACTGGCGGGCCGAGGACTCGATACTACTGGAGTGTGTAGGTTTGCTGTCACGGCCTTTTCCAAGCTGGAAACCGGAGCGCTGGTTTGCGAACGCTTGGAGAAAGAGAGAAAGGCGAAAGGTAAAGCAGCAACATCGTAAGCCTTATCGATGTAGTGTGTGCAGGAATGTATTTGGATTGTCCGTATTATGAAAGAAACACTTCCTTGGCCTCCTGATGTTTAAACTGCTGACCACTGCGACGCCCCAAGTCCGAGTCCACCCTTCCCCCCTCCTCATTTCTTGTCATATCTCGACTACTACTAAGTGAAAGCCGAAATATTTCGGAACCAGCTCTTTGGCTCTTACTTCCTGGGCTTCAACTCAACTAATGAGATTATTCGAGCCTCGAGAGAAACTCCACTTTGGGGAAACGGTTGTGTAACCAGAAACTCCGATCTGCTTCCACTCTGTCTGAAACTCGCCAACCTGTCATGCTAAAACGTTTGTCTTCCTATCTAACGGCCAGCAACTGCGCGTCTGTCCGTCTTGCAGGCGGCCCACCTGCTTATTCATCTTGCTACTTAGCAGCGAGTCTGCTCGCTTCTCGCCGTCTATCCCTCCTCTTCCCATCTGTCTTTCCGTCTAATCGTCCGCTGGCCGGTGTATCTACGTCTATCTGACTTACAATTGCTGCCCCATAAACCGGGATGAGATTTATCCTCGTGCCAAATGAGAAATAACGATGCGGTATAGATGAGGCTGGCGGGATGAGATAACACGAGGGGGGAAGGGCAAATAAAAAACAGAGAGGGGCATGTGTGTGGGTGTGTGTGTGTGTGTGCGCACGTCTGCAGGCATGTGCATGCACTCGGGGAAGTTATGAGCTGTCGAGTTAATTGGTGTGATAATAAACATCCATCACAGCCTCCGCAACGAGCCGGCACCTCGCGTCCTCTTAGTGTTTTTTGATTTGGAAAAAAAAAATGCTGAGGAGGTAACTAATGCTTTACAGAGTGCAACGCAAGATGTGGGACTATTTTTGGGATTTAAAAAATGCGCCCCTCCAGTGTGTGTGTGTGTTTATGCGACATGTCCCTGGCTCAGCAGGACTCCCCCCCCCCCCCCCCCCGACTATGACCTTCCCTCCAAGCAGGCCCCTGTTTCTCTCATTCCCTCGCGCCCTTCCGACTCTCTCCCTTCCCAGCCCTAAATCCCTCCGTTCCGCTGTCTCCCTCTTCCCTCCACCCTTGCCTCCTTCATCCCCTTGATCCACCCGTCCCCTCTCTCGGTCTCACTGGATGACGCCCGCAGCACCTTGATCCAGAGCTCGGAACGGGGGGCTTCATAAATACACCATCCATCACCGCTGGCCGGGGCCAGTTAAAACCGCGTGACACGCACTGCATTGATTTGGTGTGTCTGGTCGGTTGTGTGTGTGTGTGTTTGTCTTCTCAATGCCATGTCAACACAAACACACAGAATATACAGTAGAGCCAAACAAAAAGGTAGAACACGAGCGTCGGGCCGTGCTTAAACACACACGTCGCTCGAGTGATTTTTCCGTGTGTAATGATAAGGAACACTGAGCGTCTGTGTTGACAAACAAGCACGTGTGTGTGTGTTTCTGTGTTTGCATGCTTCCGTCCGGACATTACATATGCATCGTGAGCGCACACGCTAGAAGGGAAGGCAACAGCGGCGGGTGCCTAAACTGAGATGTACAGCTTGTGCGTACACATGAATGTCGCGCATGAGCGGGTCGACCGATAACTCCTCGTGCAACATTTTCTGTGTGTGCGTGTGTGAACCTGGCTTAACAAAAAGTGCATGGGTAAGCATGTGTGAACTCGTGCTTCCCCGTGTCTGATTTCTTTCAATCTGTGCAAATACGGCGACGGTTCACTGCGCACCACAGACTCTCGCACTGTTCCGCACTCCGCCATCTCGGCGTGTCCCTGCTTGATGGATGATAGCGAGGGGAAAATAACTAATTCAACAGTAGATTTACATTGTTCTGGATGGCGAGCGGCGCAACTCGCACAGGGACCCGGAGTGAGAACGGGAACGAGGGGGAAAGTGGGGAAAAGTCCAGCTCCATGCACCTACACATCGCATTCTCGACGAAGGCCAGCGTTCCGCCTGCGTGCTGATGTTTATTTTTTGCGTATGCATCACTTGATTACTAATGAATTAAGGCGGGAGGTTAAAATGATGGACTTTAAGATCACCTATAGACGTCTGGTGGGATGTTTTGAAGCTCTGAGTCGGATGCAGAAGATCCAAACAGGAAACCTACGAGGAGCTGAGCCGTGACAAGCAAACAGTAACCACTGTGGGTAAAGGAAACACAACCAGAGCTACCTCTCTTCAAACTTTAAAGCGAGACTAACTTCTGGAAAAAAAATAAAAAATACTTACACAATATTACTCCAACAAATCAAAAAGTTTAATTCACAAGCAATAAAACGGCTCTTTCTTAAATTCAGTACACCCAGGGGTTTTTAAGTTATAGTCTAACTCGGTCTGGTATGACCAGTAGCTTCATTTGGCTAATGTTCAATAGAACCTGAGACACTATACTGTATAATGAACATCGGTGAATCAGATCAATGACTTAACGGCCCGATCCTAACGTCCGCGCTCACAGACTTGGAGTCACGTTCCCAGGTAGACTGCGAAAGGTTCAGGGCCGTCCCGCTGTCAAATCGTGACAGTGACATTTTGAGCCCTTTACGACCACGTCGGGTCAAATTTGATCCATATAGCACCCATTCACAACAAAAGCTATCACATGTCACTTTTCAGTTACAGCAGGTTCCCCCGATAAGCTGGCACTCAGGCGATAGCGGTGAGAGAAAACTGCCAATCTTGTCACTTTCTGCCACCGTTCACTATGAGTTACAAACTTTATTATCTTAATAACCGCCACAAAGGAGATGTTAAATCACTTTCCCTCTGACGTTACTACAGTCCAAGTTTTTTCTCTTTCTGGGGGATCCACCATTTACCGTATGTAGAGATGGATGACATGACAGCCCTCCAAGTGTAAAGGCCAAAACATCTCTCTTGACAATTTTGGTTTTAATGAGTAATTTGATGTTATAAAAAGGGGGGTGGTAGCATGACTGACAGGTGAGCCCTGGCTCACTATGAGTCAGGTGGGTGGATTGGCGGGGGAACTCCATAACCCGATCACAGACTGTGGGTCTAGATTGATATCACTGACACAAGATGGCAGCACATTTTTGCACCATTTTTGTACAGAGACAGGAAGTGGAGACATCTTTATATACAGTATGTCAACGGGATCCACCATCTGGTGGCTGTTCTTCAGCACTAAAGAAAAATGTATTGCCACCAAAGATGGTTTGTAATCTGTACAGCGGGAGGAATCTGTCTCCTATAGCACAGACCGTGAGCAAGTGTTTTAATAAGATCTTAAAGGAGACATATTATACTTATACATTTTCTTCTTGCGCAGGTAAAACCCCCGGAAGCTCCTTTCTCCCACAGAAAAAGCTGCTCCGGAAATGCCTCGTCAGTATACCCACCTTTAATTCCCTGACTTTGTGACATCACACTATGACACCGTGTCACACATAGGCACTTTTATGCCTAGAAGCTAGTTTGGCACGCGGGAATTAATTTAGCACAGCTGCTTTGTTGTTGTTGGCAGTGCTGGCTCAGGCATGTTTGAGCTGACCAATCAGAGCAAGGGACAACACATAGCGAGGACTTACGTGTTTTCTGAGCATTAAAGCATGTAAACCTATTCTAGTAGTCACCCAAAATAAAATTAGTGACCTGAAAAACACAATACTACAAGATATAGATGAGAACAACGAGTAAGAAGGGTTGTTGGAGTATGAGAAGCAACCTAAGAGGGATCCAGGCACCAGAAAGATTGTTATAATTTTGTACCTTTTAGAGACACTTCTACAAAGATTAGACTTTCTATTCAGAGGGGTGGTCACTTGTCCCACTTTGTTGCAAAGTGGTGTTTGGACATCACAGGAAAATTAAACCTTGTCAAGCCAAGACAAGAAAGCTCCGAGACATTCAAGCTGTCATCTCTCAATTTTTTTTTTTATCTGCGTTGTGTGTGGGCAGTCGTGTTTTGCTACTCTTGAGAGAACCCGACAGTTTTAAAGGCAATCAAGGAAATCTCATTGCATTAAGGCCCCGTCCACATGCATGTATACGGGATAACCCACGTCTGCCATCCTCCCTCCCTCTCTCTCTCTCTCTCTCTCTCTACCCCATCTCTGTCTCCACCCACCTCACCCCGCCCCCCCAATCTCTCGGTGCGCCGGTGGACCACAGGCTCGGCAGGAGACCTCTATACCACAGCACAGTGGAAATGTCACCCATAACACTCGCCTCAGGACGCCAATCACTTCACGCTGCTCCCCACCGCGAGAGCGTGTGTGTGTGCGTGAGAGAGAGAAAGACCAACGAATGAGTGGATGTGTGTAAAGAGAGCATGTACCAATTATTGATACTGCGTGTGCACCAAATCCCCCACATCTCCACCAGAATATAAAACAGGATTCAGCCAAAAGTGAAAGTCTAGATTTATGTTCTTCATGTTTCCGCTCGGTGGCGCGTGAGCCTCCGGGTGCTAATGAGCCCGTCCGTCTGAGGGGATTATGGGTTGTCTGGTCAATAAGAGGACTGCAGGTGTTTGTGGAACTGTGTATGATTATACATCAAAACAATGAGCCCGTGTGTGCGTGTGTGTGTGTGTCTGCTGAGTGGTAAGCAGCCTTCGGTAAGGCGTGAAGACAGAAACAGATGGAGTGGGTTACGGACAAATAACGCACATGAGCCTGCGAGAGAGTGGGAGTGGGCCCATGTCTGAGCGCGCATATGTGGTGTTGTTTGCATTTCGGGCACGCATGTCCTACTGTGCGAGTGTGTGGATGTGCAAATGCACGTGTCGAAGCAAACTCCAGTGTATGTTTACGCGCATATGTGTGGGCGTGTGCAGTTACGAGCGTGCATGTAAGGGGGTGGGGGGGGGAGCGCAGGTGGACTGGAAATGTTATTTTTTATTGGGCTCTGGTGTGTATCGGTGAGTACGACGGAGGACACGCAATAGGTTAGGTGACGGCGAACAGCAACAAAACGAGGAGGGCGGGGGGATGGAGAGCCAAGCTGGCACAGGCTGGCAGGCCAGACTCCCTGTGCAGCCAGGGGGGAGGGCACTCTGTCCTCACGGCAGGCCCCTCTGCAGAGCTGTGAATACAGAGACAACAGCCGGCACACACGGTCCCATATGATAGAGTAGCCACAAACAGTGATGGCATCGCAGTCTGTCACATGCGAGCACACATGTACAAATGCACAATATGAGTTTGTGTCATCTGAGGTTTATTTCTAATAAATGACGACTGCGCTTTTAGCATTGGATAATCATCCGTCACGCGGCTCATGCACATGCTCCATGACCTGAAAACCATGAAATTATTTCATGTTATGCACCTGAGATGTTAGCAACGACATGGATGGAGCCCAATCTTGGAACACTGGGTCCAGGATTGTTAATACGTCCATGGTGGGATGCGTGGACACGGGAAGCAGCATCTCTCAAAATGTCATCATTAAAACAGTCAGTTGATTCTCCACACGATATGACAACTGTCGTTGATCATGAAGCCTAAGGTTACTTGACAAATCAATCAAGTGTATGGACTACACCGCCGGTAGATCCGTGTTATATATGCTTCTCTCCTCTGAGAAACATCTGTATCAGACACAATGGGTTTAGAACTAACTTTCTCTAAGCCGAATTTACAAGAAGTCCTAAATAATTAAGAATTTGTCGGAAAAAGTGTTACACAAATGTTTTATAGTTTTTCTAACTCAACAACTAACAAAATGTAGAGATTTTGTAATGGAGTCTGGGGAATTTCTCTCCCTCTTAATCTCCTTGCTTTTGTCGACTGCAGTTGGTGTCTGCTGTATTTAAATTTTTGTTCACAACTATTAGATACATCTTCCACTGGCCATTTAAATTAAAACAAAAAACACACCATGTGCTATGACGTCATTATATAGACCGACGTCCAGCGTCACTGGTGGGATGTCGGGATCTCATGATACTGCAGGTTCATTTTGTTATCGCTTCCACAACACTTCACCCCATCGGGTTTGGATTCATTTAACTCAAGACAACTCAGGTGTCACCGTGTGACTCATGTGACTCCAACAAGACAATGAAAATAATCCTCATTAATCAACACGACTGATGGAGCGGTTCCAATGCGCGACAAACACCCTCCAGACTCATTCTGCAAATCCACTTACCTTTTGACTTAGATACATTAAAGATATTTTTTTTTTCATTTCGCTCTTGTGACCAAGCCGAGACCCGCATGCTACCTTTAATTACAGCTTTAAAGCCATTCCTGTTAAGTCTTACTTGTGAATGGTTGCGTGCGCCGCTGTGCTCGTCTTCTTTTGAGCATTTCCACAGAATAAGTAGGTTTCGCCGAGGTTAAATGGGATCAGACAGATATATCGAGAGATCCCACATCAATTTTGAACAGATGGAAAGTTATTAGTGGAGGTTGAATGGGGATGGAAGAGGTGATTGTGGGACAGCAGGGCAATTGCTCGACAGTGCCTCGTCACCTGCAATATATCATTTTTAAAAGGAGGAGGAGGGATGCGCGTGAACGACAGCCATGTTGCTTGAACGCATCTGTGCATGGGTTTTTCTGTGTACAGAAGGGATAAGAAGGGCAGGGAGAATGAGCTGCTCGACTACTTCCAGAGGCTGTGCCTACATGACACGCTTGGATGTGCTCCTGTACTTGCAAGCTGTCTCGGGCACCAGCGTCCCTCTGTCGCGTCACTTTCAGGACATCATGAATTACATAATCTGACATCATCAAACTTATCTTCGGGGCTTTGAGGCAGCTCGTCCTCAAGCAAACCTTCGACTTGTCAGAGTCTCACCCGGGATTTACAAAAAAATGAGCCCCGTCAGCAAATGCGGCCCAAAGTCACATCTTTGAACAAACAGCGGAGGCAGCTGGGGATGCACGTGACTTGACAGAGCAGGTTAAAATCACAGAAAGGTCTCGGTCGGGTCATTATTTCTCGTCTGGGTAAACAAAACAAAAAAAGATCACGTGGTCATGTGTAGACAAAGAAACAGCAGCAACACATTCTTATGCAACCAGTTAACACAGCCTTCCACCACCAAACTATCAACTTCTTAAATGCTATGTTTGAAGATTTTCATGATCATAAAGATACACACATCTCGTCATCTGATTGGTTGCTTGGTCGGTTGGTTGGTGGGTGAGATGTTTGTTTGGTTGGTTGAGGAGCAGGTTGGTGGGTGGTTTGGTCGGCAGGGTTGTTGGTTGTCAGCAGGATCACACAAAAACGACTTAATAGAGTCTCATGAGTGTTGAATGGAGGATGGGTCTTAGAGTCCAGACTAGACCCCATTAACCTTTGGTGTGGATCCAGATAAAGGCACAGACCCCAGACTATTTTTTTTCACTTACTTTAACATTCCCGAGATTAGCCATTTTCTTTCGTGGTTGGTTTAATATCCAGAGTGATACAGGGCTATCAACTTTGACATTGGCCTTGGCTCAGTTCCATTTTAGGTATTATAATTTCAAATTCTTATCATGGTAGTAGTAAGCTATTATATCAGTTACAACAATTTATATTCTACATTTTAAATTGTTGTAAATCGTTCAGCACTTGCCTGATTAAATAGAGGGCTTCTAGAAAAAACTAACAACTCAACTTTGTATGTGGTAAGAAGAAAAGCTCTGTTTTCAGTTTCGTGGCGATGCATTTTTCAGATAATCCAACAGGTTGATTTTTTTTTGAATTGTTTATTTCAGCTTAAGCAGAAGGAGAACTCTCTAAACACATGAAGGATTATAAATATGTGTGAATTCAAAATCACCAAAAATGGAGAGATTGGATGGTTTCTCACTGAATAACAATCATTTGTAAAAATATGCACAATGTCGTTGGGTGAAAATAACATGCCTCTTACAGCAAAATGTGTGTCCTAGAAGGAAAAAAAGAAACAGTGCTGCTGTTATCGGCTGCGCTGTTAATCTTCCCTCATTGTCACAATTTTGATTTATATTCTATTGTGCCTCCTGTAGTTAATTTCTATTTACTGCTGACAAAGGGGAGCATTATATTTCTCATCCTCACCTATGCAAGGTTTACATATTGTGTTTTAACCCCATGATTTGAAATAATAAATCATGAGGTGAGTAATATTATAAACAACCACCTGTGTCGTATCGGCTGGTTTGGTATGTTCCTTGAATTGTTCCTTGAATTCCTGAAAAATACAGAAAACGGATGAAAAAGAAGGGAAGGAGAGAATGCAACGACAAGCTAGCTGTCTTGTTTGTCTTAAAAATCTTGTTTTATGCCGTACCGACATCATACCCGTCATTTACTTTCCATCCAACAGTTTCTCTCGCAGGATCCTTAACTGGATGTACGATTCAGCTCAGTGGTCATGAGTGAGGCGGAGGAGAAATGAGGCTGTCATGTCGGTTGAGTTAGCAACATGATTAAGCTGGATGCCAACCTTTTCTAACTTTGATGCATTCATGTCGGCTGTGTTTAATTCATGAGTCCGATGTGGAAGGATTGAAAGTGGTAAGGGTGAGGAGAGGAGGAGAGGAGGAGAGAGGGGATGTCGTAATTTGCTCGTTTGATTCTGCCCGTGGCCAAAGTTGAAATCTTCTCATCCTGCTTTACATCCTTTATCTCTAGCCTCTTTTATTTATCAGTAACCCCGGCGACCTGAACTTTCTCTCTCCCCCACATCAACATTAATCTTTCAAAGACGACCGATTGTACCGCTTTTTCTTTTTTCTTTCCCTTTCCTTCTGTGTTTTATATCTGTTCTTGTGCATGTAAAGTATCTTGAAAGTTAAAAAAGGTCAAAGTCCAACAGAAGCTCCCGTTTCCCACAGAAAGCACTGCTCCTAAAACGCCTCGTCAGTAGTCCCGCCTTTATTTTGGTGACTTTGTGACATCGCACTACGTCACCGTGTCACGTGTTCGCATAATTTATACCTAGAATTTAAATAGCAAAGCTGCTCTGTTGCTGTTAGTGGAGCTGGGTCAGGCATGTGTGAGCCGACCAATCAGAGTGGACTGGGGATTCAGGAGCCTTAAAGAGACAGGCGCTTAAACATAATGTCTCCTTTAAGTTTCTCTGTTTTACACTTCCAACCTCTCATCCTTACTCTCATCCAACATGCATCTCTTCCCATGTTTTTCCCCTGACGTCCTCCCCTTGTTCTTCACTCTCATTCCCATCCCTCTCAGGAATCTCTCCGCGCCGCCATCGTGCACCTTTGAACTCATCCTCAGCTTTTACAACTCATATTTTATGCAACCGCTTCTAATGCGGCGCAGCCTACAACTCCGTGTGTTCCCCTACTATATATTTTTTCTCCCCCACCAACCTTTCATTTACACCCAAACCCATGACGTCATCTGCTTTATTCTTGTCCTTTGCATCCCTCCCTTATTTCCTTGCATCATTCTCCCTAGGTGAGGGAAGGCAGGGAAAGATGAATAGCGAGCGCTTGGCCTCCCTCCAGCTCGCATTTTCAATAACCGAGAGACATTTTTAATGGTCCGTCCAGCGAGCGATCACGTGCACACAGGTCCATGTGCGCCTACACAAGTATGTCTCTGCACTTACATCAGTGCGGGCAAACGTCTGTCAGTCCTAGTGTGTATTTACGCCGCCCGCCCACTTGTTGTATGACCAGCTGACTAAATAAATACATCAGGCCCAAAAAGAACACATTTGTCCGTCTCCCCCTGGTGAATGTGAATTATTTAACATGAAAGCTGGGGAGAGAGATGACTAACAGGAGCGGGTGACGTGGCTGGAGAGGAGAAAGATGGAGAAGGATGGAGGATGGAGGATGGAGGGAAGGGGGGGTGAGGAGGACCAGATGGGCAGCGCTGGCACCGAGCCAGAGGGAGCCGGTATAAAGGAGAGGGGTAAAAAAGAGTGTGTTTAAAAGAGAGGAATGGGAATGGATGGAGCTCGAGGAGGGAACGCGGGGATTGGGTACGCGACGGCGGTTGCTGAGAGGGAGCTTTTGTGTGACGGCGCAAATCAATTGGAGGGGAAGTGAGTGGGGGGGTGTGGGGGAGAAAACAAAAGTCAAGAACGAATATAGGAAGCGACCCCTGTCTGAGACAAAAGAGTCATGGAGGACATGACAGGAAGTGACAATAGACAGAGGGGAGGATGAGCGTAACAGAGGGAGCGACTTGAGAAACATATGAATGGCCACTGGTGCCAGAATTAGAGCACACGCCAGTGAACGCACACACACACACACACACTCGCTCTCTCTCTCTCTCTCTCTCTCTGCTGCATACACACATCAGATGAATCGCATGAGTGTCTCCCAGCCCGTTAACCTGACTCACCCCATCTCACCCTTGCCACATGGTCCTCACGGGGGTGGCGGGGGGAGAGGTTTTTGGGAGAGACAGAAAGCAGCATGCTAGAGGGAATATTGAAAAGAGGGGGAAAATAAGAAGGCTAGGGGAGAACCAAAGCGACCCAACAGACGCTTTTAGAGGAAGTCATGTCGCACCGGCGGAGATCAGTGGGATAGAAATTAAGTGCACACTTCTTAGGGGAGTGCACGGGGGGGGGGGGGGGGGGGGGGAAGTGAAGATGCAAAACGGGGGAGGAGAAGGAAGGCGTGCAGTAAATTATAGAGAGAAGGATAGCAGTGGGAAGGAATAAGCGGGGCGGTGAATGCGCCTGGAGCCGGTTTTGTGGAGCAGCAAACAACGGAGATAATAAGAGAATGCGCTGAAGGCGTGCGCCACACTCGGTAATTATATAGAAAAAGAGCAGGGCCGCCTTAATTAGAACAGGATGGAGCTCGTGAGCGCGACGCCGACACACGCACGGAAATGCGGCACTCGCGAGGTAAAAAAATCATTACATAATTCATCCTTCCCCTCGGCCTGTTCCCGCTGGTGGCACTTCATTACGAGACGAGAAACACGCCCGTGCTCATCATCGCCGCCACAACTGCGCGCGGGGTCAAGATATAGTAACACAGCACTGCCTGTGGATGCTTCTCCACTGCAAGTATATCACTCCTAACGGCTCTGTTTGTTAATTCCATCTTCTTCCTCTAAAGCACTTTATTACACAAGAGGAAAGCTGACCGGGCACATATGCTAATTTACCAACAAGGCCCTCATTCACATTTATACTCCTCTTCACGTTCACAACTCGCGGCTGGTCAAGTGCCACCGCAGCGTTCCAGACTTCTCCGCAACGAGGGATTAAGTGTTTCTGTCATTGTGTTAAGACGCCAGGATTCTCTCCATTCATTCGCTGGTTCTCTCTCTCTCGCTCTCTCTCTACAGTTTATAGCTCGTTCTTTTAAAGAGACAAAATAGAATTTTAACCAACGTAAGCATTTTTATTGTTTTGGCTTTTACTACAAGTAGGTATTAATCACAAGCAGGGGAGTTTCTTATTTGAGTGTTTTACTGATTGAAAAGCCTCGCTGACATGTTTGTCTGCATTCCACTTTTGAATATTTGCAGCAGATTGATGATTATCATTATTGTCTGAGAGACTGTCGATCCGTGTTGACTTTTCTGCATTTTCATGTTCCTGTTAATGGAGCTAATGTGACTACAAACGTGAGCTCGGGCCTGTTCGGTTTCATTTTTTTCATGAAGAAAACAAACATTGGCAGTTGCTTTAATCTAAATTAATCCAGTGTTGCCTGGGTCTGTTGGGACTGTAAGGCTGCGTGTGGTGGTAATCTTTGTACCCACTGCACAACACTATCTCCTTACAGCATTATCAGCAGCTACTCACCGGCTATTCAATACTATTGACCCGCACTGAGACACTGAATGCATTTGCACTCACTCCGTCGCAGAAATAGACCCCGGGAGTAAATAAGACGTAGTTCCACGAGCTGCGCTGACCGTGGCGCAAACACGCAGAGAAATTAGCGGAACATTGTGCTCTGCATGCATTACATTTACGTCTCACTGCGGTCGACCAATGCGCGTTCTCGGAGCACACGTACGTCAGGGCGAGGGCGACGCACTCGAGCTGTGGCGGCGCTTTCCTTTTCTAGCAGCAGCCTCAGTGTGTCTCTCTCACACACAGAATGACATCAAGCAAAATGTTAGCGTGTGCTGTGTGAGTGCGCACACACACACACACACACACACACACACACAGACTACGTGCTGCTGGATGTGTGTGTGTATGTGTGTCCTTATTATATGTGTGTATGAGCAGTCCCAGCGCAATTCCTCAGTTTAGTGGAGCATTACGGCTGATCAATAGCTCTGGTGCGGTGGGAGATGTCGGGGTAGGGGCTGCATATTCATACCATTACAGCTGAACTGAGATATTAGGCACTACGGGGGAAGTGTGTGTGTGTGTGTGTGTGTGTGTGTGTGTGTTGATTTGTGTCTATGCGTTGATCAGTCTTAAAAGAAAGTGGCAGGCCCTGTCACCTGGTAGACCACACCACCGCTCGCCTAACTGTCACCAGGGGAAGGTCAAGAACTTAAGATTCGGTATCTCCCGCGGTGCTGTCACCCGTCTCCACCGTCCTCGTCCGCCTGGCTCGTTCCTGCTCTCTCCTGACTTTGCTCATCGCTACTCTCGTTTGTCAGATTTCACCGTTTTCGGCTCCACTTTCACTGTCGAAAAGGCATCGTTGGTAATTACGAAAAACACGTAAAGCAAGACACACTTTGCGTGCGCACGGACCCGACTGTCCATACCAGTGAGTACTGCTCATCTCCGTCTGTTGAACACTTAGCGGGAGGGCAGACACTCTGCACGGCAGCCGAAGTTCTGCATGATTTGTGATCAACAGAGTTACTTTCACTAATACTTTTTTTCTCATTTCACTCTGAATTTTATTTCGGTCGCTCACTAAAAAGACGAGTTTGTTCAGAAAAATATGCAAAGCGTTGGGAGAAGCGTGAGTACTGTAACGGCTCCTCGTTAACTTCGCCCAATGTTAAAAGGACACAGGCGGCTATAAAGAGAAGGGAGCGTTTTTCTTTCTAAGTCTGCCTCTGTCTGTCTTCTTTCCAGGTGTCTCTCACTTTCCCTTACCCACCTGTTTTTCCCCCTTTGTTGTACTTCCAAAAACACCATCGTAAAAAAGATACACAATTTCTACCACAACTTCTTCGACCATATGCCTAAAAACTCTGCCTCTTTTCATCAGATTTTAAGTTGCGAGTGCGCAGGCTGCCGTTAGATAAATCTAAATGTTTGTGGGACAAGCCTCGGCTTCCACTCGCACAGCAGCCGTAAATGGATATAGACACATTTTCCCGTCAATACTTCTGTCTGCTCCGCCGCCTATTTGAGACCTGTCGATGGAAAGAACTGCGAAGACGAGGTGCGATTGTACGAATTGTGCCACGTCGCTCGATGATCTCTAACAAAGCCGCGGCAGCTGGCCCTGAACGCCGCCCGCATCATTATCTCAACGTTGTCTGTAGCGGTGTTTCAATCAACGCCAATTAGTATTAGAAAGGTAATCACTGGTTTTGTTGATGGTATCATTATTGAAACAGCTTTGCAATAAAAAAAGGCCAAAATGAAAAGAAATGGGATAAAATACGAGCACATGGAAATAAAACGATGCCTCTAATAAATTCAAGGGTAACGTCACCAGTTTTACACCTTGAAGTGTGTTTATAGGTCCTCGGGAGTACTACTGCTATGTGTGAAAGTAGTATAAAGCCTTTTGTGGCTCCAGAGGAAGCCGCGTCTACTCTGATAACCTGCCTCTAGTGATGTCACTCAGATGCTAAGTTGCATTGTGGGTAATGCAGGCATCAGGTCGAAAGAATGAGTGGAACAGAAAAGGCGATATATTGATTTTTGATATTAGTTTTTTACAGTTATAAAAGTGCAAAGCTAGCTCAGTGGACCGCCTTTCAAAAAAACCTGGCACCTATATTACCCACAATGCAACTTAGCCACCGAGTGATATCACTGGAGGCAGTTTATCAGATTACATGTGGCTTCCTCTGGAGCCACAAATGGCTTCACATGACTTTTTTCACATATGCAGTCGTACTCCACGAGACCTGTAACCACACTTTAATGTGTAAAAATGATGGAGTGACCCTTTAATTAGTGTGCTCAATCATACAGATTCCATGCGGTGTGCACATTCTCATTACAGATTCTTCTTTTAAAGATAATCAGATAATACCCAGCGAGCATGTTTCCACTGAAAAGACCAGAAAGTGCGAGTTTCCTCACCGACCACTTGAAGATTTTAATTAAATATTCACATTCAGACCATATTTCACTGGGATTTGCAATTCTGGCTTTCAACTTTCAAATTTGGATGAGGTTTCTCAGTCGGGCTCCAAAATAAAAATATGCTCTCATTTGCACATTATAGATGATACAAAGGTGTCTCGCAGCAGAGTCAGGGATCAAAGCCACCAGTCGCCCAAAAATCATCGTAAGATTTAGTAACACAATAAGCTCAAGGTGAAGATCACTAACAGGGGTTTTACCTTAGATCAAAAAAACGGAGCAGCAAGTCGGTGCGGTAGATCTGACACACCACTGATAGCAAACATCAACCAGAACAACATCAGAAGAGTTCAGCGCTTCCTACTAAATTCGCCCTCAATTAAAATGCACGCAGTCTGTTGTCCGGTGACTACAACGCCCACGTCGCATTGCACAACAATGCAAGATGGGGTGTGAAAGCCAACAGCGACAGTCAGCCGACCAAACTGCAGCTGCTGTATGAGCAATGGGCTGTGACAAAAGATCCCAATACTGTCCCTCTGTGTTTACGTCAGAGTGCTACACCCCACGCCGCCCACCGGCTTTACACCGACAGCGCTCCATGTAAGTGTACGTTTGTGTGTGTGTATGCGGAGGCCATTTAGGCTACAAGGAAATGTAAGAGGAGAGGCTGTGTTGTTAAACTCGATGAGGAAAGAGTACATTAGTCACCGGGTCACACGTTCGGACTGTTCAGCCTTGCGGTTCACACGCCACGCCTCGCATGTCGATATGTGTGACAGCATCCTTCGAACGCACGCATGAAACGAGGCAACGCCGAGGCCCTCAGCATCGACGTGAGCGTCAGTGGTGAACAAAAGGGCAGACATGAGCCGAGATCGAGCGAGAAAAGGCCTCCCTGCGCTCCTATTGTCCGTCCTTTAAGAGTAATGTCCACTCTGCGTCGTCCTCTTTGTCTCAGCGCTTGTTAACAGCGCTGTCGCTTTGATTTCTCCCCGCTCATGTGCAATCCTTTCGACCATCCTTCACCACTCTCACAATATTTCCGCCGCTCCCACGTCTCTTTTCATATGGATCAACCCTCGCCGCTCTCTCATCCTCCCTCTGTTCTTTTAATCTGCACAGCCTCGCTTAGTCTTCTGCTTTCCATTCTCTCCTCGCATGTCTTCCTCTCTTCTGTCTCACTAAAGAAATCTTCATCTTTTTAAAGCCTTTTTTTTGTGTCCATAATTGAGTCTAAAAGGTATTATTTTCTTCAAGGGGAGCTCCGTCAATTTTGCACATTGAAGCATGTTTACAGCTTCGGGGAGAAAATATCTGAAATTCCAGTGGTTTGGAGTCAGAAAGGAGTGAGTGTGGCGGCCCTTTGTAGCACCGCCTCTCATCTCCGCTTGAGAGGAGCAGCTTGAGGCTATATTAGCCGCTATTAGCACATCACACCTGGAACTGAGTTGCACTGTGGATAATGTCATGTAGAATTAAGGAAGAGAGTACCTCTGGTTCTGCTGCATCAACTTTGCTCCTTTTTTTTTTTTTTTTTTAATCAAAACTGTCCATCCTGAGGCTAATAATGTTATACAGTTATGATGCCAACTGCTAACATGACATAGTGTCGTGAAATCATTTCAATCGTCAGCCACCAACTTTTTTTTGTCTTATTTTGTCCTCTTCCAACATATCGACAATCATTTCAGTTTTGACTAAACTAACTTTGCTTGCAGATTTTTGTCTGTTCAAAAGGCTCAGAAATAAAAATAAAAACAGCTGGCATAAGTGCCCACTTAAATATGATAAAGTGTCCTCTAGGGCTCCCTTCAAGTTGACAAAATGTGCCCCACCATATGCAGCTGGTGCCCTTTTGATTTTTTTTGCCCCTGCCCCTAAAACATCCTGTGTCTGCTCCTGCTTGGCACATCCCTTTCACGAGCCAGGTGCATAGGAGAAGGACAAGTAGACCAAAAGTGTCAAGTAAACTCCCGCACACCGTCTGTAGTAGTAGTTGTACTAGTAACTCACAATATTACAATAATTGCGATGTTTCGGCAATAAGTCGGGCAACATTGAGAATAAATGTAGTATTGCAAGTGTAATGGTGCAGAAGGCTTTTTTCTGTTTCTCTTTTTTTATTATTCTGTCAAAGAGCGGAAAGATATCAACAAGTCTAAATAACTTCCCTCCCTTCTCCCACCTTCACATCCACTTTGCAAACATGTCTACGTTTTGTTCTTTATTTCCATCCTTCCACAATCCCTCACGTTTCCTCCCTCTTTGTTTTCTCCCCTCTTTCATCCATCCATCCACCCATCCATCCATCCCACTGTCTGTTTTATCCATTCCCTACCTTCACAGCTGCTGTGTCCCTCCTCGTAGCCGGCGCTGCAGCTGCACTTCCCAATGGGCACCAGCCATTCCCCCTCTGCGCTGCAATGCATCCTGGGAGGGCTGTCCGTGTCAACCTCAGAGTTGTTGACGCAGGCGCCGCGCACCTCCACCAGCGTGGCGAAAGCCGCCTCGGCCACTGTGTCGGGGAACACTGCCAGGTTCTGGACGGTTGCGAGGCAGCGTTTGTAGTACACTCTCACGGCCACGAGGGCCACGCAGGCGCCCACGTCCTGGAAAGCCAGGTGGAAGCCCTTGCGGTTGAGGTGGCCGATCTCGCGCACCTCCGTGTTCAGCTTCATCTTCCTCTCGCCCAGGTCGCCCTGCGTGAAGCTCTCGTCGGCGGCGATGGTGTCGATCTTGGTGTAGCGGTCCTCACGGGTCACGCCGCCGAGGTCCCGGTCCGTCTCGACGTAGAGGAGGTTGAAGGTCTCCTTGCAGGTGCCCGCCACGCCGGGGATGCTGTTGCAGTCGCGCAGCGTGAACTGGAGCTCCACGAAAATGCGCTGGCCACCTCGGCGCGCCACCCAGCCTGTCTGCAGCCAGTTGTTCTGCTGCAGGGGCTCCATCACGTTGCACACCTGGTACGTCCGGATTGGCTTGTACTTCTCATCTACACCGCTGATCTCCTCCCACTGTAGAGACGGAGACGGGTGGGAAAGGGAGGGAAAAAGATAGGAACACAGAGAACGATGTAGTTAAAACAACACAAAGAGAAAACAGTGAGGGAGAGGAAAGTAAGAAAACAAAGTGAAGCGAGGTGGGCGGGAGGCGACGGAGATGATGAAGAGTCAAAGGACAGACTGAGAAGAAATACAGTCAAATCAGGTCGAATGACTTAATCTGACGAGTGGGTGTGCGGGTGCCTGCACTTATATTCTTTAATAACGTCACAGAGAAAATGACAAACTGCACACTCGCAGTCGTTACATCAGCCCTTGAGTGGTGTTCGTGGAGCTGCGGGTCACACCTCCGCTGCTTTCTCAGTCGCTTTCTTTTGATCCCCCCTCACGCCTTTGGTATTAAAAGTAAATGGTATCTGAAAGGAGTGTTTGTTAAATATTTCTGCCCACGCTCTGCTGAGTCACTCCCAAGAAACGCCTAAGAAAGACGACACAGTAAGACACAGCTTCTTTTGTTCACGTTTAATCTCAGCCTGGCCTTGAAATGTTGAACCATTGATCGTTATACGTCGGAAATGATTGATTCTCTATCTCTCCATTTTTAAATATATGTATTTATGATGTAATAAAGGGTTTTTTTGTCTTTTATTTATCTGAATAATTGATGGTTGTTGGTCGATTTGCTGACAAAAAATTGCTGAAAGTAAAATAGCTAATGTATAATTCAAAGCATAATGTTCCCTTCGTTCCAGTAAAACCACCAGTTAAGGGACTGTAATACAATTATCAGGAGGCAGGGGTTCTGAAAGGAGGTGGGTTTTGTATTTTGACCTTTTTGCTAAGCGCAGGGTTGCCTGGATTTTTTGGGGGGCAAGCGGAGGCGGGTCTTCTAACAATTCCATCACAGATTAATGTTTTATTTATTGGTTCATTGCACATTACATTACATTACATTTACTTTCTGCCAAGGATGTTATGTTTTTGTTTTTTTTTACCTGTGTCCTTTCGTTGGTTGGTTTGTGAGCAGGATTACACAAAAACTAATATAGGAATGTCCACAAAATTTGACATGGATGACGGGTCTCAGCCCAGAATATACCCCATTAACTTTTGGTGCCAATCCAGTAAAAAGGATTAGATCCAGGAAATTCTTTCACAATTTGTTGACATTTTTACATTTTCGGTTGTTTCTATAGGAAAAATGGATCTTGATGAAAAACATTTGATGCAGATCCTACTAAAAATCCAGATCTAGCATATAAAATGAAGTTTTCATATGAGTAGAATGTTTTCGGCCATGTAATGGTAACAAAGAGGATATTGAGTTATCCTCGATTTAATTAAATGAGGACTTGTGGGCCTTGGTGGAGGTACACACTCTACTGAGTGCCATTCTTGTTTTGTGTTCATGTTGTGTGTTCGGCCATATGCAGATGACAACAATCTGTTGTATGAAAATGGTTGATCCGTTAACAAATTAAGGATTTAAATTGGGTTAGAGCATCTTAAATCTTATGGGCACTTCAATTTACTCACCATTTTTCCCAATTGTTAAAAATATTTTGGAATTGTTGGGGTGAGGATGTTGCAGTTTTTCTCTTAGTCAAGGCTGGGCCAAGCATTAATAATGGAGAAGGCCTTGCCACCATCCCTCAACAATCTGGTAATTATAGTACAGTCCCTAAATTTGCCCAATAGTGGCAGAGCTGAAAGAAAATAGCAAATGAACATTAACGTGACAACAACTTCTCACCCAGTAGCCTGAATTATTCATCCAGTGGCTGAATGATAAGAGCTCCGTGTCACTATCTGACTTACAGAGACTCTGACTAGACAGAACTGAAGGTAAACTAAGCACAGAGAGCCATCACTCCATCTCTCTCCCTCTCTCACACACACAGCGAACCAGACAGCGAAAGCAGATTATCTGCGACGGTAATGTAATATACTGCACTACTGTCAAGGTGACTAAATCAGAGTGGCTGCAGTGTGTTCTCCCTCGGTTCTATCGGGGGCTTGCTAGGTGAGTCGCACAAGTCCATTAATCTTAGATTTAGCTTTGCATGTGGTCAAGCGGCCGCCTCAAGGTGACCATGATTCAAAACACTACACCACACTGGACCGTGCATACTGTACGTGTGCATTGCGCAGTTCATGTAATAGACATCTTCTGCATGGGGAGGCAGACCTCCAGGTGGGAAGCGGGTGATAAACTGCTCCTCTAGAAAAGGGCTCCCGCATTTGTCTTGCAGTCATAACGTTTCACTTTTTTATAAGCTGAATCGATCGTTTTCGGAAGGGGTTGGGAGGGGGACCATTTATCCGTGGTAGCATATCTGAGTGGCGGGTTTTGGACTCTGCAGTATCCTAGCCTGGATTACCACAATCGATTAATGATAATGATGAGCTCCGGACTGGAAGAGGAAGCGAGGTGCGAGAAGGAGAGGGAATGATAAGTAGAAGGTAATAACACTGAGAGAGAGAAAGAGAGAGAGAGGGATGAGGGAGGGAGGGGTGAAACGTGGCGGTGTGTGCAGATGTAAAGTGAGCAGCTGCAGTCATGGAGGCTGGCGAGCAAAACAAACAAACAGACGGACAATGAAAAATGCAGGTAAGCACACTTACTCCGTTGGGGGGATACGACGTCCAGCCCAGCTCTGCCTGAGTCTCTTTAGAATTCAGCAGCACCACTGCAGGAAATAAGAAACAGACGAGAGGTGAGGAGTCAATTCAGGAGGGGGTTTTACAGAGCCATTTACTTCATATTGTCAGTGTGAACAAGTTTGTCAAAAGTGCGCGAAAGAGTCGCCTTAAATTCATGCCTGACAGTGTAAGTGTGGCGTGACATGTTACATTTGGCACAATGAAACTCAGCCATTAACGCTGAGGCAGGCTTGTCAGAATCTGTTGTTGTTGCACGCATCCTTTGATAAGTGCACTAATACCATCTGAGGACTTAAGCCGGGGCTTTCAACAACAAGCCGCGACACAAAGAGCAGCCCTCAGCAGAGGAAACACTGTACTTAAAAAGTCAGCGCTCTGTGTGTTTTCCTCTCAGCACCACGGACAGAGAGCAGGGCCGAGCCGCGTGTCTGTTTTCAGGACCACGGACAGCAACACACCAGAGAGAGAGCTCAGAGGGATGTTTAGCATTAGCTGCTTAGATAGACGACACACAGCAAGGTGAAGGGACAGCTAAGAGTTGAGCTTTTTATTTTTTTACTCATTTATTTTATGGGCAGGCCCTTCTTGTTTAATTTAGAAGTGATATTACCACTATTCGAGCCTACAGGGCAATATAATGGTGTTAAAGTGAAATTTAAAGCCACTTTCTCATTTTTATACTTGTACTTTTGTGTTCAGGGGAAGATAAAGCAATGCATTTATCTGACAGCCATAATTAAAACTTACTTTAATGATTATGATTATCTATCTAGAACAAAAACAAACAGAAAAAACAATTTGACTTTGTGTTCTTTAGACACTTTACGTTCATTCTGTTACCATCTTTACTTTCATTTGGGGTATCGAAAGTGTTAACAAAGGCTGTGACTAATGTTATTTTAAGATTATACCAACTTAAAATATTAGTTTTTGTATTAATTGTTGCGTAGTTAAGTCTCCACGGTCAAGGCCTAAAGATATTCAATATACAATGATATAAAACCTTAGAAAACTAGATACTTTAAGTGCATGTTGTGGCTAAGACATCTACACTTTAAACTTGTTCTAGAAGCAAAGCTTACAAATTAATTCAATAAAATCAAATGAAATCAATCTGCAACTAATCTGACAATTGATTAATCACATCAGTTTTAAGCAAGAACACCAAATATTCTCTCGTCCCAGGATAGTAAATGTGAAAGATTTATTATTCGTCTTCTCTTTAAGACGTCAAATAAATGTCAAATAAGAATTTCAAAAAGTTATGTTGACTTGTCGGTTTGAGAGGAATGATTCTGAACCGGAATTTTCTGATTCCAGCTTCTTCAAGGTGAACATCTTTTTGGTTTATTTGATCCTCTATGTCAGTAAACTGAATATCTTTGGATTGTGGACAAAACAAAGGATTAGAGGACGTCATCCTTGGCTTTGGAAAAACACTGATCGCCATTTGTCCTCATTTTCTGACATGTTACGTTCCAAATGACTAATCCACTAATCAAGGAAATCGAGTGATTAATTCACAGTGAAAAAAATCCTTATCGCAGCCCGAATTTAACATTTTTCCTCACATTTTATAGACACAAAGATAAAGTGTTAACGAGGAAATATCCATCAGATTCATCAATAATAGAAAACCATAAATCTAGTCTGTGAAGACGCCACAGTTCACTTGTCATGATGTCTACGAGCTGTCAGTCCAAGGGGGGGGGGCCCTTGTTCCGTACTCAGAAGCATTCAGCAGGCGTACGCAGGCCATCATCAGCACATTTATCTTAATCTATAATGGAATATCAACATCTGCAGCGGCATATGGTGAGCCACATTATCGCCTCATTTTTAAAGGGATTTTGCTGATGTTAAAGTTCCCCGTGCTTTAAGCTTGTCTGCTTAAAAAGACCCCCCGACACACACACACCACCACACACTGTTTCATGCTCTCTCGCAGCGTTCCCAACACCTACAGCCTTGAGGCAATATGAGATCTGACAACCAGACAAAGCCACCCCAGAGCACAGACGGCTATTTTTCATCCTTGAGAAGTGCTTGCTTTTGCTCTGGTACTTCGGCGCGTCGCTCGGCTTTGACTTTTGTTTTTCTGCCTTCGACTTTCAGCCGCCGCCGGAGCCTTGTAAGGGCTATCAGAAACAACCGGCGCGATGCAGTCGGGAGCAGGCAGTTAGCTCCTTGACAAGTAACCATTCCTCCTCATCCTAGACAATTTCTGGAGTTCTTGAAATGACTTTAGCATCGCAGCCGCCGCCACATGACAAATATCTGGCCGTATCGACATTAACAACCGGGCACACGGATGGCCTTCTGAGCAGGGAGTCGAAAAAAAAACCTACGCAGTGTGACTCAAGTTGTGGCGACTCAAGACCTTTAATCTTCCTGACTCATGCTTCGAGGACTCTGACACAGAGATGTGCCGACATACCAAAAAGAGGGGGGGTGAGATTTTGGATTTTTCACACTTGAACAGAGCAGTCAAAACGCAACTCTACAGAGGCCGAACTTTTTGGAATAAATCTGCTGCGAAAAAAAACTGAAAACACCGTTTCGTGAGAGGTGTTCATTTTTTTTTATCTTGAGGCCATGACTCCATCTGCTCAGCTCAGGAGGGAGAATATCAATAAGAGGTGAAGTAAATGCCAGTTGAGAGTCTTTTAAAAAAAAAAAAAAAAAGGCATGCTCTTAAGTGTCACCACAGTTGGGGAGCCAAATTCCTCAGAGAAGCCAACGCGAGTGAATACTTTCGTCTTTTCTGGCTTGAAAAGGAGACGCCGGCAGCCTTGGCTGGAGTGCAGGGAAGCCTTGCTGGACCGCGAGAGATCCTTTACTAAACACTTAACTTTATTGTTTTTGGGTTAACACTGCCGGGTGCCCAAAGCACGGCTCTGCGCTTAGCTGATAACATAGAGGCGTTTGGAGGAGATCAGAGCGGGAGAGGGCCAAGGGTGGTGGAGAGACACAGAGGAGGGCTGAGGCGGGGAGGCGAGAGAAAAATAATCAGCGGAGGAGGGTTATGAGAAGAGCCAACATGAAAGAGGAAAATGAAAAAGACAAAACAAAAAAAATATGTCTGGGGAAGGAAAAAGAAGAGGGAAAGGAGCACATGAAGTGCAAATAAATGAATACTGCGGGTAATGCACAGAGGGATCAGTGTGCCTTAGTGAGCAGTCAGTCAGTCAGAGAGGGACTCGGAGGACAAAGTTGGCACTATGATCACACGCTGAATACATAAGTCCTGTAATCACAGCCTAGTTAGACAGACTAATGGGCCTTTAGGGGCAGGAAGGGGCGAGAGAGAAAACACAGAGAGGCCGATAAGAGTGAGAGAGACGGAGAGGAAGGCGAGAAAGTTCGGCAAAGAAAGCCAGAGCAGGGGACAGATGGGTCACCGAAGTTAGAGAAAGTACATGTGACAAAGAAACAAAAGCCTCTCCGTCCGTTACACACAGCTCTCGCTGATAGCCGTGACACATTAGCTACTAACCACCAATTTTAATGGTTGTTTCATAAGTAATTGCCCGTCATTATACGGACAATTTGGAACTGTGAGCCAATTTTGCTTTTTTTCTTTTTTTTTTTGTCATTCCATTTGGGTTTCAGAGCGATTTAGGGCAGACAAGATGAGGCTGCCTTTCATTACTAATGGAAAAGGCACAGTCACAGCCAACACAAGAGTCAAAGTCCATCATCGAGCTTAAAGGTCCCACTTGTAAGAAAGTTTGATCGTTGCGTCTCATTCCCGACTCATCAAATCCTGACGATTCGGGTCGGTGGACCCAGTATTTGACGAGCTGCGAGAGAGCCTCAACAATCAATTTTCTTACAAATTGGACCTCTAACCAAAGAAAGCATTGGTTTGTGTGTTGGGAGAGAAGGAGACTTGATGATGTGGTTTATCTTCGGTCACGCTTGGATGTGAATTTTAAAAAATGCGAAGAGGGCATCAAAGAGCTTTTTTCCTCAGAAAGTCTGAAAGGACCGTCTCTAGAAACCTTTTGAAAAAGTTTTTTTTTCCCAAAATGAAAAAAGATTGATCAATAACCACAAGGAGGCAAAGAAGCTACCCCACTAATAGGGTGAAGGCTATCGCGAGGCCTTTTACTTCAGCGAGCTCCGAGCACGATTCTTTGGGATAAGAGGCATGCAAAAGCTGACATACAGCCGCAACACGAAAGGAACGTTTTGTGCACTTCTGAGTGGAAAACATCTGTGTTTTTCTCTTAAAAGAAGACCTTTGTGAAGGTTTTCAATACCGGAAAAGTAGAGTCTCCACTTGAAATTGCACATTTTAATATGGTGCCGCTGCGTGCCTCTGATTGCCTTCATGCGCGCGATTAAGGGTATCTTTTTGTGTTGCCTTCGTCTTTGTTTTGCAACGAAAGGTAAGTGTATCTCGAGTGTAAGCCCTCCATTTCTACCTCCCTCCTTCGCCTCACCCACCACTTTCATCTTTCTCTGGTTTTGTGAGATGTACTAATTGAGTTGCTCAGCCTTGCCGACACACAAGGATGAGATACTCCGATGGAAACAAAAGCAAGCTCTGAGGGACAAGGCAGCTGTAGGAGAGATGTTCACAACAGCGCTGAGGTCAAATACTCTAAAGAATGTGAGGGTGTAGCAGTAGCACTCATGAAGAGGCTAAAGACCGGCCTTTGTCGAGCATCTAGCCGATTCTTACGTGGCTATTTTTCCTTCCAAGTGGTGGAAGGTTACACGAGGACAGCTCCGTATCAGCGGTCATTTTCAAGGACCTCCAAAGGGTTCTCGTTCTTTCTCCTAGAACTGGTGTGTGTGGGTGTGTGACTCTTAAACTGAGAGTCAACGAAGATGTTCAAAGCTAAGAAGGTAAGCTGACAGGAGAGGGGAAAAAAAGGGTTGAGAGAACAAAAAGAAATGGAATCCATTGCTTTGAATACATGCCTGACGAATAAAAGTGATAAACAGTGAACGTTTTGCCTGAGACATTCACTCGCGTCTCCGCTGAAACACAACTCACAGATGCGCAACGCCGTATATTCTAACAAACAAAGAGCTTTTAAATCGCTCCCAGTGAAAGAGGCTCGTTTCATAATTCGCCTCTGTAATGTTGTACGGTTTCATGGCAGGATTAGCTCTTACACTGGCTGTCCTCACCACGACCTGCTGGCTACTAATCAGCCGGCCCGACCCTGAGGCCAACAACGGGGGCTCAGGAAGCTCAACCTGCCCAACGAGGGAGTGCAGAGATCGGGATAAGTACAGGCACCACTGGGACGACTATTGTCCAGTCATTATCCTTCTTGTACAATAGAAGAGTGGAGGGGAAACTGAGACTTTAAACAGGCTGAAGCTGAGATCAAAGGCATGAGAAAGGAAAGAATAAGATATAACGGAGCTGTAGCCATGAGATTTGGACAAAAATAGAGACTTGACTTGGACTTTACTGCTGCAGGACTCGAGTCTTATGAGCTTGACTTCCGTAAGATTCGAAAGCAAAACATTTAAATCTTAGATAACGGGCATGTACATATATTAAGTCTAGAATATCACATGCATTAAATGAACTTGATCTCAAATAGCTTTATAAGTGTGATAAGAAAATGTTTAATAGACCTGAAGGACTTGCATCTTTATTTGCAATTTGTTAATAAAGACATGTGACTTTCCCTCAAAATGGACTGAGACTTGAGCTGAACTTGACTCAAGGACTCGATACCTGACCTGTGACTTGCATTCACAGACTAGAGACTTCTCACAAAGGCTTCAGTCTTAGCTTGGAGTCGGACCCAAGCCTTGACATGAGTCTTTGTGACAGTGAAGAACTTAAATCAGATCCATCTCAAGTGTTGAGTAAGTTATGGAAGTGTCAAGTCATTGAGGTGGATCTAAATTAAGCCTGATTTAGACAAGTCGTAGTCAGGCATCAGGTCACAAAGACCAGTCCAAGTCATGTCTCAAAATCTGTCGAAGCAAGTCTCAAGTCATTGAGACAATAGTTGTGTCACTGACTTCAGACTTTCTTTGATAGGATTTGTTTTAACGATGTGGGACTTGACTTGTTCTCGTCTCAGTGACTTGCTCTGACAGACTTGAGACTTCGCTTGGATTAGTCTGTATGATTTATGACTAAACCAGGACTTAACTAAATGACTTAAAACTTGACTTACACTTATCTCAGTTACTTGAGACTTGGACTTGTCTATGTGACTTGGGTCCTGATTACAACTCTTCTTAATAACCTGAGACTTTTCTTTGACTTTGACTTAATGCCTCATTTTGGAAAGAATAACACAAGACCTGGGTGGAGATTTGCTTTGACAGACTAGAAAACTTTACTTAGACCTTTGTCAGAAACTTGGTATTGGCCTGTCCAAATAACTTGAGACTTGACAGGTTTGGGACTTCACTTGGACCTGTCAATGTGTCTTGGGTCCCTGAAGAGGACCTGCTCTAGGCTTGCCTTAGACTTGTCTTAATGAATGAAGTCTGGACTTGAACTTGTCTGAACAACTTCAGACCTGATTTCAAACTTGTTTTGAGAGACTAGAGACTTGACTTGTCCCAAGGGTTTGATGGTTGACAGACTCGGACATGGACACAAATGATATAGAGAAATGTGTACATCCGTACTGCAAAGTTTTTACAGAGTGCAGTTTGTTGATCCCTCAGGAGGCAGACTGGTTCTCCACTCCCCACTAAACAGAATTACTAAAGCAGGAGCACCCTCGAGGCTGGCTGGGATTTACAGCCTTGCCCGAGGACTCTAGAGCGGGACCGCAACAAGGGACTTGGAAGGGCCCCGAATCGCATTCGCAGCACTTCATATGAAGAATGGTCCTCCTGTTTGCTACACCACCCCGCCGCTCCAAGACGTGGGAGGGAAGATAATATATAGTTTGACAGGAGCAATACAGTAATACTGCTGTAGAACAGATAAAAAAGGATAAATGGGTGGGGATATGAAGTGTCACATAAAAACACAAACGGGCACATAAAAGATAAATGCTGTGTATAAACTGACACACACACAAATCAGGAGCCAATGCGCGCACACACACATAAACCACCTTCAGAGACAAATGGTGTCAGCGAACTCACTTTGCTGCTAAAACACACACACACACCCTTTGCTGATAGCCAGCCAGCGGTGCTATAATAGCCGTCCTAACAGCGGAGTGCATTAACTTCAAACAGGGCTCTGCTTTCAACAGAGTCATTAAACTTTCACTTGTAACTTGACATACTGTAAAGAGACTCGGCCGTCTGCTTTCTAAAGCCCACCATGCAATTACCTACATGATACATGACAATGGGGTGGATGGTTAAATGCTATCATGGTGCGCTGCATGTCTCCTTTATATGTAGCGTGTGCCTTAAATAGGCTGTCGAGCAGCATAAACTTCAAACTACTTCTTTTTTGCTCTAACTTCTGAACTAAATACTGATTGCACCGTATGACGGCTGCAGAAAAACGACACCATTCACGTATAGATTGGTACAAAGGGAGCGCGAGCAGAACAGAAAGAGGCATTATTTTGCCCGGTCACAACCCCCCCCCCCAGGTAACAACGGAACAACTGGGATAACTGTGGAAACTACACACTGCAATAGAAAACGTACCTCCCTGGCGGTGTAGGCCAAGAAGGCAAAGAGGGAGTGACTGAAACTGTGGAACAATAAGAGCGAAAATGGGCCGACATTAACTGTGGGTCCATTAATGATGGAGGGTGCGTTGTGTTAAAGTCTGTGACATGTGTTTCGCCTCACCACCAGGACTTCAGATGGTTCGACACAGACATTAGATTAATACAACAGGGTATCTTACTCTGCCTTTTCCTGGCACTGAGATGGAGATTTTAGGTTAAATTGGGATTCTTATGGTGGTTTTTTTCTTTGGACAGTGGCCAGGAAGTTAGCTGTAGCCTGGATGCTAATGCCTAACCCAATGGCACTAATGGTAGCATCACATGGAAACTCCAGGAGGGTTGTCTGTCTCCAGTTTAATTGCATTAGTGAAAAATAGTAGTAGTAAAAAATGCCAAAAGCAAGTTCCTAGAGAGAAAAGGGATGAATTTTAATCAAAAAAACGAATACAATTAAATTACTAAAACATCCAAATTCGAAATCTTCTCATTTGAGTAACTGGAACCATGTGCGCATTAATACTTTTCGTGTCTGTCCTTTGTTAAGTGCCACTCATGTGTTTTTCTCTCAGTGCTATACCAGTTGTCTACGATACAGCACTTACCATGACCTTGATGACTGAGAACCTTCATCAACATATTCTTATTTTTGCCCCTGTTTAGCAGCTACTCTACACATTTGGCTCAAGTGTAATGCAATCACGGCAGAATGCTTAATCATGGCCCATAGCTTGGTTATCCATGAAAATCACAATTTCAACACTTGACAACCACTTTAAGTCAAAGGGCCAATAATTAGTGATTTTTTTTCTCCCCCTTTTTTTTGTTGATGATGAAGTTTAATTCAGCTAATTGATTAAAGGTCCTGTATGGACGGGAATCAGGCAGGAAATGGGAGAGAGAGAGAGAGAAATGAATGTGAGAGCAGAGAGCGTCGAGATGAAAGTAGCATTTCCGATGCTTACTAAGAATTCAATTTAAAAGAAATTCGGTGAAATATGTCAAAATAAGTGCATGCACACTCTTGTTGAGCCAGCCAGCGCAGTAATAAAGTTAGAAAAGTTGTGTGAGGACATCTCAGGGGCTGCTTAGCACCATCAAGGTGCTAATCCTCCGTCAACCACATGTGTTTCATGGTCATTATTCCCCATTCTTAGTTTTGAAATGAAGATTTTCTGCGGCCGATATGGGCAGACGAAAGAAAAAGGATGACAGCAACAATTGAAAAGTCATTAAAGACGTGAAGGTTAAATCTGTATTCAAGCAAATGCGACATGTTCTGTGCAGAAATCGATGTTGCTATTACTACTTTGATTGCAGCGACTGTGACATCACAGGGTACGTTATGTCCCCGGCGGATAATGTCTTCCTCATCTCCTCCCGCCCGTAATTGTCAGTTTTTCCCTCCCTCCCTCTACCTCTCCTGCACTGCCAGTCTTGAATCTGAATGACCACCTGTTAAGACAAATCGCCTCCAGGGGGAATAAAGCCAGTGTGTGTGTGTGTGTGTGTGTGTGTGTGTGTAAGCATGTTTGTGTGCGCTTGCGGGTGTGAAAAGAAAAGAGTCATTGAGCGAGCCAGAGAGGCAGCGAAGGCAAAGAGAAGTGTGTTCAGGCAGAGAATGAGGGGCTGACTGAGGAAAGGAATAAAAAAAAAAGAAAGAGAGAGAGCGACAGGTTGAGTCACCTGAGGAAGAAAGAGGGATCCTATTAAAGTAACGCCTGCTGCGAGTGAATAAACACACACCTGCGATGCTTTGATTACAATATGTTCCAAAAGCTCGGAGGCGGAGACATTCCTTCTCTTTTCATTTCTCACCGAGGAAAGAGAATGATGGAAAGATTTGTGTCCCAGATGCATTATCAGCACATTCATCAGACGTTAGAACTAGAACTGCAGTAACCAAGCATGACAGCTTATAACAAGGTTCATAAAATAGTATAAGTGTTGGACGTAATGTACAAGTTGAGCACTCATAATGCTTTATAGCTGCAGGCCAAAGTGACTACAGCGCTGTGTAAGTAAACACTCATAATGCTTTATAACAATAACTAGAACTTATTATGAAGCTGCTGGTTAAAAATCTGTTAACGACATTCTTATAATGCGTCATAGAGTGCCTACAGTTATTAGAATGCTTCATAACAATGACCACAACACATCGTAGGTTCAGGTATACCACGTCGTAAATGCTCGTCACAGAACAAGAAACATTTTTTTCTCTATCAGCTGTGATACATTAAAGTCTTTTTTATAAAACATTATAATCACTATTACAGTAACTTATTATAATGCAACACCGGGTGCTTTAAGTAGACTAATTATACACGTGTCAATAAGTTGGTATAACTCCTAGATTCAGATTTTCTTTTCTATCAATATAATGCATTATAGATATTTGTGTAATAATACGTTATGGTTATTGTTTACATTAATGAGTGCTTGTAACTCTGATTAAACAGCGCTGTAGATTTGCAGTATTAGTATGTTGTTATAATGCTTTATAGACAGAAGCGAGAAAAGAAAGGTAAGAAAGAAGCAGCGCGTTGTAAATACCATAACTTTAGCCAGTTGTAGACATATAGCAAACTGCTCTGATGCATTATAACAGATTATAAACTCCACGTTTCTGAAATGAATTATATATATATGAATATACTACAGGATGACTGAGAGCCCCGAGTTAAATGAGAGTTCTAAAATTCGCTGTACTATCAAAGCCATGTCAAGTCTTTATGTTCCAGAGCTTCACATTTTAATTAAAAGTGACAAAGCTTGCTGTAGACCTGACCTCTGCAGAAAGTTTAACTGAAGGTTCAGGAGCTGAAGGAAGGAACAAGCCAGGAGGACGAAAGCGAGACACAAGAGCAAAAGACAGAGGAGGAGAGAAGACCGGAGGCCAGAGGAACTTATTTTCATTTGTTGGGTCTGGTAAAAGGTTGTAATTGGTTGTCCGGATTGATATAGTGAGAGCGGTTAGAGCGCTGTCAGGTCTTGTTGTTACGACAGAGTGGCTCCGAGGTACAGCGCTGAGAACACGCTTTTGCTGGCAACTAGGCGAAAAGTCCTCCGCGAGGCAGGTCGGAGCGACTTCCACGGCAAACTTCTAAAAAAAAAAAAAAAGAGAGAAAAAAAGAAGGGTTTTCAAAGTGGCCGGGTGATATTTATATCAGACTTATCTTTAAAGTAGCGGCACTTATCAGGGAATATCTCAGGTTACACCGAGGACACAGAAATCCAAAATACCTCCTTCTCTTCCGTGACTTGTTGGCTCAGGTTCAGACGAGCCACTTTAACCCCGGGTTTTTAGCAGAGGGACGCGCGGGATTTAAAGGAACTAGCGGACTGTGCGAGCAGAACTATTTAAAGGACGGACAGAGCGGTAAGTGAAAGGGACAAATGCAAGAAACCACTTCGAGAAACCGTCACGTCACTAAAAGCAAAGTGCTGGGGAAAAAAAAACTCTGGAATGGTCCATGGCAGAAATCAAGCAGGCAGACATGCTGGTGAAAGAGACTCTCGCAGATGTAAAAATAAAGGGAGAAGGGCCGGGGAGAGAGCGAGAGGATGCGAGATGACGAAAAGAGATATGTCAGTCAAATATAGACAAAGGCGGAGACGCTGGAATGACTCAGCTCGGCTGCCAAAAGAGCGAAACATCATCGGTTACAGAAATAGGACTGAATCTACGCCAGATGAACTTTTGGGGTCGATTTAAACGACCAAGATGAAGGAGGAACTGACAGTTTGTTCATTTCTTGGCCTCATAAGCGTTTAAGGCAATGAACTTGACACAAATAATTAACTTCTGAAGGAGCAATTTGTGCAGCATCAGTAGCTGTAATGGAACCACGGCGATATGAAGCTCCAGTGGGGCTTCGTCCCGTTCTTATACGATGCCCGACAACGCACAAAACGACTCGCCTGCAGAACTCAAATAAAAATTTAAGCGGCATTACGTCCAGAAGTTTACTGCCCACGTAGAGCTCAAACACCCGCAATACAGTCAATACATCTGTTTTCTCCGCCCGTTTAACCTTCTGTCGCAAAAGTTGCAACCTTGCTACCTCAGAGGAAACAATTCTAAACCCTCCGTCTTTCAAATCAAAAGCCTATTAGTAAAAAAAACAACCAAACAAATGTTTCCATTCCACTGTACGACAAGGCCAATAAAAAGAGGCTTTTGGAAAGATAATAAGCCTTGAACTAAACTCAGTAAATAAAACACAAGATGCTTCACTACTTGTTTTGTTCCAAATTATCTTCCTTTTAACGCTTTTACAATCATTTCAAGTGTATTTCGCATCAATTAAACAGGCGTGACGCTGATTTTCCCCGGCTCCTTACGCAACCACGTTTCCATATGTTATGTTATTAATGGAACTACATTATCATCTCTGTAATGTCAAGGCGATCGACAGTCAGTGTACATGTGTTTGGTGCTCAGTGAGCCAAATTGAAATGTGCTTGCATAACATAAGGGATCAGAGAGTTTACATGATAAAGGGAAGAGAGCACACTGACTGCGTGGTACTTCGTGTCTGAAGACGAGGCACAAGTTAAATTCAAGGTTATTCATACAGAAGGAACTCAAGTGGGTTTGTGTGTGTAAACACACACATGCACGGCTGGATTTGCGCAGTATTAAGAGTAATGCGAAAGCAACCACGTCGCCAAAATATGTTGGAAATGCACTTTTCTGCAAACCTTGGATATGTTCAAACAACATAAATATTTATGTTGCAACTTGGTAAGTTGAGGGGGAAATAATCAAAGAGGTCTGCTTTTAAAACTGGATTGTTTTTTCGCCCCGAACACAGCTGGAAATATCCAGCAGTCTCCCGCTTACAAATGTTGAAACGCAGTCTCGAACTGTGGTCACTGGCTTGGCAGCCTTGTCGCTGAACTCTACCACCACCCCCTCTGTTTCCCAATATGAAAGTCAGGTCTCAAACATGTAATGTCAACACGATAAAGAAATATGGTAACCAACCTAAGACACGTAAATATGTGTATGAGTAAATGGCGAGAAACAGTGACTGAATGCAAATAAATGTTTTAATCAGTTAATTAAATGCTAAATTTTTGTCAGACTACAGCCGACTGGTTCCAAAACTGTATTTTGGCCAATGCTTTTCTCCTCTTTTGCTCGCCATACTGAGCATTTACCTTCATACAACCAAAGTCTGCTCAAACATGATTGCTCAACACTATTTCGGTTACGAACGGACGAAAAAAAAAAAAACTGAGACCAACACCAAAATCTTGTTCAGTGCCTTCAAACTTTGCATTCATACCGAGATATCTGTTCACAGAAATGTAAACATATCAGCAAGTAATCTCAAAGAGCCATTGAAGGCAGATTCAGCAGCAGCGAACCAAACTTTACCTCCTCAGTTTCTCCCGCGGTGACACGCTCACACTCACAAACACATGATTATGCTCCCTTGTTTGCGGCGACGAGCTCCGACGTTAACCTTTCTCGAGTGCAGAGGACTGTTTCAAATGTCATGGAAACACAGAGCGTGACGCTAAAGTGGCGTGCATGGCATTCCTGTCTGCTCCCACAAACACACACACACACACACACACACACACACACACACAGTCTATTCACGTTGTGTATGCTCTTTGGAATTTGTGCATTCGTAACGCAAGTGCGCCTGCATCAGCATATGTCATGCATGACTGGTAAACCTTGCCTGGGTGTATGTACAGTGTGCATGTGAACGCCAGTGTGTTTAAATTCCCACGTACACACGGACCCCTGGTTTTAATTCTGGGAATGCCTAACTTGCAAGCCTTTCAGAGGACTGTTAAATTATACAAGTGTGTATCTTAGCACTGTGCAACTACTCCTCCTCCACCACCACCACCACCACCCCCCTTCATCTTCTACCTTAGTCTCTCCTCAATCCAGCCAGCTAGGCAGCCAGCAGACTGCATTATTTAAACCAGACACTCATTCAGGCAACGGTCTTGAATAGAGCCTGCCGGGGCCTTACGGTTTGATGTCAGCGCAACGGAGAGCTAACGAAAACACGGCGAGACGTTGAGACGTCGAGACGTCGAGAGGGGACGGAGAGTGTGCATGACAAAGGGAAGTAAAAAGTTTTTTGTTTGTCAGCCCCTCTTGACATGTTCATCCCTCCCGTCTGTTTTGTCCTCGCCGCAGCTCTTTATCCCGCTCTCCGACAACTCCTTTCTCTCCTCCTGCCCTCGTCTTTTTCCCTTACTCACCCTCCCTTGCTCCCTCCATTCCTCCTTCTCTCTTATTCATAAGCGAGGGAGGAGAAAAAAGGGGGGAAGGCGGCGGCGTTACATAAGTGCAGAGGAGCTCCAAGGTTTTTTGTGCTGACTTTGTTTTCCCTCTGGTTCAATTTGAGAACCACTTTGGATTAAATTAGGTCGTCTTCTTTCCGCATTCACCTCTCCTCGTCCCTTTTCATTCTCCCCCCTCCCGGCTCCGTCTTTTTTCTCCCCTCCCCAGTCTTTCTTTTATTCACTGACAACTGAATGAACGAGAAGTACCTGCACCAGCGCTGATGTACACAGGTCTGACCGGGACCCTAAATCACTCAATGCACACGCAGCACAATCTCAAACCTATCTTTTATTTTTTATCGTTTTTCCCCTCTTGCATACGTGCTGCACTCACCCCCGGGGAGGTTCAGGAAAGTCCACAAAACCAACTAAATAAATGAGCACGCGCACCGCACCGACACATAGCGGTATTCATTTTTTTTCCCCCGTCCTGCCTTCCCATGGTGCACCGCAAAGCAAACAAACACCCCGCTGTGCAGAGGTAAACAAAACGCGGCAACCAGTCACTGAAAAGCAGACACACCGACAACATTGTTTCACAGAAAATTAGGCTTCCAGAATAGACTCGGCGAGAGATGAATGCGTCGCATAAAGACCTCAGGATAAAAACAAGGGCGAACCAGCAAAAAAACCCCAAAACACCCCAAACTATTTCTGCGGTGGCACAGCACCAGGCATCTGCGAAGCAATTTGATTCCTTTCAAAAAATTTTGAATTTCAGGATACATGAGTGGATGCCAGAGTGGCGATGTGTCAGATCCGTCAAGACTCAAATCAAGACTGAAGTGAAGGACTTTCACAAACCAGACAAAGAGCGAAAACATCAACAGGTCTCAGACGCAGCCACAGCAGCCTGTTATTGGCGAGAATAATAAAGTCATTATGTTTTGTAAAGGAATAAACTACAGCAGACACCAACCGAAAAATACATAAATACTGCTTTCACTGATGACGACTTGTTTTCCTCGCTCTGGAAAGGCTGGATGGAACTCCAGCGAGTACGTCTGCGTTTGACCTCCAAGCATTTGGCAGCAAACAGTTTCAACAGATTTCAAATTTACACAACGTTTATGAAAGAAGGCAACATTTTATTTTCCATATTGTCATCAGGATTTACAAATACAATAAGCAGTAAACAATAAAAGCACCTTGTTTGTCGGCTGTGGAGAAAGTCCCCAGACTCCCTTAAAAAAATTACGTAATTATGTTATTTGTTGAGTTAGGAGACTCTTTATAAACACTGTAAAACATTATCTATGGTAAATTCTCAATAAATCATGCCTTCTTGGTAATTCGGCATCAAATGCAATACATTAAGCCTTTCTTTTCATTGTATAAGGTGTCAGTTTGTACGCTTCTGTGTCTAAAGTGTGTCTTCACCGCCAACATTTAGCAGCTGTTCGAACAAACTGTTTCCATTGATTTGACCATTTACACTGAGTGAATGAAAATAGACCACATGTTTTGGACGGTAAACATGTCATGTCATGTACGCGATAAACAATAAAGGCAACTCACCGTCGCCTGTGGAGAAATTTCCCAGACTCCCTTTAAAAATTCCTCAATTTAGTGAGTTGTTGAGTTAAGAGAAACTTTATAAACTTTATGAAACTCTGTCTACAGCAAATCCATAATTATTTGGAGCGTCTTGTTAATTCGGCAAATGTTATACATGGGATTTATCTTTGTGTGAAAAACATGTCCGTTTGTCCCAGTGATGCATGCATTTATTTACATGAAGTGCCAAATAAAACGGTCACGCTGATGTCAGGTGTGAACGGAAGGGCAACCTGTGATCTGATCACTCAGGACGGATGCCAACACTGGGCCTGGATTCCCTCTTGGATGTTGGTGTCTATATCAGAAGTCAGCCACAGAGCAGTGGCCGGCTGTGTAAAAGGTAAAACATGCTGCGACTGAAAATAAATGGACAAAAGACGACAATTATGCCACGTCACGATAACAATGATATCTCTGAATAATGCTCAGCTCCTATTTTGTTCTCCCTCACACATCAGCACCTGACTTTACCCACACTTTATATCTCTTACATGACGACGTGCTGCTCCGAACGTACGTGATCAATCACCTGCCGCGCTGATTCAGACGGAACCTGAAGCATCTCCGCCATATGACGGTTCAAACAATTACCCCTCTCATTAAATAAAAGGCCCGTAAATAAGTGATGTACCGCCGCTGTTGGATTCCCCTCAAGCTCAAGGAGCCTAATATTGAATTTTATACAAATGTAATGATTTCTTCTCTCGAGCAGTGGTGTTCTTTATTTCAGGAAACGCTGCGGGAAGCTATGATACATGGTTTATAGAGGAAACAGCTAGGAGATGACACACAGGCAGGTAGTCTCGTCTTACACAACGTCTGCAGACGTGGCCTTTACTAAATGTAGGCAGGGAACATCCACTGCCGGAGGAGGAGAAAGGGCCGTGTTTGCTTGTCTAACTTTCTGTGTTGTAATGTTTTTATGCCCAAGATATTTATCTTCACAGCAACCAAGCGCGTTCGATATCCAGCACGCGTCCGTCAAACCTCCTCACGCAACCAGCACTGCACGCTCGGTCATGTTTACTGGGCGATCCTGTGTGAAATCACACCCGTCGACCGGCCGCGCTTCGGAAAAAACCTCCTTCAGCGCACCTCTTATTATCGCCTCTGCTCACCCGCTTCAATCTGAGGGCACTTAGCGCCGTGACTGACAGTTTCCCCGGGGGCCAAAAACCATAGGTAAATATTTGCATGCATATAGCCTGCACACACTCATATAAGCACCCACTGTGCATCATTACCTCGCTCGCCAACCGTCTCACTCGCTCTCCTCTTTCTCCATGGGACGTAACGCACAAGACATTCGCTGCCACAGTGTTCGGGCAGGCGGCCGAGCTGCCTTCCGTCCGCTAATGGTCTCACATCGGCTCATTTCAAACAACCTCCCATCTTTTGGCCAGTGTAATGTTTTTGAAAAAAAAAAAAAGCAGCAGCTGAACTAGGTTAATACATACGCATCAGCCATCTGGTGAGCATGTCGGTAAGAGTAGATTATTTCACATTCGAGAACGATGCCATGACCTCTTCTTTAAGCCCACTTAACTTAAGCCTGTTTTTAGGGATCCACCGCGCTCCACTGATGCCATATTTCTGAATACGTGGAAAACATAAACATGCGGGACTGAAGTCTGAAGTGTCCAAATTCTGGGATGACACATTTGAGAATAACTCAAATAATAACGCAAATCGGCATGGACCGGGGGCCATGGCCTTAAAATATTGTTTTTTGGCTATATGGACAGTATTGTAAAGATAATGCCACATCACAATATAATGGAGGCTGTCCTCATCAAAAACGATGATAAAGGTCGACTTTGAAAGCATCTCATCACGAACCAAATGACCTTTTCTTGTTGGGATAGGCCGATTTTCGACCTAGCAGATTTACAACTTTGTATCAGTCTTTTTTTGTGTCCAACTGCCTGTGAAATACATTAATTTAAAAACAATATACTCCGGCTCTGATGCAGCATCCTTTCTCTGGTCTCGCTCAGCCTTTCAACGCTGAATAAGCTGAATCTGCAAACCAAGTGGTAACAGAGTGGAAGTATAAAGTTGCACACGTCATCAGATTCGATCTATTAAGTCGTTTTGGCATAAGGATACGAAGATATAACGATATCTAAAGTCTGGGACAATATAAGTGATCTGTTATCATGATCGGCCAGCACTTATGTAAAGGTTCAGTTGACATAATTTCATCACTTGGGCCGTTTCCGCTGTGTGCGTCGTAGGCTCAGTATGATCCTGCTGCTTTTCACGTTTTCATCAGGTTATTTTTGGTATTTTCCGCACCATAAATATAATTTTGTATCAGGTGGGCATCATAACATCTGCGGGCAACACATCATGTCACCAGTTAAAATCAAAACTATCTGAATGGCTGGATACTCCACACGATGAGGGAGAATAATGGATTTTTGTGATTTGGTTAAACTAATCCTTTAAGCTTCGGAACAGTGTGAAATGATCCCTAATAAATCCTCAGTATGTCCTAATATCTGCGATATATTCTAGCTCTGGACCCAAGGCATGTGAACCACGTCATTGTCAGCCAGCTTCAGAATATCTGGGTATCTCCTCTCTCGTCGCTTTCCCTCTCGTCTCTTCCCGCCACCGTGTGTCTCATCGCTGCCCTCAGGCTTACACTCCTCACCCCAACTCTCCTCTTTGATTCTCTCTGTGTCGCTCTCCTTGTCTTGCTCCCCTCGCTTCCTCTTCTTTTTTCCTTTTTTTTTTTTTTTTTTTTTTTTTACCTTGAGCGACATCCCCACCTCACTTCGCCGGCCATCAATTCATCTTTACTCCCTCTTCTTATCATCCGAGTCATGTCGGCACCCGCGTTTCGGGACCCGTACAACCTTTTGCCGGCTCCCCGCGGGCCCGGCGGCCATTATCCTCCGCATCGATCTCTGCTGCATCGATGAACGATAGCGGCAGGGGAGGACGCGGGAGAGATAGAGGGGAAAGAAGAATGGCGGGACTCGCAGGCGGATGAAGGTGGAGAGGTGGAGGGAGAAATGAGGTGAGTGACAAATTAAGCAAAGGCGGATGGAGAGGAGAGAATATACAGGAGGCGATAAGAGCAGAGGGGGGAAGATGAGGGAAGGAGGGAGGGCCGGCACTGCGCGACCATTCGTCAATAGCCAGCGGTGCAACCTTGGGGATCGATGGGGCCGACAGTCGATCACTCAATAGGCTCCATAACTAGCTCTGCCAGGCAGGGACAGGAGGGAGAGAGGGAGGACAAAAGACGGGCTGGTCATGGCAGTCAATAGGGCAGAAAAACAGACCGCCTGTCCGCTCAGACACAAGTCCAGTATAAATGGCGTTGAAAACAATGAGCGATGAGTAATGGGCACAGAGAGAGAACATGCAACAGATCAATCGGACGGATGACGGATGAGATAACAGAGAACGAATAGAAGCAAAGACGAGATTGAATGTCACGTTCATGCACATTTATTTGAGGAGAATCCCACAAAGAACGAGGACGGCATCAGTCTTTTCAGCAGTGCCTTAAAAGATCTGTATCTCTGCATGAAAAGGGGTGAAAGCCCTACAGCTGACGTGCAAATCGTGAAGCTAAGGAGGAAATTGTGTGACGCTGTTACAGAGCCACAAAAGTTTGTAGAGTAGGATAGCTGGGTCACCAAAATGCAAGACTTCAGACTTGCGATTGTCAGAATACTTTGACAGAAATCCCTTTATGTTCGTGCAGGAGTGGTGGACCACCTCGGCAGGAACAGCACCGCCGCGGCTGGATAAAATGGGAAGCCGAACATTATCATCGAGATGGCAAAAAAGACCAAAGAAAAAGCCCTGAGAGCAATACAAGTGCTGTATCCACCAAAACGAAGACCAGCGGGTCAGGTTAGGATTTGATAGGATTTAAATCTTTTAAAAGAACACATCAGAGATCAGATTTTCAGTCCAAGGCTGCACAGACATTAACATGATTACAAATGTGTTGGTTTGTATTCAGTGACCTTATCCACACCAGCACTGTGTGCAAGTAGTTCCTTTCAAAAAGAGAAAAGATTTATGCTATCATGTGTCCCAGACCTTTCTTCTCTTTGCCATTGTATTGAAAGAGGTTCTGAGTTTCATTTCGGTCTACTAGAACTTAACCAAAGCTACCAATTGTGGTATTGTGGCAACTTTGTTTGATATGGGAGGCGATTATGCTCCCAGTTTCTTACCGGCACTCAAATGTGGTTTATTGTGACCAAGATCACCATCGCTCCAAAACCTCAAATCAAAGCTTGACAACAGCAAAGACCATGCATTCTACCGATGTGGGGCATCAGATTGGATAAGGCTCAAACTGTGTAGTGTGTTGTTACAAAACAATGTATTTGTTTCATGTGGATGTCTTGCAGTTTATTCCTTTTTTCGAAGGCACCATGGAAACGAGAAATCCTCCCCTGAATCGAACGGCTGTCCAGATGGTGATCCTGACTTCTGTGCGAGACGACAGGAGAATCGCGAGGATTTGCGATACCAAGACGAGAGACGCCGGGAAAAGCCAGTCGTGAGTCGAGTTCACCTTTCGAAAGAGTGTATGTGAGGAGACTTATGAGACGCAATAATAGTCCTTTTGTCCTTTAAAAAGTTTCTGCAGTAGAGAAGCGCCATCGAGCCGGTTTCAGACAACCCCTTAACGATCCGCTTGTGCAGCAGGTGGTATTAGATTCACATCAGATGGGAGCTCGTCGGAAAAAAATCGAGGCGGCTGCTCCGCGACAGACCGCGGAAAGGAAGACGCTCCAAAAAAAAAAAAAAATCTGCGGACCTAAACAGAGCTGAAGAGGAAATACCGGAATCTGCAGAAACAGTGAACCTCCCCAGTGAGCGATCCGTTGTTGACGGGCACACAGACGCACACTCGCGGCGAGGAAAGCTCCGCAGGAAATCATGATTATTAATTATCAAGCCAAGGCGATAAATAAATAATGCGGAGTGGAGCAGCGGCGGTACACTGCGAGCGGTTAGAACGCCAGATTGTGCCAAACCGCAGCCGCAGCAGCAGTAGGTCAGTAATTTATGAAATCAAAGAGCTGCTCTAATGAGGGACAAAGAGCACTTCCCTTACTGATGACTCCCCTCCCTCACACAGGAGCCCGGTGGGAGAGAATGCAAAAAAGAAACAACAACAAGGCAATGACGCGCAGGACAGTTTGCTTTTTGAATGCGTTTACGAGCGCCGAGCCAACGCACCTCGTTAACGGTGACGTTTCCAACGCGCACGAGGGCCAGAAACAGTTCAGTCAGCGACGCAGATGAACAAAATCTTTCCGCTCCTGTGAGAGGGCAGCGTCGGCGCTCGCTCCTCATTTGTGCCACTGGCTGGTGAGCGCCACAAGCCCGTCTTTCCCGCCCTCCTCCTCCTCCTCCTCCTCCCCCCACGAGTCATTATCCCATTTCGTTTCTCCACAGCCGATTGTTTGTTTGCTTATCGCCGGGCAGATAATAGAACAGAATTAATCTGCTAATTCCTCATTTTTGAACGGACCAATTCTACTGTTTATGTAAATGGACAGAGAGGCAGGACTGCGTTCTACAGCGCGGGCTCGCTGGCTGACTGGAGGATTTAATTAGCGGGGCTAATTACTTGTTTCCCTCTAACAGTTTACCACAGGGCCGCCACTGCCGCTGCTACTACACTTCCCTGGGTGCTAATGCCTGAGGCGGCCGCTGGTTCCATGGGAGGGAGCGGGTGGTGGGGGAACTCAGCGGGAAACAAGATGTCTTTTCCCAGCTTGCCATCTTAAATTATCAGTTTGTTGTCTGTCAGAGTGGGGGTTTGTGACGCTGCGGTGGGAGCAGGTATTCATTTGTGTGTGGCTGCGACACAGCAGTGTGTGTCTGCAGGATCCCTCTCTCTCTCTTTTTCTCTCTCTCTCTCTCTCTATCTCGCTCTCGATTCAGCCTGGCTTTCCCATCTGAGCTCGAATGGTCAACGAAGACAAAAATGGCAACGAAATAATCAGTAAAAGAAAGAAAAAAAAAGAACAGACTAGTGTGTGTCCATTCCAGACTACAATTTCCAACCATTCAGTGGCCACCCTTTTTGTCCTAGGAGGCAAAAATTTAGAAGAGGGTCCTATCACTAAATGCATAACTTCTAAATGGATTCACACACTTGCCTGGACTTGTCACACACTGGCTGGTAATGAGCAAAGTGGCGAGAAGGGGGTTGGTGGTGGGAATGGCCTTTAACTGTAAACGGATTCACATGACATGACCGGACTTTGAAGGAAGGAAGGAAGGAAGGAAGGAAGAAAGGAAGGAAAAAAGGAAGGAAGGAAGAGAAACCCATCTGTGCAGCCTGACCTCATCAGGAAGACTACCATATAAGTTGACTGTGAAAGTGGCTTATTACGAACCATTTTTACATTTGCTGATAGCTGCCGACCTCTTGTGGCCATAGTAATTACTACGGCAGCACAGGAGGAAGTCAGCTGAAGAAGTATAAAGAGTGAAAAGTCTGCAAAGGGAGGACGTCGGGGAGACAGTTGGGATAATCAATATGGGACTTTTATCCAGGAGACCGCTGTCTGTGTCCAGTGTGAAACCAAAAGCACATGGTTTACCAAATTACGACGATATCATAAAAGGTGCAGTACGCCTGTTGCTGTTGTTTTTTGAGTCGCTGGTTACCAACTTACTGAGTCGTTCAGGTATGAGGATGTATCGAATAGACACCACCACGCGTACTCCCCCGATGAAGGATGGATTGCCAAAAAAGTTGGAGAGTAAAGCACATCGTGGCGAAGACGATCGGCACTGCTCCTTTAAAATTTTAACACATTTTACAAACCCATGCAGACGCCCACTTGATTAATTATGCAAATCCAATATGTCTTTACTATACACACAGGGACTCACATTTTCCCTAACATCTCTCTCGGCCCTCACCGTTCACATCCACTCCCAACGAGTCAGAGTCGAAACCAATTCGGAGGACAGCTGCGCCTCCCTCTCACGGCGCATCGTGTGTTCGTTTACAAATCCGCGGATGCGTGTGGGAACGGAGCCAACGCCAGATCCTCAAGACAGACGTGTAGTGAGCAAGAGACGCAACGCGTTGAGTGATAAAAATCTGCAGATGGGGCCTTAGGTAATTATAGTTCATCAACGTGACGACTCAGCTCTCGCTAATCATGCCATTAATACACACGAGCTTACGATATTGCCTGGAAAAAAACAGCATTTTCATAATGAGCACTGACTAATAGGCCAGAGATGTTTGACACATGCTGTTCTAAGTGGAAAAAGATAGCACGAGCTGGCTTTTCCCCTAAATTCTGTCAACTGTTTTGTTCCCAGCGTTTTATCAGCTCATTAGGAAGCAGACATTTGAATCCAGACCATGATCGCTCCTTGAACCTACCCACGTCATTTTGTGCCTCAAACCCAACTCATTTCATTTGGGTATTTTGTGGTTTTATTTTGAGATCTTTAAAAAAATTCCTCCCTTACACCATAAGATGTTTCAATGGAATCCTTTTGGAACCCGGATCAGAACAAGAGCAGCAAACAGCCCTACAACAGGCTGGCTAAAGCCTCTGGTACATTTGGTTCTTTCCGCCCCACTTCATTTTAAACACACACACACCTTTCCTATGCTGCTATAATTTATGCTCCGCATCCACAAACGCAGCACTTCCATACCGATAGCTTAAAGGCCTTGCTGTTGACTCCCTGATCCCTGAGGGTTAAAGGGGAGAGGTCATGTGTTCTGACCTCCGAAGTCCTCCATGACACCTTGTACCAAACAATCACACCGCCCAGCGCAGAGCTCAAAGGGTCACATCCCCGGAGGTCTCGGCCTATCGAGTGAGAGGTCGCGCCGAAACGACCGAGAGGTACAGGAACCAATGGGAGCACCTGGAGTGGCTTGTCGGGGGATTTGATCAAATGTATGCACACCTCATTTTACAGGCAGACAGCCTGCAGCCGTTTCTGTACCCTCGTGTGCAAATCACGGATGATGGATTGATTTGGGGCTTTGATCATGAGGTGCTTTTAGCATCGCGCACAGATGGCTTCATCTGAGGATGAAACCTCAGGCGCTGTCTGATGCGCATGTATGAGATTTTAAAGAGAAGCGGATGAGGAGACCGCTGTGAGGTTGGAGCTCTTTCACGAACAAGCTGTTGGACAGTATATGTTCTCGTTCATTATCTCTCGTCGTGGAAATTGCCTTATACTAACCTTTAGAAACAAAATTCAATGCACAGTCCACTAACTGCACAACGGTATCAGAGTTAACAGTCACTATTGGGTTAAACCTCCTCCGCTCCGGACTCCAGGGAGCAGTTAGCTGTGTGAAAGAGGTCCTTCATCTGCCACGGACAGCTTATGGACACGTTATAGACGACTAGAGCGTAAAGAACGGATGGAGGGAGTGCGGGAAATATCAAAGGAGGGACAGAGCCGTCGGTGAGGTGGAAAGAGGGATGGGATGACAGATGATGAGGGCAGAGCGGGGTCGTGATTCCTTGACTGCCGGAGCCCTTCAGAGCCGAAGCAGCGCGGCGCACGGCATCGCTAATGAAATCTGCGCCCTCACTCGCCGAGCAATGAGGGACGGGTGGGGCCGGTCGAGGGGGGAAAGGTGGAGAGAGGGTGGGGGGAAAAAAAGGGAGGAAAGAAGCAGGGAGAAATAATTTAAGACAGAGGGAGAGCGATGAAAAATGAAGAAAGGTGGAGAAGGACGGACACGCACGACGGAATGAGCGACAGAGGAAGAGAGAGAGAGGACGCCTCATCTCCATACACTGTGATAGCAGGCAGATTTGAATTTAGGGCCCGTCTCTCACGGAGCCCCTATAAATAGGGACGAGGAGCAAACACCAGGCAATTTCGCCGCAACACCAAACACAATGGCTGATTGAGGGCAAATTAAAATGCAAATGCAACACTTCCATTTTTCCCGATTTCACCTGCGAGATAAGCGAGGGACCTCTGTTTCTTTCATAAAGTGGATGCGGCGTGCACGGCGGCGCGCGTGTTTATGCACAAGTGTGTATATTTGTTTGTTTGTCAAGTTTGAAATGAGAGGCGACAGGAGGGAGACTGGAGGTGAGGTTGTATAAACAGATTAGATTCAGTATTGTCCTCTCCCGGGCTGCATTTCAATCGTCATCCTCGACGCCTGTCTCTCCGCCCTCGTCCCGCCGGCAATTTCCACAGACCTTCAACAGGCTTCCGACCTGACGAACATTACGAAAGAATACCAGAACAGGATGTTCTAAAAAAAATTAAATAAAACTGAAAGCATTAAACTGGTTACAGTATTTTTATTCTACCATCTGTGACGGAAAAGTCCACCCACAGGAGTCAAAGGTCTAACTTCATTTCTGCATTAAAAAGCGATCACAAAGAGGAAATTCAGAGGCATCATAAGCCACTTTTTTTTTACAAACCTCCATAAAACAGCTTTTACTGTAGAGAGAACACAGTGTTTTCTTGTTGACAGATTCTGGTTAATTGCTACGAAGCAGCCACTTCACCATATGAATTCAACCCTTTCCAAGTCACGGGTCAGAAACACATTCAACCGCTGCGGTCACATGGTCTCAGTGAGCAGAAGGTTCGGAGTTCAAGCCAAGCGACGGGCAAATGTTGACCACAAAAGTGCTGCCCGGTGACCAATGGGCACCCTGTTTGAAACCATGGCAGACTCACCAGCCCATTTCCATTTACCGCACGGATACAGGGAAGTGTTGCTGCCATGCGAGGAGAGAACGGGATGGACATGAGAGGAAGAGTAAGAGTGAAATACACGAGATAAAATGAAATGAGAGCAGGGGGAATGCAAAAAAATTACATGGGAAGAAGGAAAGAGACCAACTAAACCAAACAGCCCTCTCCTTTAAGCCGCTCTTTGACTAACTGCGCTGAATTTTTCATCAGCCTCCGCTCTCAGGGGGTGGCCGCCTAAAAGCAAGCGCTCCCTGCGCCTTCACGCTGCGTATGTGTGCTCGCATGCAGGAAGAGTGGGGAAAAGAAAAGGAGCAAGAACGACTTCCGAGGCGGCGAGTAGTTCATCTGCAGGCCTGTCACATGTGTACGGTAAATGAGGAAACTTTCCTTGTCCTCACATACATCTCCGCTGATTTACTGAATATGGGGAGAGAGAGGAAGGAACAGGGGACTTGTGTCACTTAGTTTACAAGGACATGCTAATGTATTCACTATTAACTTTGACTCTCTGCTGTTGGGCATTTTTCGGCTACTTTTCAGTCCCAGAGCAGGCTCGGTGAGACGCGAAGGGAATCACAGAGGGAAGTGAAGGAAAACGGCAACGACGGAAAAAGAGAAACCTCGAGATTTAACACGAGAAAGGGGCGATACTGGAAATGTGTGGCGTAAGATTATTTTTCAGATGATTACGTTAAATCTAAACAGGAAACATTCGCTAGAAAATGAGTTTTTGAAATGATTTCTTTTGGTACCATAGCAAAAACTTAATTAAGACGGGGGGACCAGGGGGACCCAGGGGGTTCCGGGTCTCCACTGGTTCCAAAAGAAAGCCTGATTGTACGCAAGCTTATGAGAAAATGGAGCCACTTCTTACTTCATTTTTTACCCCAGTGAACAGTTTCTGAAAGAGTTTATGGTCTCAATCACCAGGTTCAAGTATTGTTTAATAAAGTTTGATGTTCATTTTGTAAATGATTTTCCCAATAAGAGTAAAATAAACAGGGTCTCGGTTGGATCCTCCCCTGAACCGCCAAATACGTCCAGGTCACTAATGGTTCCAAAAAAACAAGATGGTGTGGGTCGTGAGGCAGAAATCAAGGCTTCAACGCGGTATTTCACAAACGCATGGGTGATGTCTCGGTTGGTTTGACTCAAGATCACACCAGACTCTGGGGTGAAAACACTAATGGCCAGCTTCTGTCTTTAATCGGCGCTGGACCCGATTTGCATCTTAAAAAACCTTTCTATCTCTCTGCAACTATTGCCAAGGCCGGCGCCGGAGGGGGAGCGGCCTTAGTCATCTTGGCTCGATAAACGGCAGTTAGTTTGTTAATTGACTCAAGCCATGTGTGTTATGATCTGAGTCAGACGTCTGAGTGGTGCTGCCACTCTGCGTCATTATCAACATCCCCCATGATCCCACAAGGACACACATCAACGGCGACAACATGTACGGTAAGGTAGACGGTTGTTGGAAAGCACAGCGTCGTTCTTTGCTTCGCCACTGAATGTTGAGCGCCGGCGTTGCTGCCTGTGTGTGTGCTGGAAGACAATTACTTTCCACGAAACTGGTAACCAATTTGCATTCACATGTAAATCCGCACAATCCCGGCCAACGAATAGACTTCATTGAATGCTTTAGTGGCAGTTAGTGATTTAATGGCAGGCTCCTTCAAATGACCTTCCTGCAAAGTCCATTACTTTAGCCCCCCTCCAAACACACACCACACACACTCAAGACTTCAGAGAGGCAGGTAATTCGCCATTAACTCGAGCCACTCAATCCCTGAAACACTGCCAAGTTCAATTGTGCGTCGAGTTAGACGGGGAATGCGAAAGAGAAAGAGGGAGGGAGAGACAGATGGAAAGAGCAATTGAGGGAGAGTGACGGAGAGAGTGGGAAAAAGGACGAGAGGCAGGAAGGCACTTTATTTTGCCACTTCCTGTGCAAAAAGCATCCTCACCCATCTGCCTCACCTCAGCTCCGTACCAGCCGGACCATCTGACCGCTCCAGCACGCATCGCCACAGAGACGACTCTCTTTGCACAGACAGTAATTAACGCGCACATAATCCCCTCCGACAAAGAAAAGCCACGCTCAGAAGTACAGTAAATAACTTCACGGAGCAAACAACACGAAATGCTCGCGTTGGTGAGGCGCTCACACGCCGGATTCAAGCGCGAGAAGCTGGACGTTTCAGGCGACGAGAACACAAACAAGAACACCATGCGAGCACACAACAGCCTGCATCACCATCAACCTCATAATAACCCTCGGTAACCCCCATTAAAATCAATTCATCCATGGCAGGTGTACCCGCGACGCACACACTCGCGCCGAAAAACACAGCCAAGGCACAACAACCGCACACATCTACTGAATGCGAGGGCAAACCAATTACAGAACGTGAAAAAAACAATTCTTGCTAAAACGGATGCACACACACACACACACACACACACAGACGCCACGATACACCCAGTCCTCCTCAGCAGAGCCGTAATAACCATGGCTAGCCTTTAGCTACAGGCTGGACCAAGGGGGAGAAACTGGAAAAGGCGTGTAATAATTTCAGAGCTTAAACTGCAGAGGAAAAGAAAAGCTTTTCAATATTTTATATCAAACATTCATTTTCTCTTATTACTGCATGTCGTATTTGCGCTACAAGCCGGAAATTGAGTGTGCGCTCACGGCGTTAGTGTGTGAGGCGCGTGCATACTTATGAGGCGGCGGCACAACATGTGAGCCCGCATGCATGAATTAAAGGTGAGACGGGGAGGAGGGTAAAGGCAATCCAGTGTCACGTTATTGACTTTCAAATTACATTAGTGTGCCTCGACGTCTCGTCGGAAAAAGAGACAGAAAGGAAGAGAGCGAGCGAGCTAGACGAACTGTGATGAATTGACCTGCATTAAGAGATCACCTTGAAATCAACAATGAATTAAATTACACTTTTAGTCTCCACGTGTGAAGTGTAAAAGCATCTCCGAGTGTCAGGCCTGCTGCCGAGAATCGACACCCAACTACGCAGCGCTACGCAGCTTTTAGCCTCTTTCAGCTGACTGTTTCGGTTCTCCTGCAAGCAGATGCAGCGTACTCGAATCTCATGGCTGTAATCAACCACCATATAAAAAGACTGTAGGCAATGGTTTCCATCGAACAAGCACGAACGGCCAACACAGGGAGAGTTGAACTGACCAAGCGACAAAGGGGCGCTAACATTTTCACATAGCTAGCTAAAGACCCTGATCTTTTCCCCAGGAGCTGATGAACACCAAGCCAAAATGAGCCTTCTATGGGATGATAATGTTGCTCCATTTGTTTGCTAACGCGTTAGCCATCACAAGCTTTTAATTTGCTGATGTGGATTTCCATAGAACTGGATGACGAAAGCAAAGATGCTGGCTGTTGAGTGAAATCAGAATTGCGCCTCTCGTGCAAATACGCCAAAAAAAGTCTCCCTAGTTTACTTCCTGATTATGCGCCCCGCTGGATGCGTGCATGATGATGTTCCTCCCGCCCTGCCCCTCCACTTAACATTATGATGATGTGACAGATTTTCGAAATCGCTTTTCTCGCCTCGAGGAAAGTTTTAGAAATATAAAAACCTCCATAGATGAAAAATCCAAAGTAGAAAGAGTTATATTGCCCTTGTTCTGCAGTTCAAGGTGTCGTGTCAAACAGGGAGACGTTTTTTTGGGGCCGCAGGGGGATTTTCTTCGCTGTGATAAGTGATTTAGAGAGGGTACTTTGCATGGTCTAATTTGTTTAGTCTATTTTCCAGAGAGGCAACAATGTTTTCTGTAAGACACGGACATCATCACCAGTTAGTCAGATGAGAGAGTTTTCCATCAAAGAATCCCAAATCAGATCACAGAAGGGTGCTTTAGGGTGCTGGAAGCCAGAATGTGGATTAGACTTCCAGCTGAGGCACACACTTTGTACTTGCAACAGTTGGTGACGATTTCTTTTCGCCTTTTAATTTTTGTTTTGTTTTGCTTTCCAGTGCTGTTTTGGATGGCTGTCGACGCTACAGCTCCATTTGCATATTTTCTTAGCAAATAAAGCCTCCGCAGCCTTACTGTACTCCTGGTCCTGGCACCCGCGGTGTAAAAACAAGCAAACGTGCACTCGCTTCGCTGAGTCTGTATGTTGCTTGAGGAGCAATGTTTTCCTGCTTTGACGGGAAGTGAAGTGAAGACTGATTGATGCTTTTCTGCGGGATGATGCATCGCGTAGGTTCAGAGTGACAAGATTTCGAGTTCAGTGAGATCTCACCGCGCTAAAACTTCTGTAGACACAGTGCAGGAACAAACGTCTTTGGTGCTCTCGCTGTTTTGCTGACAGACAATCACTAGCTGCTCTCGGAAATGAGCGATTAATCAAATGCCGTGCTCTTTGATTGGCACGCTGGCTGACAGACCAGAAGACAAAGTGGCAATGGGCATCTGGCTGACTTATCGGCTGAATGACTTCCTGATTGACTGCTGGCTGTCTGACTAAACGTCCTTCCTGGTTTGCTTGGTTGCCAGGCTACCTGACTAAATGACTAGCTTTATCCAGCCAGCTGGTTAACTGACTGATCTGATTGACTGGTTGGCGCGCTGATTGGCTTACACGCTAATTGACTTTTTCATTTACATTTTACATTTATAGCTGACAGGGAGCCGGGAAACAACAGGAGCACACTCCACCCACCCATCCTGCACTGATGACACTCTGATTGCAATCACGACCAGGCACACAAAGGGAACACACACACACAAACACACACACGCAGAAACCTTCACTCATGTACTTATGGTCTGTACAATAACATGCATAGCAAGTAGCCAAGAGCGCGAACACGTAAAGGCGACAGGAAAGGCGCATTCATCATGCACATATATGCGAGGACAAAAACAAGCAGCACCACAAACAGTTTAAAATATCAAATATCATCATTTAAGAGCCAGAATGAAGAGGTCACTGATGAAGAGAGTGTAAAAAGTATGCTAATGTGTTTCTTTTACTTGGGCTGGCTGATTTGAGTTTGTTTTTGTAGACTGTTGAAATAACAGGGTGACGATGTGGCAGTCGGAACAGGCTGATAGGAATGGATTGTTAAGGTCCCCTTTGGCAAGCTGTTGACCTTTTATCTGCGCTTTGTAGCCAACAATCATGTGGACACACAGGGACATTTCAATGAGGAAAAAATTGAATGTGAACGTAACTGCGGTTGGTTGAAGAGAAAAGACCATAGGGCACCTTCGGTGTTTCAAAAATTGTCTGCTTTTCAAGTATTCAGATATTCCTGATAACTTCCAGTTAGTGGTGTCACGAAATCCATGATTTAAGCACTGAGGGCTACGCTACTTGTTAGACAATCGCATCTGTATTTGTCAAGATCAACAGATCGTTCTTTTTTCTTTCCAATTCCAATTTCCAATTCTTTGCAGATATAAGGTATGTCGAGTTTAAATAAGATTCACCAAAAGTTTCCAGAGTTCAACAAAAGATACCATCTTTGGGGGCATTTGACGATAAACAAACCAAAAGACTGAAATTCCATTTGTTACCAAGATCGTTTTCTCTCTAACCTGTCCAGAGTGAAGCATCTTCCGAAGCAAATCGATAAACGGATCTCCGGCAATGTTATCGGCTCGGTTCAGGTTTTTGGTTCATCCCCCACGAGTAAACCCTCTTCTCAAAGAAATCAAGAAAAGGATCTTTGAAACACCTCCAAGACTGTCAGAGTAACCTTCACCACCAGTTGACAGTCTGCGTTCACACAGGTTGAATGCCAGTAAGACGCGTCTTTGAAGCAGTTTTCTGATGCGTTCGTTGTATTTTTTCCATTCTTTGGCGGCGCAAAAGTCGCCACACAGGGTCGCTGATCGTAATTAAAAGCTCTTTCAATCAGTTTTCCCATTTGGGATCGAACACGCTCTATGTCCTGAAAAAATAAAAGTGTTAATATTTAACATTAAATATAATATGTTTTGTGCTATCGGCCGACTCTTGAGCACTTCTGTTCACTCGAACAGATTTTTTTCGTGTCCTTTTTGCCTCTCGACTGCCTCCCATATTCTCACTCCACGCTTCGTTTCCTCCTCCCCCCCCTCCCGTCCTCGTTTGGACCTACAGTAAACTGAGCACGATATAAGTTCCATCCATTCCCACCTCACCACTTAGCCCTTCACAGCCCGTTCCACTCTCCCTATTGCACTTTTTGATAAACCGAGCAGATCAGGTCCCATGCTGCTATGTTAACCTTCCTTGCCACCCGCCACATTATATCCTCTGGCACCTACAAAGCTGCACTCTCACTCCCGCCCTCGCCGTCTGATACACTGAGAAGAGCAGGTCCCATGCTGGCACGTTAACCTGCCTCGCCCACTCAACCCCCATTACATCCTTTTGCCATCTACGCTGCGCTCACACACACACACACTCTCGCCCTCAGCCCGGTCACTAACACCCTTTCATTATGGATAGTCTTCTCCGCGGGGGGCTATCACTTCAAAGACACCCTGCTTCCCTCCTCCGTGTCGGCGTGGAGAGGGTGCAGATGACGGGGATGCAATGAGGTGTGCGGGAGGTAAGACTGGGGGTGGGGTGGCGGTGGGGGGGGGTTGCACGGGGAGGGGTATCATAAAAAGTGACTGAGCCGGAGCCGCGCGATTTATGTATTTATTCATCGCCGAGGAAGCTGCGTATTAAAAGGTCGGGCAATTTTCCAGGTCACTGCCCAAACCCACACACGGTGAGGAAGCGAGAGGATGAAGAGGACAGGACGAGGTAGACGAGAGAAAGAGAGAAAGAGAGAGAGTGAGAGAGAGAGAGAGAAAGAGAGAGAAAGAGAGCGCGTGGCTACGTTGGCAAGCTGGTGGAGGCGATAGTGGCAGGTGGACACACACCGGCGCGCTCAAAACCTCACCTGTGCTCCTATGTGTATAAGCCAAATTTGCCTTAGCGTGCTTCTTTTTTTTTTTCATTTTGTGTGCGCTTGCTGTTTGTTTGTCGAGGAGAGAAAGAAGTGGAGCGCTTCGACGGTTTGTGTGTATGCAATCGCGTCTGTCTGCACACCGGCTGTGGTTAATGAGTTTGAAAGGTCAAACGCCTCTCCAGAAAGATTAATGGGGTTTCCTAGGCACGGGGGTAATGGTTTACGAGGGGCCCAGCCGGACACATTTCCAACATGACGGTCATTACCACCTCAGAGCGGAGACGGAAAGGAGGGATGGCGAGCGGGAAAAAAAAAACAAGGACGACACAAATCTGCTGGGCGGCTGGCTGGCAGCAGGTGGAGGACAGTGAGCGTCCGGCCAGCTGATGTACATGTGTTAATCATTCTGGTGCATGTGCGTGATTGTGTGCACACAACTCTTCAGACAACCGATTCCACTGAATATTGTCTCCCTTGTATTGAGTGCAGTTGGCAGATTATGGCTCGAAATAGATTTTTAGCATCAACAACCTCTTTTACGACCAGTGCAGATCTTCTGGTTCCACTGTCATTATGCAAACTGACAGGAAAACCATGTGTTGTAAGAATAAATATAACCAGAGGTAAAAAAAAAACAAAAAAAAAAAAACAACAAAACATTAGCATGTAGCTCTGGTCAGTGTGAGGTCATCCTCCTTGCTGTGACCAAGAAGTTTAATCTGATTGGATTTGAAAAGTCGGCTGCAGGCTGTTCTGTGCACGGCTGACACGTCCTGTCTTGTGGTCCTTTCAGGTACTGTGAGCTTCAAAATGGCAAGACCTGACAGTCAGCTGAGTAGCAGCGGGCATTTGGACGATGAACACGTTTGCAATATCTTATTGCCAACGTGCACGCTTGATATTTTTTTTTATTTATATAATCATTAAAGAGGAACTCCACCCTGAAAAACAGAAATCCAAAAAAAAAACATGACCTCTGAAGCGCCGCTCCTTATTTCTGCTCGCAACTCATGGCTACATTTGCATAAAACACTTAAATTTCCATCCAAAATGTTGGATGCCAGAGTTGCATTGTGGGTAATGAAGGCGGCAGGTTTGGTGAGGGAAGAAGACTGCATGGAATAAAACAAAACAAAAAAAAGACAAAATCTCTGCCAAATCGGTGGAGTGCTCCGACAATGCAATGCTGTTTAGCAGCCAACAGTTGGCCCCAGGTTTCAAACCAGCACCTGAATGCACCGTACATAAATAGAGCAGCCTGTGTTCAGTCTCTCTCTGTGTCTGAGTAGGTTTTGTACTGCAGCTCGATTCGGCTCAGTGATATAGGCATGACTCCAGGGTGCAGACTATTTTTGGTCGCACAGGCGCCCAAAAATCTGTCAAGTGCGAGTGAACACTTTCATCGGTCGCACCAGCGCCCCTACAAATTAGCAGTTTGGTTTTTTTATTCTTTTGAACAATTGAGATGAGATTCAAATGAAGAAAAACACGGATTTGCACCTTTGCTTCCTGTTTACAATCATATACACGTGTTAAAAAGTGAAATCAAAATGTCAAAAAGTCAAACAGCTGACATTAAGAGGAGGACTCGGGGTCATTATGGCTGCAGTGTTTCTGAATAGCTGCGAGCACGTGCGATCGGGCCATTCTTGCCCAAATGTTACATAACACAGCTTTTGAAAAACGTGTTCGCAAAACTTACAGAAAGTAATTAAAATTTCATTACCCCACTGTATCTATATTAGACGACGTGGGAGAAGAGATATCTTGAGAGTCGTCGCTGGCGTCGTGTAGCGCTTGATACGGGCGCGAGAAGAAAAGAAGGGCCTGGCAGAAAGATGTGCATATATAAACATGTTTAATGTAAGGTGCAGTCTTTTCTCCTCGTCGCCAAACACACACGCTCAAAGTGAGTCCTCCCGGCGCGCCTCCTCGGGTCAAACATGTCAGAGGAGAACCGGCGGACATGAAAAGAACATTAGGAGGCAGCGTTCAACGGGGGCCAGCCGGCCTCAGCCCGAGCCAGCCACGCGGACACTGACACGGCGGAGCAAAAATAAAAAGAAGTGGAGGCTAATGGCAGAGTTCAGACGCTGAGGTGTGCAGGGTCTGCCGTGCGTGTGCGTGTGTGTTGCAGTGTGTGTGTTGCTCGAAAGAGGGCAAGACAGCTGGGAGCATGAAACTTTGAGCGTGAGTAGATGTGGGTTTTTTTTTTTCCTCGTGCGGCTTTGAAACATGTGCAGCCCGGTTTGGTACAGGGACAACATGAAAAGGGCCGCGCCTCATGTTTTAACAAGATGGGAGCCCACTCTTTGTTCTGCTCACGTGACGGTTACGTAACTGGGTAACGGACCGCTGGACAACGCTGCCTCAGCTGCAGCCAATCCAAACGGTTCAACAGCGCGTTTGGCGACAAAAACAGCATTTCTCCAAGACACGCAAACATATTCAAGGCAGCATCAGGATTCTGCAAGTTCTCCAAAAGGACTTAGGTTTAAGTTTCAGAGGTGGAGCAAAGGAAGGGGGAAGTCAGGTATTACCAGACTTTAACCTCATAATAATTCTTGAAAACGTATATAAAGTTACATAAATCTAAATTTAATGCTGTTCTTGAACCATTTGGAGTAAAGGCCTAGTTCCGGGTCCTTTTGAATGATTACACTCTGGGTTTTATTCCCAATTAGTCAGAATCATGGTAGACCTGCAGGCACTGTGTCATAGAAATTTCAACACAGAGAGATAAAGAGGTTTATAATTAAAAAATAAGCACGCGGATGGCTTATTATTAGACGTATTAGCTCGAAAACACAATAGGATGATACCATTTGGCCTCAGCTAGTCTTAGTTCAAAATTGATGCCAATATCAGACAAAATTAATACTTTTTAAAATGTATGTAAAATTTGATCATCATTTCCTTTTTCATAGCAACTTTGTGAATATAAAATGGTCAGAAAAAAGTGCTGAGTGGAAAAAATACAACATGCAACAGACATACATGTTTGGAAACTTGCATAACTTCCAAGTTTTGACCTTAGAAAAACACATATTAGCTATATTGTCGTTTTTGAAATGTATTTGGCTAAACTTAAGTAAAAAAAAAAAAAATGTGTCTGAATTTCCACCAAAGTTTGGATGATTACTGCATTTTCCCAGAAGACAACGTGTGGATCTACGGAGAAGCGTGGCTAACAGTCTGTGCACAAACTGTGTGTTTGTGTCGGTGCGCGATCCAGGACCTCCGTCACCTCCATGACAGTGTGATGGGACCGCCTAAACCAGGCTCAATTGAGGCTGATGGTCTCTGAGCCAACATCTGAAAGGGAGGTCAACACATTTAACCTCTGGAGGAATACCGCCTCCACACACACAAACAACCACACACACACACACACACACACACACAGAGGTTATAATTCCTTTCTCTAGATTTTCCTCACAAAAGCTGGTTCTTGATTCAAAAGAAATCGACGCGTCAGAGCGTTCATGATCAAAACTGCAGGACGTCGACTTCATTTGAGTCACTTTGGAGTCAGATAGGGTCAAATTTGCAAGAAACGAGTAAAAGCACGGGAGTCTTCAGGTGTGTTTTGCTCAGATTGGCGGCGTGTCTCACCAGCAGCTCCTGTTCATCCCGTCACAGATGGAAAGAACAAAGCTCGCCCGTCCTGCTCGCCTCAATAACTCTATCCTCGTGAAACCGGCTGATGTGGCTGATGATGTTTTTCACCATCAAGACAAAAACAAGGAAATCAAATGAAAAATAGCCGGGGAGCGTGAGGGTGGGAGGCCGACGGAGCTCCGCCGAGTTGTCGGTCCAATTCCCAACACGCCCGCCCACATCAAGCCTCGCATTAATGCGGTTGCGTGTTTACTCTAGATGCAAAACACCCCGAGCTGAAATTTCTGCCAAGAGCACGGCTCCAGCTCACACACACACACGCATGCACACACGGCAGTGACATTTATCAACTTTAGACACCTCAGGACGGAAAAGCCTGCCAACAAAAAACTCCTCTAATCCATTAGTATCCGCAACAAAGGCAGCCGAGATGAATAATGAGTTTGAGGCGTCCATCGCAAAAAATCAGGCAGAAATCTGTCTTAACCGCGGCGGGATGCTGACGGTGTGGGTGGTTGAGGACTTTTTTTCTTCTTTTTTTTTTTTTTTTTGAAACTTAATATTTTTCCTAGTCTTTTTATGCATATAACCTTTGAAGAACCTTTAGAGAACAGGCCCTTGAGATGTTTGCATAAGGCTCCGGCATGAAAGCGCGAGTGCATTTTGCTCGAGCAGCTCGGCTTAAAGACTTCTTTCTTCTCCTCTTCGCATGTGGTCCGCAGTGTCAGGCGATCGTTTTCACCCTCTGTTTTAAGGGATAAACACACCTACAGCAGCTGCACACTATACATTTTCCACCATTTCCTATTCATGTCATGCTATTCATAATATTCCCCTTTCATTTTTGCTCTCAGAGTGCTCCAGATTGATTCATTAAACGTGGGAAAACACTGCAGGATCCCATTTCTAATATATAAAATTACACGATATCGGATCCTTAACAGAAATTTAATGTCAATTAATCAACTAACTGATGATCATTGTACTTTTTAAATGGTGTTTTAATTTCCTGCTCTCCCCGCGCCGCTGCCGGCCTCCTCAGCCTCCCTTTACTGCTATATTACTCTTGCTGATGCCACGATTTAATTATCAGCCGCACAAATTAATGACATATCATTACATTCCGGTGTAATTAACAAGTCGGCTGAGATGTATTTAAAATCGCCCCCGAACAAAAAAAAAAAGCAGTTTGTTTGTGCCGCACGTTGCGAGGACAGAGACGGCGGCTGAAAAATTAGAAAAACAGAAGGGAAGAAAAAAGGTGCCTGATGGGAAAACTAAGATGTGAGGGAAATGTGTAGAGTGGCCGAGGCTGTCGCATTCGAACACGCACACACACGCACACACACACACACACACACACACACAGCAGCTGCAGAAGACGTTCTGGCATGGATTCATCAATAAAATGATGCGCAGTCCGCAGCTCCTTCATCTATCATGCAGCTGCACAGAGCCCCTTCCTCACTGTCCAATATGGCTGAAACACCTGCTAAATCCCCATCTTTCCTCCCACATGTGCGCACACACACACACTCCCACACACACACTCTAACACACCCCTTCCTCAGTCTTGCCTACCCAGCAGAATATCCCCGATGCTGTTGTGCTGTCCTTACCCCGAACAAAAGAAATCAGGTGACCCTATTGGCATCCGATAGTCACGCACACTTCCCTGCTACACACACGATCCATCTATCAGTCTCAGTCAGTGTGTTCCAGCAGAGTGGGAGGTAAATAAGGAGCCGCCGCATCGACTCGTTACAGGAACCCGTGGTCTGTTTGATTACATGTAACATGCGAGAGCCGCGGAACAAAGCGGTGGTGGCAGCTCGCAATTCCCTCGTCGCCCGCTCCCTCCCACTTGCCTTCGCTAGCCTCCAATTTTCTTCCTGTCACTCCCTCATCTACTGTTCCCCGCTTTCGCTCCGACCCGGCCTCCCTTATTCGTCGCCCCTCGACCCGGCGCGCCTCTGCTTGTAATGCATTCATTTTTTTTTTTTGGATGAGCCTCCCCTCTCTACCTTCCCCTCCCCGTCTTCGCCCCTCCTCTTGTCTCGCCAGAAAATGACATCGTCCCTGAGGCCTCGGCGAGAGAATGTCGCCGCGCTACGCCTGCCATCTTCGCAAATCACTCTGACCTTTCGCACTCACAGAGGTCACGGTCGCCTGATCCAACCGAGCGTGGGTCCAGGGCTGTCCTTCGCCAGCCAAAGATGGACCGGTGCATAGGGCCCGGCAGTGGCAGCAGAGCAGAAATAAGCCTGCATCAATCACAGACAATTAGTCGCAATTGATGCCTGGGAGGGTGGATTGCTCCTCCACTGCCAGTCTGGCAATTGCTGGTAAACCCAATATTAGTCAATCAGATAGCTTCTAAGTACTAATTATATGATTCAGTAATCATATGACATACGAGAGGAGTTTAGTAATGAAGAGATGTTTTGATTATGTTGCGTTAAAGTCAGCAGTAAGCAGAATTATCGACGCTTCCCATCTCGGTACAGCAGTTTTTAAAGCTAAATGATACATCACCGAAGGAACCGGATAACAACGTAAGTGACGTTAGCCGAGACCTGGTAAGTTGAAGATGTATTCGCGAGCTGCCTTCACCGGCAAACGAAAAAAAAGGAAAGGTTGGTTTCAAAATGCACACACCCTCGCCAGCAGACGGAACATCGATAATGGATGACTCTGCGAAACCTTGACATTTTTGAACACGGAATATCAGATGAGGGATATTTTCAGTCCGACTTGGGTATCTTGACCAGGACTGCTTACGGAAAGATTGGGATTTGGAGAAGTGCATCTGCGGTCGAGGTAAGGTTAGACAACCAAAAGGTTTGTGGTCGAGGGACAAAAAAGCTCTGGAGGGTCGGACCGAACACAACGCAGCCTTTAAAAGGTGAACGCTTGAGTATGAACTCGATGGAAAGATGTAAGTGGAAGCCAAAATCCCCCCCAGGGCAGTGAAAATTGAGGTGAACATTTGACCAAGTGGGCTGTAAATGTTTCAGCTTGAAAGGAGAAAAATTGCGCTTGTGACAAGACCTCGTGACTCGGCAACGGAGACGAGACGAGACGAGAGAAACCGCAAATGGGTTCACTGAGGCAGCAGTCTCCGGCGTAAGGGTTGGACCCTTTCACCTCCTCTTGCCAACTTAAGACTCTAAAACTTTTAGTTTTCGCCTCACTACTTGAAAGGCTTCCTGCCCCGACGGTTAGCTTGACGAAAACTACTTACGGAGAGAGTGTCATTTCAAAAAAGGGTGAATTGTGACTCATATATGACTAGACAACCAAAACTCTTGGTAAGGAAAGATCGCGGTCAAGGGAAAGAAGCCAACATTTACTGACGCTCCGAAGGGTCAGACCGAATGCAGCGCAAGATTTCAGAGGTGAAAGCTTGCACACGAACTCGCTGAAAAGATGCAAGTGGAAGCCAAGATCCTCCTGCGGAGTGCAAATTGAGGTGAAGATCTGACGGAGCGGGGTTCAAAAGATTTCTGCTTGAACGGAAAGATGAAAAAACAAAAAAAAACAAGCTTATGCCAAGACCTTTATGACTCCACAACAGAGAGGAGAGGAGAGAAAACTAAAGACAAACAAATGAATCACAAGTTCCCGGTAAGTTTTGGAAGATGAGCCGCATGCTAAGCTGTCACACACACACACACGGACCAACAGACAGGGTCGACAGGTACGCTGAGGCAGAACTCAAGCGGACTCAAGACACTTTGCATCCCCTAACTACCACTTTTCTACTAACTTTTACTTTGGGCTTTGCCACTGACAAGGCATCCTCCTGCGCTGACACTGAGCATTGGAGGCAGAATTACACTTTATAAGGGCCTTCGCAGACACACTTCCACCGAGGCTTTATGAGTCATTTTATGGCACTTTCAACCTTTTAAAGCTGACTTGAAGTCTCAAGGACCTGTCACATTTTAAGTTGATCTTTCAGCAGTGGGTGGGGGGGGGAACCATTCCCTGATGAACCGCTGTGTATTACTGTCAAGTTTAATAGTGCGAAAACTGGGACTTCATCCCAAAACTACCACCCGGCATCATGGAGAATCATGGGCGGAAGATGTCAGCTGTAAATTTGAAATTGCGTCCTGGCGCGAGGCGCACCGGCGTAATAAGGCTGCGGGTAAACAATGGGCTGAACGCCTGCCAAGAGCGCGGTGCAGTCGGTTCTGACCGGCCGCTCAGACACGACAGGGCATCAAACAAAAGCTCCGGCCCGCACAAACAGGATGATCCCACAGGTTAAGGCCGGGGCTCTCAATCACTCCGGCTCCTCTCCATCACTCTGCCTCTATTGTTCTGTACCTGAGCGCGGTGCCCTCTCTCAGCTTGCTGCAGAATGGATGGATGCAGAGGAAGAGGGAGGGAGGGAGGGAGGGAGGGAGGAGAGGGAGGAGAGGGGGAAGTAAATGAGATCCCGATGAGATGCCAAGGTGTGTTAGCTGTGAGGTGCGGGGAATGAGAAAAGCGGCCTGAAGGGAAGGAGGGAGGAAGGGGGGGGAGGGAGGAGGGAGGGAGGGAGGGAGGGGGTAGGAGTGGCTAGATTGACTGTGCGCGAGGTGCCGGTATGGGGTAGTGGACACCCGCTCGTATTAGTGTTTGCTAAGTCAGCTCGGGATGCAGGAAGCGTGTACAGGGGAGGGGAGAAGAGAAGGGGAGGATGAGGAGGAAGACACATGAGAGGAGAGTGGGAAGACGAACAAAGGAAAACAGGAATACGGGGGGGGGAGAAGAGTGGAGCGGGGAGGAAGATGTTGAGCACAAGGTAGTCTTGGCGCATGACGAGAAATTTAACGAGAGCGAGGCAAAGTGGACCGCGTAACCGTGGCTGAAAGCGACTTAAGCGTTAAAAAAGGGCACATGGGTAGTCTGTGAAAGAGGAATTTTATGAATAGCGATCAAAAAGTCACGTAAATCCTGAAGGTTTCAACAAAACTCCCCAAAATTCCAACTACAGCCAAGACTTATGCGCGCGCTTCCTTTGTTAAACCCGTCTCCGGTGGCAGTTTTGGCACTCGAAACCGGATGCGTGTCGACAGGTAGCTAAATTGCCTCAATTAACACGGACGCCGTGGCGGAGAATTTTTCCAAGGAGAAGGAACTCTCCCGAGAGGTTTTTTTCCCCCCCTATCTCCCCAAATCCTTACGAACAGCGGGGAGGAATCGCTGCCAATAGCAGCCTTCAGGAGCACATTGCTTTCGCAGCAATTAATCGCTGTCACAACATCAATTAAACAAAAGCTAGCATCCAAATCCTGGCTACCCAGCATTCCAGGGAACCCAATCAATCTGGCAGCGGGTCCTCGTGAGATGAATCCAAAGAGCGTGCGAGCGTTCGGATAAATGGGGGCCCTCAAGTACCAGGAAATGTCACACGATGCATGTACGCTCGTGTGTGTGTGTTTCATGAGAAAGCTTGCATGCGAGGCCAACGTGTACGTGTCAAGCGCAGCCTGTGCATTGATCCAGACATGCGTGTGTGCCGGTGGAGTGCATTATGCGCGTTTCAATGATGTATGGCTGCGAAGTGTGTGAGCTTGCCAAATGTACTTTATCTATAGAGCAGAAGTAGGTTACTGTATATCTGTGTGTGCGTGTCTGGCACATGCACGAGCGTGTATCAAAATCCACTCAGCCGCACCTGGCCAATAAATGCATGTTTTTTTTTTCTTTAAAGAAAGAGCCCGGGGGGGTTCTGAAGCCATTATGTTGGTTTCCACTTCACAATTTCGGAACTGATGATAGGATCACTTCCCTGAACACAAACACACACATACACAAACTCACACTGGAGCAGCTCTGTGTGGGAGTTTGAGCTGATATATAAGTTGCGCAGGTTCAACTTGTGCGTGCAGGAAAGTGCTCGTCTGTGGCAGTCGGCCAGGCTCGCCGGTAAACTGCTGGACCCCAGCAGCTCCCCTCGCTCTCTGACACACTTCGGTGCCGATGCACAGGGGCAATTAAACAAGCCCACAATTCCAAATCCCCATCCCACACCGGCATTATATCTTGATAAACGACTCAGTGGGGTTGTGCATTGTCTCTCTCCCCCCCTCCCTCCACCCGCCACCTGCATTGCTGTTTTGATACTGATGGGAAAGACAGAGGAAGTGTCTGAGAATAACAGCTGCCCAGCTGTTTGTAACTGACTTTTTGGAGAGGAGCTGTGCTGGAGAAAAGAAAGAGGGAGAGGAGAGGATAAGCAGTAAGGCATCAGCCCTAATGCGTCCTGTCGTCCGTGCCACAGCTACGGCATGAGAAAAAAAAGACAAAAGAAAACCAGTTGCGCACAGATACCGTGACAGAAAAAAAAAATAAAAAGCCCAGCACAAGATCCGAATGTTTGTGACAGCACACCGGGGATTTCATCCTCGCAGCGAGAACGCTCTCCTGAACGGAACTGACTTTTCCTTTCAGAATAAATCACAAACAGGGACGGTGAAGCGGACAGCGGCTCTGCACTGTGTGGCTACAGGAATGGAATTGCGCCTCAGTTTGTGTTTAGGACGCAAATCCTTTAAAACAACTTGTCCGCGTCAGCCATCGCGTTCCCCATCTCTCTGCGAAGACTGACGGAGACGCTGGAAATATTTATTTATTTATTTATTTTGGACAACCTCCCGCACCGCAAGTGTATTATTGTGTCATGTATTATTTAATTTTGATTTAGTGGCAGTTTAGTTACAAAGAAGCTGACAATCTGATTCAATCGTGTTTGTGCGCATTTTCGGGGTAAAACGCTGCGAGTTCACTGAGCTCAGATGCGTAAATCCGTCAGCTTTCTGATGACGCGTCTCTCTCGATGGTCAGGAAGAAAAGGGATTTTTTTTTTTTTTTTTTTAAAAGCACAACAACACTTTAAATGCTGTTTATCTCCGCACTCATCATCGGAAACAACACACCTGCGTCTCCTCACAGGACAAGCGCAGATGCCAAACTATCTCCGCCGCGGACATCTGTCCGTGGATCAACGCTGCCCGCTGCGGAGACCAGTTTGGACACAACCGAGCCAAAAAAAATAAAAATAAATTAAAGCCCACACAAACACACACACGTCCCCACATACCTTCTTCGGCGTGACAGTCTTCTTCCAGGTTCACCAATAATATCCAAAGCACCGAAATCAGCGTTTTACGGAGATCCATGTTTGTCTGGCCAGTTCCGCGGGGCTCTTGTCATCTCTCTCCAGCCTGCGCGCAACGCACCGCAGCAAGAGACGCGCTCAGTGTTTCGGAGCGGAGCGGAAGCCGTCTGGGCAAATAGTGCGGGAGCCACGGAGCCACACGGCCTATTTCATATCTCGGGGGAGGGTTTAACGCGCGAGATTGACACCGGGCGAGCGCAATGGAGTAGGGCGCGAAGGCGAGGGTACGGGAGGGTCGTCCTATCACCGAGCAGCGACCTGAGGCGTCCGCGCCAGGTGTTTCCACCACAGTCAACAGAGTCTAACGCGCAGTGCTGCCGTTTGCTACACACTACACAGAGAGGTGTGGGTGAGTCAGGGACCTTTTGTGGATTTAGCTGGAGAGTTTACATTTCTCCGCACTTGTTTAATGAGCTCCCTGTCTTGGTTGTGGAGGTTCGGTTTAGTTTTATGATTTCAATTCACACAAACAAACTCAACAGCTGGAGAAGAAGAGCATCTTAGTGTAAATCAGTGGAACACACAATTGACAGACTCTTCAGTTATATGTGAACACTTAAAGGGGCAGTGTGTAGTTTTTGAGAAGAAATTCAAACTCACAATTTGAACATTAACAACATTAATGAGGTAATAATACAAACTCATAAATGTTTATTTTTTCCGATAACGGAATTAACAAGAAAAATAAGTTCCCCGGAACACTGTTGAAGCGAGAAAGGTGGCAGGGTCCGCCACATATAAACAAAGTAAGGTCAGTTTGTTTATCCAGTCATGAAAACAAAGAGAGTTTGTTTGTTTAGTTTGTTCAGACATAAAAAAAAAATACCTCTCTTCTTTTTAAAGCTTCTTCCTCAAAAACTACATAATGTTCCTTTAATAGTAAAACCATATGTATATGGACAAAAATGTAAATAATCAGACTTTGGAATTACAAAATCTTTGACTTTTGATATCAACCAGAGACAGTAGCAGACCGTTCAGTGATCTTTCTTTCTTTAATTGTCATATTTAAAGGAACACATAGGCTGTATCATGGACCAACATCAGGCATCAGTGTTGTATGAGCTGCATACATTAGCACAGGGCTCAACAGGAAAACACTCACAAGCAAGGATGTCACTTTGTGCTGAACAGTGGTGGAAACATAAAAGTAAGATAGTCACTGAAACCTTAGTTTAGGTTTTAATGTACGGAGGGGTTGGTGCTCTTACATGAAACAATTCAAGGGCTTTTCAAAGGCAAGGTGTTTCAGAATTAAAGGCCAATAAATCATATGGATTTTCAAATGTACCAGTCCGACCCGGCACCGCACTCAAGGGCACCACTGTGTTGGAAACAATTTTAAAGAGCCTTCAACGTGTGTGGTCTTAAGGCGATGTAGCGAGGAGATTGTATAAGGTCAGAAAAGATAATAAAGGGGGCAGGAAAATGCATATGGCGAATCAACATTCATTTCACCTCCTTTGTTTGTTAGGATTATGATTAGGATGAGATTCATGACAGTTTCAAGCTTTTTTGTGCAGCTGGGACTTCTGTTATGCATGAAATCGGAGGATATCACTCTCACGGTGCTGTGAAATCGTGTACATGCATGATAGAAGTATCACTTATGGGGGGGAAACAATCATTTAAAATCTTATTTTAGGGCAAAGTCACCAATTTCCTTTTTCTTTTTTTTTTCAAATCAGATTTGACTGGTGAGTCTGCACATGCAGTGAAGTAAGACACACGCCCGATCTCGTTAGCCTGAAACAGCTGACCAGAGGTGCTGCCAAGATGGCTGCCAAGTGGCGAGACTTCGAGGTCAGTCACTTTTGTCAGTTTTCTAAAGATTTTGCTTGGATAAGAGCCATAGTAAGCTTAGCTGATTGACTAGCTAATGTTGCAAATGATCAAGAGGCTGAGGTGATGAACATAAATAATCCTATGTACAGAAACAAACAGAAAATACTATTAAGAAGATGTAAGACACTAGGTTAAAGGTGAAAAGTGATGTGACTAACTGAACTACTACATAGAAATCACCCTACAGTAACATACTGCATCTTTGCATACAATCTAACAGTTACTTTTTTTATGTTAAATGTGTTTTTGATAAAACCTTGAAGGAAAAACTCTATTAATACGTGTCAGTGTCCCCAACTCATAAGAAAAACACTGCAAAAACTCCTCTTAACACCAGATTTAATCAGCATATTTGATATAACTGAACATTTTCTTTGCACACACTCTCCACAAATTGACTGGAGATAATTTCTGTGATGGAAATCACCTCCTTCTCGGGGGACTATTGATTTGATGCGTCTTAAAGTGAGCAGTCATGTTCATAGTTTTCCGCACTGAGCAAACGTTATCGAGCTTTTTCCAGGTCTGTGTGTGTGTGTGTGTGGTTTTTCTCATACAGACGAGTAGAGAGACGTATTGAAGCACGGAGGTGATGTTTCAAGAGTTTGCATCACTGCAACACACAGACTACACTCAACAGTCCCCCCGGTCCGTCTCTTATCGGTGTAGTAACACACACAACCGGAATTGATCGCCCTCACAGTTTAGCTTTGAAAGCAATACAGTTTATCGCTGATTGACAAGCGAGATAGCGTGAAAACTAGTGATGTGACCACAATTCAGCCTTTCAAAGAGCACCTCTCCACCGTATGCATTTTTAAAAAATCATCACACGGTTCAGTCAGAAATCTCAAACGGATCATCGCGAACATTCAGCTCTCGTAATTGAATTCAGCCGAAGTGGCTTCCTCATTCTTTTCTGCTTGAAGTGGCTCTGCAAAATTACAATTACTTAATAATGTGGAATTCTATCAGTCTAATTACCGTAACGATCCATCTATTTTTACTTACTAAACAGTGAAACAGGCAGCTTCCTGAATGAAAAACCAGAGTTTAGGTCTCTTTTATTTTTTTCGGCTCTCGATCAGACAGTCGAGGTTCAAAGGCCGGCGCGGAAACTTCCTCGAAAACATGAAGCGGCCTTAATGATATGCAGCCTCCACTTGGCAGCTCCTCAGTATGTGCAGCCAGGCGCTGCTATTTAGCTACTTTTCAAACTTTAATGACGTGCTAATGAAAAGGCTAGTCAGCACACCTCATTTTCCCCTTAAGCAAGCCCTGCAACGGCCGGACATAAAACAGCTCCGTAATAAATGTAATAAGTACTTTTAATACCGCACACTCACTCTCTCTCACACACACAGTCCACACTCCCTCCTATATGCTCCATAATCAACGGTGAGACTCATTATCGTCGTTGTCACCCAGCCCCCCTCTCGCCGCTCTCTCCACTCAACCACATGCTCAAACACACACACACACACACATGCTCACACACAGATTATGGGCCATCAGGCTGACTGATCCTCCCCAGCAGGGGGGCTGGTAGCCTCAGTTCTGGGAGCTGATGAACATGATCATCTGTCCTCCTCTGTGGTCATTACTCACCAAGGACAGAGGCCAACAGCCCCCCTCGCTCACTCACTCTGCGTCTCTCCCTCCCTCCCTCTCTCTCTCTCTCCTCACAGTCCATTTACCTGCATTCACACAACACACTCTCCTTTGTGCCTCTCGCTCTCTCGCCACACGTCCGCCGCGACCACATCTGCCGCGGAAATTGTGTCAATTTTGGGTGTTCTCCACCACGGTGCCGAGCGCTCATTGAGGCGGCGTGTCCAGACTTTAATTTTGACGCGGGCGGCCCAAATCTGGTTCACGCAGGTGCAGCCTGAAATATGTGTTAATCCGACGTCTCTGTCTCCGGAGCCACCGATATGACAAACGATAAAACACTGTTTACCCTGTTTAGCTTGCAATTTTGCACAGTTAGCTGCTGACACGAGCAGATGCTGTGGAGTAGCCGCTAGTAGTCGGCAACTTCTGTTTCAACAGAAATACTTCTCTCCTGCTCTGCACTTCTTCCTCCTCATGGTTGCCGTTTAGAGCCACGTTTGTATTGTTTTTAAACCGTTCGTTTTACCTTTGCCCGATTTCTTGCACTGCAAGGGAGAGGAGAGACCAGGGTAACTGACCAAACACTCCTTATCAGTCTCTTATTCTAATAAAAATGTGTCTCTTACAGCAGCTTTGTAAGTTTTAGATTACAAATATACATTATTTCCTTCTTGTACCACTAGAGGGAACTCCACAGATAATAGTAGAGAAAGATCAATAGACCCACCAGTTGAAAAAACTACAAGGCCCACATTTGCGGTATTGATGGAACATCAGGACATACACTTTTTACTAGTGTTTGGACAACAGTTTAGCTCTATGTCCCGGAGGAATAACCTACATTAGCTTTAGCTACACACACAGTATGCTACCAGCTATTCAGTCTTTCCGAGGATAATGTTGACGACAATATAAATACTGAATATAGGCAGCCTGCCTGAGAGAAGCCGTCAGCCCCATTTTACTTGATTGCTTTGTGCACACACATCACTTTTCCCCTTTTGGCCTCTGTCAACATGCCAACACGAGCAGGCTGAATCATCTGCATCTCCCCCCCCCCCTTCAACACACCACCAGCCATGTGTTTGTATTATTGAACAGAAGCACAATCGCTGGGGAAAATAAAAAAAGATGTAAATCACAACCTGATAGCATACAGAGAGGTAAACACATGTCAATTCCAGCACGCGTACCCGTAGATGCAGCTCGGTTTTAGCAGCTTGGTTATAATGCGACAATTTCCTGCCGCCCCGCCCTCCCCGCTCCTCCCCGCATACATGTTGGAGAGACGGGAGGGCGAGGAGAGGATGGAGCAGAGTCACTTGACCTTTTCCGTTCCCCTGGCCGCTTCCGCAATCAGCCGAGCAGAACGAGGGAGGAACAAAGAGATAATAGGGAGAGCAGGTGAGCGAGTCGGCATGAATATACACACACATACATACATGCTGGTTAAGACTACATCTACAGTAAGCTGGCTAAAGCTGTAAATGCTGTTTACAAGAGCTAGCTGGAATTGGGGTCGCTTTGGGAAAGACCTCTGCTCCGGAGAGCCGCGATGGCCTCTGGAGCTGAGACGTGTGCCGTGTAAATTCCAGCCGGGGATCTTTGTCGCATGTCAGCCCGTCTTCTCTCCCCTCTTCACATTTCCTGAATGTCCAAATATTTTTCCTTTTCATCTTCCACTCAATCCCCTGCTTTTCACAATGACCTCCTGCTATATGCTGCGTTTCAATACGATGGTGAAGTCATCTCACAGTAAAAGCTAATAGAGATGAAATACAACAGCTGATAGCACTGATCCAGTCAGAAGATGAACTTTGTAAGTGATTATTGGCTATGATCTGGTGTTATTCTCTGGTTTGTCAGGTAAGTACGGTGGCCCTGAGAGCTCAAAAAATGTATCTGAAGTACGTCTGGGCTTCTTCAGAACAACACATTGTAAATATTGCACGTTATTCTAGAATGTTGATGCAGACAAAAGAATTTGGGTTCCGCAAATATTCTTCTTTCTCTTTGAGCACGGTCAAATTAAACTAAATGTTTTGAGATGTTTTGTAGTTTGTTCTTTCAACGCGAGATGACTTATTAGTCAAAATGTTCGCCTTCAATCCTTCGGTGTGAAAAACACATCTGAGTTATGGAATCATTAGGTAAGTACGGTGGCCCTGAGAGCTCAACGCAATGCATGAAAGAAAAAGCAAATAGGCAAGTTAAAAACACGTTCCCACCAATAACTTTGGTTGTTTTTGTCTCACTTTGCAGCATTAGATTTCAAACTGGAGAAAACGTTTTCTCAATTTGCTTTTTTTTGTTTTTTCTATTTGTATTTTTTTGAGTTGCAGTGCATTGGACTCTCAGGGCCACCGTAGATAAGTGTAGATGAAGCCACACTGACGACCGAGGCGACAGCCGTCTTTCATGAGTGGGTCTCACACTTACACAGTTTATGTTGAGTAGATCCGTTTTATACGTTCCGTATGTCTCCAGCGAGTATGGGATGGGTGGTAATGGACTACATGCCATCAAATTCATTTAATCATATAGAAGAAATACATATAATCAGCCTAGATTACATCTGAAACTAGAATGGCAACTGCTTAACGGTAATTTAAAGATCACCATATCTGTGACTCGCATCAGTGTTTACAGACTCATAGATACCAGCCAAGATCCCTGTGTTATCAACCGAAACATTTACAAAAGCCCTGTGTTGTGCTGTTAAAGAAAGTGGGAAAAAGATCCCGTCTTTATCCGGATCTGCACCAAAATCGCATGCGGTCTATTCTGGGCTGAGACCCGTCCTCCATCCAAGTTACGTTGAAATCAGTGCCGTAGTTTCTGTGTTAATCTGCTGACAAACCAACCGAGTGGCAAACAAACGGACACGGGTGAAAATAGAACCTCCTTGGTGGAGATGATTACCAAAAAAAAAAAAATGATGTGTGATATGTATTCAGAAAGTAATCCGCCCCAACTCTTGGTATCACTGTACTGCATTAGTGTGGACATGGTGCTAGCTTGGACACCCACGCCGCCCCCCCTCCCTTCCCTTTTCTCCTCCCGCTGCATAATGTCACAGTAATTTTTTCTGTTGACACCCTCTGGGATTTAAGAGAAGCGTAGGAGGAGTGAAGGGGGGGGGATTTGTGGGTGGGAGGTGAGAAGGGAGAAAGGGAGAGAAGGGGAAGGAGGAGAGGAGAGTAAATGGGACGTTGGAGCGAGCGGGGCTGTTTGATAACAGTAGGCCACCGGTCCCAGATGTATTGTAACATAGCTGTTATTCCCAAGATGGGACCCTCTAAACGCTGCCAAGTGAAAAGGTGTTAATGTGTCTTTGAGAGAGATGTGCGCCTACACACATGTAGTACACTTACACACACTTACACACACACACACACACACACACACAGCAGTGGTGACAATAACAGATACGGAGCGCTTTAAATGGGCAGAGGGGAGCAGGCGTCACTCTTTTCTTCATTCAGACGGGCGTGCGGAGGAATCGCCGTTCCCTTTACGAGACGATTAGCTGCCAGGCGTTAATCACACCGACGTCTCGTAATGAAATTAGATTAGCGGTATGCTCCGACAATATCTCCGGACAGATTGTTTTTATTACCTTCATTAGTATTTCTCTAATAGGCTGTTTGTGGTTTCTTAAGTGGATTTATTACAATCATACTTTTTCTTTTATTAATGCCAATGAGATGATAACCTTTATGAGCGGGCTGGACTGTAAATCAGATTCTGAACGTCGCGGGTGGTGTCAGAGCGAGGTCAGAGGGAGGAGAGGTCGTACTGCTGAATGGCACCGACAGGAAGTGTACGCTATTTATCGAACAGTTTGGGCGCTTCACATTGCCGTCAGACCGCCCTCTCCTGCGGGACTACATTCCCCCAACCGCACGACGTACGTATTCCTACGCACGAGCACAGCTGTGTTTATCCCGCACTGCGTTACCCAGCTATGTAAAGCACCAGAAATGTTCAAAATGTAGCTTACACTTAAATGGATATGTATTTCTATGGGCCTGCCTTCCTTAAGTTGGCTAAAATACGTCTTCTCTGCGTCAGTATGTTTCGCAGGACAGTGTTCCGCTTCCCTGCCGGTGCTACATGCTGCTTCTCCACACAGGAGGGAGAGCTGACGGTCATCCGCTGTAGGTGATATACTGACAAGGCATAAGTGCCTCATAAACCCCACATCAAAAGACCTGGACTATAACTTTAAGAGTTAACCAGGATGGTGTGGAGTTACTTTTTATCAGTACATCAGCCTGGTTTGAGAAGCAGGTCACGCTGGTGTCCCGGTGGCTCGTCCTGGGAGAAAAGCGGGTAAAGCAGCCCACGGGAGGACGACTGCCATCAACTAATGAGTCCTGGTGTCGCAATTTGTTCCGGGTACAGGAATTTATAGTGTCGCCAAGGTCATATGAAAGAGTCGCACGGGGACAGGACGTGGTCTCAGCAGAGGAAGGGCTCAGATTATTAACTCAGTAGATAAAGGGAGCAACACATACAAAAAACACAAAAGTACAAAAGTATTACCAGGAAATTGTACTTAGAAAGTGTCAAGAGGAAAAAAACTTGATCTGCAGAAAACTATATGTGACATTATCAGATTGTTGCAACGATGTACAGGTGGATACGCTTTAGGGGTCAAGAGATTAACGTAGCAGAAAAGAAGAGAAAAGTTCAGCAACAAAAAGTTTTCCTAAATTTCGTCGAATTATTTACGTGAAATGTTGGAAAGTTTTGACTGTGGGCTTTGATCAGTTATTTAAATTTACCATCTGAGAAGTCAACAAATGAGAATACTCTTTGACTCTTTGACATTTCATATACATCGGAACTAGGACATGGGCGAAATAAGGTTTTAATTACAAGGTGTTTTTGCTTAAATACTGATACAATCATCGGCCTGCAGAGGCATAAATAAGTTATAAATGAATAAATAAATAAGCCTCGCTTTCACTGTGTTATTCAGTGTGCCATTGGTCTAGAATCTTTCCAAAAGAAATGAAGGTCAAATTACGACAGAGAGGAAGTGCCTCTGCCGTTGTGCAACCAAAACAGGAAGAGGCATTGTTCAACCTGGTCACCATCTCCAGGTGATGGAGGAACAACTGGAATAACTGGGGAAACTCTACACTGCAGTAGAAAAAGAACGCAGCTGATGGAGGAGGCAAAGAAAGCGAGATACAACTCTGGATGGTGTCGTGTGAAAGTCTGATTCTTTCTACCAGATCAGTAAGAAACAAAACCTGCATCCAACAGAACTGAGATTGTTACGGTTGTTGTTTCTTTGGACAGCTGCTAGTGTTAGCCATGCTGCTAACGCTGTCTTTGTGACAACGGTGCAACAGTGATACAAAGCTGGGGAGGAGGGGAAAAGTTGAAAAGTTGCCTGAAGTACTCAAGTCCAAAAATAAAATGACAACATATTTGACATTTACAAGCTCCGATCTCAAATGCTCCCCAATCCATTTTAGCATTCCACCAACCTTAAATATTCATTTCAAACGCCGGTTGATGATTAAGCAGCTTATATTGCTCGCCGTACCTCTTCCCCTGGATGTTGTTATGGCTGGATTGAAATTAATTCTCTCAGAGCAGCCGCCACCTATCTCGCTCTGGAATTAGACTCTTCAATTAGCTTGATAACACCACTCGCGGAGGCTGTGGCCAAAAATAAAGGATCTCATGTAATTGAGGTGATGTTGCTTTTGAAGTGGCACTGTTTCCAGACGGGGGACGCTTCTTTACTTCTGACCTGACATTTCTGCCTGAGCACTTAGGCAATTGGAATAACAAGGCGGCACAGCGGGTCCGGATTTTGAATGCTAGTCACAAACAAGATCTCACTTACACCATTTTCGCTTCCAATTTTCTGAAGTTAAGAGGACAGGAACATTTGAAAAAAAAAAAAAAAAAAAAGAGATTATAATAAGTGCTAAGCCATCCTGAAAAGTATTAGATAGCTTTTGGCAAAAGAGATAAACATGAGACACAAATCCTGCTCTGTTGTTACTGACCAACTTTTTATCTTTCTCCCGTGAAACTCGTCGTTTAATTTCGTTAGCCGGGAGGGGTGACAAAAGGGAGGAGAGTGGAACAGAAGTAAAAAGACAGCAGATGGACACCGAGACAGAAAAAAAAAAGGTGTGGAGTGAAATGTAAATTTGAGGAAAGGACTTAAAAAGAGCAGGAGAATGAGGGGGATGTCGGGGCGCAAAAAGGAGGACACGGTAATGGCGGGGCCAAGCCAACTGTCAAGTAGCCATGTGGCAGTCTGCAGATAAGGCCTGTGACTAAGTAATCAGGAATATACAGTGTGATCTACTGCTCGCCGACACATTCCCCGGATATGACATCTGCCCGGCGGCCTCATTTCTCAACCACAGCAGGCCGGTTCTGAGGCGGCTCACTCGGCGGGAACCGAATCCGATATCGTTCCCTCCAAAGGGATTGTTATTCCAGCCACCACTGCTCCTTGTGCCGGTATTTTTAAATATCAACACAGATAGCGCAAACCTATCGTGACTTTAGATAAAGTTCAATTATACAGTTTACACAGGCGGCTTTGGTTCGTATGGAGCCGTGTGCGTGCGCGTTCGTCTTTAGAGGGATGATCCTTTTATATTTAAATCTGCGTGCGAGTGTGTGTGTTCGGTAGTTTTCGGGGTTGCAGGGGCGGTTTTATCAGACGGCTGAATACACTCTGTGCAGGTGATGGGAGATTAGGGAACGCCACTGTTTCCAATTTTTAGAGCCGAGTTCAGACAGCCGGGAAAATGGAACAACTGTGACTTCTTTTGCTTTTTCCTTCACCTCCATTTCCTTTTCGATAACCACCTTTTTCTCCCCCCCCCCCTCCTCCTTTTCACCCTCTGCATACCCTCCATCCTCCCTTCTTACTGGCCTGCTTTTCCTACCGCCGTTTCTTCTCGCAGTGACGGCGCTGCAAAGTGATGTCTCTATTTGAGCTTTTTTTTTTTTTTGCAGTTTGAGAAAATTAAAAAACTTAAATTGTTCCTCATTAAAAATGTAAAAGGGGAAAAGAGAAAATACAGCAGTGCGTTTCATCTTTACCACAAAGCTGTGGGAGGGAGGTGGGGGGGGGACATGTTAGGCAATGTGCCAAGAGTTTGAACCATCAACACGGCCAAACAAGCAAAAAAAAAACTGACTGTGTTGAGCTCCAGCTGAGAGGGGAGAGCACAGCGTGGTGTGTTCTGCAGGAGTCAGACCCCACGGCAAATCGAAATTCTGTGCTCTTAATAAACCAGAACGATTCCGGCAGCCATTAGCCGCAGTTTTTTTTTTTTTCCTTTCTTTTTTTTTAGGGTCATGTAAATTTTTCACCCCCTCGCGGAGACGAGGTGAGGGAGAGGAGGGCGTGAAAAAAGAAAATCAATTGATTTAAGAATGAGGGGGAAATGGAGAGAAAGAAGAGGGGGAGAGAGAGAGAGAGAGAGGGGGGAGCAGTCGAGGGAGAGTGAAAAATGTGTTGGTTCGTCAGCAGGGGCTGGATGTCTCGGGAGACACCGGGGGGAATACATCACGAGAGACAGATTATATTGCAGTGGTATCCCTCTTTTCGCCTGCGTGAGTGTGTGCAGGTTGCAAACACACACACACACACACACACACACACACACACACACACAGTTAGTGTGTCCGTGTAGGTAATTTCATGATATCTTGTTTGAAAACTCTTGCGAGGCTACCCTTAAAGTCTGCGCTGCAAAATTACAGTGTTATTGTCTTTTTTTTACAGGGATGAGCGAGTACACCATCATCTGTATCTTTAACAGTTAGACCAAATAAATTATCCGTATCTGTATCAACAAAGGGTCGTCTGGCAGATTTTAGCGCTGTTGCGTCAACCACAGATTGTACTGACGCGAAGAGTGCAGTCGGATCGAGAAAGAGAGCCGCCACTCTCTCTCCCAGGTGGATCGAGTGAGGGGTGGCCCACCGAACTCTGATCAAACTGTCTAAGTTAGGCAGTGCTGATGAACTTGCCCAAATTGTTCAAGGAAATATATTTCAGCGTAGCCTACCGTGTGATTGCAACAGAGAAAGTTAGCCAAGTTTGGAAGTGGCTCCATCCTGTTCCTGTATTGTGAAAAGTGAGGCTGAACAGTAGAACAAGGCAGTGTTTGATCAATGATCAGTGCTCAAAGTGCTTTACAACACCTGTCAGATTCACACACGTTCATATACTGAGCGCCATGCAAGGTGCCAGCTGCTCATCAGGAGCAATTTGGGGCTCAGTGCCTTGCTCAAGGACACTTTGACATGCAGCTAGGAGGAGCCGGGATTCAAATCAGCGACCTTCCGATCACTAGATTAGCCGCTCTACCTTCTGTGTTACAGCTGTACAATGTTTGGCTGTGACACAATATTGTTGGTAGTGTCTAGTGGCCAATTGGGTCCAGCTATTGCATTCTGGTTGTTGAAGGTTTTTTTACGCTTGGAGACGCCGCTGCCTTTTTCCTTTTGTTTATTTCAAATATATCTTTGTCTTCCTTCTGCATAGGAGGCCCAGTCTCATGCACGGACCATCTTTCCAGGGGTGAAATACTTCTCAGAGTTGATCAGAAGCTGCTGTATTTATTATTTATCAGAAAACTATTTACAGAACAGCCTTTGCTTCAGGTCGATGCTTTTCATCGCAAGAGTGAGACACGTTTTTTTTAAAGAGCGAGGTTTTTTGTGAACTGGAATGCAAAAGCTTCACCCGATGAGGGCTTTCCTTTATCAAGTACAGATATTGACCTGTTATGTGGGCAGCTGTGGCTTGGAGGTAGAGCCAGTGTCTTGCTATTGGAAGTTCGCAGGTTCGATTCTCCTGTTCTGCATTTTAAAGTGTCCTTGGGCAAGATACTAAACCCCAGATTGCTCCTGATGTGCTGGTCGGCACCTTGCAGGCCGCCACCGCCATGTATGAATTACTGTAAGTCACTCTAGACAAAAGCGTCTGCTAGATGTATGTAAATGTAGTGTTGGAAAAAACTACATCATCTGTAGCAGGAGCTATAATAACAAGGAGCCCTTAATGTCTGAATGCAGCCCACTGGAACATGTTCTCGATGTACAGCATGTCACCGTGAAGACACAGTTATTATTTTGCAAGAGTCACCCCGACCTAGCTGTGAGACGCGGGGTTCAGCCTCGCTACACAAATAAAGAAAATGTGTACCGGCACGTGTGGCGCGCTGTGTAATTAAGCGACTTCCTAATGCAGGGCGCACAGGGTGTATAAATTAGATTACAGCTACAGAAAAAAAAAAAAATCAGAGGTGGTTTAATAAAAATCTTCCCCCGCCGCAATTAAGACGTAAAACTTTGTGCTCGCCGTAGTCATAGAAACATGCGAGAAATCAACTCTTCACCCTCCTGCCGCTCCTCATTACGAAGCATCAGTGGAAAATAATGCACACACGGAGACGCTCGCCGCGAGGAGCTGCTTGCATATCAGAGGGGAAGGATGAGAAGATAATTTTAGGGAAACAATGAGGAGCAAAAGACTCAAATTGAAAAGTTGAAAAACAGGAGACGCGGAAAGAATTTAAGTATCAAAAGTACATACAGTGGAAAAAAGCACATAAAATCACCACGGAGAGAGATTCTAGATTCACATATTGCCGAGCCGTCCAGCTCAGGGGGTCCCGGCATTGGCTGGACGGTTGGCAGACATTAGGTTACCGTGGGGCCGACTGAGGGAGACAATAAACAGAGCGAAATATGCATGGCCAGGAGAAGAGAAAGAGACAGCCACACAGCCCGACTCCTGCAGAGATGAGGGGCATTATCGAGGTCTATGACCGGGGTCAAACTGTTTTTATCACCCCTGTTTACTCCTCGGTGCCGGATGATGGGGACTTCAAATTGCACCAAGATTGGATCTTACGAAAAAAAAAAATGAATATGAATATTATGGTTGGAGGCTGGCGATAACACCGGTCCAAGAGGTCCACTTAAAGTACAAGCCAATCTCATATCAATACACTGCCATAGATTGGACTGCAGCAAGAACTGAGGCATTCATCGCTGTTATCTTGAAGCTTAACAGATGGCAGATCTTCTTTCTTTTCTCTTTTTCTGGCCGCTCTCGGAAAAAGAATCACTGGAGGTAGATTACAGCTGATAGCTCGGCGCAGAAAAAAGCCTCCCAGTGTGAGCTGTTTATGATTACAAAAAGAGAGAGTTTGGATAGTTTTGTTCTGGCTGGAAATGATGCCCCACTTTATATTGCGATGGAATTTTCAAGGAACTGGAAGTTTCTAGAACAAGATGTCAGACCCAAAGAGGACTTTTTTCTCGGTTTTACAGCCCGCCCAGTCGGCAGGATAAAATGCTGATAGTTAACATTTCTGCACACCACCAATATGTTCACATTTATACGCATCTTTTTGACAGTGTATCACATCGCATTTACGTCACATGACCTGACTTTCAAATCTAGAGTTGGAGGTGTGGTGGTGGAGATACAGACGAGAAGGCAACCGAGCCAGTGACTGCAATTCGAGACTGTGTTTTAACATTTGCAAGCGTCACGCTACGGGATATTTTTAAGGAGACCTCAGGACAATTTCCAGTGGTGTTTATGGTGAAACAACCAGATATTTTTGGTAGGAGCTCATAACATTTCCAACCCTAACCACTAACCCCTGGGCATGCTATTTCTAATCCCGAGACAGGTATTTCAGGCCAAAACATGATATTTTCCTAACCCTAACCAAGTGTTTTTTGGGCCTTGACCTAACTGAACCTGGTGTGAAAATGGCCAGTATAGCTCTTGAAGAAAGCTCAGGGATGTGACATGTTTCCGTTACTGAATACATTAAAAGTAGCCATTGCTTGCCCAAGTAGCACACACATGTCTTGTAGGTGTCGCCTTGTAGGTGTTATGTTGGAAAGACATAGTACGGAGAGTGTTTGCTAATTGGGAAGACGTTGGTGAGCCGTCGACCGAATGCTGATGTCTCACCGTGTTCCCAATTAGCAAACGCCTTCAGATGTAACTTCTGTTCGTTGAGCCAACGTTGGCAACACGCATGTGTGCTATCTGCTTGGCTGCTGTGCATTGGTATGCTGCTTGCAGTTATTTGTCAAAAACACAGAAATGTCCCAATGAGCATGCTTTAATGAAGGGGTTTTTGATTGAAGTGATTATCCATTGGGGGAAGAAATGGCATTATTCTGAGAATCTCAATGGGAAGTGGGAAGCCGGTGAGGGATCATGTCCTTATTGCTTCATTGCGCTGGCGAGGGTATAAGGTGAGGATATCATAAAACCCCACAGACATTACTCGCCCCTGTTAAAGCATCTTGTAGGCAGATGAAAAAGGGAAAAAAAAGTCTGGTGACATTTTGTAGGACATCTGTGGAGTAAGGAGTGACACAGGAAATTTAACTTTTGAAAAAAATCCCACCAAAAAAGCTTCACCCACAGTGTAGGCAATCATTATGGGACAGGCTCTGTGGGAAACATTGATTGGCCTTTTAATATGAATGATTTCTTTGCAGTCGTGGTTACCAAGAGAGACCAGATACCAACATTATTAGTATCCAAATTTTCCCTTCAAATTGCTTCTGGGGAAAGAAGACATGCAGGCGACACCTAGCCAACGTGTTGCGTCTCTGTGAACAATATGGTCAATTAAGGAAATCCAAAAAAACAAGCAATCGTGACTTGCTAACTCTGCTAGAATTTCTTCAGCATACCAAACTTTTGAAACTGCTTGTGCGAGAGAGCGACGGGAAGACACAGGACTCCCTCTCTGCCACTTCAGCAAAACTGACGCTTTTTTTTCAAGATCGTGTTTCTGGGCTGTCAGTCAGTCCTTTAAAAGGAAGTTGTCGAGTCTCAACATCGGCATGTTGACATTACCCGACAACTTCCAAACACGCACGGCCACTTAAAGCTTTGCTTTATTTACAAGTACAAGATAAGAAGGTGTGTCAACATCCTGCGACTCTCCTCCCCGACGTCTCCGATGTGCGCTGACGGTGCTCAATTTTGCTGGGACAACAGCGCTATTTGCATAATTGATTATACCTACAGTCTACGGAGCAAGGTACAAGTGGGCCAGAGGATGAGGAGCTAAGCACATGCAAATTCAAAGCAGAATATTCATGCTTTCCGATTGCAGGCTCCCTCTCTCTCTCTCCATGATTTCTGGAGGCGTGTGGCTGAAAAATTGTTTCTCAAACTTTGGCTGAACTTTCTCTACCCTCCACTGGCATTAAATATGTAGCTAAATTTGGGTTGTGTAGACACAAGAAAAAATCTGCAGTTTTTCTTTTTAAGGAGGTTTTTATGAGCCGGCGCATTTTTTTGGCACATTGTTTTTTTTTGTTTATATTTGCTTGTGTGGCATGTTGCTCGCACTCGACAGTCTTTTCTTTTCATCCGCATCCAAGATCCTGTTCTTCTTGTGCTGCATGCGGGCGTGACTGTGCGCACATATGTGTTCCGGCACGTGCGTATGCTTTGAGATCACATCTGGTTTTTCAAAATTGCTTTGTGCGCGCCATTTGCATTCGCGATGAAATGCGATGACACTTTTAACAGTTTCTTTAGAAGTGTGTAAAAGTCACCTCTAAATGCATAAATCGGGTAAAGCGTGGCGAGTGACGAGGGGAGTTAGTGTGCAGATCAGGTAAAGGATTTCCTCCCTCTCGGCCCCAAATGAAGAGATGAAAGGCCAAATATGGGCACCTGAGGCTTTCGGGGGATTACAGCGCACTGTGGAGACGGTTGGTGGCAAATTAATTGGACTCAGAAATTGATGCCCTTATTGCTTTGACCAAAAGATCAGCAAACTTTACCAAGTCGGAGCGGAGGGAAACTTTGTGTTTCAACCAAGAATGTCATCTGTATAGAAAATGCAGGGAAACAAAGTGTTGTCTCCTGGACTTCTCATTTCCACATAACTCTCAGGTTTGCAAGGCTTGCTGTAGATAAAGAGGCATCTTGTTCTCCGACTGTACTCGACGGCGCAGACATCACACTTCACAAGTGGAGCTCGAGATCGAGAAAACACTTATGGAAATATCGTCTGACACGCGGTTGACACTTTGCTTACATCAGTCTCCCTAATGATCTCTTCCAGCGGACAGAAAACACTTTATTATTCACACATACAAACATAATATGTACACAGTAACACGCGCGCATAAATGTACACATGAGCACAGTGCAAAAAACATACTGCACATATGGTTACTCACATAAACAAAATATACGTATTGGTATACACTATACACTTTACATCTTTTTGGACAACTGCAAATGAAAAGAAAAACCAAACTAATACTTTTGTATATGTTGTTAAAAAAACACTTTTTTAATCTAAACTGACCCACTGACAAGAAATATGCAAAAAAATAGAAAAATTAATCAGATAAAAGTAATTTCTCAACAGCAAGAATGGGAGGTTATTCCATGTCTGACCGCTGTGGTGTTCAGCCTTGCTGCCAAAAGATACAGAAGTATCTGCTGAACCTTGAAAATATTACTGTATTTAAGTTCACATTTAGACAAGAGGACCGTGAAACTCATGGATGCAAACCTGCTGTGGAAGGTTAGTCTTTTCTGCTGCGGTTCAGTCAGGGCTTGAGGTCGGAATTTTGTTTGTTCGAACTTCCCATTTCCATCCTCAAAGCGTTCCAGCTGCATGATGCTAAAAGTTAATAAAAAAAAACTTGGCTGACCTTAACAAAAACAATGCCTCTTTGGCGAGTGCACACACGAGTGAACCCTCGGCAGTTCAGCCCCCTTACATATAAAAATAGAGTAGAGGAGGGAAACCAACATGAGTTAAGAGACACCCTTATACATTTTATTTATACATTTATACTTTGGGACGTATCTAAATATCCCGTTTCCTACCCCGTCCTCATGGGTGCTGCCTTTGTAGTGTGACGTCGGACAACTCTTCCCTCACGAGGTCGGGGTAGATAGATTTGCCTCGAGACTACAAGCAGGAGTTCTGACTTTGAGTGGCGTTCGGAATGAAGATTTTCCTGCAGGAGCTCGACGGGAGTTGTCTGGATTGCAACATAGACTTCGACGGCAGGCATCTACAGTGTCTGCACACACAAACAGTATCTCGGAGGTTAGACACAAATGCAATGCGAGCGTGTAAACCCCCCCTGCCGCTGTCAAGAAATGAGCGGAAATGAAACAATTTCGAGCGCTGCTGTTAAAGCCCTGAATACCTCAGACCCTCTTCCGTTCATCTCCCCCGATCTCTCAATCATTCGCTTCTAAACATCTCTGAACTCCTATCTCACTACCCTCCCTCCGACTCCTGTAGGAAGCCCATTCTTCATGCAGCCTCGGGTCTCTCTTGTGTGTTCGTGTTTGTACCTGGTGCACATTGATTTAACTAGGTGCTTGTCGTTGTGTGGCGCTTTTGTATTACAGCACCGTGGTGTAGCTCGTGTGTGTTCGTGTATTGGATTCCCAGGCAGGAGGGAGGCAGGAATACATACATGTCCCACTGCTCTACTGCTGACAGATCAATATGCAGAGAGAAGAGAAGAGAAGAGAAGAGAAGAGAAGAGAAGAGAAGTTCCCGGGGTAAAAAAAACATCTTACACCCAGATGAAAATCCCCTGCAGTCTGCAATTTAGGCCCTCTTCAGTATGAGCCAAAATATATTACACCAGCGGTGTGTCTGATCAAAGTTAAGTACCACCAGAACCTTGCCTGTTGGAGCATGAATACAGACATAATAACACGGCACAGAGAAACAGTTGTCTCATTTTCAAAATGTCATTTTCATACAGCCCCCCCCCCCCAAAACATATTTACCTGGCTATCTACCGCTGGTCTACATCCTAATTATGTAAATGACACAGGAAAAAAGGCCCTTTTTTTTCTTTCCCCTGTTTGTTCCACAAAATTTGCTATCCATAACTTTGGGCTTCATAAGCCTAAAAAATGCTGTAATTATGTTCCAAAGGCACTGCACTAATAGGGTTATCTGTAACCTAAGCGATTTGGACATGATTTGCTTTATTCATGATGCGTCGCCAGTGCCACTCAAATTATTGCTGCATTGTATTCCTCAGAAGACAGAGACATAATTCAGTATTTTAAACCTGAGCAGTGTGAAACACACAATTAGGAGGCAAGAGGCATCCTCTTAACCAGGACCTAGCAGTAAAGTCTTGTTAAAATATCATATCCAAAGTTAAAATGCATTCATAATAATGTGTTGTAATGTTCTAACAGCTAGCAGGGGGCGAAAGAGGATTGATTTTATGTAAGCTTATGAGAAAATAACAGTTTCTTCATGAGTTTATGGTCTCAATTGCAAGTTTCACGTCTACAAATTTAAAAATATTAACGATTTTAAATCTGAATGACAACATCCATACTTTCCGAGCCGGATCACAAGAACCATTAGAGAGGTTTTGTGGCGCAGCTGATGGTGCTGCAAAGCAACGGTAAACATTCCAGCCCTTTAGGCCGGCGTTAACTAGCAGCTCCCCGCTCATCAAGGCTAGCTTGCTTATGCTTTGTTGTCACTGCAACACGTCACCTCGGTAAGTTGTTGCGCCACGCTAATCTCCATTTTGTTTACGTCTGCCTCCCCATGAGATCATGTGAGAGGGATCATGTCCTGGGAGCGTCCTAGCTGCGCTCAGAGGTGTGTTTTAACTAAATATGATGCTTTTCCAAATTGCGCCAAATTTGACACTGCACTTCCATCGGTCCTCAGCATCAAACCTGCAAAGTGTGAAGTAGATCGAATGGACGGTTCTCCAGATATGTGAACAACAAACAAACAGACAGAAAAGACTTCTTGCTCTAGAGTTAGGTGGTCCCATTTAGAGTACAGACAATAAAACAGGGTGTGCTTTAGTGTTCGTCTACCCTGTGATTGACAAGTCAAATCCAATCTGGATCTCCTCCCCTGCTCCAGCCTTTCATCCAAGTAGGGTCACTTCTTGTTCCAAAAATAAAACAAGATGGCGGCAGACATAACACCAAGTTCGAGGCTTCAGAATGGGAGTCCTCAAACCACCCAGAAGGTTTACACTTGCTTGAAACAAGGCTATTGATAAGAGGTAAAAGCTGAAAAAAACAAAACAGTAAACTGAAAGACGCTAAAATGCTCAGAAGAGCTGAAGGGAACTGCAGAGTTGGGTAATTATTCTCTGTGGGGTTGTCACTGTAGTCAGTTAAACTATTTGTAATATAAAAATATTGATTAGAGCAGCTTTGATGGAGTGCTGTAAAGCAATTAGAAAGTTGGCTCAAAGCACAGACATAAGCCATCAATTTCAGTTGATCTAATATCTACCTACAGCAACTTAATATCTTTTAACAATTAATCAATGACATTTTTGCTAATAACAAATCACCATTTACATTTTCTGTGTTCTCATACATCTGATGATACTCAAAGTGAAACTCCAGATGAATAAGAATAAGCTGCATTTTATTAACATACTGTATCTTCAAATGAACTCTTTCACTATAACCTCCCCAACCGCTGCATATATGCTGTATATGAATATCAAAAGAATATGGTTTGATGCTTCCTCACATCAACACACACCTCCACACAAACACAAATACATATGCTGTCTTCCGTGGCTGTGAGGAATGGATGACAAAAAGTTCAGTGAATGTAAAGAAATGACGTCACCTGACTTATAACCAACGCGGGCCAGCTGATATACCAGCCCACCCAAACCCAATCCCGACTGCCTGTGGGCTGTTGACTGTCAGCTTTATACACTTCATACACCTACAAACACACAAACACACTGATTCTGTCTAACTCGCAGCCTGCCTCTCTATCACATTACTCTTCCTCCCACAGGCCAAACCATGAATCTTCATTCAGGGAGATACGGACAAAGACGGAGAACGGGACCGAGGCTACACAATGACTGCAGTGAGTCAGTGCTTGTAATGTGATTTGTCACTCCCTCTGCTCTCTCTGATGTGATTACGGGACGGGCTTTTCGGCCGGCCGTGTCAGATGAGATGGTGGCCTCTGATAGGAGAAGCAGAGCAGAAACCAGGAAGCGCTTGGCCCCGGTCTGCGATCTGTCACGCCGGACACGGGGAATACCGGATTCTGAACATGATGAGTGTGAAGATGTTGGGGGATTGTGGAGGTGTGTTTATCTGTGTGTGTGTGTGTGTGTGTGTGTGTGTGTGTGTGTGTGTGCGTGTGGGTGTGTGTGTGTGTGTGTCTGAATGAATTAAACGGACTTGACAGCACTTGCTGTATATACTCTCATTTCTTTCTTACACACACACACGCACACACACATAAATCTGTCTGCATCAGATACCCTATGTATTATCTTAGTGTCAGACAGAACATCTATCACTTTGTGTGTTTTCATGCAGTGTGTATCTCCGGGAGAGGGGATATCTACTTAACAGTTGTCCTGCTAAGCCTTTTTCTTTTTTTTGGTTGCTTCCCATTCTTTAAAGGAGCAATACGTAATTTTAAACAGAAGGGAAACATCTTCATTGACTGATCTTTTATATATATATGCCTAAACAAAGTAAGTAAACAACTCTGTTTTCAAGACTGAATAAACCAACTGACCCTAAACACAGTTCAACTTTGTTTATATTTTGCGGACCCGGCCACCTTTCCTAGCTTCAAACAGTGTTCTGGACCTTATTTTCCTCTGAGAACAGCTTGTTTATTCAGTTATGGCAATGACAAATATTTCTGAGTTTGTGTTATTACCTCATTAATATTGTAAATCTTAAAATTATGAGTTTGAATCTCTTACACAAAGTGCCACAAAGCACCCCTTTAATGTGGGATTTTGAGGCAAGCTTTTTTTAACAGTTGTGTAAAAAAAAAAAATCTCTATCCCGGTTCATCTTGGTGGCTTGACTCCTGCCAAAACTGATGATTAAATGAATTAGAGGAAAAGGGTAAGACTGCATCTGTCAAGGTTATCAAAACAGGACCCAGATGCAGAACAACAGGCAGGGTGAAAAAATTAAATTGAGCTTTAATGATAGCCGAGTCCAAAATCCAAAATCCAAGCAACCAAACAGAACTAATCCAAGAGGAAAAACAAAACTAAGTACAAAACCGGTGCAGGCGGTAAAAAAAAAAAAGGAAGAAGAAGAAGAAAACAAGGATATAAACTATAAAATAAAACTGAAATTACTAAACCAAACATCCAAACCGTGACATCCTGCCATCTTTCCCTTCTATTTACAAAGATTGGCTTCAGCGACATGCCAGTCTCTGATTGTATAAGATGTTGTCTCAATTGACAATTTAGCCTTTGAGGGCCCCGGCCAATGTTTCAGGTCTTTCGGTGCAGCCAGGGTGTATCCAGGTAACTGAGATCTGGGCCAAGGACCTCTCTGCCATGTCATTGTTTGGATGGACACAAGACAACCTTTTGGCTGTTTTATACAAGCATACATCCGCATGTGGAGGCAGATTAATTTAAAACGAGCTAAAATAAGGTATAAATAGTTGTCAGGCGACAGCTGATGGGTTCCAGAATTGCATTTTGGCCGGTGCTGTTCTGCCTCCCTCGCTCTCCACGCGGACGGTTGGTCAATACTTGGCGGACAAACAGAAACCAGAATGCTGCCAGCACCAAAACTGTGTCCCTTGCCTACAGATTCTGCATTCATATGCAGATATTTGTTCACAGGGATTAGCAAAATGCTCTAAATATCATTAGAGATGATTATCACCCAGCATCTTGCCTCGTTAAGGAAATGCCTTCTGGAAGGAATGTAGACACCTCATTTTAAAGTCCTTTTATATCCAAGCAGCTCTAAAAAGGACTTTCCTGAGGCTGATCAGACGGCTTGACACATCTTTGGGACTTTGAGGTACCTTTTCTCTTCACTGTACTTGTTCTTCATAAAATTGTTTATTTAGGAACTTTAACACTCCACCTAACCCTGGGCTGTTTGACTCAGCCCTTTTTTGGGGGACTATTTCATTTTAGCTTGTCTTTTGTATTTTGTGTATGTGCCATGTTTTTCCTGTCCAAGCTCTCCCTGGCATGTTCCAAACAAACTTTTGCTGTAACGGCAACACAGTTAAAGTTGTTGAAAACTGTCAAAATGTGTTAATGGCCCGACTTTGGCATTTGACTTGGATTCAGCTCAATTCAAACTAATTCAACTCATCATTATGATGCCACTTCATTTGACCCATCGACAAAGCTGATGGCAAAAGACAGCGTTTATAAACCATAGCGCCCGGGAGCGACATCTATGCAACCTCCGTATTTTTAATTTGGATGGTTATTTGGGCAGCCATTAAAAGTTGTATTTTGGCGGTAAACACACACACACACATGCACACACACATCCAATTACTGATGAAGTAGAGAGGGCAAAGCTGCATTTGTCAAAAGTCCATTTTCAGTTTTCTATGGAAAATGGGATCAATTTTGCAAACAAAATGCACTCTTTTAGTGTTTTGCATACCAAAAAACTATTATTAAGTAGTAATTATTACATTTTCAACAAAAAGGAAAACCATCAGTAGAAGTAATTTTCTGTTTTCGCCACTACAGAGTGTCTTCTCGGCTTATTGTAATTGGCCCCCTTGCAGAAAAAAGTGGCATTTTGCTTCTTTGTCTTTCGCCCCCCCTTTTTTTCGCCTGCAGCAAATCGTGACCAGTGTCATATATGAGACAATCCATTGTCTGCATTTTTTTTTTCAGTGGGACAATTAGCACACATGAAGGGAGCCCTGCGATGGCTGCCAATGAGATACAATAATCAGAAGGCCCTGCATGCATGCTCACCAGAGAGCCACCGGGGCTCAGGCTCTCCCTCTCCCTCCCCGTTGGCCCCTCTCGCTCAAATACATCCTCCCCAATTTAACCTATTCTCTCCGTCAATCCTCTCATTTTGTCTCAATCTCCCCTTCCCGTCCCCACCACGCCCCCTCTTCATCTCTCTTTTCTCCTTTCATTTTAACTGTAAATCCTCATTATTGCCAATTTTTGCCCTTTTTTTCCTGTTGTCTCTCTCACACGCTCCACACTCCCTCCCCCACTTCATCTCTCTCTCTCTCTTTCTCCTTTCTGACTGGTAGCTTAGGGGGTAGTTGGCAGCTGTGAGCGCTGTAGATTGGGTGGGAGGAGGAGGGGGCTGGTTACGGCTGGCATGGCTCTTCTACTTGGCAGGGGGAGCCATGGGTAAATTGGAAAGGTAACCTGCACCCAGTGCCAGTGTTCAAGGTTAGGCTGGCTCTGCATGGGTGCATCCAATTGACCCCCATCTGTTCGGCAGGGGTAAGTTGACCCAATCTCAAGTGCTACAACCTGACCGGAGGCTATGGAGATGGTCGCACACATGCATATAGACACGCTCACGCCACCGTCGCACGCCATAATGCACACATGCCCTCATTTCCCGCCACGCACAAACCACCGGAACGTGCCGACAGTCCACTCGCACATGAAAATCACCCACTGACACAAATCCCCAAGAACTCATGCCATCTCCTTTTCCCCGCATTCTGCCTCTCTCACATGCCATTGCATCACGCACTCTGCGCGAAACGTCCTCCTCAGCTTCATCGCCGCCTAATCCTTCACACAGCATCCAGCCTGCAGGCCGATCTTTCAAGACCGTCTGAACACAAGACTAGTAAAGTGCTAAGTAACCCGTTGTGCCTGCGTTTCATCCCCGCACGCGGCTCCAGATAAGCTACGTCTTCATTTGCAGAGATCTAATTGCGCTGCACTCACCCACGGGCATGTAAGTGGCGTGGTGGTGGTCGATGGAAGTGGATGAATAAATAATGAATCTGCTCGAACGCTATCTTTAATCCCCCTCAACCCCCCCAGTGAGCTGACCTCAGGAGGTAAAGGCACGCATACAGGTCCGAGATAAATATACGCTTCATGTCTTCCCCTCGCCCATTCATGCCGAGGCCGCTGGAGCTTCGTGTTTTCTCTCTCTCTCCCACGCAAAAAACGAAAGGCAAAACGAGCCGCGTGACACGCAGGGCCATACCTTCAAACCTGCAGCCTGCAACGACACCGGATGTGTTTGTTCACCCACATACTCAGAAATACGCACATGTGCACGCACTCCTATGGAGAGCAAAGCTGGAGCGTCCCAGTGTCTTCTCCCGGCTAACGCGAGGCTAATATTCCAGACAGTATCCGCCGCTCTCTGCGGTAGAGAGATAACGCCTCGGCCAAACATTACAATCAACAAGCCAGAGAGGTCATAGCCTCACCTAGGATAACAGCCGCAGAAAAATGTTTATCTCTCGCTATCAGCATGTCAGCCGCCCTCGCCTCCCCTCCCAGCTCGCCCTCGGCCCGCGATCCTCAGAGTTTTTTTTCGTCTCCGTGACCTCCATGAATGCAACGCGGGAAAATTATTCTCGATCCGTCAAGAAAAAAGAAAAAAAAAAGCAGGTAGTAAGAATAAAGGAGGGGGGGGGGTAGAAATCCAATAAAATAGCAGAACAGAGGGAGGAATCCCATTTTCCACCTGCCATTCCCAGTGTTGGCAGGATAATAGCGGGCATCCCGGTGTTGGGATAAGCTGTGATAACAAATAGCTCAATCTGCTCCGTGTCTTCATCTGCTGTTCTATCTCTCGCGCGCACACAAAGCCACGGAATTATGATTAATGGTTGGAGTCGAGGTCTGCTCAGGTATATTGTATGAAAGACGCTCCTGTTTAGAGCCTCACGCGAAATACCAGGGAGGTCACATCATGTGCTGCTCGATTTTCTAAGAAACCATAACAAAAGATGAGACGGGAGAGTGTTTCAAGGCGTCAGCAGAGGGGAAATTCACTGCTGTTGGTTTTGCAAATAAGCGAAAATGTCCGCGAACGTCCCCTCTCACGTTGTCTGCATTAAATATGAGGAGATTTTAAAGAAGCAAAGGTCCTTTTTCAGCTCCATTATGACGGATATAGATCCAGCGCCTGGCGTGACGCAGGCTGTTTCTCCAGACGATGAGCCGAGTCAACGGTAATAAAATTCTTCTAACAAGGCTTTTTTTATTGCCTTCCTACTGTTTTCATCTCATTTCAGACTCTCGCTTCGCGCTCCTTAATGGCCTCAGATTGAAATTCACCCTAATGAGGCGAGGAAGAGCGGGAGAGGAAGGGGGGGAGAAAAAAAAAAAAAGAGAGGCTGAGCGGAGGTGCGGAGTCCATTCGCCCACTTGGATAAAAAGGTCAAGACTTTCCAGACTGAGTATCTGCCCACAAAGGACACATTGAGTCATTCACAGGCACATAAGGACACATCATAAAGAGAATGGCCATCACGGGCCATTTGGCTGAGCTTGAAAACATGAAAAAGTCAGTCAAGGAGTGTGTTTTGAAAATTTGTCCTCTGGCGTCCAGGTTGAGAGGGATTTGAGGAAAGCAAAGTTGAGTTTATGGCATTTTAAGTCCAGTCTAGTTGTACATGTCAAAAAGGCTATATACCATATTGATATTTGTACAAAACGTGCCATGTTACGTTCACGTCACATGTTTATTACCAGACTTTCACATCGGGGGTGGAGAGGATGGTGGCTAAGTTACAGGCGACGAAATGGGCCTTGTTGTCGAGGGACCACGGCGTCTCAACATCTGTAAATGGTCCTTCTCCAGCCGTGTTTGTTTTGAAGAAACCAGGTATTTTTAAGGGGAACTCGTAACGTTTACAGCCGTGTTTGTGAGGACCAATGCTGGATATTTTTTCCCAGGAATCTGGCCATCTCCAGCTGTGTTTGTGAAGACAAAAATTCGATATTAACCACATGACGTCAGGCGATCTGCAGTCGTGATTGTGGTGGCGGAACCACAATCACCACAATTACGTTTGTGAAGACCTGATTGTGGATATTTTTCATGGGATATCGGACCTTCTCCAGCTGTTTGGTGACCTTGTGAAATTTCCAGCTGTGTTTGTGGTGAACAAAACTAACATTTCAATTCAAACCATGACATTTTCTTAATTATAACCAAGCCTAAACCTAATCAGAGAATGATCACAGGATTGTGACAAGAGAGACATAAAAAAAAAGGGTCTAAATCAATGTAAAGTCGCAATATGAGCAAGCGTAAAGCTTTAACTTGTCTGTGGTTTGGCAGAATTGAGCTCCCATTTATTCCAGCGATCGGGTTGGGTATTTTCTAATGTGTCATACCTGATTCACACGTCAGGAAAACATTATCTGTGGGAGAAAATGTCAGTGACAAAGTTAATTAAAGCCCAAAAGGACAGATTTCTCTGTTTAACTTGTGCCGTATTGACAGAGATGTGCGGCGACGCTGACAGACATGGACACCGAGCATTTGTCATCCATCAGCGAGCGAGGACAGCCTGCTGTCATCACCTCATGGGACCCGTCAATTTCATTATTTCCCTCTCTGTCCGTCTCTCACTCCGCCTGTCTCTCATCTCATCTCTCGTACGGTGTCCCGTACTGACCTGAATATCTTCTGCAGTGTGTTGATGACTTTACTTTACCGGGAACGGGAAAGGTCACAGAGGGGTGTAGACAAGCACAAAAACACACGCGCACGCCGACTAATAAAAACACACACACACACACAACACACTGATGTCTAGAACTCAACACGGCTCACACAAGCATGTCCGCGCACACACTCACACGCATCTTTTGTAAGTGCAGGGATGTTTGAGGGTGGAAGTAATCTCCCATGAATATTCCATCCCAGCAGCAGCAAGCCATTTTAATTATCAGCCCCTCCCAGGCCCTCTGTGAGGTCTAGCCCAGGTAAATTAGGCTCAGCAAACACCCTGTCTTCAACCCACCGAATTCAATATGATGTCAAATAGAGCACAGCGGTCTCCGAGCACACACAAAGCATGCACTCTGTTGTGCGCACAGAGGGCAGGCGCTGGGCCGGTCTAGAAGCCGGATCTGTATGGGGTGTGTGTGTGTGTGTGTGTGTGTGTGTGTGACAGATGGAGAATGTCAGTAACAGACAGTTGCTGTGCAATGTGAACGTGATGCACACACACGCAAACACATGTCAACGGGTAGGCATTACCGTTATGAATATATTTATATATATTCCATACATATTAAGGTCAGATATTGTTGCCATGGCTGCGCAACTAATCTCATCACGTATCCCAGGGCTCAGACCTAATCAGCGCTCCGAGCAGTTTTAACATCGCATTTACCATCATGCAATCTCTGTTTCCCAGCATTCCTATATTTTGCATGACGTAAACATACCAACAGTTGCCAGCACCAGTCAGTTTTCTAGAAATGTTAATCTCGTTTTGACCTCTGCTCATAAATACCTTTTTCGAGGGGCTGTTTTAAAAAAAAAAAAATCGACTGGAAGCAGATGCACAATTTTTAATCATTAATCATTTAAATAAAATGCTTTTGTTTCTGATTATGACTTTTACCTTTATTTACCTGAAAAATACTGACGATGTAAAAGAACACTTAATATTTGGATCTGTAGATGGTATGAAAAGTTGTTTCCCATTGCATCATGTTTTACCGCCTCTGTCAGTTCCACCATATTCTCTTTTTCCTCTTCTTTCTTTTCCTTTTACTTCACCAGGTTAACATCCGATTAAGATGATCATCAGGCATTCAAGAGAGAGGGCAGCATGAAAGCAGCGTTAGGACCATTAACACAATGCAGACAACGTCAACAGACAAAGAAAACAGACAACGAGATATCCATTTAAAATGCAGATGTACATGCAAATATCCAAAACATAAAAAAAAACACTTCCCCAGGTCTGATAAAAAAAAAAAATCCTCCCTTGGCAGTTTAATTGTGTGTAGTTGATTAATTCTGTATTTGTCAGGGAATTTGTACAATCAAAGTAAAACAAATGTTTTTAAAAACCCTGAACAACACATCATTACCCGATATTTCACGTAAAGGAGCCCTGTGTCAAAATCTGGTGTTTAAACCTCCATTATTTCAGGTTAAAGATTAATATTCTTAATTAAAGTTGTTAAATCAAATCATACCACAGACTAATTATTCCAGCACGGGAGTAATGCCTGATATTCTGGTCCGTGGGTGTATAATGAAGCTGCCTTTTCACTGTATGAAAACACGATGACGACTGGGTACGCAATGTAGAAAAGGGGCTGGGTGACAGCAGACAGTTTTGCTGCGCTACCTCAACAGAAAGGTTTCTGCAGGTTTTAACACTTTTGAAGACCTATTCCACATCTAAACCCCCTGACCTGAGGTTACGGTGAGTCGCAGGAGTTAGCGTTGTCAGCACTGAGTCGCACTGGGGTTAAACTTCGGTGGTGCTCCTGATGTGAATTCAGGTGATGACAGGTGTTTCTTTCTTACAGCTTTAAGCTTTAGGTGTTTCTGGCTTCCCATGCAACTGCCTTTAATTTGAGCCCGTCAACCGAGCACCAAATGTGCTGTTCTGGAGCCAGATCCCATTGAACATGAACGTAACTATTTCAACTTAATTCTTCATTTTTATGATGAGAGGACACTCCAGACACACCAGCTGGATGTGCATGTATATGTATTTTGTTTTATATTCTATATTTATTTAGATGTGCGCGTGTGTATATTTATTTCGTATTTGTATATGTCAGTGCTGCTGTGTGTGACATGGAGCTTCAATTTTCCTGAGGGAACCTCCCAAAGGAATAAATAAAGTCCTCCAAGTCTAAGTGTATACATTTTTTGGATACTGGTTTGATATTGTTTTTTGCTTTGTGGTATCAACACAAGTTTTGCATTTAAAAGCAAGATTGAGTTAATTCAACTTTATAAAAGAAATGTCAGCTTTATAATTAAATGAATTTTTAATTACACTTAAAAAGTCATATTTCATTGCATCTCATATATCTCAGAGGAAGAAGAAAATCCTTTATTAGTCCAAGAAAACAGGGAAACAGCAAGGACAGTTCAGTATAACAAACAGTAATAACAGTGTAGTGTTGTAACAATATGATACAAAGCTAAGAGGAAGAGCTAGAGCAGATATAGATGAAGAATTGTATATACATAAGATGTACAAATATAAACAGTGTGGCCAGTTTTCCATGAGACTGCTGACCTACTACTGAAATCAGTCCTGGCACGGGTCACCAGAAGACCTAGCCATTCAAACCCCCCCCAAAAAAAGCTGAACAGGTTAATCTAGCCAGGATAATGAACTCTGGCAAGTGTGTCCATTGTTTTGTATGTTTGTCATGTTCAGCTTGTGATCGTCTCAAAAACACAATGGATATCTGGTGAAACCCGGCCTTTTCATTGCCTCACTCTGTGCTCCCACAGCTCTCTACATCAAAGTAACTCAGTTTGGAATCGGATCAGGTGAGACTCAGGTGCTCGAGTAAAGATATCCATCATTTCTTATCTTCTTGATGTTTAATCTACCCCAAAGCCCATCTCCCCTCTCCGCCTCAGCCCCGTGGAACAAAATTGAGTGGAAACAGGCCTTTACACAAACACAATCTTCAATCTTCCTCCTCTCCCCGTGCCTCCCGCTCTCTCAGGAGTGATCATAGGACCCCCTGAGTGGGGCTACCACATTTATACCTACTAATGATCTGTTCCCTGGTCCTCCCCTGCTCTGCTACACTTCTAATCACAAGGACATCCTCTGTCTGATCTGCAGAGACTTGCCTGCTTGGCAGTCGATTATCATAATCGGGGACAGGTCATAAGACAGGTATTTAATTAGCCGCCCTGAAAAACACATCAGTACACACAGGGGCCTGGCAAGTGTCTACAGTTCGCGTGGTGAAAGATTTACTACTCCATCTCATCTGGCTGCTTTTAAAAAAAGTGGGAGGCCACGTTTTTTTTTCCATCTGACATGGAGCGATGCTGAATAACATCATTCGTGTTACGAAGCACCACTTTGAAGCTTAGAGGGTCTGCTGAATTTCTAAAGTTTTCCAATAAAAAAGGCAGATGATTTGAGGGAATAAACGTCTGTTTCATTTACTCTGGCAGGTTTGCAAGAAGAATGGTTGAGTCTGGTGCAGAGAGAACAACAACAACAAAAAGTCTTTTGGAAAGCAGTTACAACGGAGTGATTTTTTATGGAGCCATTTGCTCTGAATTCATCATTCATCATAATCTTTGCAGAGAACAGCAAGGTGAGCGGCTACTTCGGTGAGGTTATCATCAGGCATCTTCCTTGTACACATTTAAACCTTTAGACTTTAAGGAATATGATGCAACAGCTGCATTTTCTGTAATTTACATCTTAAAGATTTGCATAGTCATAATAACCTTTATATTCAGGCATAGGGAATGGTTATACAGCTGCAAGTAATAATTACTTTACTGACACATGTATGTATTTGGATCTGTTTTAGCTCAAGTACAGTCACCCAAGAGTCCAGTTCATCATTGTTGTCTTGATTAATCTAAAATGATTTAGTTGTTTATTGACCATTTGCACATGTTTATGGTCAATAAAGATTATCATCATCGTCAAATGACTTGTCTTCGCAGTAATGGAAGTAAATATGTTGTTAATATTGTGCAAAGGTCACAGTTTGGTTAGGTTTAGGCACCAAATCTGGCCTGTTCTCACTACCAATGTGTCAAATACAGCTGCCTGGTTAATTGCCTCCCTGGCATCACTTCCTCACTTAATCAGCGAAAAAAGTCCAAGTTGGCAGCGGTCAGGGTGGTCGGATGAGTTATACACTGGTTTTCGGGTTCCATTTGTGACCAAGAGTCAAGGGTGGTTTGTTTTTAAATTGTCTTACATAGTTAACTTCCCATACGTTGATGACATAACTTCACGTAACGTGAGTGATGAATTTATATCACTTAAGTTATGTGACTCAAATTACATCATCTACCACTGTTTTTTTTAACCCAAAGGATGATGGTTTCCTAAACCTAACCATGAGTTCAGCGTGAGAACATGCCTGTTAGGTTCAGAAAAAGATCATGGATTGGGGTAAGGTTATGTTAAGGTCAGTATGTGACCTAAGTTCAGTGCTGAGCTCTGGTTTAACATGGGTCATGAACTGGTCTAGCACTTAGTTTGTTCGACCCATCCTTAAACATCAGCCTCTAACCTTTTTGGACCCCATTGCTCTTTATAGTGCTATTTTTGATGCATGATATTGGTCTGTTTCCAAAGAACGTAACTGAAAGATGAATCACCTGCAAACACATTTTGACTTTGGCTTACGTACTGCATGTCATTCAGATTACTAAAGTTGTGATATTTGTGAGTAGGTTGGAGCAACTGGCCTGCTTAAACAGTTCCAACAAACACTAATCATTCACGCGTTTATTGAAGGTCGGTTAATTTTAGCGAGGCTTTACGGCAACCGATTGTATCCCTCAGAGACCGCCTGTGTCCTTGGTCCATTTACTGCAAAAGAATAATGTACATCGTTCACTATAGCACATGTATCACAGCATATTAGTGTTTAACGCACACACACATAATTATATGTTTCTTCACATTACAACATCTATATGTAAATTTCCATGATACGCATTTTAATCAGCATCAAATTAAATCATATATTCCACATAAACTGTAAAGGGACCTTTGGCTCCAACTGTCAAACACAATGAAAAGGCTTTGGATACAGATGGTGATTGTCACCTCAGCGGGCACGTGGGAGAGCTGACCGTCTAATGAGTCCAATGTTTTGTTGAATGCGATTAGTTATGCTGGATTTATGCTGATGAGCCTTGTTGTGTTGTGTGTACGCATATATATGTGCGTGTGTGTTTGTTGTTCAGTTGCATGCTACATTTATTAATACCGTCTGCTGGGAGATGGTTGAACCACCAGTTTACTGTTTTTCTGTTTTAATTATGCCGTTTGTGTACATACAAACCCTCGCTATGATAAAGCAACGTATTATTCACACCACTCTCGCTCATATAGCCACTTCCAATCGTAAATATGTCTGATACAAATGTTGCAAATGGCACTGGCAGAGAGGCAGAGACAAAGAGGAGTGAATCCATGGAGTGGCTGCCCTTGGTTGGAGCTCAACAGGACTGCTTTGCTCCGAAGTGGTTTGCTGACGCTTATATTCTTGTGATCTCTCTCACTGACAGCTCTGCCGTAATTATAAGTTCAGTTGGCGTAAGAGCCACCAACAAGGGTCGACAAGTGCGCATGGTGTGCACCAATGAGGGCAACGGCACTAACTGACAGTCCTGACTTTCACATAGCAGCCAACCGTTGCAACTCATGTTATTGTTGTTCCTGTAATAATAACTTTATCAGTCATAATTAATGTTGCTTTCGGACCATCACTTCAACTGACCAAAATGCAGCGGGTTGTACATGACGCTCACCTACGAGACTGAGGTTTGTATCCTGTTTGGAACATAACAGCCTCTTTTTCATTTATTTTAAACTAAGTTAACTTAAATCCTCTGTTTCTGTTCTGTTTCATAGTTTTTAATTTCAGTTGTCTGTCACAGTTTGGTTTGCTTTTGGTTAGCAAAAAAAACTTGGATAAAAGATAGATGAATAGACCCTTACACAACATTAACCCACAAGTTGTATTATTAAGACATAATCTGGTGATGGTCCAGGAGCAACATTAATCACGATGTTCCTGGAGCTACACCAACACTGTGGTATCAGACTGTGCTGAATATAAACCACGGCCAGTGCCTTCATACTTTCACAGCTCTTCTGTCAGTGCTTTTGTCTCCGACACAGAAAATCTTAAGTGCCGCTCACATGCACATACAGCTCACTCTTTACACTCGCTATCTCGGTTCTCTGAACTTAATTTCTGTTGTGTTAGGTGTTAGATTTTATATCCAGCAGACGTGTGTCATACGCGATTGACAGTCAGCACTGACAGGCAGAAGAAACACTAAGCTTTTTAGTGCCAAGAGTTTCATCTGGGAATAAGACATTTTCTATTTGACGGATCTGACAGCTTGTCTAAGCACTGATTACTAGTACAAAGAGTAGAACCGAGATGATTTCTCATGTTGGAAACTTGGAAAGACGACAATGGGTGATCCAGAAATGTGTAAAACTTAAATTGAAATATTGATGAAATACGAGAAACAGTCAGATTTTAAGGTGCCACTCTTTAAGAATATCATGGTTTAAGCGTCATATTAAAAATTCATAGCATTCATACTTTGTACACAGTCTAACTCATTGCTGTGTGTGCAGGGTAGCTGCTATGAATGAGGGGGAATGGTGTTGTGTGTGTGTGTATACATATGTATTAGAGCGCATTACCGTGTGTGCCGGAGCGTAACCAATCTTCTTATAGTTCCACATATCATTATGCATTAGTGTATTAGGTTACGCTATCAGCTTCTCTAGCTGACATATTAATACAATATGCATGGTCCGTATATCTCATTCCTCGTATGGGAGGAAGTGATGGAATAACCACACATACAGCAGGTGAACGCTCACGTACCAGTCAGCTCAGGTGGGAAAGCCGGACAGCCTGGAGAATGTTTGCTGTTTGTTGACCACACGAGAGGGAAGATGTGTTTATATTCATATTACAGTTTCCTGCGACTTCATTTAAATTCAGTTTAGTTTTTTGCTTCATTCAGTATATTTTGCTCAGGGACACACAGGGGTGAGAAATGAAACAATGGTAGGTAATACCAACCTTGAAAAAGAGATTTATCACTTAAACAGGAGAGAGAGGGAGAAAGAGCGAGAGGGGGGGAGAGAACGCCTTAGTGTGAGTGCATTGTGTCACGGTGTCATAAATATTCAGTTTTCAAGTGGGGCAGCATCCCTTCACACTCTCACTCTCTCGCTCTCTCTCTCTCTATTGCAGGTCGCTGTTTTGAACGTTTCCTGCATAAATCAGCCGAGTGGATTTCGAGTTCACACAATTCAAGTATGTTACAGTTGGCATGCAAACAGGAGAGCTGCCTCTGGTGTGCCTGTGAGTGCACAGGATGCCCGCCCGGAGCAGATTTGCAGTGTTTGTTTATGTATGCATGTGTGTCTGTGTGCGCACGTACATAAAGCATCTGTGCATTATGTACAAAAAGCCGTTTTTTACACACTCACTGCGTATGGGTGTGTGAATGTGTACCTCGCCGCCAGCGTGCCTATGAGTGTCTCGCGTGTGTCCTAAATATTACAGCAGCAAATCCTTCAAAAGAGATCACTTCTCTGACACTTTCCCCACGTGGCGTGATGTGTCATGAGACCCAGTTCTGTTAGCGAGGAGACAGATTGCTGCGGCACCACTTCCCATAATCCCACTGTCACTTAGTCCCGCTGTATGTTATCGTATGTATTCTTGCATGCATTCTGCGCCACTAGATGAATATAGCCACAAAAAAAAAAGTGTATGTTAACATGTTTCGGTAACTCCAATGGAGTTGGAAAATATACACATTTGCAAAGGTAAAGGTGGAAAACTGAAAATTGCTTAAATCTCTCGCTGCTTACCGTGCACTGCTGAAGCTTATTTTTAGCTGTGAAGTTCCTCTTGTGAGTTATGACATATAGTAATATATGCATAACTGAAAGGCAGCCACACGGGTGGAATTAACTGTAAGGGTCATCCATTTTTTTGTACTGTTATATAAAAAAAACCGAGACAGACATCAGGCTCCTCACCAATCTGAATTCATACAGAACAAGTGGATCAACAACATTGCAACAATTTAGATATGAAGAGGCACACGCACAGAGGACTGATCAGAAACTGGCCTCAGTTCAGATCCCCAGATTGAGTCTTTGATGTTTTGGTGTTGCATGAACCCCCCCCTGCACCTCTCAGATCTCATCTTACAGTGTACTGTAATATATCTAAAAAGTTCAATTTCACTATGAAGCTGCAACCATAAATGCAGTCATGGTTAAGTGAATTGGAACACAGAGTCGATTAACAATGTTTTGATCAACTTTTTAAATGATGTGATTAATCTTTTGTAATATATCTGTGATGTAGCTACTACACTGGCCTCATAAAGCCAGTAAATTACATTAAGTAATTCAACTTAATTAAGTTTTTAACTAAAGTGCTTGGCTTCAACAGATGTTGAATTACATCATCATTATTTAAGAGTGGTACACTGCAAACAGGAGCAAATGAAAAACAATATGCAGTATAAGGTTTTTGTTTGTTTTTGTTTTTTACATATGAGACAATAGATAAAAACAAATCAGGTTTATAAACCCTTAACTCAAGGATCCACTTGCTAGATTTTTCTGATGTGTTCATAAACTGTAAAAAGGGTCAAATCTATCAACCAGGAGTCGATGGATCTTGTCACCCCTGTCTCTGTTCAAAGAGAAAGTGGTAATGATACAACCCAATCGCCAGAATAAATGTTGGCAAAGAACATTTCTACATTTCAAAGAAAAGTTAAAACTTCAGGTTTCTGAAGCGTCTGTTTGTTGCAACTTAATGTTTCTTTATGATCAATATCAAAAATGCCTATGCTCTGGTCAGGTTTAGGCACAAAAACATTCCGTTGGGTTTTAGGAAAACATCGTGTTTTGCCTCAAAATACCTGTTATGGTCTCCGAACATGGTTGAAGATGGTCCCAAGGTCACATGAAAAACACCCAGTTTTATTGCCACAAACATGGCTGGCAATTGTCCCAAGGTCACCAAAATATCTAGTGGTGTCACCCTTACAAAAGTTGAAACAGACTTGTCACAGACTTAGCAGCCTTGTCGCCTCTAACTTCGGCACCGCCCTCCACCCTCCCGACAGATAATAACAATGTACTATAAATGTGATATGACAAGTTCAGATTGAATGTTGCAAAAACATTAGCTGCTAACGTTTCACTATGGCAACTGGTCTGCATAATATCACAAAGTTTAATACTTCAGCCACCTGGTTACAACTGAGCAAACTGTACCTAATGAGGAAGACAACAAGAAGTTGTCCATTCACTGGAGATAGCTAGTCAGTGGACCTCAACTCAAAAAAAATATTTGTCAAACATAAACTGGCCTATAATATTGTCTTCCTTCTTTACATGTATTTCATAGTTCATGGAATTTACATTTCCAGTAAGTGAAATTAATTTACACTTTTATCATTCTACAGAAAATGACTTCTTGTCATCTGTAACCAATTTGATTAACGGTTTCAGGCAATCCACCCATCTGTGCTCAGAGTGTTTTGCATTTTATTACAATGGTAATGAGGTGATGGACAATTCTGCCTGTACCATCCAGAGAAAAGTTTCTGGTTGCAGAGGGGAATCAGAAGTCAGGGGAAGGAGCCAGGAGTGGGATTGGAGCTCGAAGACGAGACTTTTGGATAATCCCGAGATAATCCCTAGACAGAATCTCGGTCAAAAAAGCAACATATGGCGTCAGACAAAAAGAGTGTGAAGGCAGGCGGGAGGGCAACTTCACAGCAGCAGTTCAGGCTGGGACAGCTGAAATCAGCTGTCAGCTTTACATGTCCGCCTCAAGTCAAAAGTTCTCAAACCCCTGAGTCATAGCAAAGCCAGCAGTGACACTTTAAAAGAAAGGAAGTCACTACTCTTGAATTAATTTATGCTTCCAAGTTTGGGGGGGGGGGGAATCAAAAAACTTTTACAGACCACGAGTTCTGGCGAGTCAGGATAAAGTCGCTCTGGCAAACTTTCAAGTAAATCAAACACGAATCAATCCGTGATGAGGGGAAATGATGAGACTTCAGTGGTAATTGACTTGATTGATTAGAGGGATCCCAGCGGTGAGCGAGGTGGAGGCGACAGAACATCTGCAGTGGAGCTACCCAGCGTTTCAGTCGAGAGAGATAGAGGACAGCCTTCATCTTTCAGGGAGGACGTCCAAAGACAAAGAGGCGGCCACAGGACGGCCAGACCGGACCTGAGAGAGAGAGGAGGGAGGGAAGATGAAAGAAGCAAAAGGCTTTAAAGACAGTGAGGAGCCTTCGGGAGGGAAGAAGGTTGCACTTCGTCTCCGTCGTCTTCTTAAAAACAAGTGTGTGGGTGTTAAGTGTGCCTCATTATTTGTTTCCCATCAGGGTCACCGCTCCTTTCCATACCAAGTCCTTCCACCCACTCACTTTCTATAGCCATTTGCACATGAGGAGCATTTCACTACATCCGACTGATGTACGCCACACATGCATAATACAACTCTGCCTTTCACCTTTGTCTCTCTCTCTCTCTCTCTCACTTTCTTTTTCCTTTCGGTGTGTTTCTCTCACGCCCCTTAACTCGTGAAGCCCCCCCCCCCCCTCTCTCCTCTCCTTTAATCCCACGGACTGTTTAAAATTGTCCGGCGTTTCGGTTCTGTGCCCGAGATTAAGATGGACCTTGTCTCATTAGTGCCTCATTAACACATCAGATAGCGGGTTTAGCAGAGGGGTGGAGAGAGGGAGGACGTTCAAAAAGGGGGGAGGGGGAGAGGAAAGAGAGCAAAGGAGATTATGTGAAGAGGGAGGCATAAACGCATCTGTGACATAAAGGTACGGCGTGAAAAAGCCTTGTTATCCTCGGGGATGTGGAGTTTGGGATGCGATGTTTATTGTTGGTACGAGTCTCAGATGGCTAAATACTGAAATGAGATGAGACACACACACACACACAACTCTGTCCCCCAACCACACGAGTGTCATTAGTCTGCATCCATCCTTCAGTCAATCAATGAGAACTCATTGACACATCATCCCTAATCATGTGAGCTCCCCAGTCATCAGGGATCCCCCACAGCAATCAGCGGGTATGTTAACATGAAATTAACACAATCGAAAGTGGATTAGGTTGCAGACATGACGGCATCAGATTTGATGGCGGCGTGCAGCCATTGCTAGGGTGCATTTAGAGCGTTACTTGATATAGGTTTGGAATAAGAATGAAAAAGAAATGGCAAAAAATTCCAAACTATTTCACACTCCATTACATTTAGCAGGCGCTTTTGTCCAAAGCAACTTACAGTAATTCATACAAACATTCACACACTGATAGCGGTCGCTGCCATGCAAGGTGCCAACCAGCACATCAGGAGCAGTTCGGGGTTTAGTATCTTGCCCAGGGACACTTCAACATGCAGACCAGGGGTATCGAACCAGCGACCTTCCGAGCACAAATATCAGAGCACAGATGAACCAACTTCCAGTTTATTTCTGTGTTCGCCTGTATTGCTGCCCTCTGAAATGATTAATTCAGTTATTATAGAGAGACTGGGAAACATGTTGGCCCTTCAACCAGGGGCTCCACATTCAGTCTCTCCACAACCGACCACTTAAACTGAGTTTTTATTGCATTTTCCTAAGTACACTGTTTATTCCAGTAACATTTCAAAACGTTTTTTTTTTTTTTTTACAAGTTAGAAAAATTCTGAAATAGTTCAAAGCAACCAAGTGTCTTCAGTTTTAAGAGTGATTCAGCTGCATGGCCATAATTACGGCGATAAATATTCATAAATATCTTTTTTTGAGTGTTTGTTTTGCGCCTGGCATTTCCGTCGGAGCTCTGACTGGAAATGAATTTATCACCATGGTGCTCTGCTTGCTCTGAATGCGAGTCTTCCACCTGACAGAAAAAAAAGAAGTATACAGGTCTTTATTTTCCAGATTATTTCCAGGTGTATGCATCCTCTTTTTTTCACAGCGTAATGAGGTTTTTATAACACGGAATCAACTCAGAAGAAGAAGTAGCGATCGACTGATACGGTTTCTTCAGGGCCGATACCGATCATCATTAACCAAGGAAAAAAATCATGTTGGCGTCAAAATTGAGATCGACCCGCGATTGAATGTAACATCTCGAGGTATTTTACCATTTCAGACTTCCATTTCAGTTTCTAGTTAATTTGCGGATTCAGATTATTCAACGTTGACAGGCTTGTGATGCGAGACCAATCAGATAGTGGTAGTGATAGTGGTGACTACAGACGGAGAAAAGGTGCTTAATCAGAGCAAAAGTAATGCATTTTTAAATCAATTAGTTTTATCGGCGATCGGACACAAGAAACACACATACCAATTATCTGAGAAATGCTGAATATCGGCCCTGATAATCAGCCAGGCTGAAAAAAACCCGTCTATCCCTAAATGGTGGTTGTGATGCGATGTGCTGAGGGTGGCCCCGCCATGTGTCCTGCTCGTGAAGATATCTCTAATTTTACAGCGTTTAGCGGCACTTCCTCCTGGGCTTTGCTCCTTTCGATGTGCTCCCCCTCAGCTCTACTTTTCCTCTCTCTCTCCTGCTCTTTCGATTTTCTCGCCACACTGCGACCACTCGCACTCCATGCCCTGGCTGTGTTGATGTGTATGTGCATGCAGCCGATGGCGTGATGACAGAAAGAGATCATACCAATTTCAATATAGCATTTTTAACGCCAACCCTGACACTGCAGGCCAATCAGCTTGCAAGGAATTCTCCCAGTGTACCCAATGGCCAATCCCCACCAGCCTATAACCCTGTTTTCAAACTGTAATTTATATAACTATAACTAATTCCCACTTACTGATATGATTTGGTATTAGGTTTTGTCTCAAAGAGGGAATCGTGTTATATTGGCATTGTGCCGTGGTGAAAAAGCAGAGATATGATTGGTTGATGGTTGCACAGTGACAGCAGAGATTAGCGAGTCCTGTGGGTTTGATTTCTCATATTTAGAGAGCGTGAATGAAAATGATGATATATAGTATGTGTGTAAGGACAGGAGATGGTGGGAATGAGCACATTTACTGCTTTTAAAAAAAGCTCCCACAGCAGTGCTGACCAGAAAAAAACAAATTAAGCAAGTTGAGATTTTCATGAAGTGAGCGACTACGCCTGCGCCTGCATTAGTCAGTGAAGCTCCTCACATGCTGCCCTACTGCCCCGACTTGGATATTCGGCTGAGAACCCCCCACTGTAGCCCTGCAGGCTTATTCCCTCCCAATTTAAACAAATCTTTCCCTTGTGCAATTAGTAGCAGAGGCCTAATTCCTGTGTCCTCAGCTCCTACTGCCAACCCATTAACCCACAGGCCTTCGCTGTGGCCGCAGCTCCAATATAAGTCAGCAGGCTGCAGCTCGCGGGCTTAACATAGAATAAATCCCCCACATATCAATGTGGTTTAAGCTGAGCAGGCTGATATATCTGCCACAGCAGCAGGGGGTTGGGCTAGGATGGCAGGATGCCAGCTGGGACAGTCAAAACTACTAATGTAGAAGTCATGATACGCATGATACACTCGCAGGCGGATACAAGTAAACACCTCCCAAAAATAGCTATTGTCCAAACATGGTGCAACGGCCGACAACTCGGCATGAAAGGTCTGTCGAGATGTGTTTCCAAAAATATAACCACAACAGTTCAGAGAAGAGAAGGATTAAACAGTGTTTTTATCTGCTCAGTGAGTGTTTTTCCAAAGCCAAGGAGCACATCATAAATCAGCTAAATCATTTTGTGGGGTTGCAGGTTATAAAACGGCCAATTCAGGCTCATCAAATGTGTAGTAATTCCACCAGATGCCATTAGAGTTTATGCTAATGTTGACATCTCTGTCATGCTGCTTATTTACATTGCAAAGCAGCTGGATTTACGAGGTCGCAGGGTCACGCAAGAAAGAAACCATCTTGCCAGGCTTAAAGCTCTGCACTTGTGGCCAAGAAAAATGAGGAACTGCTGGCAGCTACAGGCTCGGTGTAGGTGTGACAGCAGCAAGATAAGCAACTTCATTCTTTAAACAGCAATGGCGGCTAAAAACATAGCTGCTGCTGGCATCAGTTATGTCAGACCTCAGAGCAAAGAACAGCACTGAAGGGTTTTCTCAGTGGAAAAGATGTTTTCCCTTTGTTCTGTCTACTACTGTTGATCTGACTGGTTGAAGTTAGCTTTAATAGATGGACAGTTCATCCAATCAGCTGCCAAGTAGTTTATAAAAGTCCCCACCACAGTTTCCAAGGACGACTTTTCCAACGGTTTTGTGTAACAAACCATCTGCTGCATCAGGTAAGCGCTTTATTGGATTTAAGGCAAGTTTACACTCCAACCCAGCCACACTCATTATTCAAGATAGCTCTGCGTTTGGCAAACACATTGGTTAGTCCTTATCCCAAAAGCCTCTCAATGTTGAAAGTAAAAGCAGATGAACTGCTGACCTTTGCCTGGAGGAACATGCAGCTTTAACCCTGTCTTTTAGCATAATATAATGCGCGCAGCCATCAAGTGCATATTAAAGACCGTTTTAACAAGATTTTCAGTTAAAACAAGTCGGCTACAAACATTAAAAACCATGAAGAGGCAACTTTTTAACCATCTCATCGGGCCAAGGTCATCTTAATTACCCAGCCAGCTAACAAGGCGGGAAAAGGTGTCAGAGAAGCCTGCTTTCAATCACCAGTTCACAGTAAATTATGATGGTAGTACTGTAAATATGCTTTTACGATGCATGCTGGGTAATTATTTGGAATGATACAGTAAGCTGCTGTGAATTTGAAGTTAAGCGGCACATGGTGGTCCAACAAGGTACACATGCTAACATGCTAACAGGCTGAGAGGCCAACATGCTAATAAAAAATACGGTTGCGCTAACATAAAACACAGTACTTTGTTGTAGTATTACTTGGAAATGTACTGTAAATTGTTATAGTTAGAATAACTACAGGTGCTTATAACAGTATCATAATGTAATTTATACATCAAAATGCTGTATTTCCACTGTAAAATGATACAGTACACTACGTGAAATTCACTGCAATATAGACAGTAATTTGCTTTATCAATGTAATGTGTAAATCGTGAGAAGCATCAGTTAAAGAGGGGTTGGAGGTTTCCAGCAGATAGAAAGAAGATATATACATAAACATTGTGGCTTTGTTATGTTTTATATGACTGTAAATTACATTTTTTGTCAGACATTACAAGCCATAGAGGGCCATCTCCTTGGACTTCACTGAACTATATCTCTGTTTAATATAACAGTTTGTCTACACTCAATTAATCCCCTTCTTTATGATCACAAGTGCACTCTCCGGCAGCCACGTTGTGTCTGCCCGAGCCTCCCAAGACAAACGCCGCAGCGCACAGCTTCCCTGATAAAGCGCTGCCAACTTTGTCATTATCGACGACTTTGTTTCTTATTAAACTAAGATAGTTACTCAAACGGGTCGGACGCCCACAGTTCTCCCCTCTCCCGGTTAGACAAACAACTCAAGTTAACGTTGGTTCTATAGGGCAGGCCCGCAAGGTAAATTACGGCGAATAATCACATGGCGCCAGCAGCAGTACAATAACTGCCAGGCCGCCTTGATTTCTGCTCTACCTGTTATTGAATAATGACAGAACTAAACGCAGGTTCCGCGCCGGCCACAATTTATCATCGCGCATCGACAGCCGGCTCACAGAGAGAGGGGTTGAAAAGAGGGAGGCTGAAAGAGGTAGAGGAAGGTGAAGAGGGAAATGCCGGGGCATGAATAATGGAAGGAGTGTGGTGTGTGTGTGTATGTATCCCCAGCGCTCGCAGAATTACTCTCACTTTGAAGCATTTAATCAATGACTCTCCCTCTATGTTTTAAAACCCTCTCCCCCTTTCCCCCCCTCACTCACTCCCAGCTATGGCGGTTTTCATTTCGCAGCGGGGTCATTTGTGTAGCAATGTGCTGTTATGTTACTGCCCTTCACATGTATACAGATACGTAACTCACGCTCGTGCCGGGGGGGGGAAGGAGGCGGAGTAATAACAAATCAGCTTCTACCCGCGAGAGATGAGTACCCGCTTCTTAAAAATCCTGGAATACAAAACTCTCGCCCCTCCTCTCCGCCGCAGATCGTTTACAATGCGGTTACATTTTTTTCCCCCCAAACAAATTCTTTTTTTCTTTATCGTGGATGTTCTGTTTTGTTAAAACAGTGATACGTTACCGAAAAGGTCCCAGAGAATTGATCTCCATCTCCATCACAACCACACACAACCGCAGATGTGTTTACCTCATACATAAAAATGCAGGGAAATGCAGCATTAATAACAAAATGGAGGATTTATTTCGTTTTTCCTCCATTTATCAAAACTGTGGGATCAGTTTAAGGTAAGAAAGTTCTTGAGCTGCGAGCCTCCACCCTGCCTACTACAGTGTTGGATAATCGGCACCCATGAGTCACAAAATGAAAAAGAAAAAAGTGACAAAGCTTCGAGACAGAGGTGACGAAAGAAACAAATACGGTGACAAAGGGACAAAAGAAAAAAAAGACGCTTTCCCACTTTTTTAACACTGGAGCTGAAGGAGAAATTGTATTAATCTGCTCGCAGTCAAAGTTGAGGTGAAGGAGTCCTCCATCAGAACTGCTCGTCAGGCAGTCGGATAGCTTCAGAAACCATCTACCCCCCTCCGACCTGGGGGCTGTGTCTGACAGTTTCACTGACAATCCGACATTGACACCCACGTCGCTCCATGAGCGGCCAGCAGTGCTCTCTTTTTCATCACTATTTGTGGTAAAAGTTCTGCACTATGAATGTTGTAGAGAAGAAACAGTCTTAAAAATGTGCGTTGTTATTTTCAAATCTGAATGATCATCACCATTTGGTTCTTGGTCCAATATACCAATGTGCACCTCTGCACTCGTTGACTTCAGTCTGAGCAGTCTCAGTGGGTGTGTCGGCGGTGGCTGTCCTCCAGTAAGGTGCTACTTATCGAAAGGTAACTTAAAAAAAAAGTTGTGTCTGACGTTTTTATGTACCATTAAACTGAATGAAACACGTTTACAGTATCTTTATTATCTAAAATCTTAAGCACCAAGCTCAGCTACAATATCCGCACTTGGCAGCCGCTTCTTTTTCTGGTACAACCCTGAAGTTCTATATATTTAATACAACGGCACTTTTGGCAGCACCTTTGAAATAAAGTTCTCCCCCGCTCTGTGCCAGCATGCTTTTCACTCCACCTTCAAGTGTTGGTCACACTTCAGAGCTGGTCAGAAAACACAACAATGAACCAGTTCTGTTCTAACATATGGCTAATGTATGCTCCTTCGCCCGGCTGTGAGGCAAAATTTAACTCTGTTACACGAAAAAGAAGCGGAAAGTGAATATGAGCGGAAAGATACGAAATAAAGAAAATTCTGCAAAATATCACAAACGTTTTATATTTGTTTCTGTTTTTTTTCTTAACTCCCCTGATGAAGCCACACAATTCTAATGTCATTTGCTTTGAATAATCTCTCATCAAGCTTTCACATTTCAATTTGCAATTACTGCAGAATCTAATAGAAACATGTTGTATATTTTTGTACCTCTGACTCGTTGCCGGCTGCAACGTGGAAACGCTACACGCATGCCGTGACAGCAGCTATTGCGAAACGTTACAGCAGATTGCATGTGTCAAACATACATGTCTCCCCCGGTCGCGCTGTGCCGACTGGGACGAGGCCATATAGAGTTCAGGGAAGAGTCAGCCGCTGCAGCTGCTGCTGTGTTTCCTTGGCAAGACGGAGATCTTCTGCATTGCCAGAGACTAAATTAACAAGCCCTCCCATAATTAAGCAAGTTTATTGGCCCCCGGGGAGTCCCTTCTCCTCATACGATTCCCATACAACCTTGTTTATATCCCTTTCTTCTTCCCCTAGTTCCTTGAGCCAGGGAGCGAAGCGATCTTTATCATGATTAAACATAAATAAGTGGCGTTTGGTGTGCGCCTCGCCAAGTGTGGGCACGCACACACACGCGCGCGAACGCCGCCGACAGGAAACGCCACTTAATCGCCATAAGACGTCACGTGTATGCGTGTGTACACCAATTTGTTTGCTGAGAATCCAAAGCAAACATGCATAGATGATGAGAAACACACTCGCAAGGCAGTCGTCAAATACTCCACGTCCACACACACGCACACACACACACACACACACACACACACACTGATTACACATTACACACATATGTGCAGGTACGCATGGGCGAGGAGACAACATTCGCTAATGATGTGCATCGGTTCGCCTCAAAGGTTTGGACTCTAGTCTGAACCGCACATCTGTCATCCCTCTCATCTCTGTTTCTGTCCCCCTTTCAATTATATATCTATCTTTGTAGTGGCTGAGTGATGCGTTGAGCCCCGATCTGCTACTGATCCCAGCCCACATCCGACAGAAATAGAACATCCTCCTTATCCTACTATCAACCCCTGAGGCTTATGCAAATACTTTTTTTCCTGTGATTTCACTTCCCTTTCTTGGTCAGGTAGTGTGCTTTTTCTTCCCCTCGATTTGGCTGGCGACAAGATGACAGGCTGGAAAACGGGTAAACAGCCGAAAGAAGAAAAAAAAGAAAAAAGCCTGAACAAACAAACGCATGCGAGAGGGAGAAAAATAGGAAAAGGGGGCAAGAGCTCAGAGAGGAGGATGTACATCAAGGGAGGTGTCGCTCTTTAATCAAATCTTAGCTGGAGGTTGATTTGATGTTTGCAATATTACTTTTTCTGATTTCTTCTTCTCTTATATGTGCGGATCCTCCGGTGGGGCCGAGGCTCTTAGCATGATGCCTAATATGAAAATCAAATGGAAATCAAAATGAAAACAGATTGGTTTTTATCGCAGTGGCAGTCTCACAGAATCGGTAAACAGTAACCTTAAATGCTCAAATAACAGTTGTATATCTATCAGAGCCTGTCACGACGTCATTATTTTTGGGAGATAAGTCGATCTTTAAGCTGGACAGGAGTCTAAAGGGAGGGAGACGTGGCATGTGGGGTCGAGGTGACGACAGAACAAGTGAGCCTGGAGTCTTTAGCGGAAGATGGCGAGCGATTCTTCTGTCCTGACATTGGTCGCAAGTTCACTCCACCACTGAGGCGCCAGAACAGAGTCGCGTCTTCGCTGAGCAAGCATTGTTTGGGCTCAGCGATGGCGGTACCAGCCGGCCCGCTGCTCGCGGTGCGGCGCGTGGTCTAACCAGTGTTTGGAGGTAGACGGACGCAGTTCCGTTGACGGCCTTGAAGGCCAGCACCTTCGTCTTTAATCGGATGAGGGCCGCGACAGGAAGCCAGTGGAGGTCACGGAGGAGGTGGGGTCACATGGGAGAATTTGGGTAGATTGAAAGCAAGGCGCGCTGCAGCGTTCTGGATACGCTGCAGCGGTTTTGTAGCAGAGGCTGGGAGTCCAGCCAAGATCGAGTTGCAGTAGTCCAGGCGGTAGATGACCAGCGCTTTGACCAGGAGTTGCGTTGCGTCCTTTGTGAGGAAGGACCGGATCCTGCAGATGTTGTAGAGGGCAAATCTGCAGGATCGGGCCACAGCAGTGATGTTGGGGCTGCAGGAGGTGGCATAATCCCATTGGATGAACACAAAAGAGTCAGTCAGTAAGTTCCTCTCTATGTACAGTATTCGTTTTTATTGTCCGTGGCGAATCCTGCCGTTCCCATCCCGGATTTAGATCGCCGAGAGATTCACAGGAAGACATAGGAATGCGTTTAATCCACTGGAATGTTTATCTCATCGATAACATCTTACTGTTCGATTGTGCAGCAGTGTCACACGCCCTAATGTTCTGTTGTTTTTCTCCCTCCGCGCTCTGCTATTTCTCAGCGTCCTGCCTCTCTAGGTCCCGCCCTCTCCCTCCTGCAGTGGGTGGTTGATTGCAGCTGCTTAAAAAACCGACTCATCAGGGCCAGGAGCTTAAAGACCAGGAGAGAGCTGCAGCTGGTGCCAGTGGGCCATTTGGCAGACATCGGCCTGCATGTCTGGCCCTGTGCGAGTGTGTGCCAGGGTCAGAAAACGTACTCCCTCTCTCTCTGAGGGAGGGTGATGTGTCTGTGATCTGAATAAGTGCTTCAATTTAACATTTACTTGTTCGTATAGCGTATTTATCTGGACTGGCTTTTCTTCCGCATGTTAGATTTGTTGTTGCTTTTGTTGTTGTGGCTCTGATGAACTTCTGTGCTGCGGCAGAAGCGGACTCCATTTCTCAACTAATGTGACCCAGTGTTGCTCTGTGAGACGCACCGAGACGAGATAAAACACAGGCTTAAACACACAGGAGCTGATTCAGTAACGGAACACAAGTGAGCGGGAGTAATGGCCGTAAACACAGACGCGGAGGAAGCGGACAGTCATACATGACACATGAGAATGTAATTTCAAATTAAAACAGGAAATGACTAAAGCACAGAGCCAAACTTCCTCTCCCAAAGAGATGGTATCAAGAAGCCACAGGAGACCAAATGTGACCGCGCCTACAAAACAAGGCAATGTCTATTTTCTGCTTCGTTATCATCAGGAAATGAGGTGGCTTGCAGAGAATGACAAGAAGCCGCCGCAGTGAGATGTTCAGATGAGAAAAGAGTTGCTGACGACAGGCAAGGCTTCGCACCTCCAGCGCCTTCAGAAAGGTAACTAACTCCCTGCTGCTGTCTGGACAGTCTGATTCACCGAGGTCTATTTCAGGTGGCATTTGTCCTCTTTGACTATCTGCTTAATACTGTGTTCAATTTGTCCGAGAGGAAACAGCCTCTGAGGTAGCAACCTGCACGCCGAAAAGTTATCCAAGCACTTGCCTGGTTGCTCATTTTGATGCTAGGGTTAGCACAAAACAAGTTCCACCCCAAACGCAGGGACACCTTCATCCTGGAAAGTCGAAATCATTTTAACGTTTATCCGCCTGCGCCACATTAGCATACAGATGGTAAACACACGTTTTTCATCCAATCAGCCAGGACAGAAATCTTAAGAAATACAACTTTCTGAGTTTCCACTCGGCTTCATTACCCGCGCAATGAGTGTTCGGGGAAACTAATCACTTCCGTGACATGTATCACTTGGTGGTGTTCAGGTAAGTCTAAATTTGGAAACAAATTATTCTCCGCAAAAACAGATGTAGCGGCGCAGACATTGAGTTTGTTAATGAAATGAAACTGTGAGGAGAAACGCAGTACTGGGGAAGTGTTAATTGGCCCTGGAAGCTCCCCGACAGCAGCAGAGTCAACCAGGTGGCAGCTTTCATACACACAGACACACAACACGTGTGCGGCGCTATGACAATTTCATCACCTGTCACACACATTCTGACGAAATCGTAGTAGGACACAGTTCATCCACACATAAGTGCTGTGCGCGCACACACACACTCTTTACAACACAGCACTGCAGAGCCCCGATTTGTCAGGAGAACACGATTACGGGGGCAGAGTGAGAACAGACAAAGTAAAGAAGGGAAAAAGGGGAAGGCAGAGAGGGAGGAGTAAAGCTGAGTGCTGAAGAGGACGAAACAAGAAGGGGGGAGCGCCACGGGCAACATGGCATCCTCATCCTGAGGATTAGCGCAAATCTGACAGGTCGCCATGAAAAACATTGCTGGGACTGCAGCCGGCGACAGAATAAAACGGGGGGGAAACGAACGCGTGGGCCGCCGGGCACTGTACACTGCCAGGCGGACAGAACACACTCGCACATACACACACATACACACACGCATGTCAGCTGGGTAATGCCGTACCTGTAGCACAGCCGGAAACCACTATAAGGCATGTCGCCGAGCAGAGAGGAGGAAAATATTGTCATTGTGTGTGTTATTTTTGTCTGTGTGTGTGTGTGTGTGTGTTGTCGTCTTGTGTAGGCTGGGGGGGGTTTTACACTGAGGCCCAGGTGCACGGCCTCGAGGAGAGGATGCTGGGGACAGCGAAAGGACAAACACGCTTGCTGCATGTGATCTCATCGCTGTGTATTTGCATCACGCTGTCATGAAGCCAGAGCCCGCGGCCTGACGCAACAGATGTGGACGTTTGAGATGAACCAAGGTCATCCATACCGCAACGTATATTCAAAATGTCTACGTTCAGGGTTTCAGAGCAGCAGCGTCACATATACAGAAGCGCTACGCAGTCCTCATGCAGCACACCCGTTTCCAGGGCTTCACCCTCCTGCAAACCAGACCAGTTTGTACTCTGTGATCTGTGTCAAGTTTCCTCTGATTTCCTCAAAAGGGTTTTTCAATTCTGATCCACATAAATGCCGTGACGAAGACATCAGCGACGATTCCCACCCAGCACTGTGTTGCGTGTGAGACAATGTGAGACCCTGCAGCCGCCATCACGAACAAACCAATCTCTCACATCAAATCCTCGAGATAAACTGAGCGCACTGAGTCATTAGAGCCGCTCACTGAGTGTTTTCTACCGTTGGAGCCTACCACACCGTGCTACTGTGAGCTTGGGCGCAATATTCATTAGTGTATATCTTAGGGTTAAAAGCTTTCTGAATTATGATGCAAAACACTGTGGCGCAGATCCAATAGGCCAAAGCCATTAACCTGACCGTCAATGCGCAAAATACAATGAGTAGAGAGAGAATCGGAAACTGATCTGAAGTCAGCAAACCGCTGTAACATCCGGTCGCTGTAGGATGTGCATTTGAACGGCGATCCGACCATTTAGCTGAAAGAAATAGTTTGTCTTTTTAGAAAAAATAACTTGTTTTTGTTCAGAGAGTGAAACAGACGCTGCCTGCCGAGCCGACGCAGCACGGAGCGCAGCGGCAGCAGCTCCGGCTCTCTGCGGGCGTCTACGCGGCCTGTGCTCGGGCAACAAATGTTGGCGTTATGCACATCAAAAGGAGGAAAATACAACCGAGGTGTGAAAACACACTTTTGGAAGTGCATTTCGCTGTATAGAGCGCGGGTAAAATGAGCCGTTGCGCCGCCTGCGTGCTGTCAGGAGCTTCTGTCTGTACTCGCCGCAGAAGATCTTACCCGACTCGTTGACCCCACCCTGAACTCCAAAACATCTTAACAACCACCCATAAATGATAATAGATCGCATGAAACTAATCCGATACGACAACGTACTAATTCGAGTCGATTGTGAGCGCAGCCGAAATAAAACCATGAAAATGTGCGTCTGAGTCTGTGTGTGTTCATCCGTCTCCCTCTTGCCTTCCCGTGCTTTGTTTCAACCATCACGTTTGACTTCATCCTGACTGTGTTGCTCGGGGCTAAATGAGAAGGAAGAGGTAAATGTGAGGTTATGAAACAAGTTTTTTGGCAGATAAACATTTGATAATTGCCTCCCGCCGAGGGAGGAGTGAGTTTAGAGAGCATACTTGTACGCGGTTTCTCATCGACCGTCTTGGCAGTTTCTCCCCAGACTTTTTTCTGTGTTTTTGTCTCCTTTCTTTGACTTTTTGGTGAACCCTCTCCCCTACCTTCCTTTGTGTGAGAGCGGAGAAGACGGTGTATTTCGTGGAAAAGAAAAAAAATAAAACGATCTCTTTCAGACTATCTAGTGGACTTTATTCATTTCTCACCGTCTGAGCCTCGCAGGCCGAACTCACTTCGCCTCATCGGTGGATTGTGGATCGGTGGACTTCTAATCTCTGATCCTCTCCTCTCCCGATTCCCCTCTCATCTTCACTCATTTCACCTCTTATCTCCTTCTCACTTTCACTTCTTCTCCATCAATTCATTTCCTCTCATTTTCCCCTCACTTCCTCCTCTCATTGCTCACAGTCTCGCTCGGAAAAAAGTGCCTGGAAATGAGATGATGCAAGAAAAGCCTCGGCTTTTGCAAGAGCAGACTGGCACCCAAAACAGCGATTTCTATATTTTATTATGAAGTCTAGACATCTTTTTTTCTCGGGTTAGAGAGAGCAAAGAGAAGTCAAAGCACCAAAAGAGTGATGGCAGCGCGTTAACTGACACAGATATACCTCATATATACCTCTGAGCCAATAGTCAAAGATCAGCTGAGGCTTTTTTCTACCAAGTAAAGTAGAGTGGATCACCCCGGAGACCGCCTCCAGGTTTAACGTTTCTATTGCTCCAGCTTCACTCGCAGAAGAGACAATCGGTGGGGAAATGAGGAATTCTTTTAAAGTTACCTCATTGTGAAGGTTTTCATTGACGCGAGCAGGCGGATCAGAGGTTACTGACAGGTCTTGACAGGATTGCTCGTGATTAGCAGAACCTCTATATCAGTTTTGCTGCCGCTTGTTGTTGTTGTTGTCGTGGCGCATTCTGAACCATTTTTATTGTTTTTCTCTCTCAATACTTCGGAGACCGGAGTAATGACAGCGGCCAAGATTAATAAATAAATGAATGAGTGTCGGTGGAGTGAGGAACAAATGATGAAATAGCGCTTTATTGTTCTGTGGGCGCAGGGCTCTCGCCTCCTGTCGCTGTACAGCCGAGGCTGAGAAGGTTTCACTGGAAAATTAGGCGTCTCTAATGCCGGCTAAGCTTTTAAGCTGCTCATTTCTGATGCTGTTGTTACCTTGGTTCTCTCTCTTTCGCGCGCGCCCTCGCTCTCTTTGTTTCGCTGTCTCTTCCTCTTCCTCGTGTCTGCTGTTTCTTCTTCTTTTTATTCTTCTCCTTTCTCACCTCCTCTACCTCATTTTGCCGCCTCCCTCTTCCTTCCCGCCTGTCTGCTATCTCTATTGCTGCTGCCCGCCGAGACTTCCATTGTTGCGGTCGGTGGCTGCGAGTTCGAGGAGAGGACGACGGTCAGGCCGAGGCAGCCAACCACGCACGGCGCCAAATAAAGCTGCTTTTTTTACAAAAGTCCCAAGACTTCAGCTTTCAGACGCTTCGCATCTTTGTGAGGATCTTCATTGACTTCTTTTTATTCCCACAAAAACGCGGCCTGATTTAACTAGGCCACTTTTTGCGGCACAGGCTGAATTATGCCCGCATGAGATTGTGTTTGTCAAAGAGGAGACAACAGCTCTGCAGCCACTTGAACATTCAATGGGTTTAAAGTTCCCAGCGGTCCCAGCCCAGAGGCAAAGCTGTCATAAAAGACAACTTAAAGGGTAACTCCACCAATTTTACACAGTGAAATGTGTTACCACTTCCCGAGGAGGACTTCTGCGTATGTGGAAAAAGTAGTATAAAGCTTTTTGTTGCTCCAGAGGAAGCTGCATGTAATCTGATAAATCGCCTGCGGTAATGTCACACAGTGGCTAAGGTGCATTGTGGGTAATGTTGGTGTTAGACTCATTATGGACAGTTTAAAAACAAATGCTAATAATACAGCATGAACCAAAAATATAACCTTTTTATCCCACACATTCTTCTTTCTTTTTGGTATCAGGTGCCTACATTACCCACAATGCAACGTGGCAACTGAGTGGCATCACCGAAGGCAATTTATCAAATTACATGCAGCTTCTTTATGCTACTTTTTGTTCCACATATACAATAGCGCTCCTCAAGACCTGTAAACACACTTTAACGTGTAAAATTGGTGGACTTACCCTTTTAGTAACACTTCTATTGAAGCAGTTATCATTAACACCCAGTTTGGAGAGGTATTAAGTTCCTGTAATTTGGGCAGTGATGGCAAAAGAAACAGACAAGATGATGAGCAGGATGGTTCATTATGTTCATTCACAGCTATTAAGTACCTGTTTTTCATTTGTGGCACATCTGGACCACAAGAACCTGAGTGTTATTGAGAAGGCAATGCCAATTAAGTGCTCGACAGTGACACTTAAGGTGATGATTACTACCCAGATTCAACACCTTGCCACCGTTCACGCAATTCTGATTACTTTGACCTCTAGTCCTGTTTTTTTTTTTGTTGAGCTTTTCATGTTTGTTATGAGACTTCAGCTCACCGACAAGTCCAAACTGCATCTCTGAACATCTACATGTAATGGGCGCACTAAAAAAAGAAACAGGTTTGTTTTGATGTTTTATTAGCGTCAAGCTGAGCCCTCGGTACCGACTCGGCCCGTAACGCAGCAGCAAGCGCAGCTCACAGTGCTTATCGTGTCTACACAGCTTTGAAAATATAGAGAATTCGAACAGCAACATTCTGTTTGCAGACTTTGATTGAATTTATACCCCTATAATAAAAAAGGAAGATGCATCCAAGTTTAACAATATTTCTGTGACTAACTTTACAGCCTAGCAATAAAATGTTGTCGTTAAACAATCACACTTGTCTTGAAACATATATCCTTAATATGTTTCGCATCACGTTCACGTTGCATGTTTATGACCTGACTTCATAATGATAGGTGGAGGGGACGGTGGTGGAGTTACAAGCGAAAAAAGGCTGCTAAGCCAGTGACCGGATTCAAGACTGCGTTTCGACATTTGCAAGCATGAAACCACTGGATTTTTTAAGGAGATCTCGGGACAATTTCCAACAAAATCAGGTGTTTCTTAACGAGACTGTTGGGCATTTCTTGTTGTGTTTGAGGACATGGGTTCTTCAAGCCATAAAACCATCTTTTCCTAACCCTAATCAAGTGTTCCTAACTCTAACCAGACCACAAGCACAGCGTCGTCACAACATAAAATAGAAAATGTAACCTAAAGAAAGTTGCAACACATCTGTGGTTTGCAGAAATGCACATTGCCGACATTTATTCTGGCGTTTGGGTTCTAAATTTAGCAAGAAATTCTGTTACAGACGACGTTTTGTGGCGTGTATTCACTTCATTTAAAAAGGGGGACCGGAGGGTGTGTTCCAACTATCGGGGGATCACACTCCTCAGCCTCCCCGGGAAAGTCTATTCCAGGGTACTGGAGAGGAGAATTCGGCCGATAGTCGAACCTCGGATCCAGGAGGAACAATGCGGTTTTCGTCCTGGCCGTGGAACACTGGACCAGCTCTATACCCTCCGCAGGGTGCTCGAGGGTTCATGGGAGTTTGCCCAACCAGTCCACATGTGTTTTGTGGACTTGGAGAAGGCATTCGACCGTGTCCCTCGTGGCATACTGTGGGGGGTGCTCCGGGAGTACGGGGTCGGGGGCCCTCTGTTAAGGGCCGTACGGTCCCTGTACTGCCGGAGCAGGAGCTTGGTTCGCATTGCCGGCAGTAAGTCAGACCTGTTCCCAGTACATGTTGGACCCCGGCAGGGCTGCCCTTTGTCACCGGTTCTGTTCATTACTTTTATGGACAGAATTTCTAGGCGCAGCCACGGGCCGGAGGGGATCTGGTTCGGGAGCCAATGGATCTCATCTCTGCTTTTCGCGGATGATGTGGTCTTGTTGGCTCCTTCGAGCCGGGACCTCCAGCATGTCCTGGGGCGGTTTGCAGCCGAGTGCAAAGCGGCTGGGATGAGAATCAGCACCTCCAAATCCGAGGCCATGGTTCTCGACCGGAAAAAGGTGGCCTGCTCCCTCCAGGTGGGAGGAGAGTTCCTGCCTCAAGTGGAGGAGTTTAAGTATCTTGGGGTCTTGTTCACGAGTGAGGGAAGGATGGAGCGTGAGATTGACAGACGGATCGCCCAGCTGGCCTGGGAACGCCTTGGGGTCCTCCCGGAAGAGCTGGAGGCGGTATCCGGGGAGAGGGAAGTCTGGGTGTCCCTGCTCAGGCAGCTGCCCCCGCGACCCGGCCCCGGATAAGCGGATGAAAATGGATGGATGGATGGATGGTATTCACGAAATCTGCTGTTGTATGTGGCTGTACGAAATATCATTGTGGTAGGTATGTCGGGTCGACCTCTCATATTTTACTTTTTTTTTCAAACCAAAGCCCTCATGCATTAGTAATGTTTCTCCCCATGACTTATTAATTTGGTACCAATCAGTTTTGCTAAACTAAAACAACAAAACATAAAACATTTAAAATGACTTTTTCAACTTAAACTGCTAAGTCTGTAAATGGAATTGTCATTTTCACAATAACGACATTACATGCCTGTATTATACAGTATATAATAAGGAAAGGCTACAATAAAACATAAGAAATTAGGGTAAGAAAATTAATAAAAGCTACCCATCTAAGTTAATCGAAAAAATTTAATTAGGCTCAAATATTTTGTGCTGCCAATAATTTCCATACAGTCATGAGACAGACATGCAAAATGGGTGGAAGTGTGTGCGTATATCTGGGGAGAATGTGTGAAGGAGACGCGGAGAATAGGATGGCAAGTGTGGAAAAAAGAAAGCAAATGAAAAAAAAAAAAAAAAGACTTGAGAGAGATTGAGTCCAACTTCAGGACGAGAAGCTCCTTTTCATGTCCCGGCGTTTCATTTCCTTTCAGTCAGCAACAAAGCGTCGGTGGGGAGAGAAGGTGAGGCGAGAAGGGGGGAGGGGATTTGGATGGAAATGAGTGGACATGTTAAGGAGAGGAAGGTGCTTTATCACAAGTTCTCCCGAGGGGTCCCCGTCCTGTTCCGTTCTGGCGATGCACGAGGGAACCTTATAGCTGAGCGCGGGAGTTTTCAGTGAGCTCCGGGGGGAATGCACTTCCTTGGTCACACGCACAGGAAAAGAGATATCATATAGCACCCAGAGCAGTGCAGACTCCCGTTCAAAGCCTCCATATGATTCCCCTTCACACGGGAGGACAGAGAGAGACTCAAAGCCCCTCCTCCCCTCAGAGGAGTCACATAGATGGATGGATGGAAAGACAGAGACGGAGATGAAGGTGGGATAAAGACCAACAGGGGGAGGATGGGAGCATCAAACTGTGGCGGCTGGCGATGCGAGGTGCATAGTTATGTTTGGCGGTGAAAGAGAGAGAGAAGGAGAGGTCAAGCAGACGAGGAGGCTGGCGGGAAAACGGGCGGATTGACGGAGACGATCGGCTGCAGTGTTTATCTCATCAGGTTTGACGGGGCAGTTGTCAGAAAAAAAGCTTTGAGATTTTGCAAAAAAATAAACAAAGTTTGATTGGCAAGAGAGAAAAAGCTTCCGAATGACAAAAATAATTTATTAGTCTCCTGTCTCTTCATGTCCTTTTATATTTCGCGCTGTCAAATTCCGCGCAGCTGATTCCTTTAATGAAATAACTTTGGCAGGAAAACACGATCGGGTGACGACGTGCGTGACACTTCTTTGAAGCTCGGGCGGACATTTCAAAGATATTTCAAGGACATTTCTTGAGCTGTTTTCAAAGAGCACTGTAGCGATTCATCACTCCACTCCAACAAGGCGCGTCGTTCTTTATCACACAAATTCGATTACTTTCTTTGGTAATTTTTGCAGGAAAAATTCCCTTCAAAAGAGTGTGAAAACTTTCTCAAATGTTCCACTCAACTTCTCTTGAGAAACGCATCATCCGGAAAGAAAAAATAATTGGATGGAACCTCAGAGATGAAAACAAAATAACAAGACAGTTGTCAAAGCCGCTAATGTCTTCTGGCTGAGGAAGAGGAGCAGGAGATTAGCTGAAATCAGCATGAAGATGGCTGAACTCCATATGAACCCTGACAGTGTCGAGTCTGCGTCGCTCCCTTTTTTAAAGCATCCACTCCGGGGACCCAGATTTTCAAAAAGAGTTTCTCCTCGACGCCTCAAACTATTTTGCATCTTTTTATTTTTTTTTGTCTCCTGCTTTTTTTTCCTTCCTATCTTATCCAAACACCTGTAACGAGGACTCAGTGAAGCGTGAGCGGCTCACACACACAAACACACACACAAACACACTCGGGATATAGACAGGACAGGACAGGACTGCGTGACCTCCTTGTGAACCTCAGATGCCGAGACTGAGAGACAACGAGACAAGGAGCTGACAGGCAGGTTGACACAGTCAAGTGGGAGTTAGACGAGCTCCTCGTTTTGACACTCGCTCCCGACTTCAAAAGGAATTTTAAAACATTTATTTTCTGCGCTCGAATCAATTTTACTGTCTTTTTCTCTCGTCTGCTCCAAGCTGTCAAAAACATCCGTAACAAAGACTTCAAAAAGGGCTGACACGCACTCAGCCCCCTGTATACAAGCTCGACACACACAACTACTTCTCTGACCTCTAACCATATCAGACAAGCAACAGCTGGTTCGAGACAAACTCCTCTGACACACACACACGCACAATCGCACTATGGCGGCAGGGGAGCGTAGGCTAACCGGAGTAAATGGAGAGGAGGATGGATTGTGGTTGTTTGTCAGCACAGCTTCAATTAAAGCTGTCAATAGCCATTATAGAAAGTGGCCCCGGCTCCTCCTGGAACTGGACACACACACACACACACACACACACACATATTTAATGTGGCACTGCATCCCACAGGCCACGAATTCACTCACTCACACACACACACACACACAGCAAGACGTTGTTGTCTCCCACAGGCCACACGTGAACTCACCGTGGTTTGGTATAATCTGCGATGTGACACAGCTCCCAGGCTGAAGGAAGCAAGACTGGGATATGTGCTTCGACGCACTGTTGTCTAACATGGTGACAGGGCTGATGTAAACGCTAAATGTTGACACGTCTGCACTAGCTTTTAGTAGTTGTTCATGATTTTTTTTTTCCCTTTAAAGATATTTTTTAAGTCGCCCTTCACAGAATAGCGTTTCCACCTCGCCCACTTGGATGTGTGACCTTCACTGTGCAGAACGGCAGGGCTACTGCTATTCCTGACTTAATCCCGCGTGCATTATTTAAAGGCACATCTTAAAGGCGGGTGCAGTCAGTTTAAGTCGATTTGAGATTTACAGATTGCAGGCAGGTGAGTTACAAATGAGCTTCTGTTAAAGCTAGTCGGTTCTGATGCTCAGGATTGCTCGTGAATTGAACTGCAGCGCACCGGTTATTATGATTTTAAGATTATGTTCAAGCATAAATGTAAGGACATTCTGTGAGTGAGACCTACGGTGGCTTTGAGGGTCAAAGCTCGAAACACGAAACACAATGTCTCACAAAAAAACACCAGCATTTTCAGAAAACACAACAATGTTGCTTTAGTGTTGTTTGTTTTCTGAAACATTGTTGTGTTTTGACCTCTGGGGCCACCGTAGAGACGCCTGGCTAATATCGACAAACAAGTAGATATGTAAATAGCAACTAAGTAACTGACCTTATGGTGGAAAAGTCAGACACAAAATTATTATCCAAAGCATTATTTTTACATTTTTATTTGTTGCATTGTTAGGTTTAAACTAAAATGCGAGCGATGCAACAGGACTTGTTCCTGTGGTGTCAGCATTGAGAGACAGACTAGGACAGAGACGGAGGCATCACATGAGAAGTCTAACAGGAGATGTTTGTGGTCTTCATCAGTCGTCCACCAGGCATGAACCGAAGCAGGCAAAGATCACGAACTAACAGGCACGACAGTAACAGGTTGGAAGTCTTCTGCTGTGGCGGCATCATAGATGATCTGCAAGAGGGCTGTTTGGCCTGTAGATACACTGATAAAGGGACATGGGGGGAGGTGGGCATTGAGGGGATCTTCATGCGGCAAGTGGGAATAGTTGAGTACAACGGCTGTGCAGAGAGGGAAGCGGCAGGGTTGGATAATTGGCAGAAAAGTGCAAAGGTATATTATGATGAAGATGTTGATATAACAGCTTCAAACTATAGTCAGTTTGATTCATAAAGCAGAGAATCATGAATCACAATTTCCCCCAAGGGGCTGGTTACCTTCAGTTCTTTGTTTACCAGCCTTTGTGTTGGATCATTTATTTATTTTTTACTTCTCTTGTTTTGGTTTTACGTGCCGTCTGTTTTATCATGAATACAAATATTCAACATCTGGTCGAGGAACAACATGAAAATAAGACATTTTGCAAACACTGGGGCATTTACACATGCTGATCAACGTGCAATAGTCCCTGTAAAAAAAAAAAAAAACTTGTATTAAAAAAACAAAATAATTGGATGAACACACCAATTACTGGGGCTGTGATTCTACTTTGCAACCTGAAAAAAACATGGCAGCTATTCAGAAACGTCAAATTTTTCCCAAAACTATTCACTAAAATCAATGTCTGAATAAATTTGTAGCGACAAATAGGCCGTGCTGCTGCAGAACCGTGGTTTAATTTGCACCAACGAGGCCTAATTTGAACTGAGGCAGCAAGTCATGTTAAAAAATGCAGATCAAGTTGATCTAATTCTTGAAATTTGGCTTTCAGAGTCAAATCGTGTATAAAGACTCAGCTCTCATGTGTCACATTGGTTGTTTGAGGCTAACAGCTCAGGCAGTTGGAAAGAAAAACACATGCACACACACAAATTAGTACCTGCATCTACATGGTGACACATCCACATTTATAATCATACAACCCCCAGGCTGTAAAAGCTAATGGGCGTCCTCAGTCTCCTCTACAAGCTGACTTTCTTTTGCTACCATGGGACATGATAAGCACACACACATGCATTCACGTGCAAGAACACCTCACACACACACACACACACCTTACCAGAGGGCGCTGCTATCAGCAGCAGTCTAAATGCCAAGTCACCCAGCTAACCATGCAGAACTAACGCTCTTCGATGACGTACGGCTTCCCACAACAAAAGGGCTTTAAACACTTACTGCATGTGTGCCGGTATTAAGAGTGGGTGTAATGTCACACACACAGGCTCACACAGATTTTGGACAGGTGTGGTCTAACGGCGATACAAGGACCGAGACCACAAGACATTACAATTTAGAAACTCAGAGAAACAAGGCCAGAGCTCGTGCAGGTTTATCTCAATATGTGTGCATATCTGTGTGTGCGTTGTGATGAATTGTAACAGTCCAGCAGGCTTCGGGCCAGAGGACAGAACCTCACTGAGGTGAGGCCGGGCCCACCTGCCCATGTGTGAGTGGATACGAGAGCAGAGTGCAGCAGCAGGGCAGTCTGCAGGAGGAGGAGAGGTGTGAATCTGGGTGTGTCTGAGTCCAGGGCTACTTTATACAAATATTTATTACAATAATTTAATAAATGATGGTATATTTGGTTCATTTTTTACTTTTGAGATGTTCAAAGCCATTGAAAAGCATTCTCTCTACTTGGGTTCTATTCACATTTTTGTCCATTATGGGCATTTGTCATCATAACATTTTCCTCATTACCTTCATTGTGGAGAAATGCGACATGTGGCTAATTGCTCTGTTTGCGACAGAAACTACAAATAATTAAAGGGGATTCTGCTCTGCATTTACTTCTTCTAAATGGACAAGAATAAGAAGACTATCTATCCATCCACCAGTTCTCTACAAACTGCTTATCCTTTGCAGGGTTAAGTGGGGTTGGAGCCGATCCCAGTCGGCATTAGTCGAGGGGCGTGGTACACCCTGGACAGATCACTGAAACACAGAGTCAATCAACCATTCAAGCTCACAGTCACACCTACTGGCAATTTAGAGTCACCAATTAACCTGCATGTCTTTGGACTGTGGGAGGAAACCCAGCAAATGGGGAGAACATGCAAACTCCCCCCGTGAGATGATAGCATTGTCAGATGTTCAAACTTTTGTGCTTATCAATGTAGCGCTTGCTCGCTTCTGCTTTTGTTGGCGCAAACACAGCTAGAGATGTCTCTGTTACGGCTTCCTCCGATACTTAAATAGCACGGCTCAAAAGAGGAAGCAACACACAAAGAAATGCCACTCACAAAGTCCGCAAGAATGCCAAATTTATTATTACTCTCAGAGAGAGGGAAACAAAAACCAGGAGCAAACAAAAGAGGGACAGGAGACCCCGGCAAAAAGAAACCAAACGTGGGATGATGCGGGACCAGCCACACAATGGGCCGTCGCTCCCGCACCTTTCCCCTGAACTGCCTAAATGATCGCTAAACCTAAAACAAAAGGCGAACAACAAAACTGCCGGTGATCTCCAGCCCTGAAAGCAGAATAACAAAGACAATCAACCCTCAGCACCCAAGGCGCACGGGGGGGGGGGAGAAAGGACTTCGTAACCTGGCTCGAACCATCAGGCCAGGAGGAAACGGGAGGAGAAGAGTCTCCGCTGGTGTGCTGCTGCTCGTGTGTCATTCCCCCCCCTGTGTCGCTGTACTCTGGCCCTTATAACACCTCCGCCCACTCCAGAGCCCCGATTCCGCTCAGGTGTGCTCAGCTAACGGGGGAGGAGCGCTACCTGCAAGAGAAAGAAACACAGGGAAGAGAGAGAGAGAAACGCACACCCGCCCCACGTAACACCCCCACCCTAAAACAGTGAATGGGGGAAGCACCGCTACCATCATTCGCTCTTCATAGTCCATAACAGCGCGACAAGGCGTCGGCCACAACGTTCTCTCGGCCCTTTACATGTCGGATCATGATGTTAAAGGATTGTAGGAACAATGCCCAGCGCATTAGTCTATGATTTGTATTGCGCATTTGATTTATAAACACGAGGGGGTTGTGATCAGTATAAACGACAACGGGCGCACTAGCAGAGCCGACGTAAACCTCAAAATGCTTGAGGGCCAAAACAAGTGCGAGAGCCTCCTTCTCAATCGTGGAATATACCCGTTGATGCTTATTAAACTTCTTAGAGAAGTATGAGACAGGATGCTCCACATCATCATCCCCATCCTGGAGCAGGACAGCCCCCGCCCCTGCGTCACTGGCATCAACAGCCAGTTTAAACGGGCGGTCAAACGCAGGCGCCGCCAGGACGGGCGCATGAGCCAACAAAGCCTTCACGCAGTCAAACGCTCGCTGACAACTTTCAGACCAGTGGAAACGCGTTTTGGGGCTCAACAGATCGGTAAGAGGGGCGGCTACAGCAGAAAAATTGTTACAGAAACATCTGTAGTACCCCGCCATCCCTAAGAAGCGACGCAGCTCCCTACGGGATCCAGGAGCAGGGAACGACCGTATGGCCTCAATTTTCGAGTTCACTGGTTTAACTTGGCCCTGTCCCACAACTTTTCCCAAGTACTCAACAGTAGCTCGCCCAAACTCACACTTAGCCAGATTAAGCGTGAGATTTGCGTCGCACAACCTCGTGAACACCGCTTTAAGCTGTCGAATATGTTCATGCCACGAATTCGAATAAATCACAATATCGTCCAGATATGCCTCGCACCCCGACAAGCCTGATAAGACTATGTTTACAAGCCGTTGAAATGTAGCAGGTGCATTTCGCACCCCAAAGGGCATCACTGTATACTGCAGGAATGCCCCCGGTGTCACAAATGCAGAAATCTCCCTTGCCCGCGGAGTCAGCGGCACCTGCCAATACCCTTTTAACAGGTCAAGCTTTGTTACATATGTGGCGTTCCCAACATGGTCAACACAGTCTTCAACTCGGGGAAGAGGATAACAGTCTGGCTTAGTGACCCCATTTACCTTACGGAAGTCTGTGCAGAACCGATCCGAGCCATCAGACTTATCGGCTAATAGACACGGTGAGCTCCATGAACTGGAGCTGGGCTCTGCAATGCCATTTTCCAGCATATAGGTGACCTGCTGTTGTAAACGGAGGCGCTTATTGGGGTTGACCCGGTATGGATGCTGCTTAATTGGCGGCGAATCGCCAACATCAATGTCATGCTGCAGCACATTCGTCCTAGTCGGCACATCTGAAAACAGAGAGAGATGGGATTTTATCAGACTGACCACATCCTCATGCTGAGCCTGAGTTAAATGCGGGAGACACACATCCAGTTTAGACAGCATTTCAAAGTTTTTCAACCGTCCCTGGACCATGACGGCAGACGGTCCAGTGATGTCTTCATCGTCGGACACGGCTGGGGCCACCAGAGCCTCCGGGGAATCAGCACCGGACAGCACCCCAGTCCCCTGCGCCTCATTAATCACTTCAACACTGGACAGCGACACAACCACCTTCTCATCTGTATTGACAGGGACAGATTCTCTGTCCAGGTAAGGCTTCAACATATTTATGTGACACAATCTGCTCTTCCGTCGGTGTTCAGGCGTCGTGATTATGTAATCTCGGTCATTTACTTTCTCTCGGACTAGATATGGTCCGCTATAACTAGCCTGCAAAGTAGAGCCATGAATAGGTGACAACATCAGCACTTTATCACCTGGGTTGAAAGATCTACTCTTTGCACCCACATCAAACCACGTTTTCATCTTCGTCTGAGCAACGGACATATTTTCTTTTGCTAACTCACAAGCGTGGTGAAGCCTGGAACGAAAATCACTTACATAATCACACAGATTTTTTTGTTCGTCACCACCCAGCCACTTTTCCTGCAGTAGTTTGAGAGGGCCGCGCACTGTGTGTGCAAACACTAGCTCCGCTGGGCTGAACCCCAAAGACTCTTGAACCACCTCTCGGGCCGCAAAAAGAAGTAGATGGACACCCTCATCCCAGTCCTTATTGGACTCAATGCAGTAAGTGCGGAGCATAGATTTTAAAGTCTGATGGAAACGTTCAATCGCCCCCTGACTTTCTGGGTGATACGCACTAGAGTAGTAATGAGTGATGTCCAACTGCTTCAGCACTTGTGCGAAAATTCGTGACATGAAGTTGGATCCCTGGTCAGTTTGCACTATTTTAGGTAAACCAAACATCGAGAAAAACTTCAACAGGGCTTTCACAACGGTTTTAGTTGTAATTTTTCGCAGAGGAACAGCTTCAGGAAATCGAGTTGCTGAGCACATGATGGTTAAGAGAAACTTGTTACCCGCTTTTGTCCGCGGCAAAGGACCAACACAGTCCACAATAACTCGCTCAAATGGCTGTGTCACCACTGGAATCGGGTAAAGCGGGAAAGGTGGAATGGTCTGATTCGGTTTACCCGCAACCTGGCACACGTGACAGGTTTTACAGTATTGTCTCACGTCACGCTTTAACCCTGGCCAGAAAAAACATCGTAGAATACGATCATACGTTTTATTAACCCCTAAGTGGCCAGCGAGTGGATTATCATGAGCTAGTACTAGAATTTCCTGCCGGCGAGGTTTCGGAACTACCACTTGAGTCAGTGTACCCCAATCATCCTGTAAGGATGCGTATCTTGGCATCCATTTACGTACAAGCACCCCATCACGCAGAAAGTAGCAGGTGGGCAACTTCTCAACCTCACCTGCCGGAACGATGGCATCAAAACAGAGAGCTAAAGATGAGTCATCTTTTTGGTCGATAATAAGTTGTTCCCGCGACATCTCTACTTTGACGCTAAGGTCCTTAGCAGGAGAGAAAACAGTCGGAGCTTCAGGAGTGACTACCGGTGTAGATGGTGTGGGAGGGGGAACTAGTGGCGCGGGGTCTGGACAATCGGACTTAGCCCTGAAAATGTCAGCCGCCTCTACCTCACCGTTCCCACCCGTTAAACATCTCTTTTGTCCGGCTCGCATCGCCCGAGTGACCGCACAGACTGTAAATACCTCTGGGAACCTCTGGCTCAGGTCATCGGAGTGCCCCGACAGTGGAACAGCCGTAACTTCAGGGTTTAGCAACACTTTACCCCCAGCCAAGTCGTTACCCAAAATGAAAGAAACCCCACTAATAGGAAACTGCGGGCTTACGCCCACCACCACGGGCCCCTTCACCAACTTGGAGTCTAGATGAACCGTGTGCAAAGGTACACCCACGTACTGCATACCAAAACCTCGAACCAAGACTTTAGTATTAGTAGAGGACGTATCTGAAAATGGAAGCACCCCTTCCAGGATGACCGATTGTGAGGCTGCACTATCCCTCAGGATGGTAACGGGGATTTTCGATGACTGTTCTGATAGGGACACGGTGCCTTTCATAAGAAACGGGGCATACACATCAAGATTGGACTCAACTAGAATGGGCTGCTTAGGCCCGAACTGTATTTTCGGGGAGAATTCTGTTTTCAACAGGTTTACGGCTTTTGGGGATTTATTTTGTTTTTCCAAAGCAAAACATTGACTTATGGTGTGTCCGCGCTTTTTACAATAAAAACAGATTGGCCTGTCCTTTGTGTCAGCACTTTCTTTATTAGGAGGCTTAGCCTCATCTTGAAGATGTGACTTTATAGGGAAAACAAAAGGATTGGCTACAGGTGCACTACGTTCAGCGGACAGGTGAGGCCGCTCAAAGTTATACCTATGCGTAAGAACATATTCATCAGCCAGGACCGCCGCGTCAGAGACTGTGGATGCTTTCTGTTCGTTCACATACGTGGCGATCCTGTCTGGTAAGCAGTTCTTAAATTCCTCGAGTAATATCAGATTACGCAGGCTAACAAAATCAGCTACACTTGTAGCCCGACACCAACGATCAAACATAATTTCTTTATTGCGACCAAATTCCTGATAGGTAAGGTCATCAGTTTTCTTTAAGCGGCGAAACTTCTGGCGATACGCCTCTGGCACCAGCTCATACGCTCTCAGCACAGCTGATTTGACCTTTTCATACTCCAGACTCGACTCAGGTGACATGGATGTGTAAGCATCTTGGGCTTTGCCTGTAAAGACACTTTGCAAAAGTAACGGCCAAATGGTCTTAGGCCATTTTAACGTTTCTGCGACGCGTTCAAACAGAGTGAAGTATTTATCCACATCCTGTTCACTAAAGGGAGGGACCAAACGAACGCACTTATTAACATCAAAATCAGGCCCTTTCAGGTCGAGTTCCTTCAATCGAATTTGTTTATCAGCCTCGATTTTCCTAGATTGCAATTCATAATCAAGTTCTTTCTCTTTTATTGCCAGTCGGCGCATTTCTATGTCCAACTCCTTCAAGCGGAGCTGTACCGTCGGATCTGTCCTCCCTGCAGATGAAGTTTCTGCAACCACAGTGGTTTCACAAGGAAAAACCCCTTTATCAGTCAAAGCTGTCACCAACTCCGACTTTACCACCTCCTTTTTCGCCTGTTTAAGCAAAGTGACACAAAAATGGTCCGCAATAGCCAACAAGTTGTCTTTCGTGCAAGTATGTAACTTATTCAAAGTAGGCTGTTCTACAAAGTCCTCGAGGTTAAACTCCATTTTCAGGAGCAAATGACACCACCACCCCGACAGAAAAAACAAATCCCTGTTAAGTTAATACAAACAGGGAAATATCCCATGCACACAAAACTCAATGATCAGCAGCAGCAACTCCCAAAATGAGAGGGGGAAAAAAAAAGAAAAACAAAACAAAAAAAAACCAGTGGCATTTACAAACGCACATACAACAAAAAAAAGAAGTAGGCAATGTGGCTTCACAGCAAACCATACAAAATCACAGCGGCTCTCTCATCAGACCACGCTTAATGACGGAAAAGGGACGCACAGTTACGATACCGTTTATTTATACAAGCACCTGTGCTGACGCCAAAAATCACAGCTATACACCTAGGCATAGCAAAAAAAATTTCAGCTGCCGCACCACACCTTCAACAGCCTACGGACTATTTATGCGGTAAACCGCGTTTGGACGAGCCCCCAAATATGTTACGGCTTCCTCCGATACTTAAATAGCACGGCTCAAAAGAGGAAGCAACACACAAAGAAATGCCACTCACAAAGTCCGCAAGAATGCCAAATTTATTATTACTCTCAGAGAGAGGGAAACAAAAACCAGGAGCAAACAAAAGAGGGACAGGAGACCCCGGCAAAAAGAAACCAAACGTGGGATGATGCGGGACCAGCCACACAATGGGCCGTCGCTCCCGCACCTTTCCCCTGAACTGCCTAAATGATCGCTAAACCTAAAACAAAAGGCGAACAACAAAACTGCCGGTGATCTCCAGCCCTGAAAGCAGAATAACAAAGACAATCAACCCTCAGCACCCAAGGCGCACGGGGGGGGGGGAGAAAGGACTTCGTAACCTGGCTCGAACCATCAGGCCAGGAGGAAACGGGAGGAGAAGAGTCTCCGCTGGTGTGCTGCTGCTCGTGTGTCATTCCCCCCCTGTGTCGCTGTACTCTGGCCCTTATAACACCTCCGCCCACTCCAGAGCCCCGATTCCGCTCAGGTGTGCTCAGCTAACGGGGGAGGAGCGCTACCTGCAAGAGAAAGAAACACAGGGAAGAGAGAGAGAGAAACGCACACCCGCCCCACGTAACAGTCTCCAAAGTCTGCTTAAAAACACCCAGATTTGCAGACACAAACAAAGCTATAGGTGTCCTGTCCTCTCATCAAAAACATGCTGTTTTTGTCCTACAAAAGTCACTGAACATTTGTCTCTTTATATCCAGTGGTTTCACACATAAAAAAGTTGAAACGCATTCTTGAACAGTGGTCACTGGCTTGCAAGCCTTTCCGCCCCGACTGGAAAGTCAGGTCATGAACGTGCAAGTTAGGCCTGATTTGACATGCGTTGTAGAAACGTGCGAATGAAAATTTATCCGTGGTTTGCAGAAACATTGACTGCCAATATTTTATTCAAGCTTAGGCACAGTGGTTTGGCTAAATGCTAACATTGACTGTTGACTTACAGTTTAGAGGGTGCAAAGTCTCAACGGTTCACTGAGCATCCCAGAACACTAGATACATAAACCAAGGTATCCAACAAAAAAAACTTCTCCTGATGATGGGTCTGAAAGAAGAGTTCATATCGAAGCTAAAAATGAACCCAAGTGATTATATATTGGAGAAGGTTATGTCTTTTGAGCTTTTATGTTTGATTTTTAAGGTGTGGGTCTGCACCGAAGAGAAGGGAGATGGAAATGTTGTTTTGATTTTATCAGGGTGAATGAAAGGTTGATGTTTGAATCCACGACCGCCTGGAGAGGTGCTGCCTGTTCCTTGAACTAGGACTGGTGAAGTTACTTTTAAACCCAAAGTAGTGCAGCAGCTCTACTTCACTGGCCTGATAAATTGTACACGAATCTTGATTTGTACTCCGCTCACTTCGCCCTTCACCAGCAGCCTTGGTAATAGTGGTAAAAGTGATGAAAAATATTTCAAGTCTGCCTCCGACACGCAGCATTGAAAATTAATCACCAAGGCCGAGATTCATAAATAAGTTCTTTGCGATGAATTCCTGTAGACAAACACGGGTTATGATGAAATTTTATCATAAGGCTCATCTTTATAAATGAGGCCTCTGGCGCCCGAGTGTGAGACTCACTCCTAATGAGTCATAATGAGTGTCCTAATTTGCGGCGGCAGTGCTGAATCCAAATGTGAGTAAAGCAATATAATATCAGCTATTTAGTGTAGGCTTTTACCCAAAGCACCTTGCATTACAGCAAATATAAATATTTTCAGCCTGAGTGGCCCCAGTGGGAATTAAAAAAGGACCATTAAGAATGTGGGTCAGTGTTTGTTTTTCACATGGATCCTTTTGATCTGAGGTAGAAGAAAAAAATGAAACAGTCGTTAGTATTTAAGAGCCTTTTATGCCAGTACGTAAAGGTAAATCTTGTAACTATTAAGCGTGTTGTGTTGACGTTATTCATTTACTACAAAGGTGTTTATCTCACGCTGTCTCCAAATGAGAATGTTGCAGCCAAGATACCTTTACCCTTCCCCTAACCATTTTTAAAAAGGTACCCTGTGGACCTTTACCTGTAAAAAAACATGTTTACATTCAGTGTTTTGCGTTAAAATCTCTTTCATGTGTCATCAAGGCATTACACAGGTGTTGAATGAGTTTAATTCCTCATTAATCATTTCCAAAGACAGTCTTTTCATTTTTGAAACCATCGCTCTTCTTTTTCCCTACTTTTCCTGCTACCGCAACCGAATGTAAACCAGGGCGAAAGTATATTGTCCATTTATTTGATGAAAATATAGATATTTTTAATAATTTTATAATGTAAAAGAAGTTTGAGGTGAGGGTTAAGCTGAAACGATATTGATAACATGTTTTATGTAGACAACAGTACCTCTTTTCCTTAAAAACATTTTCTTCTGTTCTGGCGATTGGTTCCAACAAGTTTTGTCAGCGGACAGTAAAACGGTATCATGCTGTATCTGTGTTTTAAATGATCAGCAGTCTTGGTAGTTGCCAGTTTGTGGATTTCTTTTTTTAAACTGTCTGATTTCTACAGTTTGCATCCATCATACTGTCCCGCCCTGATGTTTGCTAGCTAGCATTAGCAATATTGTGGAGCTAGCATTCATCGCTTTAGCTAGTTCCAACAAAATGGCAACCACTTTAGGGGCAGATGATGTGAACAACAGCAGTGTTGCAACATGAATGACTTCATTTGATCAATAGCACCGTTTAGACAGTTGTTTCTCGAGCCCAAAACATTGGTTCCTGCTTCTAGGACATAACAAAACATCATTCGGGTCTCGGACTGTTGGCAGATGGAAGAAAGTATTTGAATACCTTTGGCTTTTGCAAATTACGATGCAAATGTATGTTAATTTGTGACATTTCATGGACCAAACAATGAATTGATTCATCAAAGAAGTCTTTGTTTTTGATACCTGGCTTAGCTTTCAACAGATACTCCCAGTCATTTTTCTTCCTGATTTGCTTCTTTGTGTTTTATGGCTTGCATTGACCAAATATTTGCATAACCACACTCGCAGTCAACAAGAGTATGTAGAGTTTTTCACCTCCATGCTTGTGTGCGTATATGTGAGAACCTCCTACACCTTTAACCCAAACCCTTCACCCTTATCTGCAGTCTCTAACGTATTTAAAACAGACATTTTGCATCTTTGCACCCTCCGCATTGTTCATATCCGTTTTTAGTCACATCTTTTGCTCCATCCATTTATGCCTCTTCATCTCTTCCTGTCTTTATCCATCCATCTCTAAGCGAGTCAGTGGCAAGAGTATCCAGACTGTACATCACAGCTCGTCCTGTCATCTATCATCATACTGGAAGGATCTGTTGCTGATTCATTATCTACGAGTCATCTGGTGCACTGTTCAAAGGCCACGCTCCTCGGGCAAACAGTGGCACATTTCTTGCATATGTTCCTGAGAATAAAAGGATTCAGATTTCTTTGGTTTTTACTGCTTTTTTCTAATTAATATTCACAGAGAAGACAAGAACGTTCCTCATCCACTTTACTCTGGCCAAAAGGGTTGACTTTGCCCTCAAGATATTAAAATTGTATTATGCAGTTTGGAATTAAGTTTGCTGGACACATACAGTTTCTGCCACGTTACCGCCAAGTTTGACATTTTTAGTGTAACTACTGGCAAGGCTGCAGAAATAATTCAGGAATAATGAAGGAATATTCTAGTGAGGTGTAGTTGCGGGTCGACATCGAAACACAAAAGGGGATTCATCTTTCAATTTATTTCTATGAATGAGCGCTTCGGCACATATTGAATTTCGTGTTTAAGCACATCAAGGTAGTCCCGAAGAAGGTGAGGATGATGAAACCCTGATTCATAAAGCTAAAAAAACTAAATAGGTCGCTTCAGGGTTTTGCATTTAAGCCTAGTTATTTGTTCTGTCCACTGCTGCTGTGACACAACGGGCTCGCACTCTTGCTTTATGGTGTCATTCTTTTGTTTATTAAGCCTCCGGACCAACAAAGCGTAATGTTTACCCATTTAATGCAAGTCCGAAGAGTATAGAGGATTGAGAATGTTCCTGCTTTGATATCAGCCTAAACTCTCATTATTGTTGGTTTCGCATGCCTTCCGAGTGATGGTGCAGATGTACAGAGACCAGTAGTTGTGATTAGGAAGGTTTAAACATCAGATGTGGGATCCAAATCACCAGGCAACCACCACTTTAGGAGAAAGCTGCGGTGGACTGCGGACCGCCTGCAGGCAGCGAGCCAGACAATGCAGATGCAAAGTGTGTGTTTATGTTAGACGAGAAAAATTTAATATTATTTGTTCCCTGTTGGTGGAACATCGAACACTGAAGAGGCCAAACCAACTCGTGTAGGCACACAAAAGCAAGCACACACTCCAATCTCCTAAATTACATATGTACACTTGGATTTTTTGCTTTTTTAAAAATGCCCACGGAAACACATGGTTCATTCCTTTTCAATTAATTACAGGCTGGTTCCTCAGACGCTGTCACAACTTTGCAAACATGTCTCATGTAGCCAAAAACAAGATGTACTTGTACTTGCAGCATCTCAGAAGAGAGCCTGGTAAAAGGAAGATGAATAGTAAGACAACAAAAAACTAGGCCAGGACATTTTGTGGGAATGCTCCAAAAGTGAATATCATCACCGTTTACCCCAGTCACAGATGTTTCCAACTGGAATATTTGTGTAATCAGATGAGACTTTCAATTTAATTCCACTATTGTGACGGTGAGTACATAAGTCAAACACAGGCAGCTGTATTGTCCGTCCCTCTCAACACTTTACAATAAGGCTACAATAATTAACATAGCATGAAACACACAATATGTAACTTGTGTGTGGAGGACTGGGCTGGGTGGGAGGCATAGCAAACACCCGGAATCACATCGATTAATTTTTCTCTGATACCGGCTATGAAAGAAGAGCTCAGTGATTACTTTTTAGGATCAAAAAGTGGATTTATCTTCACTCCTGTTAATCAACCCGACTGCAGCAGCGATCTGTGGAGGTGACCATTGTCCGGTGTCTATGTTCTGTAACGTGTGACTACTGACTTGAGCTGGAGGGTAAAAAAATTACTTTATTTCATGAATGTAATGATAGAAAAAAGGAGAGGGAGGAAAATAAGAGAGAGAACCGGAGTCTGTGGTGAGTGCTGAATGAAGTGAGAGTTGACCTGACTTCAAACAAACAGACAAACGCACCCGCTGTGTGTGCTGTTGTTTGCTAACGTCCACTTACTGCTAATCAATTTAACAACCACTATAGCTGATTAAAACTTTCCTGAGATGACTCACGTTCACCAATGTGGTAATGTTTTAAAGTTTAGTCTTGTCGCCGTCCTCCCTATCAATGAAGTAGCGACGGGCGACAAAATGAAACACACCGCTACCTTAGGTAAACTTCTCTGGGTTTGAACATTGTTGGAAACATTTGGTATAATGCGAGAATACAACTTAAGAAAGTATGTAACAAAGGTCGAGATCTTTTAAGACCTTTTATTTCTAAGAATTCTTCTATATTATATCTTTAACTACACATTAAAAATGAAGTGCCTGGTTATTGTTAACTAATGTTGATGTTCATTTAAACTTTGAGTTAGTAGTTAACTAATTTGTCTAAAAATCATTTACTAATGGTGCTCATGTTAATCAAGGTTATGAATTTGTTTGATTTACATTAACTAATTGTTATGGTGGTTATTTTCCCTGAGGTTTAATCCACAAATTACTAAATAGTTTATACAAAATGCTGAGGGTACTTGAGGGTTTACATGTTAACTAATATCAGTATATGTAACTTTACCATAGGATGTTGCTGGTACTGTTCTGAAACACACATTTAACACTCTTCTTCACACAGGTACAGTACTAACAACCAGACCAATGCATTCATAATCAAACACACTCAAACACAATCACATTCTCACACAGTTGCAGCTGCGCGTACGTGCAAACACCTACACGCGTGGCCTCTGGACCCCACACCAGGTGCAGCTGTGCTCTACAGAGGAACAGCAGGACCGGAGCGGGGCTATTTCAGGCTGCGGCGGCCAGATTGAATTAAAGCCGGATTAATCCCTGTAGAATTTGTGTCATTCTTCCAAGCAACACTAAATCCAAATCAAATTATACAACCCGTCCCCCGCTGCTGCCACCGCCGCCATCCATCCATCCATGGTACTGTAGCAGTCAGCCTCGAGTGTGCGCATGTGTGTGTATCACTCTCTCCCTCACTTTCCTCCTCTGTTTTCGTCCCTCATTCTCGACCACATGATCTATCCGTCCTCCACCCTCCCCTCCACCGACCTTTTGCTCCTCTCCAGCTGTGACTGATGTAACGGAGGTTAATTGATAGTGGCAGCCCCTAAATCCAGCAGAGGAATCGTTAAATGAAAGAGGATTTTGGGACGGTCAATCGAGTTCAGCCAACGAAAGGCTTATTTTTTTCTCTGGTAGTAACACTGAGGCAACACTTTCACCTGTTACAACTAACCACACAGACAAAAAAACACACCCAGACAAAACCAAAAACAACAGGACTGAACATACAGACATCTGGATCTCAGCCATCTGGCACCGGCTCACATTTAAAGGAACTCATCATGTTTTGGGGAGAATGATCTCCCTAGTAAACAAACACCGAGTTCATCCCTGGGTGTCTTGTACATTTTTAAACCCTGCTGACTGCTGGCGGGTGATTGGCTCTTTGTCAAATTGAGAATTATGAGCAGCAGAATGTGGGTTTGGATCAGGTGTTTGCTTATAAAAGAAACATTAATGTTCCAATAATATTAAACCAATTATATTTTGAATTTTTCCTCTTTCTCTTTTTTTACATATTTAAATTGATGTCTCATTTTTCATTCAGTGTTTCAGTGTGAGGGTGGCACAATTTGAGTTTTTAAATATGTTTTTAAAATTCTATTTAACTTAATTTCATTATTAGTGTTTTTTTTTTTTTTTTTTTTATAATGCAATTTTTAATGTCTTTTAAATGAAATGTTTGTCTTTTAATGTAATTTGTGTGTGCCTGTAAAGCACTTTGAGTTGCCTTGTGTCTGAATTGTGCTATACAAATAAACTTGCCTTGCCTTGCCTTGCCTATTACTGCTACTTAAACATTCTAATAAATGTCTTTGTTCTTGAAAATGTCTGCCTGAGTCGCGTCAGATTTTTGTGAGAACTTTAACTTTTATGCACATTAGATTGCTGAATGGGCCTGAAATGTTGGCCTGAGTCCAACACAGCCCAAGCTGAGGCTCAAAAATCATATTGATCAGCATGCACAGCTGCCACTGTAGTAGTAATAGTACAAGTACACTGTACAACCTAATAAGTTGAAAATACTCAAAATGTTTGTCATAACAAATTATTTGGTTATGATGTAAAGATCTGTATATACCAACAGCATTTTATTATTAAATCATTCATCATCATCATCATGGTATTCTACAAGGATCTCTGTTTTTATGTCACCTACAAATATCTGTTTAAATCTGCTGAATACCTTTGAGTATATTTAAATGTAATGTTTTCACCAGAGGCCGTAAACAGACATGGGATGAAGAGGAGAAAAAAGAGTGAAAGTAAACGAGATGTTTAGAGCAGACTGGGTCACTGGGTCTCAGTTTGTCCCTGGTAGAGAGTCATATTGGGGTTTGCACTTCAGAGATCAGAGAAACCCGCTGCACTGCTCTAATCTGGAAAATGTTAATCTGCAATCCCCTGAACCACATTGTAAATCTCCTGATTTACAAAGAATTCAACAACCACTTTTTTTCATCAGAACTGCACGAACCTACACCGATTTATAGTGTTTCTATGTTTGATTCATGGGATTTTTTAAAAAAAGGAGGGGGGGGGGGGGGGATTGTGTGAGTGTGATGTGAGTATCATGCAATGTGTGTTTCTGCGTGGGTGGTTAAATTTAAATGTGAACGTGTGTGTGTGTCTCTCTCTCTATCTCTGTGTGTGATGGACATTTCGGAGGTGTGAAGAAAGAGTGAGCATGCACGAGAGGGGAGGAGGGGGGAGAGTTGGGAGAACAGCAGCAGCCGGTGGCGTGAGGCTGGGAGATGAGTTCATTTCCTGACAGGGCTGACATGCTCAGCCAGCAGGGGAAATCTTGTACACTCTCTCCCTCTCTCTCACACACACACACACACACACACACACTACACACTCACAGAAACTCATCATTTTCTCCCTCAAACACAATTTCACATCTTGTTGAGCAACACCTTAGCAATGTAGCGTATTTAACTTATACATAACACACACACGCCGACTCGACAGCACGTGATGAAGATGGAGGCTGAGTATGTTTTTCCCATGGGAAAGATTTCTTTGTAATTGTTTGAGAGCTTGAGAGCGCTCACCAAATTAAAAACAACACTTTGAACTCAAGATGTGCCTGGCAGATTTCTCTGTCTGTCTTTGCTTTTTTCTGTGTGTGTGTGTGTGTGTGTGTGTGTGTGTGTGCAGTCGGGCTGAGGAGTCTCTTGAACCTCGGTGCTTTCTTTTTAATAAGAATTAAAAAGCCTTCTTAGCGTTGAGTGTCGAAAAAGTACGAAAAAGCTGGCAATGCATGTTGGGTCAGAATCAAACTCCAATGTTCAAAGTTTCTGATTTGAATCTAAAAAGAAATTGCCAGTTTAACTTTTTTTTATTACATTTTTGGTGTATTTTGTCAAATTTGTTAAAATGTTTTTTTTTCATATACATTATACATCACTGTATATGTATAATGTATACCGTGTACCAAAAAGGAATTTAAGTTTTGAAGACTCAAAATAATTTATTGAGGGAATTCAGCATATCTGATGAAGCTGATGTACTTGCATTGACTGTCAAAGGCCCTTGATCGCACAGAAAAACAAAAACACCTTGGAAAAGTGTGTTTTAGGCAAAACAGCATGACATCTTGTGCTTTAAAGTTGACAATACCTCAACTTCTGCAAAAACAGCCAGAAAAACATGACACGCTGCTCTGGAGAGGAGGCGCGATCAACCGCAGGACACCAGTTGTTTTGCCTGACGTCGCTTAGTTTAATTGTCAGTGTGCTAACTTTTGTTATTTAGTTCTTAAATTCAAATTCCAGCCTGGTCTCGCCAAAATTGCATACAAATAAAACAGCAGTTTCAGAATGTATTTTGTAAATTACGTAAAAGTGGGCGGTCTATTGATGGGCTTCCACCAAGGAAGTCAAATCCATGTTGACTTATTTTAACTTAGTTGACTTATGTAATGTATTGGTATTATATAATTTATAATAAGCCAAACCGTCATCTCTTCCTTAACCTAACTAAGTCGTTTTTATGCCTAAACCCAACCGAACTTTGCAACGTTAACTACTCGGTTTTTTATGGGGTTGCTATGGCAGCTAAGGTCACCTGGCTATGGCGACGAAGGTTACCTGACTTTGTTGATCCAAAACACGGGCATTAAATGAGTTGAAAAGCTTAAATGGAAAAGCTTAAATCGGTCGGTATGGCACATAACATGTCTTTACAAGGGGCATTACTCATTAGGCTTCATCATCTGGTGACGAGCTTTTATTCTGGACTGAAAGCGGCACACTGGCCATCCAACAAACTGCCATCAATGGAGCCATTCAGCTACAGCGGCTAAAAAGTGTAAACATCACCCAGCTGTCCTCTCTACTTGAACCCGTAGGCAGAGTGTAGTTTGTTGCCCGAGGCTTAACACAGCTGTAGTGCCAAACAAAGAGACGGACATGATGATTTACAGAGGAACGGCCGAGGAGAGACAGGGTGGGAGCAAAACTCCTCATTTTCCTTTCTCCGGGCGGTGGAGGTCAGAAGAGGAGGAGGTGGTGAGTAAAGGTGTGCAGGAGAGACGGCAGGAGCAGAAATAAGGGGAGGCAGGGGATTGGATCAGGAAGACGAGCAGAGCGACTTGTGAAACCGAAGGCTGTTGTTTTTCTGGACTGCAGGATCAGAACAGAGTCAGACCGAGGCGAGGAAACCCAGAAGAAAGAAAGACAATTAAAAATAGAGCAGGAGATTGAGAAATATTGTAACATGTTATGATGGGCCAATCCACAGCGAGGCCTCTGACACTCGTTTCTTCCCCTCCATCTTTCCCCGCACCTCTTTGAAATGCTCCTCATCTCACGGGGGCCGAGGAGAAAAAGATGAAAGACGAGACACAGAAGAAACAATAGAGAGAGTCGGGAAACGCAGTAGCTGTGGGTATTAAAAAAAAAAGACGAAGAGGAAGAGGAAGGCAAAAGGTGTGGAGAGATCAAGATGAAGGTGAGCAAGGGAGGGCAACCCATCATCCAACCAGCTCGCCTCTCCTCTTATCATCTCGTCCCATCACGGCCCGTCAGGGAACGAGCCAATGAAGAACTGAGGGTAACATGCGAGAAAGAAAAAAAAAAAGAAAAAGAAAGAAAGATGGAGAGGGTGGAGCGTGGTGAGTTTGACAGTCGTGTGTTATCACGCTCTTCTATCTCCTTTTTCCCACGCAGGTGCATCCTGGGAGAAAAAGCCCCTGTTTCATGAACCTTTTTGTTACAGAAGCCCCTATTCTGTCTGCCATTGATTTTTCCTTTTTTCTAATAAATCACTCCGAAAAGTAGACGTCATAAAATCACTCCGAAAAGTAGACGTCATATCGCCACACGATGTGCCCGGTGTTGAGGCATTTTGTAGCACTTACAGTAAAGACATATATAGATATAGAGACAAAAACATTCGGGATATCTTTTTTCTCCTCGCCTCTGAGCTACTGTGAGATTGGTTTTTATGATTATGGTTTATCTGATTCACACCGCCGCACAATTTAAACCTTCAAGACCTCCCGAAAAAAAGCAATACCGCCAACGGTGAAATTTATTTTTATGGCGCTTCTTAACGCCATTACAATGCGCTTCGTAATAAAATTAAACTACAAGAGACGCATTAAATAAGATAACCAATAAAACAGCAAAATACAGGTACGGAGAATAAAAAAGCAGGAGCAAAGAGGCAGACACAATAAAATGTGAAGGGAGGGGAAAGAGTATATAAACGGTAAAGTGAAAGAGCAAATAAAGCCGTTCTAGGAATAAAGAGGGGAGAAAAAGCTCAATTTTAAGGTCACATGTGCATCTTTTCAAATCATAAAGTAAGTTTTAATAGTCGGTAAACCTTCAGCTGAGACGCTACACTTTAAATCCACAGCACCGCTGAGAGAGTTTTGTATTTATTGAGGAAGGTCAGGTTGTTTCAAACGCAGGCACGGCAGGCAAATGGGCTTTTAAATCACAAGAAGGTCAGTTGTGTATGGCGTCCCATCTACAAGCGCTCGTAGCTGTTCGATCAGATGCAAACATGTCTTTCCGTACACCCGTGTAAGTTCTGAAAAACCTCTCTGACAGTGGACAAAACACCCACTAACACCTGGATTTTGCCCTTCAATGTGAATGTCTGTAATCGGCATTTAATCCACACGTCAGTCGATTCTGCCGCAGTCGCAGGTATTTAGCAGCTCTGACTTCAATCAGCTGTGATGAAAACGCAACTTGCAAAGTTGTGACCCTTCTAGGGGCTCTAGAGACTTCTTCATCCATCTCTGTTCAAGAAGCGCTGAGCTTTAAAAGATGCAATGTGCAAGAATCATATCAAAACAAATAGGGGGAAACATACCACCAGAGTAGCCGCTGCTAACTGTGGCTGCCATTGGCTGGTTAGCTCAGTTAGCCGTGCAACTAGCAGTTTGGACCAGGAACTCAGGACCTGGGGAGTGTTAGTGTTTACACCGCTAGCACAGGAGCTTAAGACCGGGGTGGGCTGGGGCTAGCTGGTTAGCATGCTAACTGCAGTGGGTATCTCTGCAACGAACAATACAAAGACATCATAATGTCAAAGCTTTAGTATACTTTTAGCTGATTCTTGATTGTTTTCAACTAAAATCTGTACAAGATGCCCCTTTAAAGAGAAACATTTGCAGCTCTCAACAAGAGATGAGGAAGAAGCAAGACATGTCGCTCCTTTGGCAACTTCAACAACAAAATCCAGAGTAGTATTAAGACTTTTACAATCAAGTTTGAAGTCTTCTGGATGTATCCTGATGAGATAAATCATCTCTCACTTTCTACAGCTCCCTGCTACAACAGAGCATTTGTAACGCATGGGGAAAAAAACAAACAGAAAGGCAAACTTGTTTAGAAACTGCGGAAAGAGGAGATGTGATATCAAAAAAAACAGAAAGAGAGAGAGAACGAGAGTATAATCCATGTGGCTATTTTATAATTAGCTGACAGAGCTGACAAAAAGCCCAGCGAGTGACTGAAGCATTAGATTAAACAACGTTCTGTATTTAACAGCCACGGCCGCACGCTCCAGCGCTCGGGGAGTGCAATCAGAAAAGAGCCTCGCACACATATTCACACACACACCCTCATACTCATGTCAGACAAGTACATGCGCACACCCACCCCTAACCCTCCGCGGCTGCCACAGCGCCGCAACCACCACTGGCTCTTGACAACAGTCTAATTGGTAATTATTCACATGCCCCCCTCCTGGGAACCAGCAATCCTAATGAAACCGCTTCGGTGTCTGGTGCTCAGACAGGTATTTAGCACACACACACACACACACACGGAAACACACAGATACAGGCCTACGAGCGCAAACACGCGCATGCGGGCGAAACTCGGGTTGCGTAAGAGGTCGCGGGGGTCAGCAGGGAAGCGAAAAGGTTGCGGGTGGATGAAAATCAGGCTGCAGATACAGGGTAATTAAGTTGACCTTTGGAACCGACGCTGACCCCGCACACAAAGAGCGCATCAGCGAGACATTGTCGGTGATTAATAGAAAATGATTCATGCATGAACTCTGCATAAATGCTGCTTTAATTACACGTTGTGGTGGCTCGGAGAAAACAGCTCCACGTCGCCCCCATTTTTGTTGTTGTTTGAGATGTTAATTAGAGCCAGAAACTCTGAGAACTCACTTTCAAAAGCAACAAGAAAACATACGTGCGTCTCTGCCGCCATCGAGACACACAAAGTACTTACACGACATGAATGATATGGATTATACACGTCTTAGAGGCGCACGGCTGGCTGCCGAGGCATAATCACGCTCGACGCATTATGACTCACTAATGCCCGGCGTTAGTGTCATTCTGTGCAGCATGTGAGAAGGTTGGCAGACATTTTTAGATCCAATATGATGATGGCTAAAAAGGGCCCCGCTGATTGCTGTCATGTTATAATCAAGCCATTTGCATATCATCACATTTGATGAGGTAGATTACTTGGCGGAGGATTCTGTGACTTATAATATCAGGGTGGGTTGATGGCAAGAGCCGGGGAGAAGGGAGGGATGGGGGGGTGGAGATTGGCAGAAAGACAGCTGCAAGAGAAAATAGCTGAGGGACGGACCGGAAAAAAGTAGGAAAGCAGACTTTAACTTCTCAAAGACGGGGCAGGTTATTCACCGTCCCGCCACTCAGAAGAAAACTCGGAGAAGATGGAGAAGGTCACCGCGAGGGGAAGAGGGAGAATCGGTATTGTCAATCACAATACATTTTTAAAAAATGAAAAAACAAATGTGTTGCAAGAAAGGCCTCTCACCAGGATAAATAAAGGTGAAGCGCTGCAGACTGTTCCCGCTGACAGATGCTCTTGACGATCATTGGATTATACGCCAAGCCTCGAGAACAAAACAGGTTCGTGTTGGCCTGTCAGGTGTCCGTTTCTGACTGCTTCTGACTAAAAAGTGAATGTAAACTTGTGCAAACAAAAGAGTTTGAAATGCATCCGGCCAGGTGTGTAATGCAGAGCACATGCCAGCAGAGTCACTGGGTTTTCAAGCACTGCTGCTGCATAAACGTATTTATTAAAAGGAGAAATGTCTTCTGTGACCACATTTGCTCAAGCAGAGCACTTACTGTAATAACAGGCCTGAGATGCTGTTGTTTTATCTGAGTACTGTTGTCTCATTGTCGGAGAATTTTTACTCCAGGTTTCAGGGGAAATACATAACAAACCCTCCTAATTAAACAACAAATATATCTTTTTTAGAAAGGCCGACTGCCATTTTTCTGATCCCATGGCTCTACTGGCAGCATGACATCATGTGTCAGCGGCTTCCAGCTCTGGTACAAATGATCTGGGGATGTTACAGATCAGATTTGGTTAAATAAAAGGCAAAATTATGACTTGTCGGTTGAAGAAAAGCTTGTGGTCGGTGATTAAGGGTACCTCTGTTGCATTGTGGGTAATGTAGGCAACCGGGTTTTGAAAAGGAAGACGAATGCGTGGAATAACAAAAGTGATATCTCAGGTTCTGTTTTATCGGATTTTGATCAGACAGTTGGACTGCTTTCAGAAACATGTTGCCTACATTACCCACAATGCCGCATTGCCACCGAGTGACATCACCGGAGGCGATTTATAAGGTTACATGCAGCTTCCTGTGGAGCCACAAAAAGGTTTTTACAGAGTATTACTTTTTCACATATGCAGTAGTGCTCCTCAAGACCTTTAAACACACTTTAATGTGTAAAGTTGGAGGAGTTACCCTTTAAGTGCTGACAGGAAAGAGGAAGAAAAAAAGCCATCTCCTGCATAAAACTCCAAATGTTTTGAGCTGTCCATCCACTGACCTTATCCCTATTCTCCCTATTATTCTCCCTATTACATATGGATATTTTGGCTCCATAATTATACGACACACACCGGTTCCTCTTTTGCTTTTCTTTTTGGACAATTGGATGTTTTTCTCAGGAAGACAGTTGCTGGTCATCAGTTACTTTGTAGGTTAGGATTTTGAATTCAACACATGGATCGTAAAACTTTATGTTTCCAACGGCTCGTTTTTAAGGAACTTGAAGGAATTTGTAATCTTCCAGCTTAAATCTGTACAAACAAAACTTTCAAATTACGACTGATCCAAAATGTCCAAGATTGAGTGTTTTTATTTAATTCGGCATCATTTGGGGGGTCTCATTATCTCATTAGGTCCAATTTGCGGGACGTAATTAAATAATTTGATTTAACAATCTAATAATTAAATACTCTAAAAGGGTTTTAATTTTTCACTTTAAATGCACAACTTTAACTTTAAGTATTCTTGCTCAAACCACGAAGAAGAAACATAGCCTCAGCATTGACCTGTGTTTCAGTTTATCCGTCCGGATCAGCGGTCAAATGCCTGTTAATGAGCACAGCGGTGAATACATTAACCGTGCCAGTGTCACGACCTTCGTCACCCCTTATCTCTGCGTAGGGAGGGACTTACATGATGAGATGAAAGTAGCATGAGCATTAATTATGAACGTGGAAACCTGCAGTAATCTTCAAGTTTAGCCCTGCTAAATTGTAGATGAGGCCTCGGAGGGTGGATGTATGCGGGCTGTAGGTGGTGTAGGTGGTATAGGAGGGAGAACATGTCTTCTGCATCAGCCAAAAACAATATGGAGTTCATGAATAATATAGGAGCCTATAGGCTGGCTGCGAAAAGACAAATGAAAACCTGTGTTGGGGGGGGAGGTGAGAAACTGAAAGAAAAACATAACAAAGAGACAAAAGAGTAGAGGCGCGACTCTCAACAAACCGCAGCCAAAGCATCCGACTTTGTATTTGTTTGCAAGCGAACGCCGGGTATTAATTAAAACAGACGCGATGGGACCGCGGCGTGACAACGGAGAAAAATAAACGACTGTTAAGACCAGACCGATAGCATGACTGCGGCGAAACATCTGGCGGCTCCTCTGACTGACACACGAGCTCGGTGACGGCGCACAGATGTGTGCGTGTCACACCGAATGTGCATACACACACACACACACAAAAGCCAGATGAATCACTGTGTCATTCATTACCCCTCAGGGTGCCATCCTCTGCACCACGGAAATATGGCGGATTCCCTCTTTAATAAATGTGGAGGCTGCTCCCATTAATATATTTATATCTGCTTATGCACCTTGTTGAAAGCACATCCAGGAAGATTTCAAGCTATATGAGCTTATTTCTTATCTACTAAGACAACTGAGCATGCCAACCCCCACCTCCCCGTCCTCCCCCTACATCTTTTCTTCCCACTCTTCCCCCCCCACACATGCTCATCTCCTTCCCTCCATTTTTTTTTTTTTTTTCCCCGTTTCTCCACACTGCAGAAATGGGATTGGAGCATTCAGGGGTTCACGCTGCGGCCAACGAGTCTCGAGGACTTGAAGTTCCCGTTCCGTTTCAATCGTTTAGTTTGGGGAAAGTTTGAGCGAAAAAACCCACTCACAGCCTGAAGACATACAATATGATAAGAAGGCTGGCTCATATCTGATAACTAGTTGCATAAACACAGAGCGAGCGAGCGAGCGAGCGGAGAGGACAGCCTACGCCGGCTGATGCAACGCAAATAAAGCGAGTTGTGTACCGCAGCTTGTATTACAGCCGCGTGTTCGTATATGATAGCACTTCATTTTTCCGACCGGGCCGAGCTGAGAGAATGTGCACAAACACACCCACGCGTCCCTTCTCCTCTTCCTCCTCCTCTCTCTATGGCGATTCCCTCCTTCTATCGCGCTCTGGAAAGTTTCTGAAGTTTGTCATGAAGTTGCGAAGCACCCCGGGAGGTCTCTACAGCGCGGACGACGAGCCGGAGCAGAGAGTTCGCATCTCTCACCTGCGAGCAGGTAGACGAACAGGGTTTCAGGTGTGTGAAATCTGCACCTGGGTTTTAGCTTCCTGCAGTAATCCTGGTAAAAAAGCGAGCTGCCAAATTTGAATCCTCCCGATCTCTCCCCTCACTGTTGCCTCCAGTTACAGACATTATTCATTATCAAGTTTCTGTGAATGCATTTTTTTGGCTTCATTTGTTTGTTTGTATCTGGGGTTTTAGGCATTTTGGGGTGGCAAATATGCAATATTATTGAGTCGGCTGAATATAAAATGGGTGATTTTTGGAGAAGTTCTGATTTGTTTTCATCTCTAATTTTTTTTCTCATTATTTGTAAAAGTTTCATTTTTTTGGTTTTCGGGGTTGTCTGTCGGTCTCACCCATGTGAGCGTGATACCTCAGAAGACATGTGGAGGGGAATTTCTTCAAATCTGGCACAAAAGGATGAACTGATTATGTTGCGTTGGTCAGAGGTCAGAGGTCAGAGGTCAAGGCCGCTATGACCTCACTTTGTCTCATTCTTGTGAATTGGACATCTCTGAAATGCATCAAAGGAATTTCTTCATTTTTGGCACAAACATCCACTTGGACTCAAAGATGAAGTGATTAGAATGTTTGTAGTCAAAGGTCAAAGGTCACTGTGACCTCACAAAACAAATTTTTGGCCATTTCTCAAAAATTCATACGATAATTACGACAACATTTTACACAAATGTCTCACGGGATAAATTGATAGAATTCAAAGGTCAAAGGTCAACTTCACTGTGATGTCATGACGTTCCACAAACAATCCTCTGGCCGTTATTAAATGTCACAGCTCAGGAGCAGAGACTCGACTCGACTCAAGCTATCTACCTGTATTATTAGCATCGTCTTGATTTACCTGATACTTTGTTTTTTTGGATCACATGAAGGCATGCTAACGTACGAACACCATACCTGCTAAACATCAACATGTAAGCATTGGAACTGTGAGCACGTTAGCACGTCTAGCATTGAGATCAAAGCAGCACTGTGCCTGCTGTAACTACAGCCTCGCCATTGTTGACTCGTGATTTAAGAGTTGTTGATTGTTCTTTTTTGTAATTCTTAAGACATCAACAGCTATTTTGCATGCAAACTGGAACTTGTTCTGCCGTCACCCGACAGTTCTTGTAATACGATAGTGTGTTAACCTGCTCTTTACTCACTCGCTGCTAAATCCTCTTGATATTACCCAACGCTTCATGTCCTTGTGATGCAGGAATCACCTTCACCGCCACAGAGACTGAGCGCTCGAGCATCATTTAACTGTCCTATGTCTGAACTGTGTGGTTTAAATGGCGCTGGGCCCTCAAACCAAAGCTCTTCTCTTGCAGCAAGTGACAAAGGAGCATCACCTCACACCTATTACCTGCATGTCTGTGCGCACTGTCGGGACTATTGCCAGGGTTATTCTAGCAGTTCCAAGACTGTCACGTACTGTTGGCTGTTATTGGAGAGGTGACGGAGAGGTGACGCCGAGGCTGAGTTTGTGTTCGTGTGTATGAATGTCACACGTACTCAGCGGATATCTCCAGAGACGAGTGAACGCTGTCGTCACTCTGGCTACGGGCTTTCCTGCCATGGGAACTGTTCCAGATGTGGTTTGTCGGGATCAAAGGAGGAGAGGAGAGATGATCTCGAGCGCTTTGGGGAAAAGAGGAAGCTGAGGATGAAGGAAAGACAGAGAGAGGGAACACTCCTCAACACGGCGCTGTTTTGTTTGAAGATGTTGCTCATCTGTTACAACTACAATGTTTTCCCTCCACCTTTTAACTATTCTGTTGTCACCACTAACAGAAGCAGAATGAGACTTAGTTCACTTATTCAAGACTGTACTTGAGTCAAGTTTTAAGGCATTGGTACTCGCTTTTCAGTGCTGTGGTTTTGTTACTAGTACTTTAACATTTAAGAAGGAAATATTGGACTTTTTGGTTCCTTTACAGATTAAGATTTTACAAACAAAAGGATGAACTGATTATATTTTGTTGGTCAGAGGTCAGAGGTCAAGGCCGCTATGACCTCACTGTGTCCCATTCTTGTGAACTGGACATCTCTGAAATGCATCTAAGGAATATCTTCAATTTTGGCACAAACATCCACTTGGACTCAAAGATGAAGTGATTAGAATGTTTGTAGTCAAAGGTCAAAGGTCACTGTGACCTCACAGAACACATTTTTGGCCATTTCACAATAATTCATACGTTGATTACGACAACATTTTACACAAATGTCTCGCGGGACAAAATGATAGAATTCAAAGGTCAAAGGTCAACTTCACTGTGATGTCATCATGTTCCACAAACAATCCTCTGGCCGTTATTAAATGTCACAGCTCAGGAGCAGAGACTCGACTTGACTCAAGCTATCTACCTGTATTATTAGCACCGTCTTGATTTACCTGATACTTTGTTTTTTTGGATCAAATGAAGGCATGCTAACGTACGAACACCATATCTGCTAAACATCAACATGTAAGCATTGGAACTGGTGCAGAACTTAGTTCACTTATTCAAGACTGTACTCGAGTCAAGTTTTAAGGCATTGGCACTCGCTTTTCAGTGCTGTGGTTTTGTTACTGTACTTTAACATTTAAGAAGGAAATATTGGACTTTTTGGTTCCTTTACAGATTAAGATTTTACAAACAAATGTATCAATAACCCTACAATATAAAATGTATTATAAATCAAACTCAACTTATTCAATAAATTGAAATCCAACTTAACATTTAGATAGGGTTGAAACAGTACTGCCTGTTGGAAGAATGAACTAAAGGGTCCGGTCTTTATTAAAAGTTCTGTTTTTTCATCTTGTCTGACTTGAATCATGATGCAATGCCCATATTTGATTGTATGCGTTGGATGCAATTGGTCTTGCTTGTTCTCAATTGGAGTTTCCCTGGCTGCTAGTACCGTAATGGCTGGAAAAGAAGCGCCGGTTAAAATAGAGAATGTCTGTCAAAATGTAACAATTCTCATAACTGATCAGTTATTAATCTAGGATGTTGTCCGGGTCTGGACCATCACAGTGCAGACCTATTGGTGATTTCAGGGGGTTTGGAGAGGGCTGTCAGGTTAACAAAGGAGATGCATTTTGGTGATTTTGTTAAATAAAAGGGAGGTTGGTGTCCCCCCTCAAACCGCCTACACATTCACAAATCAGTAATAATCCAATAATATAATATAATAATAATATAAAACAGATTTTCACTCATGACAAATCTGTTTCTCATTTAGGTAAATGACATGAATTCCCCTTCCGCCACTGATGGCTATTTCTGTAGCGGTCCTAGTGAGTACAGTGACTTCCGTCATTGGTTTCAGGTACGCATCTATAATATTGAGGAGTGAGACGGTTGAGCCCAGGACTCACAATCTTTAGAAAGTATTTTTAAAAATGCGTGTATCAGCACTGTTATGAAAGAGCACGGTGGTGATGATTTGTCAGATCGAACCCCTATGTAAGAATCCAGACTGATTTTTTTCCAGTCACACCCGACACGTAATCACCCCACCCCACCCACACACACACAGTGCATGGAGCTCGAGCACAACAAAAATCATTTATGATTCAGCGCAGAGTAAAAAATAGAGGAGCAGCTGAGGAAGTTGTCTCTTTGCCGGAGCAAGATTCTGTGTGTGTTTGTGACGCAGCAATCTCTGCAGAGATTGCTGCGTCACAAACAACCATGCGAGGGGGAAGGTATATTTTAAGGGGTGCGCATAACGTTTTTCAAAACCGAGTATAGACAGCGATGAGGTGTGGTGAGCGAGAGTGCATTTCAACAACAGATCCCCCGCACACGGAGGGGAAGCAGAAGTTTTTCAGACAGGAGAAGTGGTGCGACACATAAATAACAACAACAGTTTGGAGAATGGAAGTTTTTTTGTGTGTACGTGCACACATGCACACATGTTTTAAAAAACGACAGTGCGTCCGGTCACGTTTGATTTTCCCCCCTTTTTTTTATATCGACAGGAAAAATGCTGCAAGCAACGGAAGTCTGAATTCAATAAAAGACGGATTCGACTGGAAGTATGTCGTCTGATTTTCCATTTCTTCTGAACATGTTCTCTGGGAAAGTGTTCTCTTTTCGTTCAAGGGCACGCTGAGTGCATGCAAGATGCTGAATGGCAGCCAGGCAGGTGGTGTCTAGCAACAGAGGAAGCTAATGACACTTTAAGGTTTCACCACAGGGGGTTTTGCTCACTGCCTGCCCGCCTGCAGCACGCTGACATGTCCACTGCTCTGCCCTCGCTAACACTGGTGTGTGTGTGTGTGTTTGTGTGTGTGTGTGTGTGTGCGCGCGCGCTCTCCATCCCCTTCTCTCCCACGGTGCCAGTAGGAAGTGAAAGGTAGAATTTATTCTGAATATCGATCGTCTGGCATCTCTGTGGGTGTTCTGTGGCGCGGCGTTCAGCTGGGAGCACAGATTGATGCCTTGTCAGTCTGTCGTCGCGGCGAGGAAAGACGGGCTGTCAATGATACATAAATCTACAGCAGAAGGGGTAACTGGGGGGGCAGAGGGAGAAATACAGACATGTGTTATTGACTAATTTGTTGCCATATTTGTTCTCAAGTTTGTAACGCTAATGAAGTGGCCCCCACAGCTGGTGCGGCCGTGGGAAAACAGGGCCGTGGAGTAACTTCCTTTTCACACCATGGAGCGCAAAGACACAGTTTTGTTGATATATGTAGTCATTTTAATACTAATATTTGTCTAAGAAATTATCAACAACCTCGATCCCTCAAGCAGAATCCGCACAGTGACATTTTAGACACTTTCTTCTTGCGCTGCCGTGTTGCTTCGGAGAGGAGGGAAAGAAAAAAGAGCGAGCCGTTGGCGAGACGACATTAAATGAGCAACCAGAGTAAATCACACAGAGAATGCAGACACCTTAAGTAAATCTCCAAACAATATTTGGGATTAAGGACTGCGCTTTTTTCTAGTTGGTTTCCTCTCAGCATCTGCTTTTGTAGGAGAGCAAACAAGATTTCAAAGTTACACATTTCATTCTTTACTCGCGAAGTTTGTCATCAACACTTTCTTGGGGATTATTTTGCTCTCGAGAACAACGGCCCGCTGCAAATATTACTGTCATATAGTCTATTAATGTGTAAAACCGGAGCCTTACATTCTCTTTTGCAAAATATAAGGAGTTTTTCCAAATATTTCAACTGTTTAAACTGCAGCTGACACATCAGAGTCATTGACCAAAGTATCTTCGGCGTGTTGAGTCATTTTGCATTACCACAATGCATTTTTTTTGCTTTTCACTCGTTTTAGGCACTGAAGTCATGTAGAAAAAAATGGCAGAGTCCATGTATACAGAGGAGGACGGGGTGGATGGATCGGTCCAACAAAAACGTAATTTTCACCCAAGACACCGTTGTTTGTGTCCCATGTGAGACCAAAAGTCAACACTTACTTTGTTTACATCATGTACCCAACATAAGTACAGTATATACGTTTATTGTTCATTTTTAACCCAAACATGATCTAATCCTAAACCCAGCAAAGTAGTATTGGTACCTAAATCTAACCAAACAGCAACGGTTTACCTCATGATCATTACTGAAAACCTGCCAACAAAGGGCCTCTAACTATGACAATGGACAACCAAGCCACACACCAATATGTCATAAAATGTAGATGGTTGTAAAGCAACATAATGTCGAAATTGGCACTTTGTGTGATTTGACCCCCCCCACAGGTTTGTCAGTGCAACATCACTGTAGTAAATACTAAATCAGGTATTTAACAATCAGCCAGATGTAATGAAGGTGCTGACTACAAACAAAACTAATTACATGATAACAATGCTAGAAAACTTGTATTTTGTAGCAAACATGCCTGTAACGCTGTGATCCTACCCTCTGACTGAAGCGACAGAGACACCACTCACCTGATTACAAGACACTGTCCCATCAACATGATCTCGAAGCTGCTATATTGAGATGAAAGACTTACGTAATGTTGCTGGTAACCCAAACTCAAACATTTCCTAAACCTAACCGAGTAGTTTTGATGCCAAAATCAAACCAAACAGCAAATGTTAACCGCTTATTGATCGGTATCAATACAAAGTTCCAACGAAGGGCACCTGATTAAGATGAGCATCCAAACTACTTTAAAGCTCAACACGCGTCGACATGATACGTCAAATGAGATCACGTTGGTGTTTTTCTCCGGTGTTTCCTCCTGTTTCTCCTCTCTCTGCGTCTCCTGTGTGTCTCCTGTCTGTCTTTGTGTGTCTGCGGTGTGGGCGTGGCAATCCGTCTCGTCTCTCCCGGATCCCCGCTGATTATGCACACCTGCCAAACTCGCCCACCTGCTGTCTATCTACTCATCAACCCAGCGGCGCGCCTTCACCGGCTCTTCACCCACCTGGGGCCGGATCATTTTTTAAAAGCCTCTGTGGTATCCACTGCAGCCGGTCTCTGTGCGCCATACCTTGTGTGGGTTGCTTTGTGGACAGTCACTGCCTTTAATTAGATCTTAAAATGAAGAGTTAAAAAGGAAGAGAGCAGAAGCAAAGAAACGATGCACCAAGAAAGCAAAAAATTATCATACGATTGTAGCGAGGATCAATTTGTCAGAGGTTTTGTTTACTCTACATTAGCGGCTCCCTCTGAACAGATGTGCCGCTCTGATCTGTTCGGTTCACTCGGTTTCCCGGCAGACTAAGGAAGGTGACAAACAACAGAGGCTTCATTAAATTCAAAGAGCTTCCCTCGCGGTCGCCTGAATGCATCCATATTCGTTGCGTTTCTTAAACGTATCGTGTGCATCTCACATTCCCGTTGTTGCTGTTCATTCGCGCGCCTTGTTCGGTCTTAATGAAGGAAAGAAACAAATCATTTAAATCTTAATCACCTAAATTGAACGAGGCTGTTAAATATGTTTACACCCACTTTAAAGTTAAACGCGAGATGTTTTACACAACTCGACGTTAACTGGGGGGGAATAGTGTGGATGATACGTGGTACAATCAGCCGATGCCAACTAACTTTAATCTCCCTTTAAATCCCTCCTGGAAAATGGTCTGTGACAGTGCGGTGGCTGCCAGCTGTTACCTCCGTGAATGTGACTGTCAGGAGAAAAAAAAAAGGAACACGTCATAAAAAAGTGTTTTCCAGAAAAGATGTACCCAACAGCCCTTCCATCAAATGACGGGCACATCTGCGCTCGCACGCAACCAGCCTACTCTCCACTCGTGGCACCACGGAAGCAGGCCGAGGAGAAAGCACTTACTGGCATGATGAGGGCACGAATAGCGCGAGAGAGCGAGATTAGGTTGTTGAAATGTACTATAAATACACAGCTGGGACCGAAATTTACTTTTACCCCCGTTTCGGATAAGCCCAGTAACTGTTCTTGCCATTAAATTCAAAGCATGTAAATGGGTTGATTTATTCAGCAGGACTGAGGTGGACTGGAGCGGAAGGGAAGCCCAGAGAGGATGGCAGGATGTAAGAAAAGCGTTTGGGAGGCTCGGTAATGCATCTGTATGCGAGTCGGTTCTTGTAGCAATCACGAGGTTACACACATTTTCGCAGACAGGCATGTGAAATTGGAATGAAAGGAGGTTTGTTCAAAGAGGAAAGTACAGGTCATTACAACTTGGGTGTGTGTCCAGGTAAAACTGTACTCTGGGAAATGGACTGCTTATATCTCGGAACACAAATGACAGCTAAAAGTAGGTCAAAAGGTCAATCATACACGTGGGGAACGAGAACTTTTTTGCGAGCAAGCACACCTGTACGCGATGCGTTCAATGTAGCCAGCCCTTTACAGTCATTAAAGTTCAAAAGTGTCAAAATGTCGGTTAATGCTCCTGTTGTTTGTCCAATTTAATGTCTTTTTAATCCCTTTTCTCAAGCAAATTTCATAAAAAGAACCGTATAAAACACGCACACAACTTCTTTAGTTAGCTCAATTGGCTTTTTGTCAAATCTATACAAAACTGGCCAATTAAAAGCCGGGGATCCAAACCATCAACCCTGCAACTGGCGGATAACCCCCTCTCCTCTTCCAGCCCTCTGTCTTAAAGGGTGGTGATCAGAATACCTGTGTTGGATCTGGCACTCCACTCGCATTACTCCCAGTCTTACAGTTACAGCCCTTTTCATTTCAGAAACCATGCTGATGGCTCGAGAGCTGAAGTTAAAAAGAAAAAAGAGCTGAAGTCAGGAGATATGAGGGCAGTTACATACACATATCAAAAGACACACACAGGTGGGTGATCAGGTCTTCCTCTTCGCTTCCTCTCATTTTTTTTACTTCCTCCCATCACCCCTCAGCCCCTGGTGAATTCATCTGTGATTCTAAAGATGTAATTTTCAGCGGTACACCATAAATTATTCATGAGCGAGCCTGGGACGACAGGTTGGGAAAAAACAGATACACACACACATACACACACCCCCACACACACACACACAGAGGCAGGGGTCCTGCTGCGGCTGATCACTAGGCTGAATAACATTAGCGAGGTTTCACATGTGACCAACACCATCATGGGTATTTGAAGTGGACCCCACACCCTCTGCTCACCCGCCCTCTCCGCCTTCATCAAGTGCTCTCTGCTGTCTGTTACACCTCCTGCCAGTGTGTATTCAAAGGATTTAAAATATCACAGCTGCTGTAATTTAACTTATTTCCCTTTGTCATTATTGCTAATGAAAGTCTTCAATTTGCTGCTCTGCTGCAGCGTTGCTCTACCTCCTACCTCCACCTTGCTCATGTTGTTTTTGAAAAATCCATTAAAAACAGCTTGCGCCAACACCACTGCCTAGGCTAATGTAATTTATTATGCTGATCAGCGCATGTATTGCAGTTTTTCAGTCAATAGGCAGTTAATTATTGTTTAAATGCAACTACTGTATTTTCAACCTTTTCCATTATTGCACACTGTCGCGTGCAGAGGTGGTTAATAAACTGTTGCCACTTGCGTCGGGTAGTGTTGCTATGCTAGGCAAAACCTTTATCGGACATGTCTCTGTACTAAACCCACAGAAATGGATGTGTTCAAGCACGGGTGTGACTGATAATATTAATGATGGTTCCCTTACATCTAAAGGCTTAAAGAAGATAACCTCTAGATTCGAAGGCCAGCCACTGGAGGAAACACATTGAGGCCGTTTGTATCTGTGATCTCATTCTTTCATTCACTACCCAGAGCTCATGACCATGGGTGAGAGTAGGCCCACAGGTCGACTGGTGAATTGAAAAAGCTTTGCCTTTCCGACTCAGCTCTCTCTAAACCACAATGGTCCAGCAGAATACCCCTATATATACCCGCAACAAACTGTCCATCCATCTCACACTCCATTTTCTCATCACTCTTGTTCAAGAACCAAGGATACTAAGGGTGCTTTCGCGTTAGAGACCCATGTCCGGATCCAGGTACACCCCAAAGTCTAGTTTGTTTGAGTAGTGTGGACACAAGTTTACCATACCTGTTCCTGAGTCCAAGAGTCCAAGTGTACTCGGGTACAAGAACACTGTATACTGTATTGGACTGCGTACAAATGCAAGTGTACTTGCATAGTTTACTTTGACATAGTTTCCAAGTCTTTTTCATTGGATTGGGGCAGGAGCCCACCCAACCACAAGGGGGCGATGTACTTTACAGGCAGCTCTGGAGGGATCGGAAATCCCAAGGGTGATATGAGTAGAGAAGTTTCTCCTTTGCATCGAAAGGAGCCAGCTGAGGTGGATCAAGCATCTGATTAGGATGTGTCCTTGGTGCCTCCTTTACGATCCAGGTACAGCCTACTGGAAAGAGACCCAAGGGCAGACCCAGAACTCTCTGGAGAACTCTCATCTGGTCTGGGAATGCCTTGGATTCAACAATATCATGTGGTCTTCATTTGTAGTTGGAGTTGTTGACATGCTACTTCAGTGGCTAAAATGACAAATCCCTGCGATGAACACCTTGTGACAGAGTTGAAAGCTCAAGACATTACAGAGAGAATTGAACCTATAGGCCAACATGGATCGGATGTACTGAAACGGCTATGGATTTAACTTGGGTGACAACAGATCGATCTTCATGATAACTGAGCAAACTCGACTCATGGAGGCTGTGTGACATGATTGAAGGCTCCAGAAAAAAGCAAGTTGTGACTGTTTTGTCAAACTGAGATTGATCTGCTTCCGTCTGCAGTTTTTGCGAGGGTAGTACATTTCTAAAACGTGACAGCAGTGAACGTCGAGGTACTGCTCAGCACCATCCGTGCTTATGGAGCGTTAACCAAACAATTATAGGTGCTGATAGTGTTGAAAATCAGGAGTGTATCCCTTTAATTTAACAGGCGCTATCAGGGGTAAATATCTGTTTATTTTGCTATTCATCACCCTCGAGCTCACAGCCTGGTACTTGACATAGCCTTTAACAATAGGAGCCAATCATGAATTATTTCCAGTGGCGCTCCATGGAGACTGCAAGTTTGTCATTTTGTGTTTCTTGTGGGTGTGTGTGTGTGTGTGCGCGTCTGTGTGAAGAGATCATCCATTTTTTTTCTGTCATCATGTTTGCCAAGAAACAACAGAGAGCGTCCTGATCAATGCTGATGGTTTGTGTGTATGTGTGTGCCTGTCTGTCTTTAAGTGTGCATGTTTGAAGGGTTTGAGTCCTTCCTGCCTTTCTGTGCTCAAGGAAATTGCTATTGATGAGTCCTCGCCGAAGCCAATGGCCCCATGTAGCTTTAAAGGCAGTACACAGCATTAACTCTCAATTAATTCTCAGGAAGCAATGCTTGGGTCTTGATTTAGAGCTTTGTTGGGCCTCAGCGGAGGTATGCACTCTGGTGAATGCCATTCTAGGTTTGTATTTATCCTCAAATAAACCCAAACAACCGATGACAAACTAAATAAAATGGCGAAATATTTAAAGAATCAACTGATCATCCACACATATGAAAGAGTAAATGTGTCGCTCCATTTTTGTATGAAAAACAACATGACAATAACTATACTACTATACTAGTTCCTCTGCCAGATGCATGCTGATATGCCGTTCGTTAATGGTGAAGGTTAGGTCAGGTGATAATTCCTGACTGCACATTGTAGCCCGGTTTTGGAAGGGCTGAATTTCCAGGGTGAGGCTGCCTGATCACCTATAAATTGATAAGTAATACAGTTTGACATTAATGTTTGCCCACTTTCACTTTAACTTTGGGAACTATTTCATGACATGGGCGATCCTCCAGCTCTGGTGTCCAACTTGTTTTGACCATTCGCATTGCAGTTGCACAGTACATCAGCTTGACTAACCTGGCATACTTGACTAAACAGACTAGCGTGCTGGCTGATAGGCAGCAACCAAAACTTTGCCAAAACTTTGCTGTTTCACCCCTACAACCTTGAAACCACGAGTGCAAACAGACACAACCAACAACACAAAGATGTGAAAAGCAAGAACTGAATTAAAGGAACACAGTTAACATTTATGCTAACACATGCACACACACAACCTCTCGGAAAACCATCCCATTGTTTAAACCCATTGTGTTTGCTCTGCACAAAAACTAAAACTTGTAAATGGTGCAGACAGAGTCAGCTCTCACGATAAATATTTGATTTTAGTTTTTAAGGTATTACTGAAATGTCTAATTTATTGAGGGTACACCATTTTGGGGGCAATTTTGGAGAACAACCTAAGAATTCAAATTGAAAAAACATTTTAGTTACAAATTACACTGGTTTTGTGAGAGCGTTTCCCCTGCCGTCCCTCTTTAAATAAATTTCATTTTTAGCCTCGCGGCACCACAAGCTCCTATTTTACGTCTCTTTCCTCATGTTACATGTAAAATGGATGAGCCCCTCTGTTTTGAAGTGGGAATATCTCCCGCATAAATCTAAGCCTTTTGTCATGTGAACAGTGAGAATCGGAAAAAGAATGAAATAATTCAGCCCATCATTGAATTAATTCAGCTGTAGGTAGAGTGAAAGACTAATCAGCTCTCCAGAAGACCTCCGACAATGAAACAGAGCAGCCTCAAGTCCTCATTAAAACCACGAGTCAAAATGTCTATATAAAGGGGTTAGGTGTGTGTGCAGGGATGTGCGCCTACAGGCATGTTTCGCTGTCTGTGTGTTGAGTTAAAAAAAAAAAAAAGGTAGATCCATGCAGAAGGAAAAAATAATTTAAGTGTTGGTATTCTAAATCCAGAAACATACAACCCCCAGCAGGATTTACTGTGTGTTAGCTCGTTTTCAGACAAAAGTTTTTTATGCGAGATGTCAGAAATATTACCCTGTTTTGCAAGGCAAAGAAGCCCTTGAGCTATTATTAAAGTGAAAAGAAAGCTCCGGTGCACTATTTACTGTGTTATTCAAATGGGTTTCAACCTCTCAACAGGTGACCACAGATGAAACACCCACACTTAACCTCTTGCCGCAAGAACATGAGAACACAAATTATTGTTATTTTCCCCTTCTTGGTCTACATATTTACTACATTATTCAAAAGAGCCTCCAGGCAGTAAATTTCCATTGTTTTTCCAAGTGCTATATGATCATCAGCATAAAAGCATGTATTTGGTATGCATGTTTTCGCTTTCTTTAAATCATGTTCACCCTCCCTTAAGGGGAAGAAGGCTTGAAAATCAGTATCTTAAGTCAATCAATATTTAGCAACATGAATATATTTCTTTCTTGCGGACATTTATGGTGATTTTTTTGTCTGACTCTTGGTAAAAAAAGACAAAAAAGGAACAAATGACTGCAGCAAATTTGTGAAAAAAGTGTGGTTATTTTTCTCTTTTGTTGCAGGAATAGATTGGGGAAAATTACAGAGTTGAAGGGGAAAAAAATTGTACATTGTAAAAGCCAAGGGCATCACCGCCTCGTCCTTGCATGCATGTTGGAATGAGCCGAAAAACCAAAAATCCAGCAACCAATCCACAACCCTGCATATCGTCTATTTCGTGGAAAAAATCCGCCCACCCCCTGCCGCGAGGGAGGCAGTCCTGTTAAGTCGGGCCTCTGCGGGGTGCTCGGCGTGAAGCTCTGAATCCCGACCGGCTTGTCTGTCACTGATTGCGGAGAGCGCTGTTTGTCGATCGCTTTAAACGAGAAGTGCCCCGAATAATGCGGGAGTGATCGGCCGTTTGGCTGATTGATTGATTGATTGATTGGGTACAATGTTGAGGGGCATTGTTATTGAGTCGAGGCCCGGAGGAGATGATGAAGAAGTGGTTCATGATGTCATTGGTTTGATCCAATCAGGGTTGAAAAAAAGGGAGGAGGGAGAGGAGAGGAGAGCGACAGACAGAAAGAGAGATAGAGGTCATCGGTTACAGCGTGTCAGCTATTTCTCTGTAATCACAGTTGTGGAGGGGGGGAGAACCGGGTTTAATTCCAGCAAAACAGGACGCCTGAAAGATAGTGATGGAGGCGATCTGGTCAGGGAAAAAAAAAGGAATCGCTTGATACTTTCATCCATGACATCGGCACAGGCACAACACCGCAGCCCTTACAGGAAAACAGAGAAATAGGCTTTTGTATGTTTTTCAGGACTCTGCTCTACAGCATCTTAGTGACTCTCTGTCAGTGTTGGGTAAGGTTCTTGACAAATATATATTCATAACACTATTAAATTTTATCACAAATTAAACAACGGCAAAAGTGATGAGAGATATTAGTTTCTTACATTACATTCCCTTTCTTATCACAGCTCCGTCAAAGGTGCTACTCCAAAGCCTCCGCACCCACACATCATATCCTCCGTCTGCAAAACATGCACGAGTAGAAAACACCACATTCTGCTTCACAGCTCCTGTAAAAACAGGCAGCTACAAGGAGACTTGTTACAGATATTAAATGGGCGAGCTCCCAGTGTACATGGCCGGGATGTAGGTTAACCAGTGCGAGCAAACCAACCGGGAATACACTGTGTAAACAACTCTGGCAAGTGGATTTCTCCCCTTCTGTTAACTGCAGCTGCCATTAGCTAGTCAGCTCGGATAGAAGTGCAGCTAGCGGTCTGGACTGGCAGGTCAAAGCACCGATGGGAGCTCTAGTAAATCTAGAAGATATGTCTGCACCGCAATAGATACACGTCATAACATCTAAACTGTTATTTCTTCACATTCTGTCGATAATAGTTGACATACTGAACCTTTAATGTGTTATCGCCCGATACCATTTACCAGGTGAGTTGTAGTCCATAATATTAATGAACTGTATGACTGAATCAACAGACTTTAATCAATCTCAGTCTCAATGTAAAATTCACTTGAGTACTAAAAAAAAGAGGAAAAATTGTTGGCACAGACTCTACCGCTGTGACGCACAGAAGCAGGCTCAAAATTAATTAAATCAAACTTATTAGTGGTGGCAGTAAGAACGAGATTGGATATTAAAAGGGAGAGAACGTCGGCACACACACACAGTCAGAACAGAGGGATCAAGATAAGACCCCATGATCATTAGGTGATAACTGGGAGATATTTGCATGTTTTGACATCAACCTGAGGACACGCAATCCCATCCAGTGTACAGGAACAAGATAATGACACATTAAATCCTGGAGAAAGGGGATATGAGGCATTATCGCCCGCATCGAGCAGATGAGATGTGAGATATGTTCTAAACGACGGTAATCCTTTGCTTTGTCATTCCGTGCATGTGAAGCCTGGCAACCAGAATACATCCCGTATACGTACAGGGTCCTGCATACCGCCGGCTTCCACTGACAATGACTTGGCACCTGGTGTTTTGTCCGCATTAGTCCAAACGAACCACAAGCCTTTGGAGGATGCTCCTTTCATACCCAATAATGATTCTATTAACTGTTTACCTGTTGAATGTTCCAAACAGATGCCTTTATAGCATTTCACAAATTTCCCAATCTTTTGTTGCCCCGATTTGTTTGAGACGTGTTGCTGGCATCAATAAGCATTTATTTACAAAAGACGATGAAGTTGATGAGGTTAATCGGTGAATATGTCGTCTTTGTACTGTTTTCAACAGAGTATATGTCAAAAAAGGACTGGCCATGATCACATTCTTCCCTATTTATGTTTTACAAAGCGTCCCAACATTTTTTAAATCCGGCTTTTATGATGTGTCTGTTTGATTTGAAGGTTCAGCTCATGTGAAATCCCTCGGCTTCCTCCTAACCATGTTGTAATAGGCAGCACTTTGAGGTAGATTGCCTGTCTTAAGATATTCATTCCTCTTCAGCAGAAGTAAACACAGCACACGGCCCCACAGATAACTGTGCTATATTCAGAGCTTCACAAGTTATTACATTTAGGGCGGACAAACAGTAACATTCATCGCGATTAACAGCGCGGCTACATCTGCGCACTGATGCTTCCCCGTGGACTCATACACCTGAGAGCTTCTCAAAGTGGAGCTGCTAGCTGTGCTACAACACGGGTACCTGCACAGAACACTCTCTCAAAGGGCCATAAATGGGCTCCTACTGGCTGTCAAAGCTCTACCAGACTTCCTGTCTTTACAGGAGAGAGTCTGACAGTAGCTTCTCAGCCTGGCTACCATCGTTTCATAGCTATTTATGGAACACTGAGCAGGGTTACACACTATTTTGCCAAGATGTCATGACCACAGTCGTTGCTCTGTCACTACCCGGTCCGATTTCTTAAATACGCTGGGGGGAGGGGTCTATCAGAATTTGACTGTGTAGTCTTACACTACAAGAGTGAGGTTAATCCAGTTTGGATTTTGGATTGAAGGCTGATCCTGGCTGATCCCTGAAATGGGACTGATCAAGCAACAGAAAATCAGAGGCTGTTGTGTCTACATCTTTACAGACACTTGTCACTGCCAAAACATCCCGGATCAAGCCTTTTCACCAGTCTGATGGACTCTTTTCGGCTGAATGAGCGCAGGACTCCGGCAGGACGAGAGGTGGTGGACTCTGTGTTTATGTCGTTGATGCTTGGTCGTCACACGTAGTCAAAGTTGATGGACAAAGATTGCCAATGTCGACCTTTTAATGTGGTGATGCCTTGATCTTGTTGCTTTTGTGTACATTAACCCTGACCTGAATTAAAATAAATGTGCTACAAAATCATTTCATGGGTTGATATGTGTTCATGTGGATACAGAATGTTTTTAGTAATTCATCTATCACCTCTTTATAGAATCACATATTTAGGTCCAAAACTGCTTTTTTTTTGCAAATTGTAGCTCTCCAGATCTGGCTATGGATATGTTGATTTCTGTAACTGACTTCTATGTCTGACCTTCCTGCCGTTTTCTTACTTCCCAGTGGATTTTTTGCAGTCTTTACAGCAGTGCTAGTCTTCAGGCATGTGCTAATTTATAATATTTGGCGAATAAAGACCTGAAAACCCTTGCCAATTGGGTCAAGAGGTGCTAAGAGGTCCCGAGGTACTTGGGTTATAAATACCACTGACTGGATTACATGTACTGAATTTACATAAGGAAAAGCTATAGCTGTGGGAACAGTCATATACTGACTGCAACATTATGAAATGGCAGTTCATCATAATCCCGGTTCGGCTGTTTTTAGCTCGGGTCAGGAGTGAATCAGGCAAACAGACTGAGCACTCAGCTCCATCTTCATAGAGTCGTGAAATGATTTAAATAGTAATTGTCTGACAACCGACTTCTCCCCCGAGCTGTTGCTATAGATAATATGTTCTTAGTCAACTTTCTTTGTTACGTAAAGGTCAAAAAATACTGTTTCTCTCTGAAGTGCAGTTTCCTCGGAGTGAGTCCGACATGGTTGTGGAGGAGTTCTTCATCTTGATGCTTGGTTTAGCTCCGGAGGCATGACTGACGATATATATACAGCAATAAAGAATGTTTCTAAGAGTGGCAGTTGGGTTTTGAGAGCAATTTATTGAATCATAATCCAGTATTGTTGCCACTCACTTAATCCCTTGTCAAATCTAATAAGATTCGGCTATCAACATTTGCAAGTAATTAAAGTTAACAGATAACTAATGCTCCAAAAATCTGTAATTTCCTTTTGTTGGCTGTGAAGGCTGAGGCAGTTTTTAATGGCAGCTTAATTAATGTTCACAACCCGTAGCTAAAACCTGAAATGAGATGAGCAGTAGTAGATATAAATGTATTTAATACTGAAATAGCAGCAACTACATATACTGCACCATAGGTCCCGATTCAGAATTAATTCAGAAGTTGAGCTGCTTGAATTATTGATATGAAGTGTTTGAAAATGACCACTCACCACACTTGCTGGACACTCACCACTCTTGCTAGAAGATTTTAAAGTGATGTATCTTTTCCCTCATAAAACATATCTTTGGTGAGCGCAGACACCAGCTTTAGCCCGACAAAAGCCAGTGTCATTTTAGTTGTTACAGGATTTAGAATAATTAGCTGCATTTGACATAATCTGAGATGATTTCCATACCTAAAGGGATGAGACACTTCCTCGCAAGTCTTTTGCACATTGCTCTTTGCTAAAAAGAGTGAGAAGAGATAAATGGTTTGATAAGTAATTTGTGTATTAATATTGTTCAATTTAGAGGAAATGGGTTGAAACCAATGGTAGGCTGCAAAACATTTGCTTTTGTCTTAATAAAGCCAAAATATTAGCAAATGTCCGCTTTCCAGTTGTAAAGTATCCAAAGTCTGTAGCAGATCAAAATTAAAAATACATTTTAAGGGAATTTGACAGCACTTTTCTTTTTGTTATATATATAATCCAGAAGAAGGATTCTGTTGAAAATAAAAAGACACGATTGTAAGATGTCAACAGTGAAACATAATGGTTGATGATATTGTTAGGGCCAGAGGTGTAACTCTGTTTGTAAATTTGAGGCATTCCCCTCAGAGTGGATGAAGAGGCTAGATTTCCTCATCCACTGAGGAAGCTATATCTTAGAAATGTAAATAACAGTAGCGTGATTAAGAAAAACATTCCAACAGTAGCCCACAGAAAAGAAACACAGCTGCCAGCAATGTAACTGAGTGTCTTGGGTTTGCCTGACTGGGCTTGTTTTAATACAAAAGTAATAAACAGGGCATGGAGATGTTGAGCAGCAACAAACTACTTTTCTTTTTCGCTCCCACATGTCAAAATGCCAACAATTCTTGCCTTAAGGCAACTCTCTAGCGACACACTACTTTTTGGCGCTCGATACTGGAGGCCTTTTGAATCATGATGTTACAATGGTACAGGGCTCAGGGGTCATCCATCGCCAATGGACAATGGCATCGTTCATCAGCCCAACCCTAAACTATGTTGAATGGATGAGTATAGGGGTTATATGGGGCTTTAATGTCCTGACTGTGAGCCCTGGCTCAAATCCAGCTGGGATCTCTGCAAGTCTCTACTTCTACTAATTTCCTGTCAGCTGTCCATTGTCTAATAAAAGGCATAAAATGTATTCCAATAACTTCAAATGGATATCCTGGTTCCATTTGAGTGATTTTCTCTAACCTTATGAAAGCTCCATATTGAAATGCTGTGATAGTTTCTACAGTGCAGACAAGCTCAGAGCTCATAGTTTGAAGACCAGTGAAGTGTAAATGCCAAAGGATGTTGTTAGCTCTTGATAGCACCAGCGACACCTATAACTCTGGTTCCCAGAGGAGCTTCAAAGCATCCCGAAACGGAATAGAATACTATCTCGGCTGACAACTGTCATCTATATTTCAGACTCGAGTTTAATGGCTATATTAAAAGCCCTATTAATCTTTGGTAATGATACTGCATGGTTATTACCTTGGTGCATGAGGTGTGGATGGCGGTTTTGTGTGAGAGGAGATAGATCAAACAAATCATTTTTATTGTCAGCTGCCACATTGAAGTGGGGCATTTGTTAACATTTAGAAATGACAGTTAATTAATGGAGACAGTATTGTGAGCTAAATGACAGCTACTTGATCTGATATAGGCCTTTTTTCCTAGATTTCAGTATGGACTTTCTGGAAAATAAATCAAAATAAATATTTCAGTCTGGGACATTAATTTTGCCTTTCTTGCTCAGCCATTTCTCAAACCAACTCCTCTGTCCAGTTCTAAAACCCGTCATCATTCCCACTTCATTACTCTTTTCTTTCCCTCCCTGAGTCCGATTCACAGGTCTTTGCTGTCGTAACCCACAGACTTAGTTTGGAGCTACAACTCTCATATGAAGTCAGTCGTTCTGATTTTTTACTTTCCTTTGCGAGATACCTGCACTGAAGTGTCTTGCAAGTCAAATAAAGGGCATCTCATTATTAAAAATGATATTCAAAGATATTTTTGCCAAGGTTTGACTCAACCACGCTCTGAAAATATATTGAAATCAGCCAGACTGTTGCCAAGCTGAAGGCTCATCATCACAGAGATGCCCTCCGGAGGAGAAGTGAGAAAACAGAGTGAAGAGATGAAACGCGAGGAAGTCAAGGAAAAGACAGAGGGCAAGAGTTTAAGGCAGGGTGGAAAGAAGGAAGCGGCTGTTAGAGATGACAAGGGATGGAGGGATAAGGAAAAAACTGAAGGACGAAGAGAAAGAACAGAGGAACGGAGACGTGATATGCTCAAGCTTTCATGTGTTCTGTAATTGAACTTGAAATCGCCCTATATTTTAACTTAACGGCAAACTTTTATTCCCCTTCCCGTTTCTCATTTACTGCCTTTATCTCTTGCTCTCTCATCTCTCTCTCATCCCTCCCTTCTTCTCTTGTTTCCTTGTGCACATGAAAGCGACAGGCCTGTCTGGTCGCGGGTTATGAATATTCAAGTCCTGCTTCTCTGCTTTTGTTTGTACCAGGCCTTTTGAGGGCATGTCCACTCATTTACCCTCCCTTACTCCTCCCACTCCTCAACCCTTCCTTTGTCCTCCAGCTTAGTACCTCACCCAGCGTATCATCTGTTTATTGAAGGAGACCTCTTACACTTTTCCTCTCCTTCTGTGTTTTATACGTTCTTGAGCATATAAAAGCTCGCACAAGTTAAGAAGCCCAAAGTCCACCCCAACAGGAGCTCCTCTTTCCCACAGAATAAACTGCTCCTGAAGTGCAAGAAACACCTCGTCAGTAGTCCCGCCTTTGATTCCGTGACATTGTGACATCATACTGCGTCACCATGTCACACATTCACTTAATTTGTTCTTATATTAACGGTAGAAGTGGCGCTAACTAGAAGATGAAAACATGACAGAGTGGTGAGCGTTGATGGCTCAGGTGTGTGTGAGCTGACCAATCAGAGTTGACTGGGTATTTGGGGGGCGAGGGCCTTAACGAGACAGGAGTTAAAACAGAGCATTTCAGACAGAGCGAGAAAACAGAGCTGCTGCTGACAGTATGAAAAAAGATGTGTTATTAGTGTACTAAAGAATGTAAAACCTATTCTAGTAGTAAAAATTGTGAACCCGGAAATATATTCACACGTCTCCTTTAATACTTGCATATTGTATCTTACATGATCCTCGGCTCCTGACTAACCAGGCAACAACCATCTCCAGCCAACCTCTTCCCTCAATTTTGAAAATCTCCCAAAGGCAGCATGTGCTATTTGGTAATATTAAAACTTTTTTTCTTTACACCTTATTGGCGCAGATGTCTCCATGTTTGCCTTTTGGGATTGTGTGAGTGTCTGGAAGAGGCTGCTTTGCATGCCTTCTAGGCAGCGTCTGGTGGCGTGGCAGCAGAGGCCCCAGGTGTGGGGAAGATATTGGAAAAAGGATCTTATTGAGCCAGTTCAAATTAGGCACAGTTTAGGAGAGTGCATTTTGTTGTGACCGTTCCATCAGCACCAATCTTCAGGGTGGGGGGGAGGGCTGTAATCTCTTTTGGATCTAAGATAACATAGTTCCCCAACGATCTTGTAAAAAAAATCCCATAACAGCTCTGTAGCATTTTTAAATAATTTCCCATTTAGATGTTTTCTCACTTATCCATATGTTTCCATCCTGCGTTAAACAATAAACAGTCGCTCGACACAGCTTGAATGAGGCGGTCGAGGGAGTATGTGTGTGTGTGTATGCATGCATGTTGTGTACCAAAAAGCCGGTTGGTAAATTCCAACTGGTGTGTGCTGGGGCCTCAGAAATTCCCATCTCATTCTGGGCTCTCTCTCCCGCAACCTATTTCCATGGAAATTAAAGCGTAATGCCAGACATCACAGCTTTTTCCAATTCGGACACACACAGAGACACACACACACACACACACACACAGACGCTCAAAGGAAATGCTGGAGCATGTGGAAGTTTACAGAGCAGAACTCGGGGACTAAGAAACAGAGATAGATCTCGGATTTATAAATATGGAGGGAAGATAAGAGGATCAGAGAATCAGAGCCTTTCTGCCTCACCGATCAGAACTCTTGCCGCGTTGTACAATCGCACAATGATGGACTTAATTCAGCTGAAACACAGCGGGACAGGGGGAAGGGGAATGTAAATTAGATCAGGTGCGATAAGGGGTTTTTAATTTCCTCAAAATCTGCCGCGATCAAACAAATCGGTAAATAAGCCGGCGACGCGAATACACTTGGAATTAGGCGCTTTAATATGTGACCTACAGGAGAAACGCACTCCTACAATGGCTTAAAGGTTGCTTGAGGGGAAAAAAACACATTAGATAAAAAGATAAAAACATAATGACAGTTTGTGCATCAATGTTTACTTCACGGTTTTCAGTTCCAGGAGCTAAAAGATTCCTTAAATCTGCTGCTGATTGTGTTTCCATTGGCCCACGGACCAACAAACAAACACGTCACTTTGGCAGTCAGGCCTGGACTTCAATCAGTTGTACGCTCTCTTCCATAGCTTCATGTCTGTGTGTCGAAGATAGAAAAAACTGGTTTATGGCTAGATATTTTCAAAAATGGCGGCTGAAATAAGCACTGCCAACCCCTCACCCCTTTTAAAAGTACCTCCCCCCTAAGCAGGGACCTATGGGATAAAATGAGTTTACTTTCATTTAAACCCTGCTTCTCAAAGGTTCCTTGTCTCTGGGCTGAGTTCCTGCAGTGGATATGCATCTCTATCCGAGACACTACATGATATTCTGTCTGTGTCTATCGCTCTCTGCTCTCTGGTCATGCATTATGTCTTTATCTAAGCCTTGGCAAGACCGTCCGTGTTCTCTTGGAAACACGGCATTGGGTAGCTCCGCTCTCTACGGCAGCCCGTACATCCGATTAAACAAACACCAAAGAAAGACACATATGTACACCCACACCTTGAAGACACACAAAGGCACTTATACCTCAGTGGGAACGGCAACATAAGGCGCTGAAGGACTTGAACTGAACTGTGTGTGTGTGTGTGTGTGTGTGTGTGTGGTGTGTGTGTGGGGGGGGGGGGGGGGGGGGGGGGGGGTGTGTGTGTGTGTGTGTGTGTGTGTGTGTGTAGTTTCAGTAAATTAGCAAAAGAAAAAAAAAATCAGCAAAAGAAATTCAGTGTGTGTTTCCAGCTGGTGCAATGTGGAAATTATGTAATGTGGCAATTATGTAATGAGAATATAAAGAGGGTAAAACAAGATTACTAGTTTAAAGAGCGTTTTGTGTTCGTGGCACATTGGGGAGTTTCATGGCTGTTTCTCACTTAAGATCACATCCATGTTGGCGGAGTTAATTTGTCTCCTCTGCACACACAAAGAACAGGTGATGGATTTTCTCTTTGTAGACCAAAGCCACATATCAAAATTGGTCTATTTTGATTGCTAATCAGGTCTAGGTGCTTTATAAACACTGTGAAAGTATCCAAACTCTAAATCCACGGAGAAACGCACACAGCCTGTAATCAGGAAGTGTGCCTTCAAACAAGCTGTCAGGATTTCCACTAGGCTGTGATGTCACAACTATACAGTCAGAGCTGATGCTGAAACACGGTGGGCTGTACATACTCAGGCATGTGAGAGTAGGCCAATCAAAGCAGACTGGCCTTATGAAAGGGCAGGTCTTAAAGAGACAGACACTAAAACAAAGCGTTCAGGCAGACAGTTAAAAAATGTTGAACATTAAAGCATGAAAACATTTTCTCATAGACACCAAAGGTTAAAGTATGAACCTGAAAATGAATGACCGTCTGTCTTTTTAATTTTTTCAGTTGTTTCAGGTTTAAATGTCTGCAATTTGAAACTGTCTTGCATGCAAAGTGTGCCATGTAAATGCAATGTATTTGAATGGAACCGAGTGTACCTCTTGCAAACCAGTAGACCCCGTTGGCACTATGTTATAAATTGCATCTTGGTCTATCAGATCACAGGTGGAAGGCACTTCATACAAGTGTCAACGACTATTCAAAAGCATTAATGATCACACAGGTAATATGGGATCAATTTGACGACATATCGTAAAGTAAACGCTAATGTGTCTTGATGTGTCCCGAAGGACGAAGCAAGGCCGGACATGGTAGTTGTTCTGGTGACAGCGTGCCAACACTGTGTTCTTATCTCGAACGTGCAAAACAAATCGAATGTTTGTCTGGTGATGAAGCACAAATGGTCAATGGGCAATGTGACGCTAATGATCGCTGATGCCTCACACACAGTGCATCAACAGCCATATTGCTCCAATACAAACTGGATAACTCCCTCCCTACACACACACACACACACACACACACACACACCTACACACAGACAAGTGTATGCAGCAGTTGTGCTCCCAGGGGAGATAACCGTGTGGTGTAACTAAACACAATGATTACCTTGCCCACACAGCCTCTGGATCCTCTCCCATTATTGGCTTTAGATGAAATCAGGATCGATTGATCACTCGGCCTGAGACTGCTCATGCTCAGCCGTTTGTGTTTGTTTATGTGTAGCAGCGACTGTGTTAAGTGTGGAGTGTATTACAGTTTACCGTCCTAGTCTGCAGATTCCTGAGATGAAGTGTTTGAGGAACCTGAGAACATTTGATTGCGTTTGTGTGTGTGTTTGTGTTTGTTTGTTTGTGTCTGTCTGTCTTTTTGTTTTCGTTTGTTTTTCTGAAGATGGACGGCTCACTTGATATGCCCATTTATGCATGTTTATGGTTATGTTTATGTGTGTATCCGGGAATGAAGCCCACTCCCTTCTGAGCTTGCATCCCCTAGCGAGAGCTTCCCGGAGTTCTGAGCAGGAGGTATGAACACACACACACACACACACACACTTATGCACACACACTAGACTAATCTGACACACTTCCTCAGGGCGTAGGATGAAAAGAATTTTTAAACACAGAGCCGTCTGAAGGACTCTCATACATATTTCATCCCACGGAGCTCATCCCGCTATCATAAAGCAGATTAATTGGACATTTACTCAGTCATCAATCGATTTAGAAAATATATCAGTATTCCATTCTCTCTTCCTACCCATGCTCACTTAGGTTTCCCTTTTCGCTCTTGTGTTTTTATCAGCGTGTTTGCTCTCCCTGGGGTTTAGTGAAGTAATGGCCTGGAGTGGCCATTACAGCTGTGTCAGTCCTTGGTGATCTTGTCAGCCAGAAGAAGCTCTTTGTACTGTGTGTGTGTGTATGTGTGTGTGTGCGCGTGTGTGTGTGTACACTGCACGTTTGCTAACAATTTGGTCCATTACATCCATCCATACAGCAGTCACAGAGGCAGTCACACCAGTGGGGCGGCTGTTCCAAAGCAACCTTCCATCGCATTAAGTTATAGTATACAGTCGTGAAGTTTTTCTCAGTGAATCTAAGAGAGATACCAACTTTATATCATATGAAGGGTCGGAAAACACATCCTTCTTAAATAAAATGAGGTTATTTAGCAGAAAAAGTCCAGATTGTCCATCGGAGCAGTTGTTATAATATGTTTTAGATTTACCATAGTTAACAGTAAACAAGATTTCCTTGATCCTCCTGAAAAAAACACAACAGTGGCTGTGAATGGTTCAGGGGCTTATTGCTAAAACAAAAAATGTATATTTTACAATCAGATAATTTTGAGCTACTGTGTTATTAAAGATGAGACTAGTGATGTTCAAACATTTCTCTTATCATCAATAAACCCCTTAAAAAGACCAAAACTGAGAAGAAATTGATCCTATTAAAGCAACATTACATAGAATTTTGCATTTTGTGCAATTTGGCACTCAGGACTGCAACAATCCGTCAGATGTAATGTAGGTGTTAACTACAAACAGAACTCCTTACGTCATAACAGTGTTATGTGTTGTATCTTGAAGTAAACATAAATGATTGCTGTAATCCGACCCTCTCACTGAAGTTACATAGTGCAGAAACAAGTGACAGAGACACTATTCACACTTCAACAAGATAATTTCCCATCAACATGATCTCGAAAGCCGTTATATTAAGGTAAAAAAAAGTTGCATAATGTTGATTTTAAGAGTACTGCTTGTGCTCTCCTCTTATAGCTGTTTTCCTCTGTGCCACAGAGCTCGACTGTTGTCCCCAAACTATTAAAAAGACATCAAATAGTCACACCGGGTGACATATTTATTCATTACAATGAACATCAGCACTTCAATTGATTGATAGTCAATCCTGCACACACCGATCTACTGCTGTAATTATTTACACCTGTGTGAGTCAGGTTTATAATGAAAACTACAGAGACCAGATGATTTAAAAGGATATTTTGCCTTCATTTAGAAATGAAAGTATTCCTAACCCATTTTTTAAGATTTATGTCTTTAGGGATCAATGCCGCTCGGGGCTGAGTATCAAAGAGGGTCAGGACTTCAAAAAGATCAAAGACTGAACACAAATTCATGGTTGGCTTTGGACATTTTACGAGATCCAAGGACGACAAAAATATAGAAAATCCCCAGTTTTTGCTTTTACTTAAGTAAAACGAGCAAATGGCAACCTATAGAAAGCATTAATTATAAATTAAACTGAAGTGCCATAGACAAGCTACACTTAAAGGATTTGTTCACCCAAACACTGGCAATTCAGTCATTATTTACTCACCCCCATGTGGACGGAAACTCGGGTGAGTCCTCAAAACACCTTTAAAGTTTCACAGCAACAGTACAGCATTCTCCTAAACAACTGAAGTAGATGGGGACTCGTTTTAGAGAAGAAATGTAAAATTTGGTCCATACAGCTCCTCCAACATAATATAACTCTCCTGAAGCCTTGAGATCCCTAACTGATTTGAAAAGACATTATTTAAACCCTCAGTACATAGTCGAAGTTGTGCATCCTCTTCAGAAGGGGCGAGCGCTAACACTTTTAGCTTAGAAGCCACAGTGAAGGTTTTGGCTTTAAAAAATATGCAAAGGAACATCGTTTTGAAATTCAGCTCATGATCTATGTGCTTCTGGAGACTTGGATCATGCTGTCAAGGCTGTATGGAGCCTTTTTGGACTTTTTCTTTTTAATATTTTAAAACAAGTCCCCATCTACTTAAGTTGTTTAGGAGAATGCTGCAACTATGTTTTGCTGCAAAACTCCAGAAATGTTTTTTTGGACTACGGAACTTCACCCGACTTTCCATCAGCATCATGGTAAGGAGATAATGACTGAATTTAATTTTTTTGGGTGAACTTATCCTTTAACCTAATTCATCAAGATTAACCTACTACCACAAAACAATCGGAAGAATGCCACTTATGGGTGATTGCAATGTTTGAACACCTGTTTAAAGACAGATATTTTATGGTAAAAAGAATATTTGTAACTTCTAGATCCCAAGCCAGACTAGTATCAATGTGCTGTCAGGAACAACCAACAGCGCATACCTTCCCTTTGGAGGCAAATGGAATAAAAACCAGTTCCCAGCAGACACACAGTCTCTCCCTTCCACCGGAGTTTGTTTAACCCAGCAGAGTGTGTAAGCGTTGCTTTCAGTCGCTCTGAATCTGTCAGGTGGAGTGAGCTGGAGTGGATGTAGAGCCTGTATCCAGCGAGTGCTCATGGAGGCAGGAGAGGTAAAAAAAAAAAAAGAAAAGAAAAAAGGCTTTTGCTGGTGGCCAAAACTGTTTACTCCCAGTCTGATGCTTTGTGTGTCTGGATGTATTTTACATGTGTGCGTCATGTGGCACACGCCTCGTGTGTCAGGCTGATCCTCTTAAGTTCGAGGAGGCAAACAAGCGGGCAATTGTGTGCGTGCCGCCATTTTTCTATGAGCGCCTGAGTGCCTACACACTCAGGCACTCATAGAAAAAAGGCGGCACGCACACAATTGCGTATGAGCATCTCAGTCCGGATGTGTGTGTCTGTCTGCTGTCTGAGGAGACAGTCTGGGAAAAAAAAAAAAAAAAAAAATAGGAGCATATTATCTCAGCCGACAAACCCAGCGGCTCGAAATGCAACCGAAAATTGCTCTCGCTCATCTGCGCCCGTCGCACCTGCTTTCACTTAAGCAACGATGCCGGAGGAAGAATTAAAACACTCAACGAGAGCTAAATGAGTTTCTTTATGATGAATTCCCCTTCAGCGAGCTGACAGCACGGAAAAGAAAAAGAAACAATCGAATGCACCGAAACAGCTTAATAGAAGCGCAGACCACTCAGGTGCGTTCGTTTGAAAGTTTCTGCAAAAAAAAAACGTATTTATCTTTCATTGTTTCTTTGCTCAGTGTGACACACACAACAGCACTGAGCTTCAGCCGCACTTGGGTCGTAAATTAGAACAAAGTATATTACCTCCAGTGTATTAAGGCTGGCAGTTAGACTAACAGGCACTCGGACAAAGTGACACTTAAGTCGGCAGGATGTGGAAACTTTTTCGGCACAGAGGACGGAGGTGATACAGGAGTTATTACAGAGGCACTCAATCATTTATCCAGCATCAATGCTGTATTAATACTGCAGACACTGTCCTTGGGACTGTAAAGCAGGCTGCAAGAAGTTCTTATTGTAAATTTAAGCTCTGCCTGGTAAGAGACTTTTACTTGTAGGTGTCGACAACAGTGAACTTAAAAAACTAAAACTTGGTTTTGCATTTGACTTATGAGTGTATTGAGCTTTAGTGTTCCAAAAAATGGAGCTGATTTGATGTGAATAATCACACAGTGTAAAGAAAGACATTCACTGATTTTGGTCTCTGTGCTCCTTAAGTGATTGTACTAATAAGCTGTTATCACAGGTTCAAAATAGGCCAAGAAACATACAATTTCATCAGATTGGATTTCTCAGAATGACAAAAGAAACTGAGTATGTCCTTGGTTTATAAATGCTGCCCAGTCATCGCAGCAAATAATTCTGCAGTGAAATTGATTTAATTTAAATGAAAAGGTTCTGGCGAGCGCTTTCGTTCGGATGAAGAACTAAAAACTGCAGGCAGCACAAAAACGTCTTTTGAAATCAACCGTGTGAACTTTATGTTTTTCCTGGTGAGGAACAGGACAGTTTTTTATTTTCCTCTTCAACAACTCTTCGCGGAATAAAAATTCTGTACAACCCTGACAACAAAATGCCAGGGGAGGTGGAGGTAACAGCACAGAGGAATTGTTAAGCAGCTCTGAGAACTTCTGTGACTAACTAGCACTGATACAGTCCTAGCTCGCAGCTTGTGTTAGCTTGCTGGTTGCAGAAATGGGGAATGGGGATCGTGGAGATAGCATGTGTCCTACTAGCTGTCATTATCATGTCATTGCAATTGGTTATTTGTTATATGTTGATGTATGAAGTATGACAGACATTAACATAAAGAGAAGCTCTCGACAGAGGCGAAAGGAGCGGTACATCACAAAATTGTGTGAAAATGTAATGCTAAGTGAATGCTATCTCAACATGGGCTAATGTGCACAATAAATCTACTTGTACCTGTCAAAATGAATCACGTAGCGTTAGCCTACTTTTGCATCTGACCGCGATCTTTCATTGGACCTTATTCCACGTGTAGCGTTTAGATCACCGTTCTTTTTCACACTTCAGAAAATGCAAAAGATGCAGTCACACATTTACTCTGTCTTGAACACACAGAACCCACAGAAGGCTTTTTCCTTTAATGCCCGCCATACAACCGTACAATTCAACTCTGTCTGTTGAGCACATTAAGTCATTATGAACCTGATATTAAATAACACGCTCTATTTCCACTGTTGCTGCTCCTATTCATGCATATTTTTACTTTTGACTCCTTAAGACCACACTCGTCTCTCTTTCTGTCTGTGGTACACACACACACACACACACACAGTCCTAATGGTAGACTAATAAGCCATTTGTGACCATTTCTTCCCACTGAATCTTTGCTGTCATCACTAAAACTGTCACACACACATCGACACATCCAGTAAAAGCAAACACAAGAAAATGATTTCTCATTTTCCCTGAAGTAGCAAACACCTTGCAGCTTTTGTTTGCATGTGTGCGCACTCCATCTGTTGAGGTATTTCACTCCGTGGCAGATTTATATAGGCTCATTGTATTATCATCTAAATACCTAATGTAAATGATTTCAGAGTGGGGATTAATCTGCCCAGCGGGGGTTTTAAAATCAACATTGTGTGCATTGTTGCTCACATCACAGACTCGCAGGCCTCAGAGTTTCTGTCAAATGTACTTGTGGGACGTGCTGAAATTCGATCAGGAAGCAGGAAATGTTATACTTAAGTTGTTTTTTTTTCCCCCGATGTAAATAGATATAGATATTATTTACTGCAGGATCCGTCCTTTACTGTCCGCTGACGTCATGTGCAGTATGCTTTGGTGAGGGCTGAGTGACGCTGCAGTGCCTCAGCACATTTGCGAGGCCTTGATCACAAATGAGCAAATGTGGCTTTTTCCATTTACACAGCCACCATTTTTTTTTTTTTATTAATTACTATTCTTAATATTATACAACAACAACAACAACTATGTGGGAGAAGCACACCTGTTTCCTCTTTCTGCATAATGACACCAGGGCAGCTGTTAAACAACATGGTATGCAACAAAAATGCAATTTTTAAGCCATTACTCTGTTGATTCTTGCACCCAACAACGCAATGACATGACAGTTTTTGTCTGTTATGCAGCCCACTACTCTTTCCCTTTTCCAGTTTTTCTTTTATTTGGCCTCCAGCTACACCATATATTCATCGGCACGTTGACACTAAAAGGGTCTATTAGGTGGTATAAAGGTTTTTTGGATTTGCATTGAAGCTGATAGGTCGCTGATGAACGTTAAAGTATTCTAAAAAGGTCTGAATCTTTTGTCACAGGTAAGCTACGCAGCGCAGGAGAATGTAGATCACTGCAGAGTTTTTACATCTTATACTGAACATTTTAAGTTTATTCAAGCATGCACACAAAAGCTCCTCTTAAAACTGTGTAGGCATGCTCACATTTTATTGCACCTTTAAGGGCGGCACAATTTACACATGTATCTATTCCAAGGAGTTTTTTCTTTTTTTTTGACCTCTGCAAAATTTCCCATCACAGCTTCGTCCAATTTCTGACCAGAGGACAGGTCTATTCCGAAAGTAATATACTGTATTTATCAGCCTGTGTGAGTCCAGATAGGTTTGGCTTGATTCGGAGCAGCGGCAGCCAAGTCCTGGGATGAGTCCTCTTGATCAAATGCACTCAGACAGGGGATGATAAATACTGCGAACATGAGCCTCTAAAGACAAGACAGAGAGATGATTGGATAAAAAGTGGGATTTGGAGAACGCAGTGAGGGGATGGGGAATGAGAGATGGGTGTAATGCGAGGTGGGGGGGGAGCTAAAGAGTCAGAAAGAGGCGAAAGGTGGTGGATAAGACGGGAGATGGCGTGAGAAAAAGTCGCGGATGAAGGCCCGTTCTCCGCCTCGCATTCATCAGCGCCCACCTTTCCTCCCCCTCCTCCCTCCATCTCCTCTCATGTCAACGGCTTTCCCGCTCCCACCGCCGATCCAGAGAACAAGCGGGCACCTTTCACTCAACGTTTTCCATTATGCATCGCGTGTCATGATGCGCACCATGAATTATGCAGATTGCCTCCACGTTCGGCTTCAGAATGAGATTTTTTTTTTTTTCCCGGGGCCTCAGTAAATGCCACAAAATCTGATATTGTATTCCCACGCCGAACTTATAGGTTTGCAATTTTTTTTTTGTGCGTAGATTGCACCGGCGTTCAAAATGGGAAAAGATGACAGGCTGCAACAAGTCAATGAAATGGCTCCGTCGGCGGAGCCATTTCATTGTCTTCTTGTATGCAGTAACGTGAATGAGTTTGCTTTAAATGAGGAGAGCTAACTTCAGCCAGAAGTGCACAGAGAGAACGATGAAGAGAGTAAAAGAGAGGGGAGCAAAGTGACAAAAGAAAATGAGCAAAGAAGTAGCTGAAGGGTATTTGGAGGGTAGAGCAGGTAGAGAGTGGAGAGGGAGGGAGAGGGGAGAGGGGAAGGAGAGGTAAGTGTAGAATAAGATGTGATATTGTTAATGCTACAGTAAATTAATATTCGCGTGAGGTCATCCATCAGGAGGAGAGCAGGCGAGCCGTGAGAAACATGATAATGGAACCTGTCACCGGGAGGGAGAGGGGGAAGAACCAGGGGAGGGAGGGAGAGCCGAGGAAGATATGTATAGGTAAAGGAAGAGGGAGAAACCAGAGGTGAGTACAAACCGAGAGAGGAGAGGAAAGAGACAGAGAGAAAGAGAAGCAAAGAGAACATGGGGTGAGGTGCGGGAAAGAGAAAGTGAAGATGAGGGAGAGAGGAAGTGGAGGAAAAGAAAAATAAAGACACAAAGAGGAAAGATGAGGAGAAGGAGGAGGTGAGAAGCAGAGGGGGTGCCTGAGGTGGAGCCAAGTGGAGAAATAAAGAGACAGGGAGGCAAAGGAATGAGCGTGTGTGTGTGTGTGTGTGTGTGTGTGTGTGTGTGTGATGAGGGAGGTAGCCATGCAGAATTAATCTACAAATTACAATGAATAATTAAGGCCCGGGAATCCCGTGGGGATAGCATGGAATAGTGAGGAAAATGGTGAGAGGGTGGAGGGATGGAGGGGCGGAGGAAGGAAGGGATGGAGGGAGGAAAGGGGAAATGGTGGTAGGGAGCACCCTGATGAGTAAGCTACCTCAGGCAGCATCTTACACCAAGTCCTCGGGAGAAGAACAGAGCGAGCAAAACAGGAGTCAGAGGGAAGCGAGAGAGAGGCAGAGGTTGGAGGTGTTTTTTTTTTTTGTCTCAACACAGCCGGAACTGTGAAAGAGAGAGGAAAGTGACTGAATGTACCTGCTGAGGCGGAGAAAGAGGCAAAGGGTTCAGATAGAGGCTTGCTAGGGGTTACACCTTTAGCCATAACGAGAGAGAAAATATGGCGACATGGCGAGGAAGGACCGAGCGACAAAGAAGAGATACGGGGAAGTTGGTGGGGAGTTTGGAGGGCCCTCGACACAGTTGCCTCAGGCGTCACTATGAAGCCGTCCCTCCAGCTGAGACTGTGTGCTACAGAGGCGGCCTCATGCCGACACAAAGAGAGTTTGGAGAAGAACCCCCCGCCTGGACATGTGTTGCCAGGTTTGAAGATATTATAGGTGGGATGACAAGAGTTCAAGCTAAAGGATTTTTCAAGTCTATCTCGATAAATACTACGGATGAAAGATATGGATTTTTTTAACAGCCCCGCCAATAACTGCTAATGACCTGCTGCTCATGTGTGATAACGGAAAAGATATCCGATAATTTAACCTTTTTCTTTTAAAGGTTTAAAAGACGTTTCTATCCTGTAGTTTTCGCATAACCTGAGGGCCTTCCACAGCTCTGATGAGACTTTCCCCCTCCCCTTCTTCTTCCCTTTTTTTTTCGTCGTCTTCTTCTTCAGTCTTCTGCTTCTTCAGTCTTCTTCTTCAGTCTTCTTCTTCCTCAGTCTTATTCATTCTCCTTCTTCAGTCTCCTTCTTCCTCTTCCATCTTATTCTTCTTCAGTCTTCCTCTTCTTCTTCAGTCTTCTTCTTCTTCAGTCTCCTTCAGTCCTCTTCTTCTTATTCTTCTTCAGTCTTCCTCTTCTTCTTCAGTCTTCTTCTTCCTCAGTCTCCCTCAGTCCTCTTCTTCTTATTCTTCTTCAGTCTCCTTCAGTCCTCTTCTTCTTATTCTTCTTCAGTCTTCCTCTTCTTCTTTAGTCTTCCTCTTCTTCTTCAGTCTCCTTCTTCAGTGTCCTTCTTCAGTCTTCTTCTTCTTCTTCTTCTTCTTCAGTCTTCTTTTAGATGCAGATAAATGATGATACAAATATCCCAAAATACAGTATATCATGCATCTTTAATAAATACCATTTAAAGATTTGGTTATTTTAATCACTCTTCCTCCCCAAAAGATGCAGCAATGCAACTGTTGGATTAGCGAAAAAGCCACCTGAAGCAACGCCCTGCATTTCTACACGGATTTAGAAAATGCTAAAATAATCACTGTTCCTTTCCTGTTGAATTTTAGAGCGGGTTTTCCATAATTAAATCTCTTTGACAGTAAAACCGTCATCGCTGTGCGCAGTCTTTGATTTCATCCTCACAGGTACAACAGTACACCAAGGAAACACTGCTGTCATCACTTTGTCCTCTGTTGTTTGAAGGAGCGCCCGTCCCCCTGTGCGATGCTCGGGACTATTTTGGGGATTTCAATGCAGATAATTCTTCTCCCCGGAAAGACGCTCGCTGTTGTACTCAGTTCATTAAGTATTTTAATGGAATATTTAGCATTTTTCATTGGGCTTCCTATAGTTTACAGCGGCATACTGATGCGACACCTTCATTTTCCCAGACGTGACCTTTCGCCGAGCCTTCGAGACTTACGTATACGTCACTTACATCATTTCAATCAGCTGCGATTTACATACAAGTCATTAAATTATGTCTTAATGACAACTTTGTATTCATAAACTCCTATTCAATATTCACCAAACTGCATAGTACAAGTAAAGGTCACAATGTCATTTGTTAAAGGGATGACGCGATACTTGAAATTGTCTTCAGGTTTTGAGTTTGTTGGATTATTTTTCTCCTTTACTTTGCTGAGGTCATTGATTACCTCACTGCTGCCTCACTTTTTATTTATAGTTCCAATGTGTAGACATTACCTCACCTGAATTCCCTTTCAGTCATTTCTTTCCTCTCCCGCTCTTTATCTTACCTCTCAAGTCGCACTTCCACTCACACTCAATTTTCTCCTTTCATTTCCTCCCTCGTCCTCAGCCTATTGTATTCCTTTTTTCTATTTTTGTCGCAGTATCTTAGGTATTATTATTTTTCAAATCAATACGAGCGCAATAAGGACACCTCAATGCGTGAGATTGTGGATGAAAGGACGAGGAGGGTGACAAACAATTAGAAGAAGATGAAAGAGTGTGAGTAAAAAAAAAAAAGAGTATTGAAAGATGTCCTCTGTGTGCGACGGGTCCCCTCATTGATTGCGCTACACTCCCGGCACACTGGATATCAATAGGTACAGCTGTAGGACGAAGTGAAAATGCATTGAAATACACTGACACACTCAGGGAGAGAAAACATAAACATGCAAATGTCTGTATACTACAGACACATACAGATAGAAACGCATGTTATCATGCGGAGAGGAGGAGACGCACTCTAGGAAGAAGGCCGTGCCGCTTTATGCACTCGGTGCCAATCTCACTTATAGGTCTTCGTGCCGGGCCTTTGTCAGCCCTTCCAGGAGACTTGTAAAGATAACAATAGGCCAATTACTGCCTAATTACTACAGATAACTGGTTCAATAAATTCTTCTGGTCCAATTTCACTTTAATTGTCCCAATTAGATTCAATTAGATCTCTCTAGTATAAAGAGGACAGTTAGAATGGATGCTCTGGCACCAGAGGGTATATTACCGAGTCCCAACATCCCACATGTACTTTCGCTACATGCATGAATGCCCATAAAAACACATGCTCGCTGAGAGAGGCAGGCATACATTTCACGTACACACACACTCTTATACAATACAAAAACAGACATACAAAAACATGTATGTGAGTTAATGGATTATACAGTGGCCCGTATGTTTGCTCATCTCTGCTGTTATGAGCGGTTCTTGTTGCCTTGCGTCTATTTAGCAGAATGGAGGTATGTTCTGTTAAGCTCGAATGCCCCAAGAGCTCTACGTAGTGAAAGCTGAGAGTGCACCGGTTCAGCAGGCGGTCCAGCTGGAAAATATGTGATGTAGGTGAGTCAGTTTTGCACTGTCGAATAGATGTGTTGAGCCAAGATGATGCTTGTGTTTCTCCTCCACACCTAGGTTCCTGATCGTGTCCCACGTGAAACCAAAAGGGAATGTTGACTTACTATTTTAATCCAAACCAGAATCTTTTGCTAAACCTAACTAAGTAGTTTTGTTGTCTTAACCTAACCACATAGTTCGTTGCCTAAACATAATCAAGTAATGTTGGTGCCTCAACCTAACCAAGTAGTTGTGTTGTCTAAATGTAATCAAGTAGTTTTGTTGCCTTAACCTAACCAAGTAGTTGTGTTGCCTAAACGTAATCAAGTAATTTTGGTGCCTTAACCTAACCAAGTAGTTGTGTTGTCTAAACATAATCAAGTAATTTTGGTGCTTTAACCTAACCTAGTAGTTGTGTTGCCTAAACGTGATCAAGTAATTTTGCTACGTAATAATAAACAAGTAGTGTTGCCTAAAACTAACAAAGTAGTTTTGGGTTGTTGTTTTTTTTCTTTTTGCCTAAACCTAATCAAGAATTTGTTTCCTAAATGTAATCAAGTAGTTTTGTTGCCTTAACCTAACCAAGTAGTTGTGTTGCCTAAATGTAATCAAGTAATTTTGGTGCATTAACCTAACCAAGTAGTTGTGTTGCCTAAACGTAATCAAGTAATTTTGGTGCATTAACCTAACCAAGTAGTTGTGTTGCCTAAATGTAATCAAGTAGTTTTGTTGCCTTAACCTAACCAAGTAGTTGTGTTAGGTTAAGGCAACAAAACTACTTGATTACGTTTAGACAACCAAGTAGTTGTGTTGTCTAAACGTAATCAAGTAATTTTGGTGCCTTAACCTAACCAAGTAGTTGTGTTGCCTAAATGTGATCAAGTAATTTTGTTACGTAATCATAAACAAGTAGCGTTGCCTAAAACTAACAAAGTAGTTTAGGGTTGTTGTTTTTTTTTTTTTGCCTAAACCTAACCAAGAATTTGTTTCCTAAATGTAATCAAGTAGTTTTTTTTTCCCATAAACCTAATCAGATGGTTTTGTTGCCTTAACCTAGTAGTGGTTGAGACCCAAAAGTTCTCAGATTCTACAGTTTGAAGGTACATTTTTGTGTCTAAAAAAAAGCAGCAGAAAAGTAGAAGTTATTTAGTGTGAGGGATTGAGGGAGATACAAAAAAACAGTACCTTAGTGGAAACCTGATCTCACTTCAATAAAGAATCAGATGAGATCATTTTGACAGCGTTGAAGCAACTTAGAAACTTTCAACTCACAACTTGAAACCGGGAGTTTGAGAGGGTCATTATTGAGTGAAATGCCAAAAGTAATGTTTATTATTCTGCCATCATTTTTTTATTATTCTGTCATTCAGGTAACATATTGATGTAGACCGTCTGTCCAGTTCCAGCTGGGACGTATACGACTATAAAAATCTGTCTGTATTCATTGATTCATTGATCGTAATTGTCATATGTATACACAATGATATTTGAAATACACAATGAAATGTGTATTATATAATAAAAAAAACCTTGTGCAAAAATGTGCAAATCTCTCTTTCTCTCTTTTAACTTTTCTTCCTTGTCTCTCTCGTCTCGTTCTCTTTCATCTCCTGTCTCCCCTTCATGCCTGCCGCCTCAGAGAAAAGTGCTTTTCCGACTTTCTCCTGACACGACAACAGACGGCACCTTGGCTCGGTTTGCCGACGGTGATAAACGGGATGGCTAATTAAAAGGCTCTCTGATAGCTCTCCTCTGCCTTTTTAATTTCCCCTCCTCAACCACCACCGCCGTTTATACGTCTCTCTCTCTCTCTCTCACACCGTCTCTTTTTCTTTATCGTTATCGTCTGTCCACCTCTGCCTGTCTGACACACACAGATCTACACGCAGAATTTCAACTCCTTTTCTCCCCTGTTCCTCGCTAGATAACACGGAGCAGACAACATTAAAAAAAAAGCATGCACAAACACAAACATGGCACAGAACGCTGTTCAAACTGACAGGCAAAAGAGAGGCGATGGTGTGTTGTTTAACAGGCTGTAGTTCCAAGACGGTGACAGACAGCAAAGTTATTGACAAAAAAAGGACAACAACTGTGACTGTGATGTGTGAGTCGGTGTGTGTGTCCGACAGCGAGACAAAGGATTAAGTGAAAGAGCAAACCATTAATGATACGCCTTATTTGATGGCCGAGGTTGTGTATATTTTGGCTGACATTCTTTTTCGTGAGCTCATTTAATGCTCCAACATGTCCAGGAGATTAGGACATATTCAGAGATGTGTGTGTGCTGAGTGTGTGTTGAGAGTGTAATAGAGACATAGGAAAGATGAAAGGCGAAAAAAAATGCGAAAGAGACAAAAATTGGGAGAAAGTGGAAATGGAAGCATGTGGGAGGCGACAGCCGAGATTGAGAGAAATACAGATAATTACGGAATTATAAAAAGAGTCCTTTTCCTTCCCCGGTGAACTTCATTTCACCTCTTTTTCAGCTATCCTCCTGCCAAATCCAACCCTCCGCGTCCTTTCATCTCTCCTCGCTGGCCCTCCTCGTCAGATCCTCTCTCAGTTTGACTTTTTGTTAGCTGCCTTCCTCTTTCACCTCCTCCTCCCTTCACCTCAGACACATTCCCCTTTTTCTCTGGAGTCTCCTCTCCCTCTTTTATCTGTCTTTGCTCTCTACCTCCCTTGTCTTCTCTCTTTTTCGCCTCTCCCCTCCCTCCTCAAGGCCAATCAATAGTGGCTGAGAGAGGAGATGCACTCGCACTTGACTCTTTGACACCTATCAGAGCTGACACACCGCGACCCTACTCCACTTCGCTCCGCACATCTTTTTGTCGTGTTTGTTTTTCCGCCGATGACACTCCGCTGACTTACATTCATGACGCAAAACAAACTTTAACCCCTCGCCACTCCACGCTGCCGGCTGTCTTTGTCGTGCACTTCAATGAGAGTTGTTTTTCTGATGCGGAAAATGCCTCTCATACTATTACACTACTTTCACTCACTGAGCCGGCAGACGACAATTAAAAAGTAATATTTTAAAATGCACCGCAAAATAATCAATAAAAGCCCTTCAGCGCTTGTCCTTAGCTAAACCATTTCAATCCAGTGTCTCAACATTAGTTTAGAGTCTTTTCCTTTACGTTGCTTTTAGACTTGACTACAAGTGCGAAGCTCTGAATTGTTGCTGTCAAATTCTCCTCCACTTTGCACTTAACCAAGAGAGTCTGTCCTTTAAAGGGTACCTCCGCCCTCTCTTTTACACGTGAAAGTGTGTTGACAGGTCTTGGCGAGCACTAGTGCATATGTGAAAAAAAAAAAAAAGTTGTGGTAAATCTTTTGAAGCTCCAGAGGAAGCTGCATGTAATCTGATAAACTGCCTCCAGTGATGTCACTCAGTAGCTAAGTTGCATTGTGGGTAATGTAGGCACCAGTTGTTGAAAAGGAAAGAAGAATGTGTGGAGTTAAAAGGTGATATCTGTTGTTTTTAAACAAAAGTATCATAGGAATGCAATGCTAGACCAGTGTACTGCTATTCCGCCTACATTACCCACATTGCAACTGTATACTTCTTTTTTTCACATATGCAGTAATACTCCCCAAGACCTGTAAACACACTTTGTATGCAAAATGCACCTTGTAAATACTAAGCCAGAGCCTATAGATGCTCATGCTAATTAACTTAGCATAGCATTATAAAAAACTTGGGGAAAAAATCCAGCCTGGCTCCATCCAAAAGTTAGCACGATTTTATTCTCATTTATTTACAAAAACAAAAGTGTAATAAGCAACGCCTTGCAGAAAGTCAATGATAGTCCAGCACATTATTTATCTCCATGTAAAACTGCAACTACTTTTGTAAATATTGAACAAACAAGTAGTGAAACTTCAGAGGTGCTGGTGGGTCTATTGTGTTGCCTTCAGGCAGAGCAAGGCTAGTTGTTTACCTCTGCTTTGTTACAAAGTAGTTGCAGGGTGGACCCACATGCAGAATACAAGGTGAAGTAATGACTTTTATTTATAAAATACTGGGGAACAGAGGTAAAATGAAGAGGATCTGACTGGAGAACAGGCAAGCAGACAGCTAGGTGACCCGAGGAGGCAGTAGAGACAGGTAAACACACGATTCAGAGGCGACATACATGAACAGCCACAGGAGTAGACCGATCTGGCAAACGAGTGGTAGAAGAGCGGCGGTTGATGTATTGAAGAGGTGGTGAGCTGATGGATGGCAGGTGTGCTGGTGAATGAGAGGCAATGCAGGAATGACACGCACACACACACACACACACACACACACACACACAGAAAGTGGGAAGCCAGCAGAGAGAGGGGAAACACAAGGGAACAATACTGGCACATGGCTGTGGCTGTGACATGCTTCCAGTCTTTGTGCTAAGCTAAGCTAACTGTCTGCTGGTTCAAGTTCATACAGTATATAACACAGTAAATAGAAAATTGAAAGCAGCAGAAATACTCCTCTGCTGTTTGGGCATTTATTTAACCTAATATTGATCCCCCAAAATGATTCAAAGATTCTCTATTTTATTTAGTTGCGGTTCCCAGTAGCAAAAAAAACTCAAAACATTCCTCCAAGCCCGCTGTTTATTTTTCTTGACTGCATGTGTTTTTTTTGTTTTTTTTTTATTTCAGAACATCAGGAGGAAGTTTGGAAGTAAATTTGGGCATTTTACGGCATGACTGGTGCTATAACAAGTCGAGGGAGAGAGCTGTTCCGAACAAAGTTTTAGAAGTTTGAACAACTTTGAGCTCTGCATCCATTTTTAATGATGGACCTGCCTGTGAGTTCAGCTGGGTGTACATCCTGACTTTCAATCATATTTCACATCAACTTATATCACAAGCAGACCATCAGTGAACATGTCAGAGTAGGATTTTGATAAACAGGATGAAGAAACTCTGAGGCCAAGACAGTTTTATCTGCTACACAAACACAAAACATGTGGGAGGAGCGGTTGGAGAAGGTGGTGCGGGTCGGTCAACCTCGTGTGCACCGGGCTGCAGCGGCAGCGGCAGCAGCAGCACAGCGTTTCTGCCGACTCAGCTTTCTCCCTGACCAGAAATGACTCAGCATTTCCAATGAGCTCTTGGCTGTTTGGTTCCTCTGGAAGTGCTTAAATCAAATGAGGGATAAAGACTTTTTCCGCCTCATGAATATTCCTTTAAAGGACAATAACTCAAGCAATTTGAACGCAGTGTTAATTCTAAATAACTGCATCAACACGTAGAGGGAAGGGAAAAGTGCACAAACACTGAGAGGAATGGGCTCTGAATATAAAACACACGTACTCATCAGAAGATAAATACACATCTCGGAGAAAAGTGGTCTCAGAAACACTCGATTATGGATTACATGTAGGTAGTGGTTGATAACTAATAAAGCATTCAAACCCAAATGTAGATAATGAAAACAACACTCTATATAAAAGGCAGAAGAACGTATATTTCTTCCTTTACGAGGACATTCCAGGCTTCTAGCCAATCACAGCAAGCATTTGTTTTTGTTTTTTTCCGATTTATTACAACAGGTGATTGGCCCTTTACCCCAGCAGCTACAGCCCCAGCCCTGATATCATGCTACCTCATCAAACAGGGAGAAAAGTTCAGTGTAGGAGCAATAACTTCTTTAGTATCAGAGTCGTCTTCTCCTTAAGATGACACGATGCAACCGGTGATTACTTCAGGCAGGACGAATGGCAACCAAGCTAAACTACACATATTTTGTGAGTTAAAATGTAGCTTTCATTTTAGCGATGCAAAAATGCTTTGGGTCAGCTCAAGTAGGCTCAGTTTCACAATCTGTTATGGATTCCTGCTAACTTTTCCATATTCACAATTACGTTTAGGACATTTAGCAGACGCATTTGTCCACAGCGACTTAATTCATACATACACTGATGGCGTCAAGCACATCAGGAGACAACAGGGGAATCGAACCAGCGACCTTCCGATAACAATACGCTGGCTCTACCCCTGAGCCACAGGCGTCTATTTAGCAACCCTACTGTAGTTGCCCTTTTTTTGTTTTGTTTTAAATAGGATTAAGGGTAAAAGTATGAAATGTAGTTCTCTACTGATATCAGCGTCATTTTACAGGTGCTCGGATCGGCACTGGTAACTCTTGCGCTTTCTCAAACTAGCCGTTGACGCCAGCCCGAAAGCTTCAAATATCAAAGAGTCGAGGATCAAACAAAACTCCCCCTCGAAATCCTACAAAATGTCATTTCTTAAGGCCTCAAACTAAAACACTGGCTCTTGCAAAAAAAAAAAAAAACTGCAGAAAGAGCTCACCGTGAATCACCAAACCTCAGCGAGCAGCCGAGGAAAAAGCTTCTGCATTACAGTTTATCTCCCATCGCCACACAAACAAACAGGGGGGGAAGATTTAGGATGCCTGTTAGCGTCTCCCTCTCTGCTCAGTTTCAACTCTATTTATTATAATGCTTTCCCCCGCTGTGCTCCTGGAGCTCTCCCAGGAGCCCCCTAACTATGCAGCCACATGTCCAGTGGCTTACATACAGAATCTATACATATGTGCACACATGAGCGAGGAAGTGTGGGTAAGCGCGGTGGGAAGACACGGGGCCGCGGAGGAGGAGAGACAGGCAGGATGTGTGGCGGGATACAAAGACGTGCGCTCTCATTCATTCAACCTTCCTTCCTTTTACCCCATTATGTGTCATTTCCTTTCATCTCCGTGAATTAGTGTAAATGACCTCGTGCGCGGAACAATGGGGACGTATTCATCACGAGAAATTATGTGAAGAGGACGCTGTGGTTTCGTTCTGGTGCGCATGCATACGTTGACCGGATTAGACTTTTGCCACGTAACGCATACCGCGAAAAAAAAACATGCCGCAAAGAACGAACAATTGACAGATCATTTAAGGGTGATGGGGTAATGGAAGTGTGGATATGGAAGTGTCTGCAGTCAGTGTAGGCACAAAAGAGGAAACGAGGAAGTGCAAAAGAAGGAAATTAGGTTGTTAGGAGGGCTGCAAGGGGGCCCTCAAGGGATTGCAGCCAAATGCCAAGGGGGTGTGGAGCTACGAAGACGTGGGCTTTTAACCAGCAGGAGAGTTTAATCAAAAAGGTTTTTATGAAGAAAAAGTAGGATTCAGTGTCTTTGGAGCCTGATGAAGGACTCAAGTGCGAGTATGGTTACATTATTAGATTATTACTCAGTTACAAGTCACACTGTTGGTATTAAAATAATTCTTAAGTAAAAGTACAAAGTATTCTTCTCAAACACTACTCTGAGTTGTGGTTACCATTTAATTGTTCATGTTTAAAGCATTTTAAATAGCAGGTATCCAATGAAAGGGGTTTCAGCTTTTTTTCCATCGCACTGACAATATGTTAATTCAAACACACATCCTTCTGAAATTAACAAATTAATGTGATTAAAAAGTATGACGCAGTATTTGCTTCCTGAATGTGGTGGAGTGGAAGTACAAAGTAGCAGAAAATGGAAATACTCACAGAAATAATTACTCATAAAAGGAGAAGTACACAAAAAGAATGACTTAAATGTGAGTAACTGTAATTGGTAACTTTCATCCCTGTCGTCCAGTTGGATGCCCGCCTTTTCTATGGAGCGTTTGATTTAAGTTTACAGTAAATAAATGTACTGAAGTACTTCAGCTAGGAACAGCTAGGAGGTAAAAGTACTTTGAATGCCTATGCATTTAACTAACAACTTATAGATGATAATAATAAAGTAAAGATTTAGATTTTGGGACGGTTTGCATTTACTTCAGGATGGTTAGAATTGTGTTTCAGGGTGATTCTGGGAAAAAAGTTGGTCTGGATGATCAATAATAGAAACGAGGGTCACGAGTGTGCAAATGAGCCCTCAGCTGTAATAAAGCAGAACTTTTACTTAAATCCTCACTTTTTAAGCCACCGCGTGCCCTTTTCAAAGCGATGACCTGCAAAATGAGCTTGGAGGATTCTCGGTTCTCATAATGATAAAAGGGCAGGAACACATGTCGTGCGCACACACACTCACACACACACATATCATCACCCTAAAAAAACTTTGTCTTCTCCTTTGTTCGAAAATGATGCTGCAGCTTTCACAACCATCTGGCCCCTGACAGCGTTAAACACACACTGACACACTGACACACACGTGCGCACGGGCTACAACACACTCCCTTTGTGAGAAACGTGCATTCACACGCACACTCTGTCTCGCTCCTTCACACATACACACTCAAATGCTAATATGTACAAAAATGCTCTCGCCCCCTTTTTTCTCTTCGTCACGTACAAACAACCAGAGCAAGTGCACTTACACTGTCTGTCTCTGCCCTGAACGCAACTATGAACACACACACACACACACACACCGGCATAAATGAGTTGTTCGATCTCTTGTGTATATATATGTGTGTGTGTGCGTGCGTGCATGCGTGGCTGGTGGGACACAATGCTAGCCATACGATTGCAGACTAGTATAAACAGCCTGCAGAAAGACAGAGCAGTACACGCAAACACACACACACACACACACACTCCACACACACACACACACACACATGCATGCACATCATCCGTCTATCTCTCTCTCTCCCGGTGCAGGACACAAGGGAGGATGTGGGGAGAAGAGGGAGAAAAACGGGAGGAAAGTGAGATGCAGCAGCAGCAGCAGGAGGAGGAAGCAGAGGTAAACTCTCAGCGCTGTCTCCATATCCATCAGGAAATGTCAGGATCCTGTTATAGGGGGACTGTCAGGCTGCATGTAGTTTGGGGAAGGAATAACCGGAGTATACAATATGTATGAATGTATGAGGGAGGTGAAATGTGGGTTAAAGAAACAGAGGGAGGAGGTGGGGGGAAGGAATGGAAACAGGAGCTGCGTCTGTGGGCGCTTCTGAGCAAGTCAAGGTTACAAGTGAATGGAGAAAAAAAACGCTGAGTGAAAAAAGGTGTCGGTTATTGAAGTTAATCATGATAACTGAGGAGTATTTGCCAAGCTGCTAATTAGTTTTCCTTTAAAGGGTCTAAAAATTGCATTTTAATTGGCGGTTTTCAAAGAAACGTGTGTTTTGTTTTTGCACTTTCATGGAGAACGCCAAAAAAAAGAAGAAAAAAAAAAAAACACCACCTCATCTGCTCAACAATGGACGAGCCGAACTGGAGTGCCAGATCGGATCGTACCACCAGGACATTTAATAGGATATTTGCCTTAACAACACACATTCAGTGCTTTATGATGTCCAGCAGTGTCATGTTAATTAAGACCGCCGGGAAATAGACCGTGCTTCACAGGCTTTCCATTCAGCAACTGCTTTTTATTTTTTTTCTGAGCTCAAGGCGGAAAAACACATAATGTAACTGAAACAAGCACATTTCACATCAGTAACACAAGTACGGGTAGAAATCTGTACACGGGCTAATAACACTGATAAAGGTACAAGTTATCCAGCACTAACAGGTGCAATAAAGCTAACAGGGGATTGAAGGAAATGTCAGTGAAGCAGTTAGCGGGCGCCTACGCAGTCCTAAGAGGAGGTCTAATTAGGGAGAGCACAGTGAGTGAGAACACCTGTGTGGGCTGGTCTGTGGGTGTAGAGGCCGTTCACCCTGACTGTAAATATAGTTTTTCTTTCCTCCAGCACTGTCGAGTGATAAACATAATTAACCAAATAATCGAAAAGAGGTGCAGTTTTACATATTTTCTAAGCTGTAACTTGCTTCTGCCAATCAATACCACCTGGAAAATGTTAGCAGTCGAGCTAATGAAGGTTATTTTTGAAGTGGAAATGACATATAACCACTTTCATTAAGTTTTAATTACGCATCCAGCAGAAAGTGAGAAACGTTGTTCGCTAACAATTAAAGCACCAGAAACTCCCTGATGGAAATATGTGGCTTTGTATCTTCTAACTTCTACTAGCTTTACGCGATCATTTTGATACAAAAAATATCACTTGACGCGGTTTTAAACCTGCAACAGCTGATTTTCTCGCCATTTGGGAGGCAGCGGAAACAAGCCGCGACCCCAGAAACGACTTCAGCGCCTTTTATGTTAGTACAGCGGAGGTGTTTGAGCATTTAGACATCGAGCAAACAAAGAGCAACATCAGCATTCATGTGGAGTCGTGTTCATGTCCGTCTGATGAACCGAAGCCAAGGATCGGTCCAGCGTTTAATACTTTTCTTGGTCTCCACTGTAAACGGTCGTGGGTTTATTGGCCTTCTGTTTCTGCAAACAAGATGGATGAGGGCAGAGGAAAACACTAAACAGTGATTCAACAAAATAAATATAAGGTTGCATATGGTTAATGCAGAGTTGATTGATACTTTCCTGTTGGTTCCTCACTTCAGGCGACCACTAACACATCACACATAATAATCTGATCAGTTATTAATATTAAAAAATACTGATGCAGCTTTACGGCTATGTTTACAGTAACTTTAATTACATTTTTCTACTATAACAAATGCATAGAACGACTTACATCATGTGCAAATGTAGCTTTTTTTTTGTCCGTAGGATGGCTACCGATAAAGTTTTCATGAATTGAAGTCAAGGATTTAAGAGACAGAAGACCAATTCCCCTCAAATTTTGAGCACAAATTGATTGGAATGCGTTTTTGGTGAACACTTCTCCCTTTCGCCAAGATAACCAATCCACCTGACACATGCTGCATATCAACATGCTGGTTAGGCAGCATGATTATTGCGCAGGTGTGCCTCGGGCTGGTGGCGATAAAAGGTCAGAACGACATCGCGTTCCAGCTCCTGCCAGTATCCATCAGCCAAACACAGCCACGGAAGAGGAGCGCATCGATATTCCAGCCGGACCACGATGGACAGCCTGATCAGCTGTATGTGAAGGAGGATGTGATGCAACCTTCATGGCTAGCAGTTCTGCACTCAGTGGCCAATTTGAGAGAAAGACAACTTTTCCCGTGCAAAGGAAAATATGTTGTTTCTCCTGAAAATTGTGAAACGTATTTTTGTTCAGGGTTGAAAGAAGCTGGACACTGTAAATGGAAGGTCAACACACTTGCTATGTGGGAGTTTAAGTGAACAATGTGCATTTGAGCAACAGATGCTCTCTGAAGACGTGAGGAAACAGAAGTTCTCCCTCACAGTTTTTTGTTTTGAGTCTTTTTTTTTCCTCTGTCTACGCCGGCTCACTTCTCTGATTGGTTTAACTTCTTTTTTTTCCACTACCTCCGTCTGGCCTTTCTATTTTTACCTCCCCTCCTCTCTATCTTCAAGCCTTTCTGACATTTCGTCTGTGTGTGCCTGACTGTCTCCCTTTTCCCTCTCAGCTTCTCTCTCTCTCCCTCTCTCATCCACCTTCTCTCTCTCCCCCCCCTCTCTGCCTCTTTCCATCTTTTCCTCTATTTATCGCAGTGGGAGCTAATGTGACCTTTATGTGCTGTCAGCTCGCTGCGTGGCCGTCAATCATCATCTGCTCCCATTAGAACAGCTCTATCAGGAGCTGTCAGCACCACGAGCTCGCAAAAAAAAGAAAAGAAAAAAAAAACCCATTCCTCCATCCACCTACGCCACCCACCGCTCGAGAGGTGGAAAGAGAAGGAGAAGGGAAAAAAAGAGCCAATGACACTAAGAAAGTGAGACTTAAAGAACAGCAGAGAGAAGAGGAGGAAGAATCAAACACCTCTCCGTCTCTCCTCCATCATCCCTCATTAACTGTGTTTACTCCGCCATACCTGTGTTTGGGTCCTGGAGGAGCAGACACGGTTAGCATCCCCGACCCAGCCAGACAGAAGGAGAGCGAGACGCTATCTCTCTTCTTATTCTCTTCATCCCTCAACACCTTCTCCGGCTCTTCTGCCCCCTCTCTTCTCAACCGTCTCTCATTATAACTTTTTACAGGATGTTCGCTATCTCTTCTCCTCCCTTCCTCTCCATCGCTGTGTTTACCTGCTGTGGGAGCTCTCTATCTCTGCCTCTCCCCTTTTTTTTTCTCCCTTCTCCTCTCCTTGACAATCCTTCCTCCTCTGGTGGCCCCCCGTCTCACCTCCGTTTGTTTATTGGGACGCCCCCCTCCATCTTCCCATCCCTTACTCCCCTTCCTGCTCCCCTTGTTTCTGTCCTGATCCGTCTTGTAGTATCTCATTTTCATCCACTTACTCTACTTTTTACTCACTATTTGCATTTATTCCCACCCCCTCTTTCGTCTTTACACCTTCTTTCTTTACCTCCTCATCTTTTCCCTGTTTTTACTTTTTTTCTTTTCACGGTTCGGGAAACGACGGCAGTCAGCGCCAAAACACAAACACACGCGCGCGTGTGCTCGTGAACAGCAGTTACGACATGCAAATGCGAGTCAAAATACTTACAGTTTACCTCACACACATCATCACACGATTAAACGCAAGAGCTGGAGCAACAGCTGCTGTGTGAGCGTGTGCGTGTCTGCCAGTTAATTGTGTTCCCGCACACAGTGTATTAATGAAAAAAAAAAAACAACAACCACACCTGCTTCTCTCCTCGTGAATTTAGGAAAAGAGGAAAACAATAGCCCACTGAGAAAAACCCACTTAATGGATTTTTTAATGTAATTAAAGAGTCCTCGATGGAGCGGCTTTTTTTTTTTTTTTTTCCTCACTTCGACTGAAAGTTCACGTTCGGCCTAATAAAGCACTCTGCATGTACTGTTAATCAAACCCCAAACCTTTAAACTCACAGAGATTTCATTACATTTTGATTTGATTCATGTGTTTGAAATGTATCCCAATGTATCTTTGTGTAGGTACCTTCTTCTTTGGTGATCCGAAGGTCCATTTAACAAAAAAAGAATGTATACAACAACTTCATAAACTTCTTTGAAACGAGAAGGCAAAGGCCACATTGTGTAAATTAGTTATTCCTTTGGCAAAATGCATCTTCATGAATATTATTAAAATGAATTTCCTAAACTAACACTGGATTGGGCTATGAGACAGCATGGATGCTGCCAAATATTGATTTAGTTGGCTAAATATTTTCAGGTTGTTCAGATACTGATACCAGCAGTCTTGGAAATACCTCTGATATCGTCTAAAAATGCTGCAACCAATACCGGCTTGTACATGAGTCCATACACTGATCCAAAACCACATTATTCAGCAGACATAGGAACATGCCACTCCCCAGCAGTATGCATTTTAACATTTTAGGTATCAGAAGGTAAAATCAGTATCAGTATATCTCTAATTGTACATTAGAGATTAATTTCTACATGTCTTATACAGTATATTAAGTTTTTAATAGAGGTTTGTTTCCAGATCGTTGAATGATATCTCTTTTTTCAGATATTAAGAATACGGTTGGAACCTCAGGAAGTGAACTCAGAGTCGAATTCACAATATCAACATAATCGCGATATCGATAGAATGTGTTGGTGTTGGCAATCAAATCTATCTTTAACTTCTTTGTCCCTTTTCTAGCAAGTAAAATACCCTCAAAATACGAGTGTGGGGAGGTGGAGAGCGTCTGTCAACAATCACACTCAAGTACGAGTGCAAAAAGGCGACCAGATGATCTCGAAGACAACACATGCTCAAGGCCTGGCTCTTCCTGCATTATTCACATGATATTATCAAGTCTGTTATTAATAAAAAATAATATTAAATTTTTTCAATATCAAGGTTATCGTGAATATTGTAACACCCCTAACTAAACCAACCCCTTACTAACTTGGAGCTGAACATACTGTATACATGAAAGAGTGGCGTTCTAGTCGTCGTTTTACTTATATCTAAACAGCACTCTATTAAATGGTTGACAAAAACATTACCACAAAGTCTGTCGGCTAGCTCCCACGATCGACCTCACATGGATAAAGTTTGTCCAGCAGAGTCAGGTCATTGTAGATATTCAACTTAGTGCAGATGTGATTGGAAACTTGCTGCGGCTGCACTTAACGCCATGGAGACATTATTCACCCGCTCACACACCCAACGGGTGGTACGTCTGTATCTTCGGGGCATTCGAAGTCTATTTTGACCGGCGTTTGAAGTATTTACTTTCTATCTGAATCCAAACTGATTTTTTATGCCATATGTCGTCCAAGTGCCCAACTTGACACAATATACACGGCTGTTTTAAATGGAGTTATATTTGCGATTGAGGCCACTCAGGACCTGGTGGGTGGCTGGCGGAATTTTTCGCTGGCATAAAAAAACGGACCGCGTGCTTTTTTTGCTCCCTCTCCGTCTCTCTCGCGCACACAAACAAATGTGCACTCCGATGGCCCCGGCGGTGGCTAGCAGAGAAATTAAAACCTGAGTGTGGGTGATGTCTGCCAGCGTGGCAGGGAGCAGCTGTGTAATGTTTCTCTTTGGCACGCAGGGTCGGTTGGCATTTTAGAACGGGCCGGTCATCACAGAGAGAGACAGCCGAACAGCATGACGGAGTCACGGACAGACGGGCAACTGAGACAGACAGGAATGTGTGTGTTTATGTGGGAGAGGAAATTACAAACTCATTCCTTTTTTATTGGGGAAGGGTCCGTCATGAAATTTGTATAGCGCAGACAGCGACCTGCAGACAGGTGAGGCAGGTAAACAGGCGGACAGGAAATGAGTGACAGGCCACAGATGGAAATAAAGGAGGAGGGACCGTGACCCTGTCAAATGGATGTCTCCATCAAAAAGAAGAGAAAAAAAAAACACGCCGCCTCTCAACTTCACTTTCCACTCTTCTCTCGAGCTCCACTCCACTTTCATCCGGCAGAAGATTCTTTATATGAACTGAATGAAGAGCACTTCAAAGACAAGATGAATCAGCCATTAACCCTGCTCCATCTCCCTTCTCCATGTCGTCCTCTCACTGAGGCTGTCAATAGGATCCACTGACTCTGTGTCCTTGAAGTGTAAACCCACAAAACACACACACACTCGCACACCTCAGAGTGGTTGATGGGCACATCATTGTGGGCTAAGAGCTGGTAGGGTCAGTGACGAAAAACTCTCATGTTCAACATTTAAATGTCAGCTTCGGTTTAAGGGCATGAACACATGTATTAACAAACAGAACCTTATCCCCATGTGTCCACCACTTGTGTATACTACTTTGTCAACAATTTGCAGTTATTTGAAAACAAAATACATAAATATAGTACATTGTCGAGCAAATATTGGCATGGAGATTCATTTTTAGGAATGCTAACAGCTTGGTGATGAGAATAGCAGTGTTGTTTAGTCACCCAGCCACCTTAGTCCTGGCTGAAATATTGCAACAACTGCTACATAGATTTCTATGAAGCCGGAGTTAACACTGTCAGTGTTAGCATGCCTATCTCACAGAACCACTGTAGCCTCAGGTATTTTAAACCAGGGCCATATTTTTAAATGTTCCCAAAAGTTTTGGAATCGTTCCAGTCGACTTCCTCGGTTGGCAACTAGCTCAGCTGCAATGTAATACTCTGGGACAACTCTGAGAATCAAAGGTTGGTTGGGTTGGTTAGGTTGGTTGGGTACTTTATTAATCCTTGACAGGAAATTGCTTCATTGCTCCAGCCATTATTAGTCACACATGTGTCCATTGAACCTGCTTGTTTAGGGTCATGTCTGTCAACATTACGGAAGCCTTTCCTACAGAGAGAGGCCTTTTTGATTCAGAATGAGATCCATTTTGTTACTGTAAAAATACAAGTCTCGCTCTGAAATTGTGCGACAAGTAATTCTCGTAGGAAGACAACGGGTGGAAACGAGAGTCAGAGAGCTCGAGAGAAGAGGGTTTTTTTTTTTTTTATCCAGTCAGGGTTAGGGTTAAGTCAATATGTAATGGATTTTGGATGGATCTGGATTAGGCAACAACTGTAATCTATCACTATGATAGAGTGGTTGAAGTGCGAGACTTCTCCTTGAGAAAGACTGTTTGTGGTTACAAAATGGATCTTATTATTAACCGAAGAAAAGTTGCATCGCTGTAGGAAGCGTTTCCAAGATGCTGTCAGACACCAATGATAACAGCCTCTGCCTGTAGAGGCAAAAACAAAAACTTTTAGTGGCCAAACTTTGACGGCTGCCCCAAAGGATTACATTGCAGCCACTATAGCCATGACGAGGCAGCCATCTGAGACTGGATCTGATTGACTGAATCCAAAACTTTTGGCGAGTATAAATAAACAAAACGAACATCCCGCTCAATACTACACCACTGAATATTAATGCCTTTGAATTAGGGAGTTGGTTTGGTGACTTCGCTTCTAAGTAATGAAACAAGTGTCCCCATATTTCATAATTTTCAGACGTTCTTTAGCCAGAACAAGTTGGTGAACAAACACATAATGAGGCCGTGGACTAAATTTTTAACAGCTTTCCCTGTAGATTTTGGCAGCAATCGATATTGCAAGGGGGTGAGTCACCTCGTCAACCTCTAATAGACAAACACCAACTGTCAACGAGCCGGGTTAGGGTTCACAACGAACCAAGGGTTAGCTGGATGTGTGTGTGTGTGTGTGTGTGTGTGTACTCAAGGGGGGAGCTGGACCCAGAGCAGAGCGTTGACATCAGGCAGGGCCGAACAGATGGTGTTTCATGAGTCTGCGTGTGTGTGTCGTGTCCTCAGGTGGCAGAGGGAAGTGATGTGAGGTGAGCTGATGATGATGTGTTGTTCTCATTACGCAGCCCGATGCTCATCCCTCTTGCATTTCCCTCTGTCCTCTTTTTTTTTTCTTTTTTTTTTGTAAGTAAACAAATTAGGACGTATAAAAAGAAAAGCTTGACTAATTCCCCCTCTGCATGTCTGTTGTAGATCACTGTATTGTTTCCAACTTTAATTAATAAAAAATGCCCTCTCTTCTTGTTTTCTTCTTTTCTATTCCCCTTTTGTTCATCATCCACGGCGTCCTCCGTAATCTGTCTCATTTTGATCATTATCAGCCTCGGTCTGCCGCTGACCTTGTCTACAGTCAGATCGTGTAACCACGGCTCATTATGGCTCATGGAGGAGAGGATTCACACACCTTTAAAAATCGCACTTTGTGCATCATGTGCATGCTGACAAAATCTATTGAAAGGGCTTTACATTGCCATGTTACTTCTTCATATCCGGATTGTTTTGGTTTCGTAAATGCAACACTGCCTACAAGTGACATTTTAAAAAATTACAATATGTTTTCGGACACCTACAGCAAATATATCTTTAGAGGACACCTGCACGGTTTTAAAGACTACACCTCTGTAACGTGCCCTCATTCCACTTAAACAAGTTGTTGTGGTCACTGCATGAAAAACAGATTTTTGGTTCCCTAATTGCCTGCATACCTCACTAAATCCCGGCTGTTAACAGCTGTTTACACCCTGTGAAAGTCCATGTTTGCCACAGGGTTGTACAACAAAATATCAGTTCCAGTCTCTTCATGCTACACAGGAAAAGCTCGTTTTGTCTTTCATGGTGGAGTGCGTAGGATGAGTTAAGAAGTCTCAAAGTCTGAGGACTTAACCTCCTTCGTAGGTGTTGGTATGGCAGCGGATACTTCTGTACTTTTTGCCAGACCGCAGCAGGGTGAAGAGGCTGTGACTGGGGTGGATGTTGTCTTTTCAAATCCGTTGTGCTCTGTGCAGACACCTCACTTCATTGATGTCACTGATGCTCGGTTAGATGGGTACTGACGATGTTCTGGGCAGTTTCCATCACTACAAGCGATGTCTCCAGTCGGGATGCTTTCCATTGCTTCTCTGTAAAATTTGAGACATGGCACAAGAATGTAGACTTACGAAGTAGAGTCTTGTATTTTCTTTTTTTTTTTACTGGGGTGGCAACGTTTGAAGACGAATATGGGTTCTCTGTGATGTTGGTTCCCAGGAAGCAGACAGGGCTGTGTGTCTTCGCCTCCTTTTTTTCTAAAATCAACAATCAGCTCATGGTTTTGCTGACGTTGAGCAGTAGGTTGTTCTCTGTGCCTCTGCATTCCCCACTGATATGAACTCCCATCACTGTTTATGAGGGTGGTGTCGTCAGCGTACTACACAGTAGAGTTCTCTTGATGTGTGGAAGTGCAGTCCTGGGTGAACAATAGGGGGCTGAGCAGACACCCCAGGGGGGCTCCTATGTTGGGCATTAAAGTAGAGAATTGAATACCAATTGAAGGTGCAGTAATTCTAATCCACTACATTTTTTTGTCTCCTCAAGATCCACTGAACCACACCACAGTCAGCAACAGGAGAACCAGTTAAAGGCCTTTAAACACTGGAGGCCTTTTTTTCCAAAATGCAAATTTAGCCACTGCTTGTTTACTTTTACTTTCTTTTGAAATGATAATATACCTGTGTCGCATAATTGCATACTGGAGCATGCTCTCCAGTAATTGTTTTGAAGTGGCATATTCATAAATATTTTGCATATGACCTCTCCCTCTCCCAGATACTCTACCTCTTCCACATCCTCGCCCCACAGGGAATACAGCCACACTGTTACAGTAATCAAACGTAAGTAAGATCAGGGATATTACTTTGCCATCTTGGCCAAAACATATTTTACTTGCTACAGCAGACCTCACATCCATCTTTCCCTTGGAATGACACATTTTGGTCTGTGTAACATTACGTATTGAGGCCAGCTGACACGCAGGCAGCAGGACTTGTGTAGTCTGGTTGCTTTGGCATTTGGCACGTCTATGAAATTTGGGGGCAGAGCTTCTGAGGTTGCCCTGAAGTAAAGGGTGACTGTGGTTGACTGTTGAGTTCGGATGTCAACAATCATTCTCCAGAATCGCTTTTACAGACAACAACGTTGTTTGTTTAATAGGAGGGTCAGAAGAACATTACTACTTAATAATTTGTGACGGCTTTATTGCTTGGATTTTTTCATTTTCGCACCAACTGGGATGGGTTGGTCTGGAGCAGATTCACATCTCTATTTCACTCTCTCCTTATTCCTTCAGCCCTGTTTCATTTACCCCCTGCCCTGTTTTCTATTTCCTCCAGTGGTTTAAGTCTTTCCTTTGCCACCCTTTTGTCCTCATACCTCCACTACATGTCTCTTTTTCTCTATTTTTTCACTTCACTACCCAGAAGTCACTCTGTCAATCAGTGTCAGTCAAACACTGCTCTGCCTTTTCTTTTAGGTTTTACTGTTGATGTAGTTTGACTTTGTGTCAGCCAGTAGCATTCTTTGAACGCCTCCCTGCCTTCCTCCTTTCCTCTGACATCCTTTTCACCTCCTACACCTTTCCTCTGTTTCTGCATTCATGCTCAGTTTTCCTCCCTATCTTCTCATCATATTACAAATCTCTCTCCAGTCCCGCTGCTGTTTGTCCCGGTGGGCCATCGGCGCCTAAGGGGGAGGAAGACGAGCTTCGGGTCGGTACATTGCATCCTTACAGCGTCTCTCGCTGAGCTGACACAAACACTCACACACCTACACACACCTCAGCTTGTACCCGCAAAGGCAGGGCCTGAGTTAATGGGATGAGTTCTAATTAATTTTGCTGCGTCAGGGGAGACCAGTGGATAACACCAGGAGAGAGGCAGGGAGAAGAGAAATGTTGGAGAGTGAGTCAGGAGACGGGGAGAGACATAAATGTAGAGATAAACAGAAAGAGAGAGAAGGTGTTCAGTAAAATGGAGAGACAGACAGAGAAGACTAACTCAAGGAGAAGGAGACAAACATATTAGGGCGAGCAGAAGATGGAGTGGAAAATCAGAAAGAGGCAAAGAGGACTCTAGAGGAAAGACAGGCGGCATTACTTTGTATTGGTATTTTTCCTGACCTTGGAATGTGTTTTATATTTTAGTGACAAGCATTACATACTCGGTGCAGTAAATGGGAGATCCATGCAGATGAAGTGATGCAGAAAACGTCCCCTGAATAAACATCAAGGCCTGTACAATCTAATCAGCTCAACAGCTCTGCCATGAATACTACATTTTTTAAAGTTTATAATGTCAATGTTCAGGCTTTGTATTGTCACAGATTGCATATTTTTAGGGTAGTAGGGTTAATTCCAGATGTACCATGGCAACAACAATACCATACTATATCAATTCCAGTACATGCATACGTTAAAAAAAGACACACTTGCTTTTCTGTCTCTCCCTTTTTTTCCATCTAATCTCGTTTTTATTTTGTGACCAGCCTGGTTTAAATGCATGTGTTGCTACTTTATGTCATTTAAAACAAGAGTCAAATCAATTCTTGAATCCTTTTTGTATATATCATATATTTAATGAATACTATGGTTGATTGTCAAATGTTATTCAGTGATAAGTGTGATTAGATAACCTGCCATGAAGGCTACTTTGCACTGATTTGTGCCTCAAGAATTTGCCGTTTTTTCTTTGTCGTACCTTGGGCACAAAAAGTGTGACAACTTCTGGTGTATATCATCGATGCTTGGTGCTCACACATGGTCAAAGTTAAGGGACATACAATCATCTTCACCATTTTGCTGCTGTTTACTTTCAGCCTGGCTCACATTTATAAAAGGTCACAACAGAAATAATCCTGGGTGTATACCTGTTTATGTATGTACAGAATGTTAACAGTGAAACAAGTGAGTATACTGTGTGCTTTTTGCTTTTGTAGCATGAATGAGGACAAACTTTCTCTTCGTTATGTAACCCTGTGTTGTATAACCATGAGCGATGCTAAACCATACCGTATAATCTAATCGACACCTTTATGATAGTGTCAAAAAGCTAAACATTATAAGCTAAAGAACAGCTGTACTGGATTGCATTACAGTATGCATGGTAATAAAGCGGCCACTGAGCATTTACTAAAATGACAATAAAGAAGTCTTTACTTGGCCTCTTAGCACACATGAGATGAAATCAGTGGAAACTTACTCTTTTCAGCCGGTGGAGTTTCTCTAATGTCCATGTCCATTTCCTATTATGCTTAAAACAAATTGGAAGTAATGTGTTGTAGCTGACAACCTTACTAACAACCTTCAACTTCAATTTTTTCCACCTTATGATGATGAATCCAATCTGCTTCTCACGCACTTTCAGTCGTTGGGATGTCATGATTATCCATTCAACACGGACCTCGTGTTTTTCTCCACTTTGCATTAGCTCAGATTACAGTTAGGCGTTGTGCTTACACCCTGTGGATTTTAATTTGAACAGGTCGTGACGGATCAGATATTAACATTTTTCCAATATTCAAATTTAGAAAACAGTTATAGTCTGTTTAAAATCACGTGATATCAAACACAGGGTCATTTCCAACTTAAATTTGACCTTGTCGTTATCCTGAAAAAACAACATATGGTACGTCTCAGACATGCAGTGACTGTGCTATTGGCCTGTAAACCAAAGAAGTAAAAACAAATTAGAGTTTAAGCGGTTAATAGGTGATTTTACTAGCATCCCTTGAACTTTTCTCACCTTTTCACTAAAGGCAGGAGGGCACATATGTGTTTTCCATCTACAGCCTCTAATTTGAAAAGTCACGCACCATTATGCAAAATGATCCACCGCGGTTACCTTGATGAAATCATGCGCAGCCAACACCATACTGCTGCAAAAAAATAAACCACGCCGCGCCTCTCAGACTGGTCGGTTATAATTCTGTATTTTTCTCCGTTTTATGCTCGACATGCTGAAAACACAGCAGACACAGTTCAGAGGGTTTAAAATGAAAAATCATTCCTGCTCCAATCCCTCCCCTCCATGAGGTGAGACTGTGACAAAAAATAAGATGTGACTGTGACAAGCATCGCAACATCACAGCTGCTCGTGATAACAATTTCAAGTCATTGTGTTTTATGCGTTCAAAGTGACTATCAGACAACAAAACAAAGAAAACAAGGCAGGCGGAGGTAAAATGAAATATGAGTAATACCTTGATATAGTGTTTCATATAGTTGTATACGATGAAGTACGTGTGTTTTCTTTTATTCTTGTCGTGCCGATTTGTTGCCCAAAAAAAACAATTTTACTCCGAGCAAGATTATAATGTCTCAGTCAAGCCAATTGTAAACAAATCGTGTATTTTTGCTCACCGTGATTCATTATTTAGAGCTTTATTCACTCTCCTCAATGTTGTTCTCCTCTTAAAAGGAAAACCCTGAGTCCTGGGGTATGAATAAAACACGTCATTTAGTTGTTTCACTTTCTGCTTTTTGTGCAGCCTCGCCACGTACACACACACACACAGCCTTGTTTTCATCACTCGTGGGGACATTGTATAGACATGTTTTCATTTCCTTGAGCCTTACCCGAACAGTAACAACTACTTGCCTACATGACCCTAGCTTTAACCCTAACCCTTCACTCTAAAATGTATGGGGTCCAGAATTTTGGTCCCCACAAAGCTGCTCCCGACTTTTGGAACCCACAAATGCAGAAAAACAAGATTGTGCACACATACAGGAGAAAGACAGAGAGAGAGGGAGAGACAACAATACTGTAATTAAGATTACTGGGTTGTCTCAACATGAATCATGATTTCTTTAACTATTCATACCCAAAATGGGCCAAAGGCTTAATGCCTGTAGGTCCCACATGACAGGAGCTGTAATAGGTTTTAATGAGCCCTGGTCCTGAGATGAGACTCTACATTCGTCATTCAGGTTCTGCACTGTAAAAAGTTTAACAACGCCATTAAAGACGTTGCTTCGAGTCTGATCACATGTCTGGAAGTTCAGAAATGTATGCAAGTGTCTAATTAGATGTTTTATAGTTACTCAAAAATAACTTGAAGCCTCAGGTAGTCTTATCATTTATACATTCAACAAAAGTATACACCCAAAGTTTCCGATTTTGCGCCCATTTTCAAGCGTTGAAGTGAAAAACTTAAAACTTTTCCTGTGCAGACATAAATGTCATTTCAACAGCTCCGGTGGACATTCCTTCAGTCAAAACCTGCAACATCTTTGGCATTCTGTTGTGTATGCAAACTGCATATTTTAGAGTGTCCTCTAATCACGACCAGTCCAAGGCTCACCTGAGAGCTAATCATGCTCTCTAATCAGCACATGCCATGGATTTGTCTTGGAGAGGGAAAAGTGCTCACTAACAAAAAAAAAATTGTGCCTAATATTTGAGATAAAATGGTTTTGGGTGACGACAGAAAAGGTTTCAAATCTTTTAAGAAAAATTGGTGTAAAAAATAAAAGCATTTATCTTATGTTGAGTGTACATATTACTTGTGATTGATGCCTATGGTTGGACAACAATCTACCCCTTATTAGCATTTTGCCCATGAAAACCAAGATTGATTGCAATCAGGTTTGTGAACAAGCTATCTGGATGTGAGACACTCGAGATGACAAGTGTAAATGAGGCCATATTGAAAGAAATATCCGTACATGGTGAGCTAAAGTCTAGAGCTGCAATGGTTAATTGATTAGTTGATGATTACTACATTAAACGCCAACTGTTTAGATTATTAAACTGAATATCTAAACATTTTGAAGAGGTTGTCCTACCCTTGGGAAACACTGATCAACATTTTCCACCATTTTCTGACACAATTAATCAAAGAATCGAGAAAATAATCATCTGATCATTTGGCGACAAAAAATCCGCGAAAATAACTGAGGTTTCAACAGAACACTGACAATATTTACAGCACAGACATTAATAAAAATGCTGGTTAGAATAATTCATAGTCAGACGTCAAGGAAGCTATATGTACTTGGGTAGTGTGTTTACTGAAAACACCCCCTGAAACTACAGGACAAATTTACCCTAGGCTATCGCTCCATGAATAAAACATGCGAGCACTGTGGCCTCAGCGTGCACTTTTACGATTTGTGTTTATTTGCGCGCGTTTTTTATTTGAGAATAAGTGGGGAAATATTGACCTCCCAATTCAAGGTTATCTTTTAATTGCTTGATAGCGGCGGTTACATAAGATGAAACGAGCATGCGAGCGGGGAATAAATTAACTTTTAATTAGAAACATCATATTCCCATTCAGCCTCCTTGTTTGCTTGTTATTGTTGTTGTCTTTTTCACAGAAGAGAGAGACGTGCAATAATAGTACAAAAAAAGCTTACAATGGGAGTGATATGCCATGGAAGCCTTGATAGACCCAATTATAACACAATGTCCCACTGTCTCTCCGACAAATAAGCCTTAATTTCGCAGACGCAACATGGCTAAATGGAGTAGTCCTGATTCGGCACTACAGTCCTTTTTTACTCAAACAAAACAAAGGTAAGTGGACTCTGTGCAGTGCAGCCCTAATATGGTAATCAACAAAGCCTCCTCATGCACAAGTCCCTCATCTCTCCTGCGCTTAAAACACCAGACTGTTTATTTTCTGCACACAATATAACAAAAACGAACATGTAATATTGCCACTTAACAAGGTAATCTCTTCATTATACCTTGTGCTGGTGCCGTCTGGACCCTGGAGCTTAAAAATCCGAGCAAAAAACATTAAAGGTAAGAGAAGGGGTAGAGCTGAAGCTACAGGGCCGAACATAGTGTGGAACCAATCCTAAAATTTACAAGGGGATTAACGAGAAATCCAACAGTGGAGACTTTTTACGGTGACCCCAGGATGATATCACAATGAGTAAAAAATCCATATGTCCCTACTCGCTTAATCCATCATGCCTAATAGGAATTTGATTTTACTAGGCCAAGCACATATTGTGTGTATTGATCACCAGCTCACCATCTATGACATTGTGGTGACTATATTATATTCATTTATATTTTTTAATCCCATACTTGCCATGTGATAAAGTGGTGGCAGAGGGACAGTGAAGGTGTTAAATGGGGAAAATGGCAACAGCTTTACCACTGCAAAACGTTTAAATGCAGTCGTTCCATCTATCTCCTGTATGGAGAGGCTGCTGAACACTTTGTGCAGAACAGGAGAAGCAAATTTATAACAGAAAATTAGAATATCCATCAAACTGCCTCGTGTAGCTTATTGATTTTTTTTTCTCTTTCCAAACTGCTCTCCTGAGTGATGGAGTAAAAGTGCTGCACTGGTTTCTGTGAAAATGAGAGTGAAATAATGACATCAATACAACAAAAATGAGATGAAAATACTCTCTTGATTCGTCAACAATATTTGTGATATGTGTGAGTGATAGATATCCAGTTTATGTGATGTTTGTGGTATTCACTGACACGTCACAACTCTTTTAAAAAGGTGCAAAATGTAAGAATTGGCCACCTGTCAAATTCACATTAGCTAGTTAGCTCATTTAGCAGTGCAGCTAGCGGTCGGACTCAAGTCTCCCCAGATTTGAAGCTCAAAAAAGTAGGGGTTTGTGTTTATACACGACTAACAAAGGGGCTTTTGCTCACCAGAAGGAGGAGGCTTTCAGCTAACGTTGCCCTGAAGCGTGAGGGCTAAAATGTTGACTGTTGTTTGGCAGCACGGTAAGCTGATCCGGGGTTGCCGCTCATTTGTTGTTGACCATACTGATGAAATTATCTAGAAATTAAATCACAACTGTCTTACATGTTTGATTTTATCCGGGCGGATAGCCTATCAACTAAACTGTAGAACTTTCAAGTTATCAACTACTGTTCGAATTGTGTGAGTTATTGGAATGGAGACCGCAAGGCAGAAAAGTTTTCATCACTGCTGGCAATCCTGCTGTGTTAATACTCCCACTAAGATACAAAGATTTACGGTTTCAGGTGGATGTGTGAAAGCGGTGTCTTAATGATGATGGCCACACTTCAGGGCTTGACAGCAAAGTCAGCTGCAGGGCAGCGGTGTCTCACAGGAAATGGATTTGAGTTCCCAGCGGACCTCTTTAGACTCTCTCCCCGGTCTGTTCTAATTGATGAAATTCAACACTCAGATTAAAGACTCTCAGCTAAAATCCAGAGATGGAGAAGAAATGTCAAGTGCTGAACCCTGTGTCTTTACCAGACTGTGTGCTTGTGTATACCTGCGTATAAATTCTTACAAGTGTGTGAGGAAGACTTCCTGTCTGATAGTCTCCCTGACCTACAGTACCTGTGTGACTTCCCCTTTAAGCTCTGAGGCAAACTACAGCAGACAACAGGGCCTTTTGATAAAAAGGAACTCTGACATCTAACAGAGCAATGGCTGGAGGTGCGCCACACCTTTTCATGGCTCTCACTCTGGCTTTATCAAATATTGATTGCATTGAAAGCCTCTGCTGAGAGCAAAGGTCCACAAACAAAGAGCCAGTATTTCTATCTGCTTTCAAGGTAAACCTTGCTCGACAAACATTTCCCCCTCACATATTCCCCTGCCATCCATTATAAACCCAAACTGCTCTGCAATATATATACAGGTTCACCAGAGAGGTTTCACAGTTGCCTTTTTGACCTATGACTCTGTAACAAAAATGAATTTGCATTGCATGTTTTTGGTGTAGTTCCAGCCACTAAATGTTAGAAATGCAAGGTTTAATAGGACTCATAATCTACGGCCTCAAATCTCTGTATTATCTATTCGTATTAGTGTATATTAAAACCTGCAATATGTAAAAATCTATGCTTAAAACATTTAAACAGACTGTAAAGAATTATCAGTTTTGATATTATGTTAAAGATGTATTGTGTTGACGAGATATCTACTGTTAATTTAGCATGCTAACCAGCTAGTCCCAGGCCTGAGAAACCTCTTTCAACGAGAGGTGCAGTGCTCCCGTGCTAGCTGTGCAAAAACCAATGCTCCCCTGGTAGTCAGGCTAGCTGCACAGCTAACTGAGCTAACAAGCTACCAGTAGCGACAGTCGTGGATGTATAAAAAGAATACAGCTAGCAGCAGTTAGCAGAAAATAGGGGGATATTCTGCCTCCATTTGTTGGGAGTATGATTTCAAGGGGGCCAATTCTAGCTAGTTAATGTACCTGGACCGAGGTTCATATATTTGTCATTCTATGACACAGGGTTGTGCAACGAAATGCGGATGAGTTCGGTAGTCTTAAAGTCTGAAAATAGAAGCTGCTCTGTAGTCTGCAGCGAGTACTTCTGTATGTTTTGCCGGTTGGCAGCAGGGTGAACAGATTGTGAGTGTTTGTGTTGTCTTTGAGTATCCTTTCGGGCTCTGTGCAGACATCTAACTTCACTGATATCGCTGATGCTCAATAGATGATATCAAACGAAGCTCTGGGCAGTTTTTAATAACTCACTGTGGAGTTATTGTACCGGATTTCATGGCAGTAGTTGCTCACTCAAAATTGAAAATCTAAGGTCATGGTGATGCTACCAGAGAAGTCATGGCGTCAACAGATCAGATCAATTCCCTCTTTTGGGGCCTTGGATGCTTGTACAAAATTAAATTGCAATCGTAAGACTGTAGCCTTAATTGTACTAATTAACTTGCTTGACAAAGGTCTGGAAAGATGTTAAGATTTGCCAGTTTTGTGTATTGGCTCTCTGGGACCCTCTACAAGCTACAATTGTCTAGAATGCCATTTCCGTCTTTGCACATATTTGGAGAAGCAGCATTGAAAACAGACCCACCAAAACTTTAGGTATGTTCATTTTTTGATATGTTCTGTAAAAAATGTCAAATTCTCACTATGCAGAAGGCAGAGAGCTGGTTCTTTCTGGTGCAATAACGAGAGGAAGGTCTGGTTAAGGTCCCTTGAAGGTGTTCTCACTCTCGCTCTCGTTTCTTGGAGGTGATTAGCCATTTCCCTTTGCTCCCATACATCCATACATCATATGGATTGGGTCTGCAGGACAGACACAGAGTGGGAAACTAAGTATGCACACACACTTGCGAGCAGAGAAGGGCACTTGTGCAAGAGTGGGTGTGGACTGTGGTATGGCAGGGCACTGACTCCTATCTCCAGGGTCGTTGGCTGGTAATTAGTTTTGCTCTAATGACTGCCTGGCGAGGTCGGGGGATTCCTGTAATCCCTCCTCTATCTGTTCACCTCCTGCTCGCCTCTTACTACTAATCTCTCTAACCTATCTCCTCCTGTCCGCCCTGCCTCCCCTCTAACAACATCTCTCCTTCAAGAAATCACATGGCTGTCCTCCACCTTCTCGCCGCCTTTCCTCCAAACTGCCATGTTCTTGTTTACGCCACTTGACGAATGCAGCACTTTCTCTCGTGCTCTCATTTTTATTTCTTTCCTTTGCCAACTTTCCCCTTCGTTTCCTCGACGAGTTATTAATACAGAAATGCCTCCCACACACATTTCACGCCATTCCAATTCCCCATCCCTCTTTGTTTCTTCCTCTTTATCTCGTTCCCTCCCTCACGCGGCCAGTTCTACTCCACAGATCATAGCTGAGAAACCTGCAGAGCTCCACTGTGAGTTTATTATTATTCAGCTGGGATTTTTACATTCACACATTCTCTCCGCTGACGGCTCCAACTGCGAAACATTATCAGAAAGAACAGACCATCTGTGCCCGAATCAAAAGATACTATCCGCGCTCCCTCTTCCACTTAAAGCTAACAGATGGAACTGCAGTTATGTGCACAGGCAGCTCGCTCACAGTGCGACCATCTATTTACCATACAGGACACATTCACATGGAGGGAAATATGCTTGCGTGTCAAAGGTGTGTTTACTCCTCCTAATATTTAGTGATAGCAGAGAAAGAGACGGTGTTGTTTTGGTAAAAGCTACTGGGACATTTAAAGGCCCGGTGTTTAGGAGAGTCTCGACTGAGCAACAACAGAGTTTCGGGTGAAAATCAAGGTTGTGTGCAGTAGCAGCACATTCGGGAACCAAGGTCATCAATTTTAAAAGGGCTAATTTGTATGAAAGTGGATTTATTTGAGTTTCATTCCCAACTCGAGTTTAACAAACAGCTGAAAGTGGTGATCTTCTCCTGCCCTCTGATTAGAAAAAGTTGCACAGAGCCTGAGAGGAAAACTGCATGTACTCTTCGGAACTGGAAGAAAATGATGTAAACTCCTCTGCACACTTTTTTAGATAACTTTCAGAAAGTCAATATCCACTTCCAAATAGAGACAGGAGGAACAATGTACCACAGTTACAAAGTCTACCCACCTCCTCCTCTGAAGAGTTATGTGTTGGATAATTTCTTGGCTGGTAGCAGTCACTTCCTAGAGTCTACCTGGTTGGCTGGCAACTGCTCAGAGCTATTAAATAGTCTGGCAAAGTAATGCTAAGCTAACCGGCTGCTGGCTGTCATCTCATATTTAGAGATGAGAGTGGTATTGATCTTATTATCTAACTCTCCAAAAGTTAGATAAAAATACACCTAATTGCTAAAAAAAAAATAATAATAAAAAAAAAAAAGCCTCCTGCAATGTCAAACTATTTCCTTTAAAACATCCAATTTGTAAGAAAGTTGATTTTTGAGAGTCATTCCCAACTCATCAAATATTGACACTTCGGGACAGCGGCTGACCTGACCTACGATCCTTTGGCTGTTTTCTATCTGTCTCCCTCTTCAACTTCTTTAACTTCCATTAGAGTGGTTCTTTTTCTTTTGCAGTGTAGAGTTTCCACAGTTCTTCGAGTTGTCCCACTGTTATCTGGGGATAGAGACCAGCCAGACAGAAATGAGGTTTATAGGGAACCAATCTGTCAGTAGATGGTGTCTTAAGTTAAGGCAAAAAAGTTGTCTATTGCTAGTTTAAGATGACCACATATCTGGTGGATAATTAAGTCCCTCTTGAGAGTTCTGAGGGTTTCCTGAAAGCAAGGGGAAAATAAGATTATAATTATGGTTTAGAGTAGGTGTTGACATTGCAATTGTACTCTCTACTCTGCTGTTTGTTGATGCATCATTTGCACAACAAATCTTTGGGCTTGTAGTCAACTTAATTATGATGCAGTAAGGATTCAAAAAAAAAAAAACCTTATATTCATATTCTTTCATTAGGAATAACACTTCAGCCATTACACATTATATGAACTATGTCATGGAGGACTCAATAGCACAAAAGGTATGTAAATTGAGAAAAGAGCTGGTGAATGAATAAGGAATTTCGTCCCCCACTGCTGGCTGGCACACCTGGCTCGCTAAGGAGCTCATTTCGAAGCCAAGGATTAGGCCTAATTACCGCTTTAATTAGCAAGTTGCTGAGGGCCGCATCCCGCTCCGCCACCACCGCCGACGGCACACGGCGCCGTCAGACCGGGCGGTCTGGGAGGGAGCAGATCAAATGAGATCTAATTGATGGCAGCTTAACATCATAAAAGCTGATGATTGGGGAGGCTGGTGCTCAGCTGAGTCAAGTCAAAACAGAAGAGGGGGAAGAACTCATTCATATTTAATGGGAGTTTTCAAAGGCAAAAGTGAATATTGAGGAATAATTAGAAAGTGCGTGTCACTCAAGCAGCGGCACATCATGTGTTTGTGGGAGCCAGTAGCAACAGTGGGCTTAAAACGTCCGCCAAACAAAATCTTAATTTCCCCGGAGATCAAAATATTGTTTCTCGATGAAGACGTAGATCTAAAGAATCATTCTTCCTTTTTGTTTTGAGAGTTTTGCTGTTGACACGAATGCTCGGTGACATTCACACGAGCTTACATTAATTGAACATGGCACAAAATAAAATCATCTTGGAGGTTCCTCCCCTGTGGTGCGCATTCTTGAGAAAATGACTGCAAAAGTCAGAAATACTAATTTCTCACATCCAATTCTAAACATCGAGTAACCGCTGCAGCACGAGTCAGACTTCTGTGATGGATTTTACAGATGGAAAAATAATTAGCAGAGCACCCTCGAGGTCTGGATCTTTCCCCCCCCCCCCCCCCACATCATCATAGTAGCTGTGGAAAATCACTTACATGGCCATTTCCATTGGGATGAAATTCATTCTGGACTTACTGAGATAATAACTCGGTAATTATCCAGCCCTCCGGTGGTACTAGGGCAGACCATAGAAGGCCAGAGAGATAGACCGACTGACTGACGGACTGACTGACGGACAGAGATGGGGCGTCCAGTAATGGAGCTGGCTGGAGTTGGTTTTATGGCCTCATTTTAAAGCCTTAATGGCTTTCAGAGGACAAGGCTGTTTGGTAGTCTGGTAGACAGCACGTCTGGATTTCTTCTCTAATAACTTCCATTGTGAAGAGTTCCCAGAACCTCACTGGCTGTGGGACATAATAATGGACTAATATGAGCTTGTGTTTATGGGTATTGACAAAGATTATAACATATGACCAGAGTTTATGATAAATCTCGCATTAAGCTCGGGTGGAAAATAAAGCTGATCATTACGGCGTGACAATGAAAACAACAATGCTTTATGTCCTCTACCTCTAAAGGAGCCAAAGATATATGAAAGATAAAATACTCTTTAAATCTCTCGCCTGGCCTTTCACTTAACTAATCCACTGCAATTCATCATGAAATATTGTAGATTTTGATTGAATTCTGATGTGTTTTGCTGTTGGCTCCCTAATAGACTTTTTTTGACAAGTGAATCCATCACGTTAGGTGATAATTGATCGGGAGCAGCACTGTTGTCACATTTCCGAAAGAATCAATGGATGGTCCAGTTTGAAAAATCCGATTTACCTTCAAGGTCACAGACACACAACAGCATCCGTGCTGTGGTTCAGGATGTCTCTCTTACTCCTTAAAATTGAGTGAGGTTTGTGAGATTAACATTGACAAACACAGACGAGGCAGTGAATGAACTTTGTCACATTTTGTCCACCAAATCTCTTAAATACCGGGACATGCTGTTCCAAACAGTTGCTCTGTAATATATATTTGGTACACTGAAGAGGTTGTACAGGACAGAGACGGACACCGGATCAAACCGTATTTAAATCTATGCAGCGAAAGCTACAGAGAGGATTTGAACCCCTGGTCTCAACCTCAGTAGTATTAGTGAAACTTACTTACTTTGCTGCATGGAGTAACATTTTGCTATCATAAAAACTTACATTTGGAACCATTAGAGGTTCTTTAGACGACTGTGACTAACGTTGAAAAGATGTCTACAATTACTTTGTAAAACCCTGTATGGATGTCACCTGAACATCACTAGTGAGCGTTGAAAAGAAAGTCAAGACTTGACATATTTACAACATACATACTTACATACATACAGCAGGTACCAGGTGACCTTTCTCGCTTTCTCTTCTCTCCGACAGCGGGTTGAAACACACACACACACACACACAGAAGAACTTTTCCGCCAATATATTGCAAGACCAGCTGGTGCATTTTAAACATAATATGGATTTTTTTTTTTTTCATAGGTGATAAACAACAACAACAACAACAACAAAACTTAAACAGAGATATGACGGTCTACAATGGTAACTGACCCTATGAGTCTGGGAGTTAAAAGGATCCAGAATAGGAAGGTCACATGTGGTTCGAGTGCTAATGGTGTGTATGAGAGGCAGTGACATTATCAATGTTTAATGATATCTTGGTGAGGTAGGTTAGGAGTGTGATGTGTAGGTAGGTAGGTGGATGGGTGGATGGATGGATGGATGGATGGATGGATGGATCCCAAAAGGGAAATTAGGTTATTGTACCAGCGGGCACATTCAAACACAAACAAACGTAGGTATGAGAGGCAGAGAGAGAAAAAAAACTAATATGTGGAGCAAACTTCAGTTATCAGGAACAACTCGAGGAAACGGTTGCGTTCTTAACGTTGAGAAGCGAGTCTTTGTGTGAGAGTGACTCTGAAGTTAGCGTGACTCTGAGCGTAGCAGCGCAGCCTGTTCGTAGGTAAACAATTACTGCAATATTTATCTCAGCTCTTAGTATAACCTTCTTCCTAATGAGGTTTCAGGTTCAGTCAACAGCCGAGCGGGCGACCTCATTTCTCCGTTTCCCTCTTGAATTCCAGCAGTCAGTGAAATCATTTTCTACAGCCTACAGTCATGTATTCGCACAGATGCTTAGAAGAAAGACTGCGCAAATAGGTTATTGTAATGACTGAGGGAGAGGAGTTTCAGGACGAGCAAAGCTTCATGAAATGTATCTTCATGCACACACACGCACAAACACACACAGCGCGGCTGAACAACCTCGAGGTCGAGGAAGTGGGCTTGCACAGCCCACTGAGGGCTACAGCGAGGTTAAGGACACCCACGGCAGAAGAAAAGACCATCTATCTCTTTTATTTCTCTGTTCTGTTGTTCGTTTTCTTCCCTCTCTCATCCTAACCACCTGACCTTCTCTCCATCCCTCCTCTCCTCTACCTCTTGACCTCCTCGCATGATTGGAGAAAATGAGAAGGAGGGAGGGAGGGAGAGAGGGAGGGAGGGAGGGAGGGAGGGAGAGATAAGGAAAACAGACGCAAGGCAGGAGTCCCTGAAAATAAACAGGGTGTTGCGAGAAACGAGGGAGGGACGGGAGGACGTGAAGGGCAGAGGGGAGACAGATCCACAGGAGTCGGGGGAGAATAAAGGTGGAAGGGAGACAAGAGTCTTTCCTCTTCCTCCTCTCTCCATCCATCTCTTTCTTCCCTCCTCAGTCTCCTATGCTCAGATGTGTCAGGGAAAGCAGAGGGAGGTGAAGTGAGCCCAGCAGGTTTCTGGCCTCGGCACAGTCAGGGCAAGGCCACCGCTGAGCGCAAGGTCGCCTCCGCTGTAGGGCCCCGCATCACAAGTGAAGGTATACCTTGACATTTCTGTGTTAAGTCGGTAATTTCTATTCCATCAGTTAAGAGTTTAAATTTAGAGATAATCATCAGAATGCTCTTGTACCCCACTGGTCCACTCAAAAAAACAATACAGGGACTGAAGGGTGAAATGTTAAGGTAATAGTTTTTTGTCTTCCACGTGCAAAAATGTGAAAAACAACTTAAGTCATTTCCTTTGCTTTGCTTTTTGCCCTTCATTTCGGAATGATACGACAGCGAGCTCTGCCAGAGGAGATCATAGTGAGGGAGCCACAGGTGACTGCCAAAATCAAGTAAATGATGAGTAAATGAGGGCTACAAAGTGAAAACTAGAAAGCGGGAATCTGGCAGCTCTGTCATGGCACGGGGTGATTTTTCACTGACGTGGTTCAAGTCCACCCAACTCTTTTGAACGGAGCCTTAAAACAGGAAATAAAGCCAGTGAATAAAAGAACCTGGCACGTGGACCTTTTGAAGGACTGTTCGCTTGGTCTTTAGGTCTGCACTCAGGGTCCTATTCAGACTGTAAAGCGTATAGGATCTCATCCTCGCAAGGATGAGCTGAGGGGATCTATAGGGAGCATGCTGGATGGCAGCCAAGACAGGAAAGTTGAACATTGTATTTCTTTGCTAATGTTTTAACAGGCATGACCTTCTCTACTCTGCCTCTGATTGGCCAACTCTGATATTCTTACCTTAACCTTCTAAGTCAATCTTACCCTTTATGCCTAAACATGACCAACCAAGGCTGTCACTTTCTGTTAAAAAAGTAGTAGAAGAAGAAGAGACATGTCTCAATTGTTCTTCAGCGTATGTGATTTAATGCATTGTAATCAGGAAAAATTGCATGAAGGCGCATCAGAAGGGTATTGCTACTAAAGAGTCAACAATCAGCAAACTCTCACAATGCACGATTGTGTAGCAACTAAATACCGATCATCTATATGCATTACATCCAAAGTTGAAAGAGCAATATCAGTATTACATTGACTGTATGCACCATGTAGGAAATCCATTTTCAGATTTCTTGGTTCAAGCTAATTTCAGGACATTTAACAAAATATGCTTTCAAAAAGTGATGGGGACAAAACCAGCCATTTAAAAACATGTCCTCAATGTAAATGCACCTATAGCATGGGACTGACCCAACCAACGTAGCCAATAAGAGTATATTTTTTATATATATATATATATATATATATATATATATATACATATACATAAAAACAGCTTATGGATACATTATAGTCACTTACCCTAAGTAGATATCGGCTTCCTGTGCGGTAAAAAAGAAATCTGTTAAAACACATACAAGTGTAAGTGATGCTAACAGGAAGAAGCATCGTGTCATTTCTAATAAATAAATTACGTGGTATCCAGAAGTACAATGACTGGTGTACTTTTTAGGCAGAAATGGGGGCATTTCCAATATGTGTATCGGTATTGGAACAACCCTAATCCAAGGTAGAGTAGGGCGGATTGTGAGTTTAAGACATCAAGTGCACGTGATGGTTTCTCCTTCCTTATTCGTTCTTAAAAATATTGGCCACCATTTTGTTATTGGAGGAGTGAGAAGGGAATGTGATTGGGTGGCCGTGCACAGTGGTGGTGGTGCATGCCCCTTGATGTTCTGGATGCTTCACTCTACTCTCCACTGGCCACGGTCTCGAATGAAAGAAATAAACTTCAGTCTTGATGAATTTGATTCAAAAACTGTCAGGTGAACAACATTTAGGCCCTGTATTGCATTTCCATCATCATACGTCAGTGAAAAAGGATGGAGGAGGAACAACTGACAACACTTTCTCCTCTCATCCCATCTCGTGTGTTTTGATTGTTCTTGTGCTCGGTTCTGCCTCTTTTAACCCGCGTCGTCCGCCTCCTGATTGCGGCCAGGCTGAGCAGCAGTGTAATCACCCTCGATGTGAGGCAGCTGCTGCCATTTGGAATTATTGACCTCCAGTGTGTCAGTGTAATTGCAGTAGAATTGGTGTTTTTTTGTCAAATGTTCTGTCTGTTGCTGGTTATTTAAATGCTGAAACTTTGGAAATGCAGTCAGCCAGTCCTGAAATGACCACTTGTGTTTACTTATTGCTGACCTGTTATTTTCTGTGGATAATATATGGGTACATTGAGGCTCAGGGTTTTATAAAATGGCATTATCAAAGTGTGTGTGCAGAAGCATCCTTACATCTGCGTTTGTTGATTTTGCTGTTGCAGTTTTTGTACGGATGCCCGCGAGGACATAACACTTTAGTATGAAGCTGAAAGAAAACTGCTCCAAGGCTGCTTTTCCTTCCACACGTCGCCTCTTCCAAGAAAAGAAAAGAGCCAACCCCTGTTAGCAGGCTTTTACATCTTAACCCTACACACAGACACAAAGTAAATCCAAATCCCGAGCAAGCCGACCTGCTGTACAAACGCTCTACCTCGGGCGAGTATTTGGAGGCTCCTGTGCAGAAACTAACCGGCAGGCAGAACAACCTGCCAGCCATCCCAGAAAAACGCCACGGCATGATTCACTTTAACTTTTCCTCCTGATGAAGTTCTTCGAAAAACAGTCTCCCCCGCTCTGTTTTACCACTCTCCTTTCAAGACTTTCTTCGAGCGCTGGGACACGTCTACCCCTCTTCATTTTTTCCTTTATTCCAAATCAATGCCCATCTCCATATCAGTCCCCCTCTCAATATCACTTTGTGTCGCGCGGGGTGTATGAAGATCGATGCTGAAAAAGAGATCGGAGATTAAATTAGAATTGAGCGAAGGACCCTTTCATATGAGATCCACAGAGGGGGAACAGGACGGGGAGAAGTGTGTGTTCGTGTGTGTGATGGGACAGGGAAGGAGTGTGTGTGCGCGTTGGATCAATGTCCACAAACAGCACAATGCACTCGTTTGATTAATTAACAAATTAATTGATCTGTTTAAGAGCTTGCTGATGAAGGACATTTGGACGCGGCGGTGACGCTTTTACTGTAAAATTGATCGTGTCGACACGACTGCGGCGGCGTCTCCGAGATGTCGACGGCGCGAGAGAACACGCGGAGGACCGGACGGAGATGGAGAGGAGTGATGGAGTGATGGAGGGAGATACGACAAAGACAGAGAGATGATTGGCAATTAAGGAGAAGGCAGTTAACAAGGCAACTGCGTGTCGAATCCACAATACAGGAGCACGGGGTAGCGTGAAACGATTTTTGCAAAGCGAGCCGTATAATAAAAAGTATTCACCCCCTCCCCCCATTGGACTTCAATATTCCACTTCACCCTCAATCCCAGAGCAACTTAAAAGAGCCCGAGCGATTTTGAAAAGAGGAACAGGAGGAAAACATGCCGATGTGGACCTCTTAAACGTGAAGACAAATCCCAATTAAAAAAAGGAAAATCTGCGACAACGTGCAGCTTATTAGTAAAAAAAAAAAAAACACACACTTTTTTTATTCTAAGTCAACAAGCTTGAGACTTTTCAACGTAATATATTTCGTTAAAAGCTCGAGGAGAGAAGACGGCACCTCTTCGTTTATCCGTCATTAACCGGCTAATTAGCAGCAGGTGCGGAGCGCCGATTAACGTACGCATAGGGGCACAGCTCGCATTAACATAACTTATATTGTACAAGTTCTCAGATGTTCGCAGCTTTTATGTTTTCTGCGGCAAAGTTTTAGAAACACACAGGAAAAGCTGATGAGCTCCAAACGGTAACATTAGTTAACAGAAAAGCACAGGTATAATCACTCACAGCAGGTCACTCACTGACGAATCCTTTTTTTACTTTGACGACCAATATGTTGTAAAGAAAAAGTCCCCAGAATAATAATATATCCACTATCGTCAACGTCACCACTGTGTCACTTTTTTTTTTTGCTTGAGTCATTTCCTGTTTTAATTTTATAAGTTCTCCCCTCGTGTGTCTTGTTTTTCTCTTCCCTCCCACTGTTTGTCCTTTCCCCACCTTTTTTCCAGTTCGTCTCTGTTACATTACTTTAAATGAATTAGTCCCTGCGTATTTAAGCCTGTTTTCTCTCTTCACTCGTCGTCAGTTCGTCTGTTTTTCGTCCTATCGCTCCTTCCTCTTGCCTTTCGCGGACCTGTTTCTCATCGTGTTTCACCTGCAGTTGCCTGTGTCCTTTTATTTTTTTTCTGGTTTGTACTTGTACTTTTGTTTCCAGTCTTTTTGCCATCCTTTTGTTTTGGATTATTGGATTTAGGACTCGTACATCAGCTATTATTAAAGCTTTTAGTTTTCAGAATGAGCTCTTTTTGGGTCCTCTTTTCGTGTAATTGGTTGGATTTGCTGACATGAGTAAGGAAAAGATCATGGTCCAGTTAAAACAAGTATTAATGAGACCCTTTATCATCGTGGTAACAATGATAACCACTGAGTTAAGGTTAGAGAACGACAGTGGTTGACAATCTCACTGTAGGAAACAAAAAATTCAACTGACTCATCCACCAAGAGCCTTCTCAATCTATAACAACACACCACTTCCTCCTTTGGTACCAACAGACAAGAGTCAAAACAAAATGAATGCAGTCGCTAGAAAGCTTTACTGACTTGCTTTGGTTTTACTTTGGAGGTCAGTCCTGTTTTTAAAGGAAATGTATCACGATTTATGACGAAAAAAAAGCAGCTTTACCTCCATATATAGAATTTTTCCCTTATTTCTGAATGCTGGTGTCACACTGGCTCAGTGTTTTAATGCTTTCCTTGTCTTTGTCCTTGGTGGTTGGTGGTTTTTCTCCCACCATCCATAGTAAAAACTGCAGCTAGTTAAATTCCCCGCTTGAGGTCAACTCCTGATTAGGACTAACGACTTCGAATGACCGTGCGTTCAGCTTGGACTACCACAGGCACCCTATCTTTATGAAAACGGATATTCTTTCCATAGGTTTGACACCAGGCAGCCAATCTGTAGCTAATTTGCCATTTCCATTACACTGTCAGTCACGAAATAGCTTTGCATAATAGTATGGACATAATACTCTTGGTCTGATAATCCATCACTACACGGTCTGTTACTTCTGCGTAGAAAGAGTTTCCCGGAGAGAGATCGTTTTTAATAAAGGCGCACAACAGGAACGCTGTCAGAGAGGGTGCAGATTGTTTTAGTGGAATGCTCTTTAGAGTTCAGAAAACACCTTTTGTGACCTGTGGTATCAATCGTCCTCTGTCTTTGCATGAACAAGACAGTCATTTAAAGTCATGTACATGAACAACTCACAATTCTCTCTTTTTACCCCTGCAGGTCCCTTCCAAATGCAACTAAACCAGATTAGATCCAAAGATTAAAAGGACAGAACGCGGATTTAAGGCCACGATAAAAGCCTTGTACCGTCAGTGTAAGATTGCACGACAATGACGCAGTTTGTGCTTGTTCAATTTGCTTTTAACCGGCTTTTCTAAGGTAGCACAAAAGCAACCTTGACGTCAGTGTCGGCCTGCTGACATGATGAATAAGCCCCTCTTACATGGAGATCTACGCAGGTCCACAGAAAACATGAGTGATAAAGGTTTTAGACGACACATAATGGAATACAGTTTAATACAGGGGGCATCTAGAGAAAAATACTGAAAGAAAAGCCGTGGAAAGCGTGCGTTAGCCCTCGGCAGAACCGTAAGCCTGTAAACTTGCAGAACTTTAACCGAGAAGGAATCAAAGTTTAGAGAGCGAGTTCTCTGGTGGCCCATGCTGGCTGCCTGTCTGCCATCCCAGCTGGCAGGAGATGAGTCACTGAAATTCAAATGCAATAAAGCCAACATGGCAGACATAAAAGCCTGGCCGCGGTGCCCCCCAATCACATGACTGAAGCTTCATAAATCACAGAGCTGCTATTGTCCAAACGGTTGCTCTGAGCTCCTTTAAGTAATTCCATTACATGGATGTTTCCTGTAATATTAGTGAGAAGACCCTGGAATGACTACATGCAGTTATACCTTGGGCAACGTGGGCTCTGGTTTGATTGTATTCCTGTCAGTGCTTTGTTATCCAGCCTTAAACTGGAGTGTCTTATAGGAGACCTTATAAAATAAAGCCATTATGATAAATCCAGCACCTGTTGTTTTCTGTGATACACTGAGTACACTGCTCTTCACATGCATAGTCTCCATAGCCACCAGCTGCTGCAATCAGCAAACAATACTACACAGAAATCTTACACACTTAGCAGTAACTCCCTGAACGCCAAGCTAATGTGCTGCACATTGCCAATATTTACAACCAGAGCAACATCTGCCACGAAAGCGCTTCACTCTGACTGTTGTGGTTATTGTGATAATTGCTCGCTGGATTACATTCACTGCCAGTGTTTTTTGTCAAGTCGGGTTGGCACACCGAGCAAAGAGCCTTGACACCAGCGACAAGTCCTGCATCTCAAATGCCGCTAGACGTTAGCGAAGACATAATGGATTTGTTCGCACTCGACCAAAGCCAAAGTCTTCCCACAACCTTACAGCTGCTCCTGTCAATATTTTACATCAACAGTGACTTTATAATTGTGATTCAATGTCAACACCATGTCAAAGCACCGAGGAGCTAAAAGAGGGAATATCAGACCCGGATTTACCGTTTGACCTGAAGCACGAGTGCATATCCATCCACTGCATATGTAAGCAACAACACATCCTCATGTCAAATGGCTGAATAGGTCTAATTCCAGCATACCATCCATCCCCAGCCTTCTCCCTGTACAGACATTTTGCTCTTCACATTACTTCACTTCCTCCTTTGCAGCCGTAATATTTACAACAACAGCTAGAGGTCGCCACCCATCGAAAAAACATAAATATGGGTTTGTAATAAGCTACTTTCTTAGCCCACCTATCTGATTGTATTTCTGTTTAGGACAGGCTGGTCGTCAAGTGTTTGCTAGTACATCTGCCATAACAGTTTTATGTGGTGATAAGTCATTAATGTTGTGTTTACAGCTTGTTGTGCTGCCCCATAAAAACATATCAATAAAATTGGATTTTATCACGTGCTTTGATCTGCCTTTGAAGCAGTGATGCTTTTACCCAAAATTATTCTCAATAAGTCAGCTACAATATGAAAAGCATGACTGAACACACCCATGAAGACCGTGATGCACTGGAGAAACCCTTTCGCCAATATTCAGTGTAATGTAACAGACACACAAGCGTTGATTGTGAAATGACCTCTTCCCAGCTGTGCTCTCAGCTATAATGCTCCACAGTGCAGCTACTTAACATTCACTGATAGCCGGCCTCATGTAGCAGAGACCTGCTAGCCCGGTGCCCTTTGTAGACTCTCTATTGTAATTCACCGGTTAAGCCACAGTTTAATACTGGCCTGCTGCCCAGCTATCCAGCCAGGTCTGCCCAGGTTGTTGTGCCGCACCACAACATTGTGTCTGATTGACGTGAGGATTATTTATACCTTAATCCCCGCAGCCATCCCTAATGACTCTCCACCTCTTTCTCTCCTGCCCTCCCTTCTCCTCGCCAGCTGGTGAGGCGTCTGTCAGTCTATCCGACTCTCTGATACCTTTTCATAACAGCCGCCCGTCTTCCGTACTGCTGAGGACGTCTGAGGCGCAGACAGTTAAAAAGACGATAAGGAGAATGACGGCCGGGCTGATTAAAAGAGAAAAGGAGAAAGGGAGAGGGACGGAACAATAGTGGCAGAAAATAATCGTAGTGTGAGTGTGACAGCAGGTGAAAGGGGAGATGGAGCGCTGCATCTGAGGAGGGAGATCATGAGAGAAAGAGAAAGAGCAGAGAGATGGACTGATGAAGACCTGAAAGAGACAGGAAATGGATTTATATTCACCACTCATTTTGCGCTCCGTTTGACTTTTGGAAGGGAAGCAGATGTGCCTCTGTGCACACGGCAGCCTCTATAGTCGCACAGTGATTCAGAGACTCGCAGATGAATATGGAACAAGCCCAGTTCGCCACATTAGCAGGCTCATTTCCCACAGAGAGACAGACATTCAGTCTATCCGTCACTTCTGCACAACTCTGAAAGGGGAGGGAGGGGTTGAGAGAGAATGAGAAACGTAATGACAGCGGCTGAATGACAGAGTGGGGAGAACAAAACTCTGTGGCGAGCTTCTGATGCTCACATCGCCACGCTTTACGGAGATGCCGGAAATAATGTGATCATCTGCATGGAAGAGAGTCTCTGGGATACACGGGTCATGCATTGTGAACAGTGGGGACGGTGTTCAAATGTTACAGAGGGGAATGACTGGGTTGTTTATCGACAGTGTCACTTCTCCTACAAATAATGCTCGATGCCTCTTTCAGCACCCCAGATCTGTCGTTGCATGGAAACAGAGCAAATAACTGCTGCCGCCAGATTACTACCTAGGAAGCATAAGACAGATGGCAAAACACAAGAGGTGGCCAAGATAACACCTCTTTAAAGTTTAAAAATACAGCAGTACACTGCAGTACAAGGCAGACTGATAGCTGGCTAAACGGTTTTATAATGATTTCATAAACCAAATTAGTTTAGATAGCAAGTATGGTAAAATGTTTCATTCTTTCATTTTGACTGTGTTCTTGTAGTGCCTTTGTTTCAAGTGTGTTTCAATGGTTTTCCAGTTTTCCTATTTAAATCTTTATGACATTTAAATGTTTACTTGTAACTCTCAGATCAGCCTCAGACACGGTGGACCACCATGTCTAAGGCCTTAATGCCTCCACTTTTCCTGCTCCTCCTCTTTCTGGTGTCCCTCAAGGGTCTATTCTGGTTTCGCTCTTATTTACTGTATACCTGCTACACCCAGTGCAAATCATAATACATATCTGCCAATGTTAGGTTATGAAAAAGAGTGCGATTTTATGGGATTTTACTTGGCATTTCTTTGGTTTATAATCATCCAAACATCTCACTAACCTCAAAGTGTTTAGATGACTGTTACAAATAGGAATGCACCAATCTCGATTTCTCTGTCCTGAACAGTTTTGATACCTCAACTTTTCGCTGATCTAAAGTAACGATCTGATACCAGTGTTGATTTTCCCCAGAGTTAACATCTGTGAACCTCACTGTGTAGAATTCACTGAAGTCGTTTTGACACGAGGTTGAACGAGGCCAGGATTTGCTGTAGCACTGAAATCTGAGTTGGCAGCCCACCATGAATGACTATGGTAGCAAAGACACTGCATTTTTCTCATGTCTGCCGCGAGGGAGCTCTACATAAAACACAACTTAAGATGTGAGTAGCGTGGGATCACTTGAGCTGCTGACTTTAGTGCTAAGCAACCGCCACTGATATTGAAAATCTAGGAGATTTTTCTGGGTTTTAACATTATTAGAGACATTTGGGATAAATTCAGTACACAACTCAATACAATTTATAACCAAATATTGGTTGTTTTTAGACATTTTAATGAAGAAATGTTACATACCCAGTCTGCTTCTTGCACCTGCAGGAGCAAGACTCTACACCACCTCTACTCCTGATTTCCAAATGAACAATTAAATCCTGTTCTCTCCTAATTATTCAAGAAGAAGTGGTGAAGAGGATGCAGCAGGAGTGAGATGCAGGAAACCCCAGATGCTGCTTGCAGCATGAACACCCTGGAGCATTCGGCCATAATGCAGATACATTGAAGCAGAAGGTAGCCCCGGTGCAGAGATGGAGTTAGGGCTGTATAAATACTCAATGCAGCAAAAAACAATAGAGCTATTCAATGCGTCACATAGTGTGTAATGTACAGTTACACCAGCAAGATACCTTATGCAGCAAATACAGGCAAGAGAGCAATCCAGCTGGCTGCCCAATGCAGCAGCGAGCATCAAACAGGGACACACACACACACACACACACACAGAGAAAATATATACGCAACAACACATTCCCACAGATTTACACACTCTTTTTGGTCACTTACATAGAGATGCTCACACATAGACAGCAGGTATATGCAGACCGACACACAGATATACACTCGCAAACTGACTCTATCTCACACACACATAACCAACTCCTATAGAAGCAGCAGCTTGCACCTGAAAGAATAACTATACTGCTGACACGCCAACATCAGCTGTCTGTGCGAGGGAGGGAGGAGAGGAGGGGGGAGACACGGTGGGAATGATGGAAGAGAAAAACAGTGTTTTGTCAACAAAACAAGTGATTGTCAGTCAGTGAAAGATTTCATTCTTACACATTCAGATGACAGGTTTTAAGATAAAACTGGTGGAAAATTCTCATGAGATCTTTGCAAGATTCTTCTGTTTTGCATTTGTTTTTCAAGTGTAACACAAATTTTTTCATTACAAATGAAAATCAGCTCAACAATTTGAGTGCGAAGTTGAATCTTTAAAAAAAACTAATGTCCATGAATTTTTAGGTATTTAAAGTATTTATATTCCCCTGTTGCCTTAAAAACAGCATGCATTTGAGCTGGCATGGACTCCACAAGTTTGAGCAAAAACAAAAAAAGAAAAACTTGGATTCATCAGAAAACAGGACTTCGCTGTGAAAAGCTGGTATTTTGTAGCCCACCCTAAGCGTCTGGCCTGGTTTCATCTCCTGAGGAGCAGTTCACAAACGGCTACTCGTCCTCTGAGACCACGACAAGACCGCCTCTTCTGACAGCACTTTTTGCTAATTGGAGTCTTGAGTTCTTAATTTAGCAAATTCTATGTCTGTGATGAAGTTCCTATCACCCAGGGGAATTCAGCTTGATGCATTGATCTTCTCTGGTCTGCCTGATTGTGCTTTGGATTTAACTGATCCAGTTTCAGCAGCGCAGTCGACAGGAAGAAATGGCAGTTAACATTTCTGCAACTTATCTGTGACATTACTGCAGATAATAAACCTAACAAATGGACGACCATAGTCTGAGTGAGACCATTTCTATCCGTGAGCGTTGGGACCAGTTTTAACTTATCTGTGGTATTGCAGAAGCATACTTGGCTAACATTTATTCTGGCCATTGGGTGAAGTTTCAGCATTACTTGTACGTTTTTAGTTCAGCCATTATTTGATGTTGAGAAAGCCCATCTTTGCTTGGAACAACAATTTGAATTCTGATTCTCAAACGTATGATTATTCCCAAGTTTACATGACAATATTTGAGATTTTGATAAAAGACTTTTGGACACCAATTCACACAAATAAGTATAATATAATTAATAAATACAGTTTAAAGGTACAATACATAAGAAATTTGAATGTGAAAGACAGTTGTGACATTATGACGTTGCAGATAAATACATACTGTTGTTAGCATGCTAACCAGCTAGCCCTGACCATTCCTGACTGAAGCTCCTGTGCGAGTGGTGTAAACAACAACATGTCTGTGGTTCTCCAAAACTCCCACTTCTGACCTTAACTGCAGCTAGCCTGCTGATTATAGCTGAAGTTAGCAGCAGTTAGCGGCTACTTCGGCGATATGCTGCCCCCTTATTTGCTGTATGAGTGTAAATTTGACAGGTGATCAGTTCTTACATACTGCACCTTTTGTCTCACATTACATGTTTTTAAAATGGATAATACCAAGGGCACTCTAATGATTTGCAGAGCTTCAAATAAAGCATATTACATTATGATGATTAAAGTAAGTGTTTCAGTAAATTAGCCAGGAGCTTTTGAATATAACTGACTAATAACACACAAAAGGCCCAAGAGCACCATGATAACACTGTGCTTAAAAAAACTCACCCCCATGAAAAATCTACGCAATACTACTTTGTATTAGATTATCATTGGGTATCTGATTTTAATATTCTCCCAGTGTGTAATGAGCTCAAACTGAATTTACCGGGGTGCATTAAATGTGCCTCATGAATAAACCCGCCTCGCCTGGTGTCACTGTTACCGCTGTTAGTGCCGAGCCCACTTTAAAATAGCACAGCGCATTATATAACATTATATAACATTATATATATACACATTCACGACACTCACCAGTTAACAGCATTCACACTTGAATAATCGGTTTCAGATTTATTTATTTTTTGCTGCGCAGTGGATTTCCTCAACATATGGCAGTGATGCAGAGCTGAGCTAGAGAATGTGTCAACGCTTTACATGTCACTACTCTCCACCTCCGGCACACACACACTCACACACCCACGCACACCTGTCTGCTGTGTTCAGTATGTTACTGCTCAGAAGCATGTAGGATAAGAGACGCACAGCTGCTGTTACCAATCCCACAACATAATAACAGACATTACTTCTTGCCTCAACATATGGCTGTGAGTCAGAGCCAGGGGAGCTGTGCTATATGCCAACTCTGACATGTAGGACAGCGAACATCAGCACAACATTTGTTCATGTTTAACAAGGAGGCGGTGGTAGCCCGGAGTGTAGGCAAGCTGGTGTTTAAAATTTTCTGGGACCACCTACGCTAACGGCTTTGTCGAGGAAAAGTGAAGGAACGGAGCTCTAAACTAACTTTTACATCCGGCCGCCGGAGTGCCATTCTGCAGGGCATTCTAACCAAAATAATCACAACATGCATAAAAGTATAGAAGAGTGGAATTACGCAGATGAAATCAAGTATAAATAAGTGAAATAACATTGTTTTCTTTGCAAGAGAACACCACACAGCAACTTTGATGCCATAGTTATGTCACTTTGTCCTCTTTAAGTTTGGTAGCTAAATAACTGCAAATGCATCAAAATTCCAAAATTTGCCTCATGATTCCCCCACAAAAAATACAATTGTATGTCTGGTTGGAGTTTTGATTCACAGTGTTGTACTGTTGAAATAGCTGGTGAGAGACTTTCTGCACGCTGGTGTCCAACTGCATACAGTCAGTGCCTTTTTTTTTTCTCACCCCTAATCCTCAAACATCCTGATTCCACCGCTGGTTGAGTACTTCCTTTAAAAATACTACTTTGCAATAATCTTTGCTTCCTGTCCATTAATTCAGATCATAATGTTTGAACAATGATTGGTTGCACAGTATGAGTTTACAAAGTCTGGCAGGCCAGCAAGGTTTAAGGAATTAATCCTTATTAGAACTTTATGCAAAGTAATTGTCCTTTACACTTGTACTACTGCTTTAGAAGTGAAATATCACCTCATTATCTCCTTAAATTTGTAACTGATACCTATTCATTTTAAAGTAAAATTTAGTCTCGTTCCCAACTCGTCAAAAAGGGATGCTTTGGGATTGTAGGACATATGAGACTCAAATATTAACTTTTCTTACAAATAGCACCTTTAAATCAAGCCAACAGTAACAGGCCATTCCTGGTCCATTAGAAAAATTCCCTTTAATGGCAACAGAGTGTTGACTGACAGGGTGGTTAGTAGTCACAAACTGAGTTCTGATTTTTGGGGATGAACTGTTCTTTTATCAGTCTACTTTTGTTTCTTGCCAAATCAATCCACTGATTGAAATCTCAGCAGTTCCTTTTTAGAAACCTTTCCTCGTTGGTGTAAAATCCTTCTTGGTAATAAATCTGTTTCTGCTTCTGATTCTGAATAAAAGCCATGCTGCTCTGCTAGACTTAAGATCATACAGAGGGTTCTTTCCCTGAAATGAAAAAATGTTGATTCCCTTTCCCTTCCTTCTGGGTAACTCTGGGCAGGAAAGTTACAAATCATATCATGGTTGAACTAAATTCTTCATATAGGTGCAAAAAAGAAAGCAAAACATAAAAAATCTGATTTATTGCATTTTTACCGGGCAGCAGCAGCGTTATGCTTGGCGACAAGGCTGACCCAGGAGAGCAAAGCTAAGCTAGCAGACATGTCAACCAGAGGAGGCTGCGGCTCTATCAGTAATCTCTCCTGACACATAAAGGCCTTCCGCCACGCTCAGGAATACTACCCTGTGTGTACTGCTAAAGACGTTTCTGTATCTCCTGAACAAGAGAAGAAAAAGGGAGGGAAAGAAAAGTGTAGAGAGAAAGGAGAGAGGAAGACGGCGGTGAGCTGAGAGGAAGATGGGTGTTCCACTCTCCGGGCTCAGTTCTGCCTTAATGCTGATGTTTATTGGAACTGTCAGGGCCCGAAACCTCCCGCTGCACAGCGGCACACACCCAGAGACGTATCCACACACACCTAAACACTCTCGCACAGCATGCACATACACCTCCGCACATATAAACACATCAATACTTGAACGCGAGAATGCATGTCTAATGTATACGTATCTGGCTCACACACACTCGCATAGACACGGAGACAAAAGGAAAACAGAGGACGGTGGCACACACCAGAGACAACACTACTTCTCATGCCAGTGTACCGAAAGGAAACGAATGCCACTGGTCTAGAAAATAACAGTAAACACAGCCGGCCCTCGGTCAGCATTTCAATATGGATGAACACAGAACAGAAAGAATGGGGGAGATGAGGTTGTGGGTTTGATTCATCTCTGATATTCAGCTGAGGGTGGAGCTTGTTTCTCTGGGTGCAATAAATCTAACCACATCTAAAGATGGAAAGAAAGAAAAAAAAAGATTGTTATCAGCATAAATGAATTACAGTTAATATTCATAACTGTGAGCTGTCGAGAAAAACAACAACATTTAGCGTTTATTTAATTACCAGCTCATAATTTATCCATTATCACAACTGCATGTCCTCTTATCTGTCTGCCATATTGCGCCCCACTTTCACACATTTATTTCAGCTTGAATTTGTCATATTCAATTATCGTGTTGGTAAATATTATTAGAGTCAGTTAGGGACGGAAATAGAAGCAATTATTCTTCATGATGCACTTGTTTTATATCACTAATTTTAAACGATATTCTCGCATTGTTCGTCGGACACCCATTTAATTCTGCTTACGGCGACGATGATGAGGGATAATGACAAAGTTTGGTTATCAAAAAAAAAAAAATTCCAATCTCGCAATGTAAAAGAAAGAGAAAAAAAATGGTGGATCTGTCTGTTCATCCAGATCGATACCAAAAATGAATGGGGTCTATTCTGGGCCGAGACACATCCTCCATTAACATTTCGTGGCAATCTGTTCAGTAGTGTTTGTGTAATCATGTCCACAAACCAACAAACTAGCAAACAAATGCCTACATTACCCAAAATGCAACATTGACATTGACATCACAGGCAGTTTATCAGGTTACACACAGCTTCCTCTGTAGCCGCAAAGGTTTTATACTACTACTTTTTTTAACAAATGCAGTACTCCTCTCAAAGACTTGTAAACAAACTTTGAAGGTGCATTATGTAGTTTTGGGGAAGACATTTTAAACAGAAGACAAAGATCTTTGTTAGCTGATTATTTATGTCCAAATAAACTAAATAAATATACTCTTTTTGTTTTCATGAATGAATACACAAACTGACCTTAAAGGACGACACAATTTCATACTGTTTTACTTTGTATGATTTGGTGGACCCTGCCACCTTTTTTGCTTCAAACAGTGTTCTGGGGACCATATTTTAGCTCTCCACACAGCTTGTTTATTCAGTTATTGAAAAAATAAATATGTCTGGGTTTGTCTTATTGCCTCATTTATATTGTAAATATAAAAAATCTGAGTTTGGATTTCTTCTAAAATTGGTGGAGTTACCCTTTAATTCTATAACATATAGGTTTTTATAAAAAGGCCTTTGGGAGTCTTCTGGAGGACTTCTTTTTTGTAAACTATGTATGAAAACTCACGCACACACACACACACACACACACACACTGTTGTGACATGTACTATGTCTGCTTTTCTATACAGTGACATAAAAAATGAGACACAAGCTCCCACTGTGACTTTACATACATCATTTACAGACATAAAGCATTTTTCCTACCAGCTCCCCCCCTCCTCCTCTTCCTCCTCCTCCTCCGGGGTGAAATCAGTACAGTCTCCTGTCCCAGAACCAATTTAACGCCTCTGCGTGGTGCAACATGTGCCTATCTGGTCAACTGCTACTTGCCATCAGCCAGCTCGTCTCTTCATTATACAAAAGAGCCATAGAAACACCTAAATGTATATGCAAATGGCTCACTTTAGACCCATGACATTCATGGATACACACAGTGCACCGCATGGAAATACAGTATAAGACAATGTAGACGCATGCCTTCAGGCAAAGACACTGACACACACACACACACACAAGCAGAAATACACACTCAAGAGTATGTACAACATAAACACACACACGCATGCCGACACTCATGAGCATGCAGGCCTCGTTTTCCAGCTTTGATACTAACTGCTCGACATCCGAACGCTCCATGAATAAACCAATAAACAGCAGAAGAGAGAGGGGGCAATAAAATGGAGTGAGGAAGAGGAGCTGTAGAAAGAGAGAGAGAGAGAGAGAGAGAGAGAGAGAGAGAGAGATAGAGCGAGAAGAGAGAGGTGAAGCAGCGAGTGTGAGCAGTGAGAGAGATGTTGAGGAGCGGAGCCCTGACATCACTCGTCTCCGTCGGTTTTCGGAGCCGAGACAGCTGGACAGACTGCTTATGCAGCAATACCCTTCTGTGTCGGACTCTCTTCTCTTTTCTCCCAAAACACACGCACACACACACACACACACTTTCTCACGCGCACACAAACACACACACACCGTCTGCTGTCTGCTTCTCCCCACCTCACCCCACAACCCATCCTCCTCCTCCTCCTCCTCTTCCTCTTCCTCCTCCTCCTTGCTTATCCACACCTCGTCCACCTCCTTTTAAAACGCCTCTCGCTTCCCTTCTCTCTATTCCCAACTTGTCCTGTCTACTGTTTGCCTGTCTCCCTCTTCTCCTCCTCCCCCCCACCTCTCCTCCTCACCCCTTCTATTTACACTCTCGTTCCCCTTTCCCCCTCTTCACTCAATCTCACCTCTGTCTCAGCATCTCCCTGTTCTCTCATATTCCCTCTTCACCCCTCTCTCCTGCCTTGTTTTTCCTGTCTTATTGACTCCCTGCCTCTCTCCCCCTGCTGCTCTCCCCCTCCTCAAACCCACCCACCCACCCACAGCACCTCTCGTCTGACTCGACTCTCTTTTTCATCTGCAGTAGATGTCTCTCTTCCTGTTCTCGGAAGAGAAGGAGGATGAGGAGGGAGCCCAGGTGGCCCCGCTGCACCATTCCTCCATCTGTAGGTAGAGTGGGGGGAAAAAAATCCATACACACCAACAAAGACACTCAAGTCACCTTTCATTACACACACTGTGATGTCATCAGGTTGATTTACATGTACAGTGCATGCTGGGTAGGAAAATGATTGATAAAAATGCCAGAATAAGAAATAGATAAATATACCTAATTTTGAAAATTAATGTAGGCATTAATTAATAAAATATTACATAAATGTATACTTTTGCTTTAATTAGCCTCTGTATGTTTATTTTCGTATTAATTCAACTATTTATTTACCTTCCCTTTTAATTTTCCATTGTATTTATTAATTCATTCACTTCAAAATTTATTGTTACACATTTCTTACACCTTTGCTTTATTGTCACGTCATTCAAACCGTTTTTTTTATTATATTTAATGTCATTTTTAGTGCATATAATGGCATAATTATTTATTTATGGAGACAAATTTGAAGAAATTCCCCCAAGGCGTTCCTGGGATATGGCTTTCACAAGAATGGGATGCTATGAGGTCACAGTGACTTTGACCTTTGCCAACAACATCTACAGTTCATCCTCGAGTCCAAGAGGAATTTGGCGCCAAATGTGAAGAATTTATTTACCTTACTGTGATGATTTCCTAACACACATTAACCCTCTGTTTATTTTAGTAACCATAATGATGAATGGTCACCTCTTCTTCTTTTTTTCCTTCTTCTACAACACTTCATAATGCATCTAAAGTACTCAGTGGCATGCGTGCATATTCCTGTGTGTCTGTTGTGGTTGAGAAGGGTTTTTTTTTTTTTTTTTTTTGCTTTCTGTCTTTACTTTTTAATTTTCATGTAAAGCACACTGGATGTTCCCTGGCGCAGTCTGCCTCGCCTCCCTCCCTGAACTCGTCCATCTGGACAGCTACGGGTCACGACTGTGACCCGCAATCTGGGAATTTCTCGCATCTGCCGCAGAATGGAAATCAGTTTAGGTTCGACACAGTGTATCTAAAAGTAAACTCATGAAACACAGCAGTGGATGGCACAGAGCTGTCGACTTCTCCGTTAGTTGAACTATGAGACAATCACCCCAAAAAAACTTTCTGCACTTCTTCAAAGCTGCTTAGCTTAGTTTTTTTTTTCTTTTTTGGGGGGGGGGGGATTCTGAAACTGTTTCAGATGTGGAGAAAGTTAGTGAGAGACTGTACTGAGTGAGGTGTTTTGAGGACTGAATGCTTGAATACTACTTGGAAAAGCAGCTGCAGCGTTTGTGTTCGGGCGTGCTACCCTTCCCCTCCCACCTTTTCCACAAATACAAAGGATATTTCTGGTACACTATTGGTTTACTTCGGCTTTGTGTGTCTGCAGGTGTGTGGTTGTTGTTTTTTTTCCTCTCTGGATAAGGGCAGATATTCAAATAAAATTACCAACAGTTTGCAAATGAAGCAGGTTTTATTCCGAGGTGAGATATCCAGCATTTGAATAGAAGTCCTGGCTGCTTTTCTCAAAAATAATTGCTTGCATGAGAGTAAACCACATCAGGTGACACACTTTTGGAGTCGTGAGTAGCGCTGATACCATTTCCTCTAAAAAGCTATTTTATTACTCGAATGAAAAATAAATAAATCATTTTTCATTTGTTTTTCTTTATGTGGTCTTATTTTAAAATAAAAGGATTTAACAGTTTTTCATATTAATACTTCCCAACCACAAGTCATCGTCCTTGGACAGCAGCTGATCCAGATTCTGATCCACTGGTTTTTGTGCACTCAGCTAAATCTGCCGCCTTGAGCTTCTGACGCTTTCCTCCTCCTCTCTGAAGATTTTCTACCCTGTCAGATCTCAGGGTAGGAGATGACCTTGGGTTTGTCATTGAAATCCGCTTACAAAGTCAGGCGGATACAATGGATTTTACTGGTGGCTGCTGCTGCTGCTGCTGCTGCTTAGTGGTCCAACCATGCTGCCGGTGACCTTCAGAAGTCTTGAGACTGTCCTCTCCAAGAAAAATGACAGCATCAGTAGAAGATGTGCATGGCTGGGCAAAAGAGTAAAAGTCAACAAGCTGAGGGAACGTCTTGCTTGAATTTCACATCACTGCCGTTTCCCATGGTTTGACTCGAGTTAGTCTTCTGGTGGTGCGATGTTTGTTTTTGTGTCCGACCTCTGAAAGCTATCACAGGGAAGTTTCGTTGTTTTGTGGAAATCTGACAGTCGCTTCAGACAAATGATGACAACGGTGAAACAAATTGAACTTTGTTTCCATGCTGTACCACCAGACTTTAGAGCAACCTTATTTTTTTTTAAATATCAAACCTGGATATGTCAGAAAAACTGATCTGGTGACAGACATAAAGAAAACCTATTAATTACTCAGCAATAGCCCATCTTCTTGCTGATGGTCTTGATTGTGTACTGTATGTTGGTCTTATAGAAGCATTAGTACTTCGTAAGTTAATTGTAATACGTTTAACTGGAAAAAGAGCTATAATAAACATGGATCACAAAGAAATCCCAATATTTAGGATACAATAGATAGTATTCAATTAACAACAATCTTAAAAACAGGTATCAAATTACATGTTTCCCTTGTTGCTTCATCACACTCGCTCTCTTAACGATAATCAATATTTTTGAAGTAACAAAGACGACTATAAGTGATTGACCCACAGGGAATTTAACTTCGAACACTTCAGCTCCTCTCGCCTTTACAAAAAGTTTTAAATTCTTCCAGCTCTTTGGGTTTTACGGCCCACAAACTCACGACTTTGACTCATTGTGTTTGCTTCGCTCTCTCAGCTCTAATGGGCCTCACCTTCTGGACTACCTGCCCAGCACCAAATGGCAAACAACATTAGCAAATAGCTGGTAAACAATTAGCCCCTTCACACTGGGCAAAAAAAAAACAAAAAACAACCACCTTCACCCACTATAACATCTGGCTTTTGTCTTTGTCAACGTGAATCGGCATTCATTCCCATGTTAAATGACTCTGCAGTAGGTTATTGGCTCCAACTCAGATCTGCTGTGAAGACACAACATGCTGTTGTAGTGGATTCGGGATGTTTGAGGGGGACGTGCACAATAATAATGGAAAGGGTGCCAGTACACAGAAAGTCGTGATACATAAATAGTGGAAAAAAAAGAGGGAACGTGGGTATAGCCAGGTGGACTGGCTTATTTATGATAAGACAAGAATGAAGTTACCTTTGGCTCGTTTATACTTTCCTATTCGTCTCTGTCAAGCAGTGCCCGACCAGCGTTGAGTTTGAAAGACAGACTGAAGTAAAATGAATTTAAAAAGTGACTACAGTCAGTGACTTCCCGAGAGAAGAGACATGTCCCACTTTAAGGGGTTCGACCCGCCTTTAAAATCCGGATATTCACGCTTGTTTTGTTGTGAAGGTGATAATAGTGGGGATTGTAAGAGTTAAAGAATCTGACATTTCCCTCAGGAGTTGGTGGGGACCAAAAGCAGAGCTCGAATGTGACTGCCGGACTTGTATTTGCCAACATGAATGCAAATAAATTCTACTGTTAGTTCATCCGTTTGTTCACCATATCAACTTAAAAAGGTATCGCTTGCAAGAGTTGTGCTGACAGCTTCTTTCAGCTCCTAAATGTGCAGCATCAGAATCAGTTAACGCTGATATTAATGAAGTGTGCTGTATTGGTTGATCACAGTAGAAGCAACAGCTAACAGAAATATCAGAAATAAAAATGGAAATGAGAGAAATATTCAGCAGGCGGCTGGTGATAAAAAAGAAAAAAAGGACTCTCACAGTAGCTTTATAGGTGCTGCTGCTCTGCCTCATGTTAAACCCCACACCGACCGTCTTCAGGTAAATCAGTTCAGACACGCCAATCTTTTACCCCATGTCACCGACTCGTGCTGTATGTGAGGTTATGCTGACATAAGGGGGGGAACGCATTACCTTTACGCTACGCGTTGTCCAACTCTATTATGTAAATAGCTTGCTCCTTTCTTTGCTACAGCCTCGGACGTCAGCATGTGTGTGTGAGAGCACATGGCTGCAGGCCGGGCCGCTGTATATTCACATTTACATTTTATCTTGTCATTTCGGATTTGTCATAAATCCACCTGCAGAATGAGTTGTTCCCGCACCGCCGCCGCAGCACGTGCTGTTTCGCCTGAGTGTAATTGCGGCGAGCACGCAAGGACATTTGGAACGATTACGGGGGACGAAGGACATAAACAGTGGCTCAACATATTGATGGCTCCCACTGGAGACATGTGTGCCATATGTCACGCTACCACACCTGATTAACCACTCCTATAGCTGATTAACTACTCCTCTCCTTTTTTTTTTTTTTTGTTCCGCCTAATGCCGTTTTTGTTGTCTCATTCAGGACACAAGCAAAGTCCCCAGCTCAGGTAGGATTCCTGTTGTTCTCTCCCTCTCTTTTTTTTCCCCATGTCCCTCGCTTTCTTTCCTTTCACCGCAGTGCGAAGACGTCCGTGCAGCTGCGGGAATTTTTAATGAAGGCAGCTTTGGATAATACGGCCTCACCCAGGGGACCGCTTGTTTGGAAATAATTATCTCTTACAGCTGGCGGAGAGAGGGAGACAGTAAAAGAAAGAGAGGGGGGAAAAAAGAGGGAAAGACGAGTGGCGCAGGGAGAAGAGACACAAAGAAGGGAACGAAAGGTGTCTTCATCCGACTGTGGAGCTGCGACTCCGCTCTGCACGGTTATTAATATCCAGTATTTACCGTGAGCAACTACATCCACTCGTTTTTTTGTTTTTTTTCCCCCTGCTCCTGAGTTTAAAAGCTTTAATGGAAGTAGAGCATGGCTAAATTCAGCCGCATCCGAGCACAAAAAGATGGGATGATGAACAAAAAACAATCACAGAAGGAGGATTTGGGATTAAATTAGAGAAACGCTGCAGTTGTGTGTCGACAAGCTGAATAGGTTTTATCTTGATGCGGCCTTTCTGCGCAGCTGCTTATTATATTTAACCCTCCTGACTTCTGCGCGAGTGATAGCACGCTACATTTGCTTTATCTATTGTCAGTTGCCAAATACAAATACAGCCGCAGCACGCTGCATCAGTCCCCCGCCGCTGTCGCCTGTTCCCTAAATCATCCACGCGCACGTATACACACACTCATGTATACGCACACTGATGCAATCGCACGCCAATACCCAGACATGTTCCCGCCCTTCCCCTCTTTACATTCCATTTCCTTCAACCCTGTTTTTTTTTTCCCCCGGTTTTCTCTTTCATCTTTACTTCCTCCTTCGCTTTTTCCGGGGGCCCCGTCCGTCTTTTTTTCCGGGAGCCTTATAATGCTGATAAAGCCAATAAAGAGCCTTCCGGTGAGACGGGTCAATGCTACGGTTTCATCTCTGCACAAAAGACACCTTCAAACGCAGAGCGGGGAGGAGAGGGGAGGTCAGAGGGGAGGAGGGGGAAAAGGCAGAGGAGGAGGGGGATGAAGGGAAAGGAGGTAGAGGAGAATATTGAAGGAAAGGATGAGTGATAACAAGCGATAAAGCCAAGGACGGGAGGGGGAAAAGACAAAATGGCAGGACGACGGGAGCAGGTGGATAAAGACGTGATTATGATAAACCAACAGCATGTGTACACAAGGCTCGCTCCCCCCCCCCCCCGGTGCATCATCTCTTCGCTGTGACCGGCCACTAATTTATGACATGATAGCGTCGGCCGTGTGCCTGAGAGGCGCACATAAATCTAACCTCATCACTGTTAAACACAAGGGCACGCCAAGGAGACCGCCTTCAATACACTGCAAAAAAATAGAAAATGTTTAAAAAAAAAATGTCCTCCTCAACAAGTCATTTCATCTGATGTCTGGAGATCTGGTGTTTCTCCAGACTAATGATGAATTCTGCCAGTGGGCTGGTGGAAAATGTACTTATTCCCAGCTCGGTTTCTGTTTTCTTTTATGGTTTTGTTTTCTGTTAGAAATGTGTCGGCATGTTTAAAGGATCCTCTAATGATCATCCACTAATGAAAGTGACACCTCATTAAAATGATTTATCCATGAATTTCTTTCTTTCTTTCCGTCTTTTTTTTCTTTCTGCCCCTCTTTCTTTTTCATATTAAAAACAATCAGTCAATCAATGTCTTTCAAGCAAATTAAGAACGATTTTCTGGTTTCCAGCTTTTTAAACGTGAGGATTTGATTAATACATTCGTCATATATGATTGACTTAACATTCTGTTGTCGTGTTTGGGACATTTTGTCTTTGGGTATGTCACCTTGGGCTATAAAGGGGAAACTATAATTAGTATTCTTTTCTACTTTTTGGCACTTTACAAACAAATAAATTGGTTAATCAAGAAAATCATTGACATGCTAATCAATAATGAAAATAATCATCAGTTCCAGTTAGTCCTGGGTGATAAAAATGTCGATATCTTCCAGCAACAGACGCTTCATCAATAGCAATAAGGGAACCATTCACCATTCAGCACATTACCAGCATGCAGGTCATCACAGTTAGAGGTGAGAAGACCATCAAGTCAGTGACCGCAGTTCATATCTGTGTTTCAGCATTTGTAAGTGTGAAACTACTGGATGTTTTGACGAGGGACCTCAGTGTTTCAACATTCATGAGCACGACGTTACTTTGTTATTCCATACGAGACCTCTGGGCACTTTCCACCGTGTTCGTGGCATCACAAAAATACCGTAATGTTCGGACTATAGGGAGCACCCAAATATAAGCCGCACCAACTAATTTTTAAAAGAAAAAAAAAATTGTACATATATAGGCCGCACTTGTCTATAAGCCACAGGTGTCCATGATGTAACATGAGATATTTACACAGAAAGATTTTTTTGATTTTTAATTAAAGGAGTCATCACCCGGAAATCGCAATTTCTCTCGTTAAATCATGCATATTGCTGTTGGACCTCTGTTGAAACTTGCCTGAAAAGCTGGAGTCTGAAAGTGGCTTATTTTTTTCGCTTTGGCTCTTTTTCCGAACAGGAATAGCGCACAATAGTGCGCGTTCCTAAAGCACGAGATTTTGACTCTGCTCCTGTGGTGACGTTACCACAGGAGGCTACTTGCATAAACATCGGCTCACAGCCGTCCTCAGCCAGAGTGAGCACGCCGAATCTGCTTATTTCTCTGTCATTTTCACGCCATACATCGTGACCACCAGCATTAAAACTCAGGTCTTACATGTAAAACACGAGTGTGAAAAGTAAGACGGAAAAAAAAGAATTTACCATTCAGAGACGTCCTGCTGTAAACGTGTCTCTTCCACCGTCTCTGCCTCTTCACTCTCCCGTTCGGTTTCCGACTCCGGCTCGTACATAAATGCCTGAATTCCGTAAGGTTCGTCATTTAGTGTGTGCGCCATGACAATGCTTTTTTCCGAACAGTGCCTGTTACACGGCAGTAACACAGCAGTAAAACGGCTGGTTATGCCAAGCTTACATGCAGCAGCTCTATTTCCTTCTTCGACAGCCAGATCAATTGCCTTTAACTCAAAAGCTGCATCATATGCATTTCTTCGTGTGCTTTCCATGATGAGGGAGTGTGCATGCGCAAAATGACTGTTCAAAACCCAATCAAACTAGCGTCTTCCTCTGTGCATTATCTCTTCCACCTGTCTGTCTCGCTCTTGCGCTTCCTGCTAGAGCGCCCCCTGGAGGCCGTTAGCCCGTAAAAATCTATAGATCAGCCGCATCATTGTTTAGGCCGCAGGGTTCAAAGCGTGTGAAAAAAGTAGCGGCTTATAGTCCGGAAATTACGGTATTTGTGACGAGAAGTTGGGACAACCTCAACCTCATCTTTCGTGGCAACATTTGCAGGTGTTCTAAGACAAAACGTTATCTTTACCTTAAACCTTACCAAGTGGTTTTTCTGCCTAAACCTAACTGGAGCATAAGCAAACCATGCCGTAGGATAAAATTGAAAATTTGACCTAAAGAAACAAGAAGCTGCAACATAAAAAAAGTTTCAACATATCCTTAGTTTGCAGAAACACCAACCACCAACGTTAAAGTAAGGAGGTTAAATTCCACCTTTTATTTTCAGTTTCATTAAATAAAATAAATGATCATCTATATTGCCTGAAATGAAGTATTTTATCATGATACATTTTTCAGCCATATCGCCCAGCCTCAGATGCAGTCTGTGATGCAAAGGCAGGACATCTGATTAAGTCGCTCAAAAGGAAGGATCTTTTTTTTTGCACTACAGAGACCTGGATAAGAAGGATATCTGATAGGAAGGAGAACAGAAGGACTCAGGTCAGAAAATGAAATCTGTCTTTAATGCCATGATGTTTTTTGACCTTACAGGCATAAAGACGGACCGGGACACCAGGGGGAGACGGCAACATTGGCACGCCGAGATAAACAGGCGAATAAATAGACACTTAAGACAAAAAAGACAAAGCGAGGCTCTTTGACGGACAGGAACACAGCGGCACCAAGGTTACCCGGTCTTGGCAAGGCATTGAGATCAGACCAAGGAGGGGAAGACAAAGTGGATTATGGGAACGGGAGAGATCAGTTGGCCTGATAAGCTTATTGTCCTCCCCTTCAGTGCGGTACGCCCTGCGCCGCAGCAGGAAGCCGGCAAAGGCAAAGCCAGAGGCGCTACACTCCGACACACGGCATCATATCACAAGGAATTATTGATTCATCTACATAAACAGGGAGGCATCGCACAAATATGCAATCACACTGCGCGCCCGGCACGAACACACACCCCACAAAGTCATTCGCAGTAGATCCTGTATGTTGCAGAGACGGAGTGCAACACCACCACGGGCATCAGTGAGACTCACACTGTCAAAAAAGAAGCCTTCCACTATAGGCTCAGGGTGATTATCAGCACCATCATACTACTTGAAGGGGACTCACAATCTCAAACGTACGCCTATACGTTCCCCCCCTCGTTTCCTTTTTCCCATGATGCCATTGTATCTTCCCGCCAGCGGCTCTTGTCTATACGTTCTCCTCGCTGCGGATAATCAAAGCCTGTACTGTACCCTGTGTAATTAAATTTGCACATTAATCACTCACATACTTCTACACACGTATACGCGAACACACATACAAATGCACGTGTTCTTTGTCTCACACACACCTCACCCTCCTCCTCCTTCTCCCTTCCTCAGCCAGTCTACTGTCTCCAGAAGACGTTTGGCTTAATTTAGGGCCCCCCTAATGAAAAATGCCGCGCTGCCACATGAACGCATGCGGATTACAATTCTAAACAATCAACCGGCGTTTGCGAGAAAAAGGCTCCCAGGGGGCCCACCTCATCCCATCTAATGCAATTTCTTAGATGTTCAAGCGATAAATAAATAAATATATAAACTCCTCTCTGCGTGCGCCGTAATTAATTTAGAGCGGTGAAAATGAAATTAGGGCTGGATCGCAGGCACATGCGGAGGGGGGTGCACTTTGCATCGGGATGATGAAAGCAAAGATGGGACGCGTTCGGTGGAGTTTCATGTAACACGGGCATGTAGTCGCGTAGGTGTCAGGGAGCGTGTGAGAGGGCGAGGTCTGATTGTCGGCTCTGGAGAATAGATCCGGTGCTCGGTTCCGAGTCGGAACTGTAGAAAAACACAATTTTGCGACTTGAATCAGCGATTCTGGTGAGGAAGGCCACAAGATGTAGCTGAGCGCTTCAGAAAAAAATGCTTTCTGTCAAAGGAAAGGACAAATAAACTTTTTACTAGCATTTTCTGATGATTGCCTGTACGTTATATGAATGAGTTAAAGACGATGTGCTCTTACAGGAGGTATTTTCTAAGTGTGCAGATTGGAAGCAGTAATGTTGGTTGTCAAGTTGCGGTAGCAGCTATTATGTGTGATCTGATTTTTCACTGTCACATTTTCATTTCCCCAGACGTTCACAGCTGGCAGCCACGGCGCTGGAGCTAAGCTAATTCTCACTTGCTTATTAGAATGCTTCCTTACCGCTGTTTAATAAAAGCAATGAGGTTGGAGGCCGTGTTTTACAGTGTCGTGGTTCAGAGCTTAATTTCCCCGCGTGACGTCCGCTTGCCTTTCATACAAGAGTGCCTATCAGCGTCGGCATCATGCAGAAAAAGCCCTCGCCGATGATTTTCCGTTTGATTTACCACGGCTGATTGATGGTGTCGCCCCAAACGAGAGGGAAAATGAAAAATGTGTTTGGGTTTTTTTTTTTTCCCCCCTCGACCGTCGGGAGGAAGAGAGACGAAACTCATCCGCAGACAAACACGTTATCATCTCTTTGTATGTCATACAAGCGCTCGCTCACTCGAAACAATCCAGAAAACTCGGCGCACACACACGTAATCTGTCTTCTTCTCTGGATCAGACACACACACACACCTACATTATGTTATGCTGCGGTCTTAACGGATGGACCGAGAGGAGGGCCTCATTTGCCAAAGTGTCGGTGCTGGACCGATTGCGGCGGGGTGATGAATGGCTGATCGAGGCTCAGCAGGGGTGCAGAGGAAACAATTAGTGCCATGTTGATCTCTCCTCTTCTCCTCCGCCCTGCATCCATCCCTCATCCCCCAGTTCTCCTCCTCTGATTCTCTCGAGCGCTCTCCCAGTCAATCACTGTCTCCCTCTCCCCGTCCCATCAGCCGGACCAGTTTGCTGTCTCTCTCTCTCTCTCTCCCTGTTGCACCATCATCGCCATTAGTATTAATATGCATCTTTGGGGAAGAGGCATAAATGAATAAAGATGGAAAAGGGGGAGCAGGCGGATGAGGGTATGGCGGGAGGACAATGAAGTGCTTCGTTCGCATTATGCCAACATCATTAATGTTAGCTGCTGTCGGAGTGAGGGAGTGGCGACAGGTGATGAATAAATAGACCCGAATTAACAGGTGAAGGAGGGGGGAGGGGCGTGTTGCAGTTTCGGAAGGTTTGATGGATGTTCGGGGTTGTAATTTCCACCGGGGATGGGGAGGACATGCCCTCATTACTTTTCAAAATCCTATTTTTGCACACCCCCGCATTAGGGGAGCCAGCCGCCAATTTGGCATTATGCTTCGAGAACAATGTTGGACTCAAAAGAAGTATCAAAATCATGAAAGCAGAACCGGAGAAATCCTCTTTTTGATTCCACACTGTCTTCATACTTGTAAAAAACCGCGCCAACATTACCCACAGTGCCAATCAACCAACAACAGTTTGGTTGAAGCTGTGATTGGGAATGACGTTTTGATAACGTTGAGATTTTATTTTAAAGGTTTTTGTTGACTTAAGTAGCCTTGCCTTTGGTGCTGAAGAAGTGCAGTGTGGGATTTCCTCCAGCTTGACGTGCTTGCCACACTCAAGCAAGCGCCGAGTTTACGTCTTTGTGGACGGAGTGAAACGTTTGAGTTCAGGCTACAGCGAATCAATAGAGCTCAAATTATTTTAACTTTATTTTGAATGGTTGATGTGAAAATGTCAGTGTGTTTCATTCATCTGCTTCATGAGTGTTGACATGAAAACTGACCGCACAGTCATTGTCCTTCTAGATGCAATATCTGTAAGTCTCTCCTCTCTGTTAAATGTTATTGTGATTGAGTTGTTTTTGAATGTTAAACACTATCAAACAACCTCCTTCTCATTATCATAAAAAATAATGAAAACTAATAAAAACAATTATGACCAATTATTTTACAGCCCTGTTAGTCAAAATGATGAATAATGAAGAAGTATAAGGCAGCTTCTGCTTTGTGCTGCTTCCTCTGGAGCCACAACTCTTTTTTTTCTTTTTCACATATGCACCAGAATTCCCCAAGACTCATTTTACCACAAGTTTTGCCGCTAAAGCAAGACAAAGGTCACCCGATTTGTTTGAGGTTGTTAAAGGAAGACTGCATTATTTCGGCACTTAACCCATGGACACCGACGTAGAACATCAGAAAAATATTTAATGTTTTGTTACATTTTCATCTGAACTCATAAAAGAATATAGCATGTATGTGGTCGACAAACCTCTGCCTCCATTACGTCACCCCTACTCCTGAAAATGAAACCTATATCGTTGTGCGTACATGCATGTGTAAATGTGTGTGTGTGTGTGTGTGTGTGTGTGTGTGTGTACAGGACACATCGTATTAAGTGTGTCTGTCCCCACAACGAGGTCAGGCTGATGAATGGCCACTCCTCCCTAAAGTGCTGGGCAGGACCAATCTGTTTATGTCACCCCACCACTCAACAACAAGGTGTGTGTGTGTGTGTGTGCACGTGTGCTTGTACAGTAGAATACACACATCTGCTTTACATGCATTCACTCACCTTGCGTTCCTCTTTGTGAACGCATCGGCGTTGCGTATAATAAGACGAGCGCGTGGCGTACGCTCCCTCATGTGTCAACCTGTGGACGACAGCCGCAGCAGGTGTCAGGAACATCCGGCTTTGTAGTGACAGAGCGCGGGCAGATAAATCGCTCACACCGAGTCACTGATCATCACTACAAATAGGTCACGACATAAACAGGCTAAACAGTGGGGAGGGCGGGGAGGCAGCTGAGGCCGTCCCGTGACTTAAAATTTAAAATAACTCTGATCTCAGCAGGAGGAAGTAAGTGGCCTTTAATGCCCGTGTGTGCTTTTAATTTTTCACGAAGGCGAGGCACTTGGCGAAACTTCGCTAACTCGCGCTTAATCACGCAAATTTGTAATTGGATTTCTGACTCGTGTGAGCACTTCTGGTCTCATATTCAGAACAAACTGCCCCTCTTAACTGAAATGTCTGCATATTTATACCGGTTATACTCAATGTGCGGCCATTTGTGAGCATTTATTTCCTTGCTCAAGTGTCCTTGAGCTGAAATACTGACTCATTGTTTTGTAAATTGCTCTAAATAAGATCCTCCATCAAAGTCTAATTGTCGGAGGGGTGAAATGAGATTGAAAGTCAGATTAGCTTGACCTCTGCATCTCTACCTTCCAACCACTCTGTTTTAATGTCAGCCAAAGTCCTCTTCTGAGCATTTCATTCTCATTTTCTACCATTCTGCTTGTATAGCTACAAGAGATCAGCTGCTTGAAAATGAGGGGAAATAAAAAAAATATATATATATATGCATAAATGGGTTTTAATTACTTTCAGTTAAAGTCCTGCAGAAATGTTGTTTCGGTGCAACTTAAACCATAATCCTGAAATTGTTAAAGGGGCTTTATGTTTCACTTTGTAGCAATTTATGTGTATTAATCACTTTTTTATTGCCCGTATGTGAGCAGATTATAAAGTGATGTGAAAAATGAGACTTTTCCTCGTCGCTCTCTCCGCTGCCTATACGAGCCTCTGGAGGAGTCGTTTGAGTTGTTTAATGCTGCTGGACTGTTGAGAAGGACTCCGGGCAGATTCTACTGTGACAGTCCAAAAGATGTGACTTTATGGCATCCTTAATATTTTGTTGAACATGCTTTTAAAGTGAAACTCTTGCCAAAATGCAACCTAGGGTCTTTTTGTGAATGTACCCAGGTCAAACCTTCGTTTAAAAGCATAATTAAGACGAGAGCGCCACTTTTAAGATTGACTATATTTTTGTTTTTGGGTCAAAATCATTTTCAATGGGACTGCTAGGGGCAAATACTATGTTAGCATCAAAATCGCTATTTTTAAAACACTAAGAAGGCTCGACACAACATGAAACTTTGCTCATAGTATCACCAGGGTCTCTACACATGAACACGAGCATTGAGAACATTGTGAGGGTTTGGAGCACAAGGAGCGTAAGTGACATCTTGGGCTAAAATACGTTTTATACATCATTTTAAAAGGTCTTGATGAGCCACCTTAACTGTCCTCCAGGTTACGTTGCATTCGGGCCAGAACATATGGGCCAAAGTCCACGCTCTGGACCGAGCACGTCATACGTACTGTGACGTGTTCACTGCCATCACATGTGTCTTCGAGGGCCCGACGACTTCACCAATAAAATGCATTCTGATTCCCTCTACAGCCTGTACTTCTCCACATGTCTGTGTCATGATGTGGTTGAATATGATCTCTATCACAGCTCAATTAACATCTTAATGAAGTAATTGTTTTACACATTCATGATAAGTTCTACGTCACGTCGAATGAAATGTGGGTAATTAAAACAGAATCTCTGGACGTCTGCTTGTGATGCCTTGTGGAGCTCGACAGCCCTCACTGAGCAGTTTGGGGTTCAGTATGTTGCCCAAGGACACTTGGACGTGCAGACCAGAGGAATCGAACCAGCGACCTTTCGATGACGAGAGGCTGGCTCTAAACCTGAGCCATGGCCACCCTCTTGTTTATGAGGCACATCTTTGTAAAACTGATGTCATCATTAGATCAGCGAGGATTGTCTATATCAGCAACGTGTGTCAGCTCAACAGAACATCAAACTGAACATTAACTTTCATGAAGGGAGAACTGCTGAATTATAATATATTGGTTTTAGTAATGTGTACATAGTAAAAATGGCAACTGAGGGTAAGTGTTATTCTCAAATACCACTTATCCGTTTTGGGAAGTCGACCTTGGCGCTGTAAATATTTGATACAATACTTAATAAACATGCATACATCACTAAATATAAAATATAACTGAATCTCAGAATGCTGTATATTCCTGCGTTTTTTTTCCCCACAGTTCAATGTCACTGCGCTCTCAGAGAAACCAAACAGATCCTTCTGAAGGCACTTAGACGCTGTGGCTTTCAGGTTATTACCATAATCTTTGTTAAATGTTTTAATATGACATGGACGATATAAAAATTGGAAGTAGGTTAAAGAAAGAGACGGAGAGACGGAGCGAAAGACAGAGAAAGAGAGAGAGAGAACGGGCCGCCATAATGAGAATCATGCCCTAATTCATTTCACTCAGGTAGTTAATTCAATGCGATTCACCACACTCACACACTTATCTGAAGTGCTTTAGAGGAATATGGCCGATATAAAATCTCATTCCACTGACAGAATGAAAACGCAGAGACAAAAGAAGGCAGAAGCAAAGAAGTTCTGAAAAAAAAGAAGAATAGGGAAAAAAAAAATAGATTTTGAAGCTTCGTTTTCAAAAACCACAGTCGGCTCATTGTACAAATTACTTTTCATTTTCATTTTCATGGCGTACAGTAAACGCCTGCCGTCGCCGGTTGAAGGTCTCCGTGTCACCCGTTTTAGTTTCACTCGCACAACATCAGACGAGGGATTGTCTGTCATGGAGAAGCACAAATAAACGCCTGCACACACAGCTGTGCAGCCCTCTCTATCACCGTCTGACAGATTTCTGATGTTTGTCTTTGTCAGACTCAGTGGATTAGAAACACTGGACTTAGGCCTCGGAGTCGTTTGACAACCTCGCCGGATGGATAGAAGAGGTCAGAGTCATTTTCAAGAAATATGTGCACCAAAAAAATATCTCTTATGTCGGTTTTTTAAGCAGCTTTCGATGATATTAGTGCATTTTGCTGAACATGAGCAACAAGACCGACTATAACCAGTTATGCTAACGACAGGGTTTTTGGAAATATCCGCTGCTGTGGCACAATGTCACGGCAATGGCGTGACAATTTAATCCCAACTTAAATCCCAGATGCTCACAATGACTTTACTTTAGGAGGACAGAGCACAGCAGGGTTGAACGTTAATATTTTTTCAGGGCATTTGACGACATTTTCTTTTCATGCTCCTAATTTTCTCCTAGGAATTTTAAATACGTTTACTAAAAAAAGAGTGATGTTAGTTAGAGAGAGTTTCCTCCATGCGCCCGTCAAGTTGCCTTTCCTGAGTTAAGGTGTTGAAAAATGGCGGGAGCATTTTTTGTATGATGACCTTTTGACCTTTTGCATATAAAATGCCATAACTTCATCATTTCATCATATTAGACATTTGCTGTAACCATCATATAAATTGTTGCAAAATGGTCAATGTGTCAGGGTTCGTACGGGTGCTTGAAATCCTTGAAAGTGCTTGAATTTTAATGTTGTGTTTTCGAGGTCTTAAAAGTGCTTGGATTTTAGTTTAAGTGCTTGAAAGTGCTTGACATTATAACTCTGTATCTTGGCAACATTGGGATGAGACTGGATAGTTTGCTTATTACAAGGAGAAATAAAATCAGTGTGTGTGTGAATCATCACACATGCAGTCTGGTAGCAATAGAGAAGGACGGCTGAGGAGAAGGTGAATTTGATGCAATTTGGACTCATGACACGTTCAATATTAATAAACTTTGATGAATGAGCGAACAGCTTAGAAAAGTTTATGGCAAAAAAGAAAATTACAGGGTGCTCTCAGGTCTCTCTTTGTCTCAGTTCAAGTGTGCCTGAAGAACGCCAAGTGGCTTCCCTTTTTTGGAAAAAACTTTGTGTTCTCCTTTAATTTCTAAAGTTTTTGCTATTATGAAACATCATTTTAGATGTTTACAGCATAATACAATGTACATAATTGTGATAAAAAGTGAAAAAAAATAATCATGAGTATATATATTCCTGTAGATATGCATTTTACCCCAGAGATAAGGTTCTTGAAAATTTTGTAAATGACCCTTAAAAGTGCTTGAAAAGTGCTTGAATTTGACCTTGAAAAATGTGTACGAACCCTGATGTGTGTTTTGTGAGGTCTCGGTGACCTTTGACCTTGCAAGCTAAACTCTAAGTGGACATCTGTGCCACGTTTGAAGAAATGTCCTCCGATCTCCTCAGAGAGATTTGCGTTTGTGATAATGGGATGCCATGTAGCCACAGTGACCTTTGACCTTTGACCTTCTACCACCGGAAACTAATAAATCAAACATGCGAATTGACAAATGTTGTTTCAGTCACAAGCTTAACTGCTGGACACAAGATGCCCCCGACTTCACTTCAAGTCTGTTATCAGTGGATCAGCTTCAAAACCGTTCTAGCGAAAACGTTCGACTGGAGCAACAAGAAAACACTTTGTTGACCAGAGGGGGGCTGTGAGACCTGCAAAAGAATCCCTCAAATCTTGACAGAACAGATCCATCTAAATCTGAAATAAATCCTTGCTGTCGTTTTATTAAGACTTCAGCATTGTGAAAGACCCATTTCACGTACTTTTCAAACCATTTTTACTGGCAAGCGTGAAGGCCTTTAAACTCATGGACGCAATAAAACAGAATTTCGGCTTTTTAAAAACCGAGAGTTGTGTGTTCGTTAATGAAAGAGCCGCACGAGTAGCTGTGGAAAAAGCTCTCGGTGCTTGTGCAGCCATTACGGGGAGCCCTCGTGGAAACATAGAGAGGGAGAGGGGCGTCGATGAGCTCTTGTCAAGGTAATGTGTGTGGGAGTGTGTTGTGTATGTGTGTGTGTGAATGAGTGAGTGACTGAATGAGTGAAGGAGAATCACAGAGATAGACGGACGGCAGAGAGAGTGTAATCTTCATCAAACGGCGGTCTCAAGTGTTCGTTTTGTGTCCGCGTGTTGCCTCGTTTTCAACCACCCGTATCGTGCGTGTGTGGCCAACGTGCTTGTGTTTGCAGCTGCTGACCATGTGATTGTATGTGTGTGTGTCGGGTGCTTGGAGGGTTGCCGACAGTGACAGAGAAGCAGGACACTGGGTAATGGAGTTTGGACCAGTGGAGAGTGCATCACACTGACAGATGCTGGTCCCCTCGGACACCGCGGGGGAGGAAGTGCTCATTCACTCTCATTGCCACCTCGTGGGAGGGCCTGGAGTACAGGTACACACACACACACACACACACACACACAGATACAGATAGAGACAGTGATAGGTTACACCGTACACACAGTCACGGGAGGGCGGGAAGAGGCTAGATGAACTCGTACGTGACAATAACAGACCAGTTACACAGTTATACAGTTAAAGAGGGGTACACACACACACACACACACACACACACACTTGTTTTTGTCATTAGAGCTTCAGCAGTTACAAAATTGATTGATTAATAGATGGAAAGAACATTAATTGTCCACTATTGTGAAGTGTTTTAGTCATTTTGAGTTTCAGCAGTTGCTGGTGAAGGGTTTGCTTCTTTTCTTTGGTCGGATGAAAGAAGCTATCTGAAGACGTCAATTTAGGAAATTATGACGTAAAGTTATCGGCAGATAAATCGATAATTGAAATAAACGTCACATTCAAATTTTCATGTGTGAGGGCTCTGTGTTTCCCGTGTTTCTCTTAACTTTTTCGCTTAATTAAACTTTCACTTTTGATTTTATTTTGTGTTCAGGTTTTTGAGACATTACATCTGTCTGGCCTCTCCTGCTACAACTAAAGATTGGAGACGACGTCTTGTCATCCCTGGCACTCGAAACTGTTGATATTGAAGCCAGCACTGTCTCCAGAAATTATAGAGGTCAATATATATGTATTGAACAGCCATAAACCAAATGTGTTGCCCTGCAAAGAAGTGTGCCAGTCTTCGTGTAATTGCACCTTTTCCTATAAGCACATATTTGAAGAAGCAGCTGTTACACGATGGATACTTTTTTTTTTTTAACATCACAACCCCTGCAGTGTAATGACAAGGCCACATGAGGTCAGAGTAGATATTAAGGTGGGGAAAAATTGTATTATAGCACCTCAAAATTTGTCTAATCTCATTTGCTGTCATTTCTTGGTGTGAGATATTTCTAGGATGTTTTTAACAAATTCTGTTTTTTAAAGCTGATGGGTATAAAATCGGCCACTTAACTGATGGGGACTCAACGTCTTCAGTGTCAGGGTTCGTAGGGGTGCTTTAAATCCTTGAAAGTGCTTGAATGTTAATGTTGTGTTTTCAAGGTCTGAAAAGTGCTTGGATTTTAGTTTAAGTGCTTGAAAGTGCTTGACATTATAACTCTGTATCTTGGCAACATTGGGATGAGACTGGATAGTTTGCTTATTACAAGGAGAAATTAAAAAAAAATTTAACATCACAAATTTTTTAACAGATTCTGTTTTTTAAAGCTGATGGGTATAAAATCGGCCACTTAACTGATGGGGACTCAACGTCTTCAGTGTAAACGACCCCAATGGCAATAACATTTTGAAAGTCTAAAAGAGCAGCACTATAAAAAGCTTGATTCCTAAGTTAGCAAAGGGCTAAACCAGGACTGAGTCCTTTTTTTTGGCATCATCTTCCACTTTCAGCAACTTCCATGGATCCAGCGTTGATCCAGATTCTACTTGATACATCCAAAGGTTTTGCCCGTTTGCCTGTCTTCACGCAAAGTTAAGCTAAATACAGATGAACATATTTCCCAAAAATGCAGAACTGTTCCTTTAACACAATCACATTACGCCACACAAAGCCAGTCCTCATCAAGTTTACATTCAAATTCCAGCTTAGTTTATTACAAGTTGCAAATCCACGGAGGCCAGAGAGCAGCTCACAGGCCTGAGTTAGCGAAGGGCTAAACCGTGTGTGTGTGTGTGTGTGTGTGTGTGTGTGTGAGATTCATCTAAGACTCATTATCACAAACAGTAACTCTGACAAGTACGCTCTATAAGGGCTCTTCCTTTCTCATCCTATCTGTCGCCTCTCTCTCTCTCTCTCTCTCACACACACACACATACGTACATTAGAGTCACATGGCTGTACCATAAAAAGTCACATCTTCTGGATTACGCAGCCTTTTCTCTGCGTCCCCATTTATTTTTCTTAACTTTTTCCTGTCTTTTCATTAATCATTTTGCGAGTCATCCCACGCTCGCTCTCTCTCTTTTTTTTCTCTTCGGTGGAGTCACCGCCTCCTCACTTTGCATTACTCAAGAGATTTTTATTAAAAGGCTGCAGAGACTCGGAGATGAGTTGCTATTTTCGGGAGCGCGTATTAAATGTGGTCATTTCTGGGGCACTTTTCCCCTTTTTTTCCTTTTTTTTTCCCGTTCATATCAATCTCCCCAATTTTCTTGAAGCGCTGTATCACTAAATTAATCTTACATAACCGCCCTCTTATCTGAACGACGGGCTTAAAGCTTTCATCCAATTACAAGCTGCGCCGACAGACTGCCTCAGCTTGAGGACACCACTACAAGTACGAGACGAGGGCACTCGCTCCCTCCGTCTGTAGCGTTACTTCCTTCTCACTTTCTTTTTAATACACAGATAATATCGATGCTTTTTAACTCAGCGAGGGAGGAGAGGGTGCTACAGACGCCAACTGGGTAAACACGACTGGGGGACACTCGTTCTCTGGGGTCGTGTCTCCACTTCATTCATCAGAGAGATATTATCTATTGTTTGGAGGCGTGTGGCGGGGGAGTGTAATAGAGATAGTCTCAGTAATCAGGATGAGACTAATCACAACAAGAGAGCTCCTTTTCTCCCCGCGCTCATTTAGCTCCCGCTCTTTTCACGGCTTTCAGAGCAGAAAGAACACAATATGCATTACGTATAAAAAAAAAGAAAAACGACTGAAATGAGCGCTGCAGATAACGCTCCGTCTTCTGAGAACTCTCACAACCCCGACGCGACGGGAGGACACTCGCTGCTCTCGTTCGTCATTATCCGTCCCCCCTCTTTTCAGCGGAGAGATGAATCTGCGCGTGGCGCCCCGCAGAGCGTCCAAGTTGTTTCGGACGGACTAAGTCTTCGGAGTTTATCACGACTCGACAAAAACACAGCAGCGGGACGCCCGGTCACGTTGTTTTATCCCCCCTCCTTCCTCTCCGTACAAAAGAGGAAAGTAACAAACATGTTTGTGTTTGCATTCAATGAATAAGAAGACTGTTTTGTTTGACAAATGCTTCTGCTTTTTGTGAATGTTTTGTTTTTCTGTCGCTTTTGAACCCTAGTTGTTGTGTAATCCTGCTGACACACCAGCCAACAAATGGACACGGATGAAAACACAACTACCGTAGCAAAGGTAATAAAAAATCTGTGACGGAATGTAACTACAGTCAACACAGCTGCTGAACTTAAGTACGCATTTGAGCTACTTTACTTGATTCATTCCATTTGGTCTGATACTTTTATTTGATCACTTTAGTAACTACTTGATTTGCAGATTCCGATTTTTACGAATGAGTAAGCTATTACTTGTGAAGCGTAACCAATCAGAGAGTGCTGTGGGCGGGACACCGACTGCAGACAGAGAGAGGATGCTGCATCGGAGCATCAAGTAATGCATCAAATTAATTCACTTCATCTGCCACACACACACACACACACCAATAGTTAGCTAAAATGCTAAATATCGGCCTTGATTATTCTCAGCAAAATACAGTGTGTGTTTCCTTGATAGGGATGGTACAACATAGGCTGTGTACAGGTTGATCCCATTTCTAACAAATCAATTATGTGATTTTTAGATCGTGGCTCTTCGGTGTAGAGCCAGCGTCTTGTTAACGGAAGGTCGCTGGTTCGATTCCCCTGGTCCGCCTGTCGAAGTATCCTTGGGCAAGATACTGAACCCCAAACTGCTCCTGATGTGCTGGTCGGTACCTTGCATGGCCGCCACCAATGCACATCATCAGTGTATGAATGTGTGTATGAATTACTTTAAGTCGCTTTGGAAAAATGCCCTAAATGTAAGTGTGCGTAGAGTCGTGTGCATTTTCAGTATCAGTATCGGAACAACCCTGATTCTTGTAAACATTCAGGAGCTGTTTTCATATTGCGATAATTGGCCCCTTGGATCATGGATCAGACTGTAGAACGATACAAACCCTTTTTAAACATCTGCATATCACCTTTGTTACCTCACTTTATCTGAAATAAGGCAATTGCATAGCTTACGAGTTTGTTGTCAATCACCTCACCGCAACGAGCGTGACACAACGCTCCTCGTGTCTGTTGAGCTTGAATCGCTCTTCCTGTTAATGACGCCGGCAGCTGTGTTCTTTGTGCTTGAGCAGAAGTGTGTGTCAAGCACCTCCCTGACTGTTGCCTGGGCAAGACTGCAGCCTCAGCAAAAAAAAAAGGCAACAAATCACTCCTCTCCCTCCTCTCCTCTTTAAATATTTATATATTTACACTTATTACACACCTACAGAGAGCAAAAACAAGGGAGTACCACACTGAGATGCTACATCCCATCACAGATCAGAACACAAGCAGTGTCAGCTCTTACTACTGTAATCCACAAGCTCTTTATTGTTTTACCTGCATTTCTTCTTTTTATTTACCAGCAGCAAACAGGCCTCAAAAGTCAACTTGGAGTTTCTTCTTCTGTATGATCAATGTATCATGTGCTTGTGGTTCATTAGTTCATGCTTTTTCTTACTTGTAGATCTGTGTTAACATTTTTATAAAACACATAAATACTTATGTCGTTTCTACAAATATAAAAAAAATATACATCTTTCAGACGACTCATCTTGTTTTCATTCCAAACAGATTGCTGTCACAAAACAGTGTGACAAACACCTGCTGTTTGGCGCCGCAAATGTAATATGCGTATACAACGATACAAACGGACATGTATATGTGTTTTCATTACATTGCACATTACAGTTCATTGATTTTCAAACAAGTGCGGATGAGATCCCCGGCCCTTCATCCACATTCACCCCAGGAGTCAAATGATAACATGTACAGGTAAACTGGTAAACACACCTGCTCACATGAGACACGGGACATTAAAGTGGGTAAGTAAACATTAAATACAGTCTTATTATACAGTCCTTAAACTTGAATGACAAAAAAGTGTGACACTGTGACAGAAATTAAGCATTTAAGGTTGTTTTAACCCTGTCTGACTGTGGACATCGTCATTTGCAGATTTAGTAAGTATAATAATAATAACAATAACAATAATAATGATAATTATTATTATTATTATTAGTAGTAGTAGTAGTAGTAGTAGTATTATTATGATGATGATGATGATTATTATTATTGTTATTATTATTATTATTATTATTATTATTATTATTATTATTATTATTATTATATTAAACTTTATTTGTATAGCACCCGTAAAAACAGAGTTTACAAAGTGCTTTGACAAAACAAAGCAAGAATACAATTACAAATACAAAAGGACGATAAAAATCAAATTGCATGAAATAGTTGAAGTAAACGAGGTGATGATGCAAATGAATAAAGTTGGCGAAATAATAGCAATGGAATAAATAAAATAGATAAATTAAGTAGAACAGATAGTTTAAAATAATAAACTCAAGACAGTTGGAGTAAAAATAAACATAAAAAGGATCAAATCACATGAAGGCAAGATTGTCCATCCCTATTACATCAACTCCAAATGAATTTTAAAAAATATTGCTCTGTAACTGCGGATCCTGTATCAACTTCAGAAGTGATGATATGTCAGTGTGTTCAGAAGTTGTTTTCTGCTGCCCCCAAGTGGCCAAAAAGTCCGCTATTACAGTTTCAAACTGGGGTTGAAAAAAGACAAGAAGTTCAGGAGGTTCTAGGTAAATCCACTCACAAAATAAATATCTGTCCCCAAGTTTTCTGGTAAGAAAACAAAGGAGGCTGCAGACAAAGGTGATCAAGATACTGACATTTCAAACGGCGAGGAAGGTTACATGAGAGATGGACAGGTGAGGAGAAAATCAGGTGACAGAGAGAGAAAGTAGTTCTTATTCCCTCTGATAAACTCAAACATATCGACGTCTCCTCCCTCACAAGCACAACAGTGATCGCCCCCGAGACTCCCCCCCATCTCTTTCTTTCTTCCCCTTTTCTCTCTCCCTCCACCTGCCCTTTCTCGTCTCCTCTCTGTTGATTCCTCTGCCAGAGAATAGTAGGATGATACGGGAGTAGAAGAGATAAACTGCCCCCCCCCAAAAAAAGCTCACATGCACACAGATTCTGAAGCCAATCAGATAACATTGACACTGCAGGATGTCATCGTACATGCAGCCAAAAGCTATCTCTTAGAGAAATAAAATGGGCGGCAGATATTCATTCCCTGCACCCTTTCAATTCAATCTGTTCTTTCTATTGGCATGACATGTACACTTGTCTATGCAGAAAGAAAATGGTGGATAAAGCGGAAAACACAGGGTGATAATGACACAAAACTGGCTATGAACTGTCACACACACGTCTACAGAAGGCCAGATAGATAGATGCAGACAAAAGACAAAGACGGCCATGTCCAGGTAGACACGCCCCAGTCACAAACACAAAATGGTGGTACCACATACACACACGCTCAGACACAAAAAACACACGCACACAAACGCTCGCCGAGGCGGGCCGGCAGGAACAGCAGCCCACCGTAATGTGATTTTGTCTCGATTAAAATGGTGGGAATTGGATCTGAGGTAAAAGGCCATGTCAGGAGAGAACAAATGGGAGCGGCGGCACACGGAGGAAGATGAACGACTGTCTGGGAGATGGAGAGATGAGATGGAGGGGAGGAGGTGATGGAGGGAGGGAGAAATGATAGGAGAGGGGAGAAAGAAAAAAAAAAAGCAGGGCGCTACGGGTCTGTATTAATCCATTACGGAGAGAGGGCTCCTTCCCTCATATCTGTAACCCTCTTCCCCTCTACGCGTGATGATAGCGCTGACCTCCTCCGGCAGAGGGGAAGTCATGAGCTGAGAGAGTAGCCGTGCACACCATCATCCTCCTCCTCCTCCTCCTCCTCCTCCTCCTCCTCCTCTCGGTCTGGACCTTTCCTCTTCTTTTATCTGATTCCTCCTTTGCTGCCTCACCTAGATACGCTCTTTCCATTTACCTCCATTATTTTATGATCCTCCGCATCGAAATCTTATTACGCCGGACTTTGTCATAGCAGCAAATATCGCATTGTCGTCCAAAGGATGCATTTTCTATGGCCAGGTCTAACAAAGTAGCACCAAGGAGGACGCATTTTGGGCATTTGTGATTACTCAAGTAAAAAAAAAAACAGTTAATATTTTGCAGGGATAACACCGGGTAGTTGATAAATGGAGCTTCTCCAAAGCTCGGATGAACAGGTGACTCATTAGTAAAGAAACTGCATGACAATAAATTTTAAAAAATCAACACAAAGCATTTTATATTTGCTACAGCTCTGATAACTCTCACCGGCTTCATCTCCATCACTGTAGTTTGACGGCTGAGGCTCATGGGTATCATACGATTTAGAGCCATCTGCTTTACCCAAAAAAAAAAAAAAAAAAACAGTTTCTCAATAACAAAGTCGAAGTAAGCATTCAAAACTTTCTATCTCCAATCCTCTTCCAGCTCTCCTGGATTTTCTCTGTTGCTCTTCATCCCGCGTAACTGCTTTTAATTCCACTTCCCTTCTACTTCCTCCTACCACTACATTAACAAGACTAAAACCAGCCTGTGTTTTCTTCTTTCCCTTCTTTTCCTCCCACACACACACACGCAGCTTTGACCTGACTGTCACTTATCTGATGTACAGCCACAGGCGAGGAGATTCTACCAGCTTGTAGGATTCATGTATTGTGTAATAAATCTAACCTTGGGCCAGGCGGAACATAAAGACGCTGATAACAACATACAGAATGTATATTTTACGCATGCTCGACATCTAGATGCTGTAAGCTGACCCAGAGTCTGTATGGCAGTGAACACATGCAGTGTCAGAGTTAAACACCAGCGGTATATACACTGCAGACGACTTTATAAATGTATTAAGTCTGCAGCATTTCACACAGCGACATCTGTAGACCCATCATGAGCCTGGATGAGGCCATCTGTATGTGTGCAGAAAATCCATACAAAAGATGATCTCTCCATCTGAGGTACTGAAATGAAAGAAGGGACTTGTTTTTTTTCGGTATAGAATCTAAATTTAAGTTGGCTGACAAAGTTTAGAGCACATACCTGCCCACCAGCTCACGGCACAGGAGTCACTTTATACTAATCAGGTGACAAGAGTTAGGACAGCTGACCGACAAGATGGCTGCAGAGGATTCGCTGTCAAATGGAAAAGCAAAAGCAATTATTTGGAAATATTTTGGTTCTAAAACACGATACAAAGAGGGAATCTGATAGTGTTTTTGCGGGGAAAGGAGTTGGTTACCTCACTGAGAAGTTGGAGGTGTGCAGCTCTTCATCCAGCAGCTCTCAATGCTGAGAATGAATGAAAGGGGTAAGTGCCACATTCCCTGACAAACACATTGTATTTCCTGTGGTTAGCGTACTTCAAAATAAAAGTCAATTCACATTTCATCAGTTAAATGCTTTTATAAATGCTTTTAATTTGAAGCTACAGCTGTAGGAAATGCCCAGTAAATGAATGCAGATAGTGAGAGTCACTGGTCAGAAGCCGAGTGTAATTGGCAACACCCGTGTAGGTTTCCACTGAATTTTTCCACCGACAAAAGAAAATACAGTACATAAAAATTGCTCATTTCAAGGTTATTATTGACTAAAGAAAGAATTGTTCAACAGTTAGAGGTCCAAAAACAGTCTGGCTCCACTCTCCCCTCGCCTGACTGCACAGAAAAATGTCAAAATAAAATTGCTCAGCCACTAGGAAATGCTAATCATAGTTTATCTACTTTCAAAATATGGATATGGATATGGATAAATACGGATTTATATGGAAATATAGGAGAGATTATAAACATTTTAAACGTCATTATCCACAGATTTAAAGACACGTTATGTTGTTGCATCACTGCAGATAGGAACTGAGAGAATATCAACATGAAAAAATGAAGAAAAAAAAAATTCCACTTAATTCCTGTAAACGTCTGTTATTCAAATGAAGTTGAATTAATAATAGACTGCATTTAGGCTCCTACAGCCAGTGTTGGTCGGTGGGAAACTTTTGACACAGCGGCGACACAACCTAAATGTATGTATACCGCAAGACGGCTTTCTTCAAGAAGTCTACGGTCATCTTGGTTCAACATTTTTGTGAACAAACATCTAACATCTTCTGATAAATCCCTAAAATGGCCAGTTAAAAGACATGCAAATCCAGGCAGAACCCCTGGTAATTCTAATTTATAAAGTTGTAAGAGTTGTATAACCCTCCCGCAAAGAAGTATTAAATTCTGCACAGTGTCACATCTACACCATCTCAGATCCTGGCTGTTGAGCTCTCAGTGCTAATGTCTATCTGAGCATTGCCAACTTTGCTTGTTTAGACAAAATCCAAAGACAGTGATCCGTTTAGTACGTATTTTTATGCATCGACATTATCATGCATCCACAGTATCTCTGTCTGAAACAGACAGCACAGTAAACAACATCACAAACTGATATCTTTTCCATTTTCATCCTGCCAGCGCACCTCGAGCTTTAGAACAACTGACGCGGCTTCCCTTAAATTGAGATCTCGACCGTGATATCATATCAGCGTTTGGTAAAATACATAAAAGCGCAAGGTGCATTGTGATGAGGAGATGATCTGATCTGCCAGACGACCTGTGAGGGAGAGCTGGCTCACACTGCTGATGGGATCTCAGCCAGTGAGATACATCCAAATGGTATCTGTGCTGAGGAGGGAGCTGTCGCCCATGCTGTAGAAAATACTCATCAGTATGCCGCCAACGCACCTTTCGTTAATGGTTTTCTTTACCTCATCCATACAGTAAAGGCAAGGCTATACTGTAATAGCATGCAGCTGCAGACATACATAATATAGAGCAGACAGAATATAAGTCTGCAGCTGTTTTAATAACCCATTAATCATTGAAGGTATTTCTATGCAAAGAATTGAGGATATGCTGCTCAATACTATATGTATATTGAACACCTACACCATAATTGTACACATATTGCCTGGTTGGATGGTGCATATGAGAAATGTGATCTCAATATAAAAGGACTGTTGTGTTGAAAACGTAGATTTAACACTTGGGTAAACACTATTGCTGAACACAGGTTGCAATTTTCTTGTTACATTCTGGTTTTTTTTTTACAGTGCACGCACTAAGGGATCGAGTGGCAAGGTAGCATTTATGGTGACAAACTCGTATTTCATCCGATAAAAGGCTTGACGCGCTGTAATCACAGTATAAAGCATGATCAGAGTGGCTGTTAGGACGGGACCAGGCAGCGCTGCCGAGCGCTCCCTTGGGTGATACTGGGCAGAGAAAAGTGATCTGTGATGAATCTCTTGTTAAAAGGTCAATACAAAATATCAGCTGGCCAGATTGCTCGAATTGATTCGAGCGAGAATGTTGCGCGGGGAGACATTTGGCAGCGGCCAGAGAACGGCGCTGGTGGTAAAATGTTCTGTTTAAAAGGCCACCCTGACAGAGATAAAGATTTCTAAAAGCAAAACAGCAGTGAATTCATCTTTCTGAGGGAAGAGGGGCTTTATAAGAAATAAGCGTTGCATTATTCCTAGCATGGTGGTAAAAAGGAATTAAACCTTGTTTTCTTACTCAAGGGAACCAGTAGGAGTGTTTTTTTTTGTTTGTTTTACTTGCACCAGGTCTGTGCTTCAAGGAGACAAAGTCATTAGTTTTCTGTCCCATCACTGGTGAGAAAATTGTGCGGACCCAAATGGGATTGAGAACAAAAACACAAGCTTTGATAAACAGCTGAAATCCAAAACTGGTATAATCCAAAAGCCAAGAAGTGCAAAAACGCCAAAATACAGAAGTAGAAACACAAAAGCTAAACATAGTACAACCAAAAAGCAAAGCACAAACCAGTGATGACGTGATCAAACCAGAAACAACGTGATTCCCGCCAGCAGTCACAGGGAGTCGTTGGAAACAGGGGAACAAACTATGGAATTAGATTTGTGCCAAAAGGAACAAACAAAACTTCTTAAATGTCAAACAAAAACAGGAATTTGAGAGAACATAAAACTCATTTCAAAAATAAAACTTAGAATTTGCAATCAAATAATTTGTCAAATAGTGTAAAATATTGGTGTTTTACTCTTCTAATAATGCATCATTTTGTTTACGGTTCCCTCTGCTGGTCTCTCTCCGCTCAGACTTTTGCACTGACTCTCACCTTTGCACTCTCTCTGCAGCTCTGTCTCGTTTGAGCTCTCTGACTTCTCGGGTGGGCGGGCCTTTTCAGTAGAGCGTCCCCATTGGCTAATTAAATTTTGACTGACACAGCTCAGTACCTATGTGTAGGTAGCTAGCGCGCTAAACGACCCTGGCTTTAAAACGGAGAGAAGAAGAAGATGACGACGACAATGAAGAACAACAGTAACAACCCGCAACAAGAAAAACTAATGAAATGTAAGTAGTTATGACATACATATATTGTTCTTCATTGTCGTTGTTGTCGTCGTCATCTCTTCTTCTCTCCGTTTTAAAGCCGGGGTCATTTAGCGCGCTAGCTATCTACACATAGGTACTGAGCAGTGTCAGTCAACAACTAATTAGCCAATGGGGACGCTCTGCTGAAAAGGCCCGCCCACCCGAGAGGTTTGTGCCAAAACTGCAAACAAAAAGTCAGGGAGCGCAGACGAGACAGAGCTGCAGAGAGACCGCAAAGCTGAGAGTCAGCGCAAAAGTCTGAGCGGAGAGAGACCAGCAGAGGGAACCGTAAACAAAATAATGCATTATTAGAAGAGTAAAAGACCAATATTTTACACTATTTGACAAATTATTTGATTGCAAGTTCTAAGTTTTATTTTTGAAATGAGTTTTATGTTCTCTCAAATTCCTGTTTTTGTTTGACATTTAAGAAGTTTTGTTTGTTCCTTTTGGAACAAATTTAATTCCATAACAAACCAGATGAACTGACAAAGACAGCGGGGAGCAATCAGACTGTATCCACAAGGGCTGACTGACAAACAAGGTGAACACAGAAAAAAGGGCTGGAAAGCACACAAGGGAGGACATGAGGGCAAAACTTCAAAATAAAAGTGGATATAAGAGTCACAGGCTTATATTTTGTGTTTAGCCCCATATGTTCATCTTGCTATGTTTAAAGTTGGCACATGTCAAATGTCAATTCTTTTAAACATAAGCGCTGTTCTAGCTTCATCATGTGAGAGCTGCTGCAGTTTCTTTCACAAAAGCTGATTTATTTCCCACCAAATAAACTAAACGTTCATGAAACCCTAAAGGCAGCATTTATTTTTGTATCCGGAGTAATTATAATCATTCATCGATCGATGGTTCAGTCAACAGAGGAAAAAAACTTTGGTTTTAGGGCAAATCACAGCTATGTCAAGGCTGCCAGTATAAATCAGAATAACAGCTGGTCGTGCCTCCGATCTTAACAAACCATTCATTTAAACTGTAATGTTAAGTACCACGAGGTAACATATTGTGCAGCATATGCGGCGCATTACATAAGTGAATAGAATGTGACATCGAAAAACACTCTCGCTCTCGCTGGTGATGACTAATATTGCAGCAGGTCCCAGTAGATGTCTCCTGCATGTGAAAATGAAAAGTATGGCCCCTGAGTTACCATTACATATTCATATAGGTTCTGATATAGGCGTGTATGTGTCTATGCACGCGTCGGGGCATGTGTGAAAAGGCATGAGAGCATATGAGAAGGAGAGCGAGAGAGGCTAGAGAGACGGAAAATAGGTATGAATCAGCGCTGACCCCTGGACCACAGAGCGACTGATGAAATTACCTCCGCCGCTGAATATTGTTTTGAATAGAGCCGACTGTGAGATGGCTTCTAGACACACATGAATGGACTACAAGCAATCACACGCAAACACACACACCGTTCGGCGGCACTTACGGAGCGCACTCGTGAGAGAGGGAGAGGAGAAAAAAAAAAAAAAAGCCCAATCTCACACGGTTTTGAGAGGGAAAATATGGAGAGTGGGAGAAGGAGAAAAAAAAACATCATGAAAGTGGGGAAATTGTGGGGTAGAGAGAGAAATTGAAAGCTGAAAAATTGAGAGGGCGCGAAGGGGGTAAAAGAGAGAAACAGGCACCCGACGAGGTAAAGAGAGAGGGAGGGAGATATGTATATGAAGAAGGAAAAGCGAAAGAGACATTTGAGAATGAAAAGGGAGGCAAGGACGAGCGGCGAAGAGGGTGAAATAGAGTGCAGCTTATTTGAATGGCTCTCAGACTCGAGTCTTTGACTCCTTCTTCCCCTTGTTCTGCCTTCACTGTGTGCGTGAGCCTACTAACGCATCGATCTGGGACGGCGGCTGACTGAAAAGAGTGCGGAGTCATTTAAAGTTTAGTCTGATTCTCTGCCGCTCTCGAAAGACAAGAGATAGACATGATAGCTCGTTCTGTCCCACTCCTTGTCTCTTTGGCTTCTCTCCGATTTTTCCGACTTTTTCTCTTTTTCTGTCCCGCTCCCACCGCTCCGTCTGTTTTAGCCACACTTGTCACTACTTTGCTGTTTTTGATGTGTGAGATGTGACATTATGAGACCACACCCCTCGAGCAGCCTGTTTTGGCCTAAAAATGTCCGTTACAAGTCTCCCGTGGCGGCTGTTTCTTCTCAATCTGCAGGCTCTTTGCATTTTCTTACTCTGTCTTTTCATGTCTCGTGTGTTGTTCGGCTTTTATAGGACATCAAGTTCGAGTCACGACATGAGATTGGGTTGTGTCACGATTAAAGAGGCAGTATCGAACCCCACAACTGACCAGTGACTCTGACAGCATCTGAGGTGTTTCAGAGATCCTTTATTGATTTGCTTGGGTAGATGGTTTACTCGGGACGGTTTTGAGAAACCGAACTTTGTAACAAATTCAGGCAAAAATCGTAGTAATTTCTTTTGGTCTGGAATGTTTATTTACGACACCAACTTGCAAAAAAGCCACCATGATAAAGTCAAGCTGTTGTTCTAAAGTACCCCTATCATTTTTAAGGAGAATTTGAAAATGTAAATGAAAGTTGTCTGGCCTTTAATGTTGACCTGAACAAATCCAGATGCAATTCTAGCAAATACAAAGTTTGACAACAAACATCGAAAGTTTAATTGAATCGTAGATTTGGAGAATCATGGCGCTCCTGGTTTTACAGATTACCACGCAATCAGTGTCTGCATTTAGTAACAACAACAAATGCTAATGAGCTTGACATCATGTGATTACAAATTACACATAAATCATATCCAGGGTTTACATTAGCCAGCATGCCAATGAAAACATCAACAGCCAAAATGTCTGGTGGGAAATACGCCAAACAAATTAATCCACAGCATATTAAAAAGCCTAATATTGTTTGTGAGATGTTGCCAAGACACCTCAAACATAAACTTCTGAAAAAAAAGTTTGGTTTCAGTTCATGTGCGGCCTATTTTTTTTTTTTTTTTCGCTCATCTCGCAAACTTCATCCCAGCAAACTGCCAAAGATTTCTGCTTGAAAAAATATCTACGTACGCAGGCCGTCCAACTCCAGCATCAGCTCCTCGCTTTGGCTTGACAGCAGTTAATGCCAGTCTGACGTGTGGAAGGCAAAGCAGCCCCCACCCACTGGCCACAGAAGAAACACAAAACGGCCACAAAAAAAGCATCACGCTCCTGCTCGTCGAGAATTGGAATATGCCGAAAAACAAAGTTCAACTGGGCAGCCGATCACACCGTGTCTCCAGAAAAAAATGTATTGTTTTCCAGTCTGTCTTCCTGGCATGCACTTCTCTCATACGCCTGCCCGCCGTGTTTGTATAGCAGTTGTTGGATGCACGTCAAAGTTAAAATATTCTCAACTTTTCAGCGAGACGTGGTGCTGCAGCGCTCGTCAATGTCACTCCTGGCGCAGGCGATTTCTGCACGCTGCCCCCGCTCCACATCCAGGCGGGGAAAGGTGGACGGAATAGACAAAATGTTCTGCAGTATTTGTGAGAGGGCGAGCAGGAGAAGCAGGCACTGGTTCGTTAAACGTGGACGATATATATGTCTATTTAAAGCATGTCTGGTAGTTGTTCTATACGGCCAAACAATCGATCAGTCGTTCGAAAGATTCTACAGCTTTTTTGTTAAAGGGACAGTGTGTAACGATTTAAGTAATTTATTAACTCAATTCAACGTCTTCGTTCATAAGTAAGTCCTCATTGGTGTAGAATTACGTCTGCCAACAATCTGACTTATCCTCCTGAGCGAAGAATTACCTATCTGAATATACATAGCACGGTCAAGCTCTATGGAGGCCGCCATGTCTTTCCGGTTTTAAAAAAACTATGGACTGCCGAGAGGGACACAAAGTACTACGTGGTAATACGTAGCAAGGCTAAATGCGTTTTCGCTCAGAGCCAGCTTGACTGCGGAACTGAGAGGGAACCTCTAGTTTTATAGCCTTAATAACTAACTACATCTTTACCTCATTACTTGAATCAGTAGAAATACTCAACGCTGTTGGGAAAGAGTCCATATAGAGTTTTTTGTCCATCAGGGCCACCGTAGCTTCCGGAACGTCTCCAACGCCTTAAGAACGGGAGGGGTGAGCAAAGGAGTGTTGCAATGTAGAACCTCACAGCTAGATGGCGATAAATACTTGATATATTAAACACTGTCCCTTTAAAATATTAATTGTTTCCTTCATTTCTTGAAGCAACAATGTCACCCAAACCTCTGTGTGAGCTTCTTGAATGTTGTGTTGTTTTTCTGAAAATGTAAAAGGAAACTTAACATCTTTGTGCTGTAGACTGTCGGTCAGACAAGCATCTGAATTTGTCACCTCAGGCTTTGCGAAGTTATACTTCATATTATTCAAGATGATTATCAGCATAGTATAGCCTCCAGCAGAAAACAGTCTCGAATACTAATTATGTCCTATGTTTAAAACAACCAACCAACCTTCAATGGGCAACATTTTCACCAGGCTTGTAAAAGTAAAAAACAAAACAAAACAACATTCTTCTTTTCAAAACAAAAGCTGAAAAACTTTTATTGGCCACAATGCATTCTGTTGGATGGCAACACAAAGACTTCCCTTTTTTTTTTCCTCATTAGCCGCTGATTAAAAGAAATCGTCCCTTCTCACCGTGATTCCCAGGATATGCATTGTTCTACATTTTTAGAATTTCATTTCTAAAGACCATATGCTTCAGCTGAATGTGTACAGCATGTCAGTAAACCAAAGCTCAAAGGACTGATGCTGAGAATGTCCTGGGAGCTCGTGGAAGATAAGACCAAACCATTGATGGCCACGCTGTTTTTCCAGCATTTACTGCCGATTTCAGTCACAATATCTGTGATTGTGTCACAGTAATTGCATTACATGTAATCCTCAGTATAGAATCCGTGCAATCTGGAGCTCTGCAGCCACAGCACTGCCTTCCTGCCTGCAGGGACGGGAAACAGTCACAGCGTTGTAGGGGCATTAAGAGAACATCACAGAGACAATGGGAAACATGACAGGGAATCATCATTGTGTGTTTTGATTCTATCATCGTGAACAATGAAGCATTTCCCCCCCTGAGGCTCAGTGCTGAGATGCTATGAGAAACTGCAGGACTAATGCTGAGAACGTCTCCGGAGGACGCGGAAGATGGGAAACATACCAGTCTGCTCACCGAGATGTTTTTGTACGACGGTACGTATTCACACGCGCTTAATAATACTCTTGCCTGACAAGTGAAACCATTAAATCCTCACACGAACACACACAGTAAACACGTTCAAACCAAAACTGTGGTGAGTCTAAGAGAAGAGGCGTGTTGCTACCCTCACAGACTTTACTTGGGAAGGTCACTCTGGTACATTAACTGCTGGTGATTTATATTTAGCGACACATTTTAGTATATTTACTTTTACATATTTTTTTGCTTTTCTTCATTTCTTCTAACTGCGGTTGATTAATGAGAGGACAATCTGCCCTTGGCCTACCCCTCCTGTCTACTGACCCCAGAAATTCGACTTTAAGGACTCAATTAAATGATCAAATGCCCCGCCTGAGAGATAAACTGTGTTCAACTCTAACAGTCTGGACTTGTCATGACCTGCAAAAGGAAACTGTGATTGGCAGGGGGGGCAGAGACAGACCTCCAGAATCAAGAACGCCAGCCCAAACACTAGCCGGGGAACCAGCGATGACCACCGCCTGCTGCTACTACCACTAATCCCGACACTACTATCACCCCCTGACCTTCCTTGACATTACTACTACTGCTGCTGCTGCTGTTACTACCAGGAATCAAGCCGGTGACCTTCTGATTACTTGATGACTCATTCTACCTCCTGCCTCAACCACCTACCGACTACAACTGGTGCTACAACTCCTACCAGCCGGAGAACCAGTGACCACCACTACCACCGATGAGACTTCCTGAGCCACAGCTGTATCACCACCACGTGCTGCTACTACTGTTACAACTGCTACATGACGACCCACTCCACTACTGCTACATTACTTCTTATAGAATCTGTTGTTTTTGCCTTATGATACCAAACATGGGAAACTATAATAAATGTTCTTCCCCGTCAGCCCACATCTGTTGGGATGCGGCTGCTCCCATCGTTGTCTGATCCCATAAGTTTTATTATATATGCATCCTGTGTCCCTTCATCTTTTTCCACCGCGGATAATATGAACACTACCACCTTCTCTCGTTCCTCTTCCCCCCACGTGTGTCTCTTGCTGGCAGGAGATAAAGTGGAAGCGACACTCGTGTGGGTAAGATGATATTTATGCAGGGTGCGGGGGTCATTTGTTAAAAGAAAAATGGCTTATTACCGGCCGTGCATGATGAACACAAAGGATTTATTCTCTCCCCAGGTTTTTTTTTTTTTTTTCCTTCTCCTCTCTGCAGCCATCCTCTCCCTGTAAAACAACTCAGATTAACTCCCCTCTCTCTCTCTCTCTTCCTCACTTACTAAATCCATACATTTTTTTCTACTCTTCCTCTCCTCCCTCACACTCTCGCCCTCCTTCTTTTTCTCTCCCACTCAGGGCTGATTAACTCAGAGGACAAATTACAGCCTTGTATCTATTAGTGCCGTCCAGGTGCTCTGGCCTATTGAGCGATCAGAACTAAAAGGGTCTGCAAAATACACCTTTCTGTCGGCCCACTAAGATTCAGATGAAATCTCTTTATGCAGCAGAGGACAAAGGAACATGACAGTTTGGAGATTACATCATTTCGGCTATCTGCTCTGCAGTCAGGTTTGGCGGCAGATTTACGATCTATCCACATTATTCTAACTGGCTGCTCCCTCTGTCCTTCTAAAATAAATGATTGTACACAGGGAGTTGATTTAATTTGTGCCATGCCGAGTCCCCAGTCAAATTAAACTGAGTGTTTACTAGGGATAAATGCAAAATGGCCACCACACAAAAGACCTACAAACTGTAGGAGTTCTGGCAGCAAATGAATGTAAAGAGGAACAGTGTGAGCTGCGTTCTCACCCAGCTGGGGATTGGTCTGGACAATATAAGCAATTATTTTTCCTTTCTAACAAAAACAAAAAACAAAACGAAAAAAAACATATGGAGGCCTCTAAAAAAGACTATTTGGATTTTGTTTTACATGGTCTGATGTAGGGTTGGGTGCGGTGCCGATCACAATGACACGTGGTGATGTAGCTCGAGGTCTTTTAGCAAGGTTTCATGGCTAATTCATTTAATAAAACTGGTTGCAAAACATTTAGTTTAAGGCCCTGTCCACACCAGACCAGGTTATTTTGCAACCGAGGTTTTGTTAAATAAAATTCCGCAGCTGGACATGACAGCCGAACACAGCTGACAGCAAGCCAATAAACAACAACAACTTTGTCACGTCCATTTGAGCCTATGAAGCGAACGTTTACTCTCGCTAGATAACAACCTCTAACCACCCTCTAACTGTCGTTACGCTCTGCGATTTTTTCTTTGTTGTGCGTGCAGTATTTACAAAGGCACGCGCTCAGCTCTGACGTAAGCAATGGAAATAATCGCGGTCGTCATATCGGCACGCAACCGCTGAAACCCGAATCGAACGAAAACCTCACCCTGGACTCCGGTTTCAAACGACCACGGTTTCAGTGTTCCAAAAGCACGGTTGCATGTGGTGAGAACAGTGAAAAAGGGAACATAACTTCATGGTTGGAAAATTATCCGGGCTTGTGTGGACAGGCTCTAAGTTCCTCTGTGCATAGAAGAAGAATACAAACAAAACACTTTTGTGGGGTGAATTGGAAAATGCAAAGCTAAGTTGAGGAGCCTCACAGCCTGAAGAAAGCAGCTGCTCTGTAGTCTGATAGTACAGCAGCGGATACATGAACTGACTGTAGCTGGAGTGGATGTTGTCTTTTTAGTATCCTTTGGGCCCCACGTTGGGCGCCACCTGTTAGATCCCGAGTTTGTGCCTGTCGAGGAGGCACTGGACCAGCTCTCTGTTATAAAAGGTTAGATCCCTAAACCTACAAAAGGTTGCTTTAAATGTGGGAATTTAGATAGGGATGACTTAAGCTGGTAGTGAGGAGACCCGCTTAGCTTCTCACTGCCTGCATCCAAACATCTACACTGCTTCCTCTGGTTTGGCATCTGACATGAACAGCTCTTGAGTCAGATATGGCCACCAGCCAAGCGTGGACACGACAGATACCGCAGACATGTACCAACATTTGAGAGAGAAAATAATCATCTCATTTCTAATCTATTTCTAACTCAAATCTAATTAGATATAAAGAGAGATTCAGTCACCTCAATGTCATTTAAGCTAATGCACACAAAACAGAAGGTAAAATCCAATTAGATCGAACACACATCCAAAAACACCACACACATTCGTCACAAAGCCTCAATACAAGGTTGTTTTGTAACAAAATATTCACACACACACACACACACACACACACACACACAAAGATGCGCATGTATGCATCTGTGAAGCACGGGCCGCTGGTCCTTCATTACTTATTAATGCTTTCAGACAACCTTCGTAACTGGAGAGCTATTTCTGGGGACAGAATGATCTTCGAATCATCTGCCGGCGAGCCAATCTCTCCCAGCGCTCATCACTCTCCCACACGCCTCTCATCACTTTTTCTCATCCTGCTCATCACTCCCTCCCTGAGAGCAGGAGGCTGGCTGCAGCCGGGGCATGACAGGCTGGATGGCGTTCGTGTGTGTGTGTGTGTGTGTGTGTGTGTGTGTGTGTGTGTCTGTGTGTGTGTGTGTGTGTGTGTCCTGTGTGTGAGAGCGAGGCAGAGAGTGGGACTACATTGTATCATGTGCTTAGATAATGCCAGGTCATGCTTGTCTGACACTGTGCAGTTAAATGGCGCCCTCTATGGGTCGCCGAGCAAACTGCATCCTCATACGAAGGATCAAAAAGGTCAAAGTAAAAACCTGAAAACTCAAGACTGCAACTCCTTCTGTTGTTAATCTGTCAATTCTGCTAACAGTGATCGAATGTGTCTGCATTTCAGACTCTTTCCATCCCACAGAGAAGAATTTATCATGCAAGAACAGATTCATTAGGGATGAGACGAGGCCAAAAACACACTGCAGTCTTTTTTTGCAGCTGCCTCCGTGGAGCATTAAACTCGCCCCATGCTTGTTCTGCTCTATATGCTCGTCTCACGGTACAGCCAGTCATTATCCAGTCAAATCAACCTCATGATAGCACAAGCGGCTCTTACCAGAAAGATTTCTGTTCAAGGTTTCTTTCCAGCGCCGACTGATCTTCTCAGATATGATCCGCAGTCTGACTGACAGCTGAGAATGAAACAACAAAAGGGAACAGAGAGTGAAAAAGGGAAATGTCGAAGGTGCGTTCCCGAGGCAAATGAACAGGAAGAGGAAAAGATGTGGTGAACAGGTCAGAGAGGATTACAGTGGGGGTATACATGCAGCTCAGAGGTGAATGGGGAGATAGAAAGTATAAGAGAGGACGATGGGGAAAAGTGTTTGGCTTGTTCAGTGGAGTCATGTCTGCTGTTGTGTTAGCTGTTGTGTTTAATCGCGCCACTAGTTCTCATAAATACCAACCAGGAGAGATGCACCAGAGGAGAGAGAGGAATGAATAAGAGGAAAAAGCAACATAAGGTGGAGGTTCAAAGAAGTCATGGGAGTGTAAAGGACCATAGAGATGTAGGCACCGACGACGCCTCTTGAAATGTGAGAAGCAACACAGTGCATTTGATGTGCAATAGAAGAACAGGTGCCTTAATAAAAAGAACTGGACAAAATTAATAAAATAATAATTATCCAACTTAATTAAATCCCCGAAAAAGAACAAATGCCGTCAGTTCAAAAACTTAAATGCTGTCAGGGACTTGAAAGACCGGTTTAACAAGCCCCCTGATTTATTTGAAATTTAAAAAACCTTGTTCCCTGACAAATTTTTAATAAACCGACCCGAGTGATCATCAGTTGTTTATTAAAATAGGTTGCCAGACGTAATTAAACAGAGAAAAGGGGACAGGACGGGGTGCAGACAGGGGGGTCAAATCGTGTAATTAATTTTTGGTGCGCCTGAAATGTGAAAAAATTAAAAAGTCCATCTTAGAAAATCTCCCCAAATTGACCCCCAAACATCAGAATCATCAGCGGGAGCAGGTACAGCTGCCGGGAGACAAGCGCTAACAAACACCAGGTGTGCCAGCTGATTGCTCGGTTGCATCAATTAGGCCGATGATGTCACAAGCTTATACACGGTGAGAGAATCCTGTCAAAGTCATGAGAACGACCTCTGCTCCTCAGAAGCTTTTCTGAGAAGTTTTATGTCCGCTACTGGAGAACCCTGCTGCTGTTTATTCGTGGTTTCGTCTGGAACGGATGTTCAATCTGGAGCAACAGTTTCGGTCTTTGACATCATCAGCCCTAATTGATGCAAGTGGGCAATCGACCGGCACAGCTGGTGTTAGTTAACCTTTTCCTGACACCTGTAGCTGCTCCTGGTGATGCTTTTAAAAAGGAAATCGGAGCACTTGAAACTGAAAATATGCCTTTTTTTTTTTAAGCAGTTCCACGTTTCTACAAGCTTAATAGCAGAGAATCTCCTGTTTTCTTAGAATATAAAAACTTCTTATCATAAACAAGACTTACTGTGCTTATTTTATGAGTCATTTTAAACTTTGCCAAGGTGGTACTGTCTTCACCCAAATCCATTGACGCACCTGGATGATGGAGCTGTCTCGGCTCAGAATAGACCTCATTAACTTGCATTTTCCGACATTTTTTGTTTATTTCTCATAGAAGAGTGGATGGATCTTGAATAATAAAACCAGGCATATTTAGGGTGGTGTATACCTAAGGTCAACTGAGTGCCATTTCTAGGTTATTAATGTCATTAATTTGGTGCTTAATTGCAAGAACTGTTCATCAGTCCATAGTTTTTACTTAATTGTTTATGTGTAATGATGCAATATGGCCTTTTTATTTATTTTGACCAAATCATTATGTCAACAAAGTTTCACCGAGCTGAACTGAATTCAGTGAGAGAAAGAAGTATTGAAGTGTTTTAAGAGAAAGTCTTATTGTGGACTTAGAGTTGAGTGTGTGTGTGTGTGTGTGTGTGTGTGTGTGTGTGTGTGTGTGTGTGCGCGCATGTGATGTCTGAGAGAACACTGTTCCTTTTAGTTCCTGTCAAGACTCCCTGCTGGTTTCACTGCACCTCTCCTACATCACTTCAAATACACACTGAACAAACACTCTCTCTCTCTCTCTCACACACACACACACACACACACATACACACACACACACACACACTTACTCATAACTGTCGAGCTATATACCTACTGAGTCTTGCACCACGAGAAACTCCAGTTCTGCTGCAAAAAAGAAAACAAAAATACCAACGATGGTGTGATCCCATCCTCCTTCAGTTCTTTTTCCCTCCTCTGGCTTGTGAAATAGAGTTTACCCAGCTTTAAAAACACAGTATAAATCCCTCTCGCGCTACCTTGCATGATATTGACAGTTGATAAAATTCAACTTCCATGATTTGGTTAAACCAGATTTGTTGAGATTTTTCACGGTAACTAGCTGAGCCGATGTTTTGGCTACATCTCATGCTAGTGTCTCAGAAAGTTAAACTGAAGAGGGGAAACCAGCAACACAGCTTGAAATCAGAGACTGTTGTGCCCAGAGAGTCCTGTCAGTCTCCACCACAACATCTCCAATCAAGCTGTTGTGGATCATGTTCTGAGCAGACGGAGCGCAGGACTACAGCTGGTCTCAGTGTTTATAACATCGATGTCTCCCTGATGTCCAACATTTTGATATGAAACAGTGTTATCATCTCCGTCTTGTTGCCGCTGCTGTTCACGTTCACCCTGACGCAGACTCAAAAGATGCTCTACGTATTGATCTGTATTTCTACATTAACAACTATACATGTGTTCTGTAATTGTGCGAGACTTTCTTTCTCGTTACGCAACCCTGTGTTGTGTAACGATGAATAGAGTACCTTGAAGTAGACGGTGTGCGACTGCAGCCGAAGCTCTGTCTACCTTCTTGCCTCCTACGGATCAACAGCCTGTCGAGATCTCCGCACGGCTAAAGTATAGAAGGCCTTGAGTGCTAATCATGCTGTCTGGATCAGTCATGATGCTCATCAAATGAAGTGGCGGCCACCGCTCCTCTGTGAGGTAGAAAGCCCCGCCATCTTTCATGATTGCTCCAATCCAGGCCTAACTACCGCAGCACTCCCTGCTACAGAACCACAACCTGCCTGTGATTTTCTGAGATGAAAGTTAAGACTGCGATGGTCAGGAAACACATCTTCCATACCTCTAGTTCTACTTCCTTTTGTCCAACAATTCAGAGAACTGGCTTTGCTTGATGGCATTGCTGATTTGCACCACAAATAACCACCTCAAAACATCCAACTTAGTCCCATTTTCCTTTGAGAGGTGGTGTTAAATGTCATGTTTGAAAAAAAGTCTCACCGGATTGATTTGAAAGTATTAACCAAAATGATTTTCTTCTATCTGCTGAGAAATTTCCAGTAGGTTTATAATAAATTACACTGTAAATAGTCTGCGACAGAGCCCATATGAATTTTTCTCTCGCTTAGCTGCATTCTGCTGATTTATTGTAAACGGGATTTCTTTTCTTGCAAAACCGATGTAGAAGCAGAATTAAAATGGAACTGTTTATGCTCTATTGAATCACATCACATTATTCCACATTATGTCAAGGCACACGCTGAAACCGGGCAGCATCAGTCTAAGATATGTCACGAATCGGATCGTTGATCATATGTTGATACGTGCATCGTCTCAGTCGCGAGGGAAGAGATGCTCATCTGTAGTCTGCGATGAGTAAAAGGCAGCGGTTCTGGTTCCAGGCAGAGTGCCATCCCTGCAGCTCAAAGCATATATTTAGAAATATACAACAAGCATATCAGCGTGGAAGCTGGCCTGACACACACAAGACAAAAACTGGCTGATTTCAAAGTCTGATTGTCTGCTTTGAAATAACCCGCAATTGTTTAGCACTCCAAGTCCAAAGAACACATCGTTGACTTCCCACGTTAGTTTGCGGGCTTTCATGTTACGTGAAAGAATCCCCACAACCTCCCCGCTGTGTGGAAGCCGGTCCATGTTGCTGGCAGAGTTTACGGTAACGTCAGCAGCTGTATTCTGCTCCATCACGCTCTTGACCAAGGCTCCAGGTTTAGTTCTTTTCCATCTCTGTGTTCCAGTGTTTGTGTCTCTCTTGTCTGAGATTAGTTTGGGTGTAGCGATCAACTTCATCTCATCAGCCCGCAGTACTTGAAGCCCGGTTCTTCAGCCTCAACTTGTTTGAAGTGTTTGTTTCAGTATCATTCAGTTTGCCTGTGGGGTGCAGTCATTACAACCACCTTTTTTCTAAAGTTTCTCTGTATTTTTGAACTCTAACCAACTGAACATCTCCATTGTGTCTTTTCCCTTAACTTCTCCTCTTGATTTGCCTGTTATAATAAACCCTGCTCAACTTAATCACCACGGTCTTCTTTCCACTTAGTCCAAACACTCAATGGTCCAACATGCTCTTTATTTGGATTTGTTGGAAATCCGTAATTTCGCACAACGCACTCCAGCAATCCAAGACTGCTTTTTTCTATAAATCCAGGCATTGTCCGTGGATCTCCCAGTCTTTAAGCATGAAATCAATATCTTTACAGCCTTACTGTAAAACGAGACAGCTGGAAACATAAAAGACCAGCAGCTTCAACTACTTTGTATTTTTTGTGCTACAACAGAAATTTTACAGCAGAGCAACGGTCATTTTTGTAGGCTGATCCAGAAGTTAGCATCGCCCTGGTTCCCTCTTCAAGAAGTACATGGGATTTTTACTCGCATCGCGGTCGCATGACTTCAACATCACCCCTATTAAACATCTTACTACACTTTACTGTACGCGCTTTACTATAAATTGATCAATATACCAGTTTAGAGACTAGTTTGCAATTCGTCTACTCATTTATTGCCTGCAAAGATGAACTAGGGAGAAGATGGGTCTCCATGTTCTGCGTGACGACGATGTACCCGAGTACATTGTTAGCAACCACGTACGTCGGGTATTAACTGAGGTATTTTGCGTCATGGAACAAAGTAGGAAAGTATGTTAGGCTTAAATTAACCACAGACTTTATTTGAGGTATTTACCAAGAACACATTGATTAAAACCCTGTTGACTTTGAGACAACAGAACCGTGCAAATATGCTCGTGATTTCTGGGCTTCAGGGCTCATTCCTGTGTCAGCCAACAGCAGAAGCTATACAAGTCTTATGGAGGTATTAACCTACACTGATACTACTTCTAAATCTCTTTGGTACTGAAGTCTGAACTTTGATGAGCCGGTTGGAAACTATCACCTGCCGTCCCTCGCACACTGCCACTCATGAGCAGTCACAATCCATTTACAGCTAGGCCCTCAGCACTTCTGCTAGCTGTCAGCGTGATACAAGAAGCATGAGAGCTTTTCTCCTCCTTCATCCCTCTGTCCCTCTTGACGTTTTCCCCATCAAACCTGATTGAGAGGAAATTGCTCATTCCAGGGCTACCTATTGATGACTGTGATTAGCGAGCTATTAGGCCTCCAGTCAGACGGAGAATGAGACAAGGGCAAGGAAACGGGACGGAAACACCACAAAGACTGCTGTTGCTCGCCCGCCTATGGCTCTCTTTTAGTCTCTGTCCATAGAATGACACTCTCGTCGCTGTATGAGGGCAAGACATCTGAGATGTAGTGCTGCTCGTTACAAGGCAACTTCACAGCCAGATCTGAAAGGGCACTGCAGGGCGACAATAGCAGCGAGAGAGCGAGAGAGAGCTGTGCTGGGAAAGGGAGCGAACAAAATGAAAAACAGCAGCGAGGCCCTCAAAAGACAGGGACAAAAGAGCTTTCCCCCTGCTGCCTGCTACTCGGACATGACTAATAAATCACCTTCACACCATCAATCACCAGGCATCAAGCTCGAGACTCACACGATCGATTCAGATGCCTTCGCACCTCAGGAAAAACTGGGAGTAGATACAGACGCGGATCCGTCACGTATGCAAAGGAGCAACACACTGAAGGGGAAAACCCATGGGAGCACACACAGCGCCTACATCAGACCTTTTTTCCACTGAATGCGGCCCATTAAGGACCTCATTCCTGCCTTTTGATCATTTTGTTAGTAAGCTAATTAACCCATTCATTAGATATGTCTGTTGCTTAGCACAAGAATACTGTGATTTCATTAAAAAAAAGTTTTACCCCAGGCTGTTTAAGTAGGGGCAATTTATTACAACCAAATTGAGAGCGGCTTCTGAGATTAAAAGGGTGCAGAGTTTTTCCTGTACTCTTGTATTCATGTAATGTTTCTTTTTCATTTGTGTTGAATGCTGAGCTGAAGTCAACAAATAGTCTGATGAAGCTTTTATTATAGCACTTTTTCACTTGTTAAAAAACACCACTTAAACTCGACAAGATCAAGCTTTTGTGTGCAATAGGAATGTGTAATCTCTGCATTTACACCCGTAAAACCCCGCAGTAGACCCGCGTTTTTATCCCCTTGGCTTTGATATAAACGCAAGACCTGGGTGAAAATCCCAACTTCAGGTATGCAAAGAGATGGTGCCATATCAACATCCGGTGGTGGCGATTTAATACAGGAGGAACTTGTGATGCAGATAAAAGTTTTATTACTGGACACAGCGTTGGAGGTGGACCCTCGATCATTACTGTGAAAGCTGCTCAGTGGTGTTTTGAAGCCAAAGAAGAATTTATTCACCATTTACAGACACTTTTCACAATGGGAATGTTGTTGTTTTCTCTTTTGTGACAACTGTTTCGGGCTAAAGTGTCTGCTGGAAGTGGGAATGGGGTCAATAGTCGATTTTTAGAGGCTTGACTTGCATTTAAAAACAGGTGTAGACCTGCTAATTTCAGTGGAAAAGCAGTATTATTTTCAAAAATATTTTATTTATGTCTGTGAGGACTGAGTGGAGGGCAGCGGATACGTGAAAAGTTCACAATTTCACAAAGGTGACATCTTCATATTGTTTCTTTTGTCCAACCGACAGTCCAAAAAAGAAACAACTCTTTATTTATCATAAATGAAATAGAAAAGTATAAAATCCTCACATTCAAGATGGTGGACCAGCAAATGGCCAATATTTTTGCTTTAGGAAAGATTTAAAACATTTACGAAATGGTTGGCAATCAACTTTCTTTTGATTGACGGATTTATTTGACCATTTGTTGCAGCTCTAGTTACTCTAAGACCACAATGTCACCGCTGTCACCGGCATGTTGTACCCATCTCTCTAAATACGTTTCCTGTTTCTTGACTATAAGCTCAAAAAATGCATAATCCCTCTCATAATGCTATTCCTAAATAACATGAACATCCCATGTTGTGCACATGAACACAAATGTAATGCTTTAACTTTGAGTTTCCTTCAAAAAGTGTGCAAACAAATAAAATGCAGATATTGTGGTTTTAACGTGTCATCTGTTGTTGCAGACAGCGTGGAGGTTATTATGCCGAATATAACCATTTTTAATTTGTGCGCACCACGCTAAGACTCCGGGTGCAGTCAAGAGGTAAAAATACATTTTGTCAATACTGTGTGTCTCACAGCTCAGATGCGAACACTATACAAACAGGAACCACACAACAACCCACACACACCGGGGCGACAAGAAAAAAAAAACTAAAATATATATCACAGACGAAGTAAAGCGTCTCTCTCCTTGGAGGCGGGTTGCTGTTGGATATGATCAAAATCCCTTTCCTCTGGACTTACACATCCTCGCTTCAAAACTTCCCCGCAGAAAGAGTGGACTTTTTGAACCCTGACCTCTCTGTTTCTCCAAGGAACCCGAGCAGAACATTCTCTGTGAAATGAAGTTTCTCTTTAGTGCCTCTCTTCCCTGCAGCAAGAGGAGAAGAGAGAGGCGAGCGTGAGGAGAGGAGAGCGCAGCACTCTGTCGGCCTCCGTGGATGTCGCCTTCAAACGCCTCGTACCCGTCGAGGCGAAAGTGCTGGGAAACATGAGAGACTTTTATTTTTAACACAGCCTTCCCTAATCTAATTACCTCAGCAATTAGACGGTGCTGTCATGAAAATGAACTCGCAGAAGGCAGTGCGGGAGTTGTGACATGCTCTGTTTGCCTTGGCCGGCCTGAAGACGGGAAAGAGACGCTTCTGGAGTTGGCATGAAATTCCATCAGTTTTTTTTTTTCCCGCCTGTGGCAAGTGAGTGGCCGTCGCTTGTGTCCGTGCCAGTGTGCGAGTGTTAAAAAAAGAACGCCGCGCCCGCACATCTCTCTGCGTCTGTGTGTGTGTGTGTGTGTGCGTCCCTCTTTTCTCATTTTCCCCACATCAGCTGCAGCTCAGCTTCAAAAGCCGTGCCCCGATCTCCATCTCTACACGGATCACGTGATCCAAAAAACAAGGCTTTCGGGAACGCGTCCATACCTCCTCGGTGTGCTGCGAGTCACGTGCTTTGGACGGCAGCCTGAGCTCGTTGGCAAAAGGTGGAGTCACACACAGACGGAGAGATGAGAGGCAGCACACGGCTTGGTTTAAGTACAGACGGGCATGGACAAACAAGACAGAGCCGGGTGAGGAGGAAATAGAAGCAGGAACAGACAGAGAGAGAGAGACGAGAGGAACGTGAAGATGATGGATGGATGTTTCGCTGGTTGTCATGTGCCGGCGAGAAGAGAAAATAATTTATGCTTTACATCACTTGTCTGCTTTAAGAGCCGTGTGTGTGTGTGTGTGTTCATGCATTAGTTCATCTTTCTCCCAGAACACTCCGTCTCACTACAAAGTCAAACCAAAATTGATTTATTATGTATTTCCCTTGACAGGACATTATGGCTGCTGATTAGCATACACTGGTGGGTGGAGTGTATGCAGATGTGCACACACACACACACACACACACACACAGGCGCACGCACACACACCTACAAAAGGCGTACACGAGAGAGCAAGACCAATTTGTTGTGCGGGCTGATAGTCTCGGCCGGCCGGCGGATTGTATGGTGCACTTCGTAAGAACTGTTTATGTTAATGTGTTCAGGTAAAATGGCAACAGTGGAGATGCAATGTATGTAATAATTCACTGATCAAAGTCACAAATAGAGAGGCGTGTTTTCAGCATCTAAACCCACTGCAGCCGACCACACACACACACACACACACAGCCAAGTCTGTTTTCTGTCTCTAGTGGTAATTTTCAAGCTGTCAGTCAACACAGAGGAACCTTGAGATTAATGGAGACAGAGAGAGTGGAGTTACACACATGACCACCGCGTGTGTGTGTGTGTGTGTGTGTGTAGCCTCAGCACCTTTTCAATTGCAGGTGATTGATCGACCGTGTTTGACAAATGTCCTAATGCAGGTCATACAGTGGGAAAAAGCTGTTGGCCGACCACGAGAAAGCAAGCCGACTTATAAAAATGGTTTCAGCAGTTCATTTTAGGGATAAATTGTACCATTTATTCTGTTTATAATGAGAGATAATGGAAAAAGATGTGGACAGCTTAGCACAAATGATACTTTCTGCATCCACAGGACACACGTTTCATCCTCTCCCCATGTCCATGTACCAGGTGCCTCAGGAAAAACGGCGTCCCACCGTCTCTTACGCCACAGAAAATGTGTTTGGGCTGAACAGCGATCTTTCCCATGACGCCTCCACAACAAAAGGGATTCTTTTTTGGCTTGTGTATGCATAAATATAATTATCACTTAACGAACGTCACCGAGCACTGACTACAATGGAGCGCGTGTTCGCATGCTGTTACTATAGTTACCATCACTGGGAGGCCACTCGCACAACACCTACGAGAAAAATAGGACACGTTAAAATCCACAGGTAGTAAATTCGCCATCGACGACGGACGTGGCCTGTTTTTTGTTTGCAAATGCTTCGAGGCCTGGACATTTTTTGCGATTGTGAGACGCATCGTGATGCCGGCACGGAAGATTCTGCATCGATGAAGAGACTGAACACCTCACCTGGTATTCTGAGAGTTCAGGGGCACGTGCCAGCTTTTATGATATTACTGGGAAACACGAACTAGACCAGACCCACGCTGAGTGTAACTTCTGCCTCACAGCAATTATGAACCATGTTAGAAGTTTTCTGTTGAAGCTAACATCGGCGGTCATGAATGTAGAACACAGCGAGGTCAGCTGATCATGTTAGTGAAGTTTGCCACATCCAGTGAGTACCCTGTCTTAGGAGCTGCTGTGTGAAGATATTTTTGTAGAGTACAGCACACTTGTAATGTACAAATACCTCTAACAATGTTACATACTGAACAACAACTTTGTGTAGTAATCACCAGGAGCTAGTTTGCCGTTAGCAGCTGGTGGGCTGCAAAGTCCCGCTGTGAGTTTGGCTAAAGGAGCTAACAGCTAACGAAGCTAACCACAGCAGGACTGAGAGTTTTTGTTCAGAGGAGCACTCTACATGTTTACAGTAAGTAAAAGTACTTTGAATACTCATGCTTTAAAGTAAAAGATAAAGAAAGATCTGGGATTTTGGGTTTACCTTCACCTCAGGATGGTTAAAACTGTTTTTTTGGGGCGTTTTTGTGTCAGTTTTGGTTCTTTTCAGAGCTTAAAGTCCACAGGTGACAACATCACATCCTTATATTACCATTCTGAGGTATTCTCCCCGGTGCTTTGGCTAAGCACTTGTAAACAGGAAGCTTGATAGCAAGTTTCATTTGATGTATTTTCATGGTGATATCGGCGAATGATCTTTTAGCAATTAAGCTAAAATGTGCCAATCTCATGAAAAACAAGCATCCATGAGTGAGGTTTCCCTGACGCTGGGGGAGTGAAGCAGAACTCTCCCAAACCTGAACAATCTCTTTCATGCTGGCAGATGTCCAACCTCACTCGGAACAATGGCTGTTTGTAATTTGTAATACGTATTGTAAACGCTGGGGGTAATTTTTCATCAGACAATTAATTCCACTGGCCCGACTGTACGGCAATAAAAGGACGTTAAAAACTTGGGCTCTCTTCTGGGCTCGACCGTCAAACGGGAGCAGCCGCGACAACAGCGGAAGATTAGGGAGCGGAGCATGTAGCGGGGCTATAAATCAGTGGGAACGCTCCTTTACCTGGCATGTTTGAGGAGCCAAAGCAACACCGTCGGCCTTGATGGTGCACCGCGCTCCGCCACAACATGTTGCTGTGCCGCGGCCCTGCACGTAGCGGCTGTTTCATATTCAATGAGTCTGCTGTCAGCGGTGTATGACATGAGGAATAGAGGCACGGCCGCGGAATTTTTTTTTCTGAAACGTATTCCTTCACCTCATTCACTTCTTCCTCCATCTCTTAATTAAATCAATTTCACCCTCCTTCCCCCCTTTACCTCCGTCTCTCTCGTTCTTTCCGTCTCCCTCTCTTCCGCCTCCCTCTCTCTCAATCTCCCTTGCTCGCTCTCTGCCCTGTGTGACTTCCCGGCTGCAGTTGATTGATGATGAGAGAAATCTCCCAAGGACAGGCGCCTTGTTAAAGACAGGCCAGTGTGTTCTGTCTGTGGGAGCAAACGGAGATGGAGGGGGGTGAGTCGAGGGGATTACAAAGAAAGGAGCACCCTGATAACCCTACCCTGCTCCAGCTCCATTTTTTCTTTCCTTCTCCTCCTCTCCTTCTTCTTCTTCCCTTTTCCTATCTCCTTAATCTCCTGCTTCCTGCTCTCCCATTTATTGTATACCCCTTTTCATTGTGTATTTTCTGCTGCAGCTTCCCCACCAGCCCCTTTTTTTAGCACCTCCGCTGAGGGAGAGCCTCATCACCGGAGGGAGCGCAGGGTAAGGGGGAGATAGCTGTCAGGTGGGGGAGGGTGGAAGGATAGGGAGATAGGAAGAGGGGGAGCACCGCTGAGCCCCCTCCGAGGCCCCTCCAGGGGGGGCCGGGGCGCCTTGGACTGGGGGCCATCCCAGAGAGAGACAAGCCGCGGTCTGATTAATGACAGGGAAGCCATCGTATACATCACTGCCTCACATCAGCGCCGAGAGAAACTCTGTTTTCTGCCAAGACTGGTGACTTTTCCGCCTCTGGATACAGCTTTTTTTTTTCACCCCCCCTTCTAGTTTTCCAGCAATTAATTTAGAATAATGACTGATGAGGCACGCAGGGAGAGAGTACACTGAGGTAAACATTGGTGTGTTGTACTTAAGCGAAGAGCTTTGTGTTTTGGAGATGTTGGTCGACATCTTGGGCTTCAGGAAAAACTGTGACTGAATCCGTCACGATTAATCAAATAATCCATCAGTTGTTAAACTATTAAAGGGAAGTTTCACCCAAAAATGAAAAATGAGTCACAATCTTCTCACCCTCAAATTTCGTAGTCCGCAAAACATTTGTGGAGCTGCACGGCAGAACACTATTGCAGCATTCTCCTAAACGACTGAAGTAGTAGATGAGGATTTGCTTTAAAACGGCAAAAATGAAAATTGGCTCCACACAGCTTGTCTGGTGTCATCGAGGTCCCCAGGAACCCCGAGATCTCAAATTCATTTGAAAAGATGTTTTGTGCACCATGATCTGAGCAGAAGTCTTCCCTGTAGCAGCTAAGCTAAAAGCGTTAGCACGCACCCCATCTGAAGTGAGTGCACAAGCGCCGCCGTGTGTCGAGATGTAAATAACGTCTTCTCAAGTCAATTTGGATTTCAAGGCTTCTGTAAACTCGAATCAAGGCAGACCAGCTGTATGGAGCCACTTTATGTTTTTTTCCAGTAGGTTTTTTATGATTTAAAACGAGTCCCCATCTACTTCAGTTGTTAGAATGCTGCACCTCTGTTTTGATGTGAAGTCAAAATTCTCTCATTTCAGCCTCTTTAATGTGAATACTTTCTGGGTTCTTGACAGTAAATGGAAGATCTTTGGGTTGTGGGCCAAACAAGACATTTGAGGACGTCATCTTGGGCTTTGGGAAACACTGACAAACAACTAATCGACAACTAATAATAGCAGATTGATCCATTATGTAAACAATAACAGTGATAGTTGCAGCCCTGAATGAAAACATGGAAAAGGAAAATATTTGGAAGCATGGAAGGGCTAAAAAAAAAAAAAAAAAAAAAAACTGTGTTGATGTTGTTTCTGTCAACAGTTTGTTCAATTCTCAAATAAAAATATGACTGGATTTTGCAAGCAGGCTTTTGTCCAAACAGATTTTCAGCGATTCTCCAAACATGTCACACTTCCAGCAAGAAGGAAGAAGGGGAAAAAAAATGGACCGCCCAGTAACAGCCCATGAGCACCTGAACAAATTGAGATAAATTGATGCCTTCCATGGGTAAATCAGAGAGCTTGTTGTGAAATCCATGAGCTGCTCGGAATTGTAAATGGATGTAAATAGCTTTGTTTTAATTTACAAGCAGAACTTATTGAGCCTCCGAGTGGCTGATTAAACCTGCGGCGTGCAGCGTACATGGTCATGCAAGGCAGATCATTACTTTGATGTCCTTGCGCTCTCACACACACACACACACACACACACACACACACCGTACACAATCTCAAACGCTCATTGCAGCAGTCCAAAGCTGATGAAACTCTCTTTGATTCGGGAGGAGTCGCGCTGTGGCTCCCTTTCATATCTGAGTCGTGTCTAAACATTTCAGTCGTTTCTGATAGGAGGCCAACATCATTTAGGAGTCTTTGAATCCCAAAATAACACACGCAACTGTAGTGACAACACATGGGAAATCACACACGCACATAGAAACCGACTTATTAAAGAGGCGCCGCACACTTCCCGGCCTTGAATCCAATTCAGACGAGCACCTTTGCTTCTATTTTCTGCAACCGCCACCAATTAGTCACTTGTGCTCCCCTCTCTCTTCCTCCCTTTTTTCCTCCCTTCTCTCCTCTCCTCTCCTCTCCTCTCCTTTCCCCAGGCCCTCCACAGACTCATACAACATTTATGACTGTCTGGAACATACGCTTGCAGCGGGAAACTGAAGGGCACATCTTCTTATCCAAAAACCAATACCAACACCGTCTATCTGGCCGGGTGAGGACGTGGTACGGTTCATTTTACATCAGACGGCGTTCCAGCGGTTTCTCATGCGGGATCGCCCTGCCGCTTAAAACTCTAGCTGGAGCAAATGTAATCGGCAGTCTGAGACAAATTTAGGGCGCCAACCTAATCTAGTTGGTTTTACCTCGCATGTGAATCTAAATCAGTGTACTCTCAGTCCCTCAGAAAGCACGATGGAAGGTGGAGCGACAGCGCTGCATCTATGCACGCCTCACTTTTTATTTCTTTTCTCCATCGCTCTCCCAGCAGCACATTTACAAACTTTCTCACCTACGATCCCTCTAATACAATCACAGCAGTCTACTGTCGACCGCTGAGCGGCTTCACCGCTTTGCTCAAGGGCATCCTGATGGTCGTTGCTGAGTCATTTCACATCGAGATTTGCACCAACAACTTCAACTGTCACAGGCCATTTCTTCGCCCTCCTGGCCTTTTTTTTGTTTCTGCACCACTTGCTTCTCTCTCAGTAACAGCGTGGCGCCTCGCTTTGTGAAAACATTTTCTTTATGTCCTCGCTGTGAAGGTTACTCAGTTCATTTCGTTTTAATTTAATCAATTAGCTCCCTGATTTAAGTTGAATAAGAGTTGAGATTAAGAGGAGTCAGAGGGAGTGGAGCTTTGGATTTTAGTAGTTAGAGGATATAACTGTATAGAATATAAACTTGTTGGTGCGTAGGAGAAATCTTATGGCGACGTTATAAGGTGTAAAGTTGGAGGGTATGTACATTTTGGGTGATCAAAAACTGCCTGTTGGCTAAAAGTTACTCTCATCTTGAGATTTGACTTTATTAATACTTGCAGCCCTGAGCAGCTACTATGTCAGACATTAAACAGATTAAGAGCAACTTCTATATATCTATAGCACAGTCAAACAGTGCTGACAGGATACAGAAGCCAACAACAACTAAGCATTTTTTCCCCAACTGCACTGCATCGGTTTTCGCCACTGGCATCACTTCCATTTATGGATCCAAGATAAGATCAGCACTTCATGGATATTAGCTGATAAGGGCTATCAAATGAAATATCGACATCCGCTCAAAATTAACATTTCTGAGGCTGTGGCTGGCCGATTAGTAGGCCAGAACAAAATATGGATAGAGCAGTATATCATATCGCTTCCTCTTGTGATACGATTATGGCTACACTGGTGCCAAATATCGATGTTTTTATTAAAACATGCCGCGGCTCTCAACAGATTCCCCTGGCAGTGTGACTTTGCAATTCTATAAACTCAATTTACACAAAGGAGTTTAGATAGCCAGAGTCGTTGTCATGGTTCATCAAAGAAACACCCAAATGCAGGAAGATGTAACAAAAAACGCGCTTTAATGAACTTAAGCTGTATTCCAAACAACAGAGGCAGGCAACAACAGGACTGAGAACTAAAATCTCGAGCGAAACTAAAAGTAACAAACTAGGTGAAACAAGGAACACGAGGAGAAAACCAGGCTGAGGAACTGACGCGGAAACACAGGACGAAAACACGGGCTTAAACACACAGGAATATATGGAAAAAGGGCAGGAAAGAGACAAAGACAGGAAGTAGAAAGTCCTAAGAAGACACATGAGGATGTAACTACAAAATAAAACAGGAAATAACTCAACAAAAAAACCCTGAGCCATGAAAGTTGTATCCTTCCTTTAAACATTTGAACTCCAGAACTGTTCTGCAGTTTGGCCTTTTTTTAGACATTGTTTCATCTTACTGCATGTCACATTTTGTTAAATCGACCCCACAACTCAATGAACAACACATTATTATTATTATTATTAGACTGATATCGATGTTTATAGTTGGATGATTGTCTTGCAAAGCATTGATCATCACAGACTCTCTGTATCAGGATGCAACACATCGTAAATCTTATCATATTGTAAGTTACTGTAGAGTCCCACCTCAAATCAGTTAGATGATGCTTTAATTGTACGCAGTTGACTACGTAGAATCCATGTTTTGGACATTTGTGGACATTTTGAACCGCATCATATGTCTGCATCACAATATGAGTAATAGTATGTTGTTAATGACACTACCAGGGAGACTTGATGCTCTCTGCAGTAAAGGGGGAGAAATATGCTTGAAATATATTCATCAGCATGCAGACAAATCAGGTTGGGAAAATATCTGGCATTTTCTCCCCTATATTTAGTACAGCAATATATCATTTTCCTGTGAATTTCTTTAGTACGTGGGTATTCAGTTTAAAGTCTGAGTCCAACACAGAAAGTCAGACTCATGATAACAATGAAACTATGACATTTAGAGGCAGTTATACAATTTTAAAACACACTGAATGGCTGTTGCTAAAAAAAAAAAAAAAAACACAGCATCCACAGGTTCAATAGCACCTAAATATAGGGTTTGATATATTAAAATATCTTAAGAAATATAACTGCAGAGGAATTGCAATGAACAGGTTGTGTGAGAGAACGTTTGGTGCCGCTTCAGAGCTGGAAAGTAACTACAATGGACCTTTTTTTTTTTTTTTTTTACAACAGGCGTTTTATTGGACCTCACACTCTTTTTATGTGGAGCGGAGCCATATTAGATCGTCATTGAAGTCCTAAGTGAGCACACCGGTGGAGTTAAAGGAGAATCCACCAGTTCATATTTCAAAGGTTCTTTGATTTCACACCTTTATCCTGCCCATTACTTTCAATCATCCGCGTTAATAACGAAATAGGTGGTTTTTCTTTTGTTGCTAATCCATCTTATTTGCCATTCAGCCACTTAAGGCCATTTCACTAGAACTCATATTAGAATACTGAGCCCAATGGGCATTAATATTGGATGAAGTGGGAATATAATAATGTGAATTCCCCTCACTGGAGGCGAACTACTCTCGGTGCCTTTCTCCCGGGCTCTGCTGCGATATGTATGGAGGAATATTAATTACTGTCGAAGCATTATGGCTTTTATTATGATTTCACATTATGCGGCTTCCAGGGGGCAATCAGTGGTTGGATGCGTAACATGTGCAAGCCACTTAAGATGATGAGTAGTAGGGGAGAGAAGAGGGTGAAATAAGGAATGCATGCTTTCGAAGACCAGTCATTTTTCTTTACTTGGCTCTTACTCTTCTGTGTCCTTCCACTTCCCATTCTCCATCTCTTTATCCGGCTTTTCCGTAACTTTCTCTTTCCTCCTCAACCTCTGCCTGCCTCCCCCACTCTCTGTTTACCTCCCTCTTCCTCCCTCCATCCCACAGGCACAGTGGATCAGAGGGTTTTAGGTGATAAATACCCTGGACCAAGGGCTCACCAGCCACCGATTCCTGCCACTTTACTGTGTCACATTGTGGCCGAGGCCTCATTAAAAAGGCATTAGCCTCCTCTTGGTCCCATGATGGAGGCCGTGCCTGGCTCAGTCACTGCCGCGGGGATCTATTTAAAAGTGGCGGCAGGAATGGATAAGGAAGAGAGAGATAGCGGGAACAGGGAGAGAAAGAGATGGCTATGTAATGAAAGGGAAGATTTGGCTGGAGAGGGGAAGCGAGAGACATCAATTCCTGCCGAGGTCCGGGAGTCCAAGGAGGAAGGAGGAGGAAGCGGAGATAACTAGGCTGGAGCGAACTCCACTTACATGTCCCCTGTGAGTTCTTGTGCTTTCAGAATTTAATTGATACCGGCCAATTAAAGCCGCTCAGGTTTCACCTTGAGGGGGGTCAGGGGAGGTGGAGTCAGGGGTTGGGGAGAGGAGGACGGGTGGGTGCCGGGGGATGAGGGAGCGGAGGGGAGAGAGGTGAAGAGGGGAGATGGAGAGTGGGGTGCGAAAAAACACAAGAGTAAGCGTTTACAGCACATCATTAGTAAATAAGTAGTCTGGAGGTGGCGACAGACGAGAGGAAAAATGGGGGGAAGGAGGGAAGAGGGAGGAAGAGGGATGAGATAGAGGAGGAATGTTGTTTGGAGGTTGGGATAAAGGATGTAGGGAGTGCGATCGAGCAACATTTGAAATGTTAGAAAACAGTTTGTGGTTTGAATCTTAAAGAGTTCCTGGAACCCAACAAAGCACCGCAGCAGGAAAAAATAATAATATTAAAGAGAACGATATTGAGTAATTTGTTATCCTTCATTCATGTCAAGCAAAAATTGACAATGCATCAAGAAAAACACACGTCAATATTCTAATATCCCAACTAAAAGGTCAATAAACCACAAGAGGCTCCATGAACAAAGGTGCGAGGCTGTGTTTGACATTTTAAGGCTCCCAGGTTAGAAGACCCAATCAGAAACATTGGTCCTGACCTTAACCTTAAAGTTCTGAACACAATATTGACGTAGAGAGCCAAAGTTACGCCCCCCCTGAGTGGACCTCCTGGGACATGATTTCTAAAAAAAATATGTACAGTATTCGACAGGGAGAGACAAATAAATGTTTGATTCTGTTTGAGTTACTTTATGCCTGATAAAGGCCACAGCTCTGAGATAGAAGCTGTTCCTCAGGCTGTTTGTCCTGGATCTTACTGACCTGGAACGTTTGCCAGGCGGCAGTGGGTCAAGCAGGGATTGGCCGCGGTTGTGTGTTGTGTCTGGTTGTGCTGCTTGCTTTCTTTTTAAATCTGTCGTCAAAGATGGTGTCCAGTCGTGGGAGCTCCTTCCCGACAATGCGCTGGGGCACCACTACCACGCGATGCACGTCTGATCTGTGGCCTACCACACTGTGGCGCTGTTCTTCAGCATCGTTCTAGCTGTGCTCCTGTGGAGGTTCAGCAGCAGTTTCTGTGGGAGTCTGACCTATTTCAGCTTCCTTTGTCAGGCCTTTTTTACCGGCAGTGAGGTGTTGGTGGTCCATGTTAGGTCAGTAGACATGGTGACTCCCAGGAACATCCAAACACTTCCGACTGTGTACTCTGCCTCTAGTTCCTCTGTAGTCGATGATCATTTATTATGTTTTAGAGGTGTTAAGGACCAGGACATTGTCCCTGCTTCACCTCAAACCTGTAGGCTGTTTTATCATCATCAAGTACTGCAGTCAGCTCTGGTTCTGACGTTACCTAGAATTCATAACCCTTGGCTATGATGTTAAATGTTCCCGAACGAAAAATCTATCTCAGCCTTGTTGTCAACTCAAGCAATGTTTCTGTCTCCGCTCTGCTCTGCATCTGCGTTGACATCTGTGTTGAAACGCACGAGCAGCAGAGGACAAGAAATGGGTTTTTTAGGTTCCGTTGGGAGTTTCGGGCAGCGTGCGTGTAAATGTGAGTGACGAGGAGTCGGATATATTTGACCCTGATTGGCGAGTCGCCGGTCATGCCAAAAAACAGAGCGATCGATCGGTGCATCTCTAAAAAAAAAAAATAATAAAAAATGAAAGATAGCAAGGCAGGGTCTGAAAGTCGGACTGATAAAGTCAAGAAAAGCACGAAAACATCCCGACAGGCAGATCAATAGATACATATGTAGAAGTCCTCAGGTGGGCTTCAAGAGATACGGACAGAAAGACAAGCTGCCTTTCTTTATTTATCAACAGCGCGGATGCCGACGCCGGTGCCCTCTGCCCTCCTTACCGTGATGGAAGGATGAAGAATAAACGAGCAGATAGCTGTCACCCTCCGTCCACCGACGGGCTGAGCGAGTGTGTGGGCGGCTCGATAAAAAGAAGACGGGGTCAGGCGGGCAGGTGTTACTCAGGTGCAGAGGAATGTATTAGCTAATCAGGATTTCTGAAAAAAATAGCCAAAGACAAACTTGAGGGGTGCTTTTTTTCTTCGTGGCAGAGGTGAGGAGTTCGTCTCGTAGTGAGACAGGCGAGACAGCTGATACCGTAGAGAAGACGAAGCTCCTGCACCAATGCAGATCAAAAAGGTCGAGGTCAGACGGGCAGGTGCGACTCAGGTGGAGGAGGGGTGGATTGTGGTTTATTTTCAAGTACAGTTTTTCTTTTTTTGTACAGTAACAGACAGACAGTAAGCTGTCAGGGGTTGTTTCACAGGAAGTAAAGTCTTTGTTCAGGCTGAAGAAGGGAAGAATCTGAGGTGTTGTTAGAGCTGGCAGGCTTTGCGACTGAAGATGGACTGAGTGCTGCGCTATGAATGATTCAGACACACTGATGTAACACTGCAGCGAGACCAACAGGCAGGTAATAAATCGTTTTGTACTGATGCAAATCAATACATCGGACAGACAGAACTTCTCTTCCTCTCCCCCTCGAAGGCCTTTTTCTTCCGTTTGTTTACTTTGTTCTTCTTATGTAGTTTTTGTGATCGGGCCACTTAATGACTCCTCAAACATTTGGTGCCTATTACATTTGTTCCCCCCCGATACGTTCATAAAAGAGGCAAAATTTTGAGATGAGGCCGTTTATTCTTCTGTGTCTGCGCGCAGCTGAGAAAACCCTCTCGAGACAACAACTTCTAACAAATCACATCTGTTGTTTACAGAGACCGCATTAGTATAATGAAGTAAAAAGTTGTATTATTGTATTAAAAAAAGAATCTCAACTATAGCTATGGATCTTCACACTCCAGCAGCAGATTTTCACACAACTCCCACAATCTGTCATGTCCTCTGAAAAAAAAAAAAAAAAAAAGCAACACATCCTCCTTACACTCCACGCTCGTACATCTTGTCTCCAACTGACACATTCTCAGCTTTACACTCTTTATTTTCGACGCAGAATATCATGTTCTTCTTTAGGCTGAAAGTTTCACGCTGTCTTTCGTCCGTATGTTAATCGAGGCCTGTTAGTGCCGAGCAGTGAAACTGGCGGGTCGGGACGGAAGATTATAGTGTTCTGTGCAGAAGTACGCCATAAAAATTGGTCCGGTTTTAAAACTCGAGGACCAAAGTAATGCCGCGACACAGAGCCGCTCCAGCGTGTCATTTCATACAGCATGCTGCCGCTGAAGAAACCAAAAGAGGCCTGACAGTACACATCATAACGTTGAGATATGTGCAATGTTTTTTTAGCGTGTTTCTCAGCATGTCAATCTAAAAATGACTCAGCAAACTGTTCATCATCATATTGGATGCTGTTATATTGTGTTGTGATTGAGTTCCTAACCCACCATGTATTGCAGAATGGGACAAACATATATATTTTTTTTACATAATCAGCATCAGTAAATGGCGAGCTCCGTCTGAAGGAGAGGTATGGTTCATTTCCTGGGGGCAGGGAGGGGCTGACCGGGTCACTGTGACTTCTCCCCATTAAATTTGTTGTTTGTTTTTTGCCAAAGACAGTAACTACAACGACACAATAGCGGAAGGCAACTCAACATTTCTTTGCAAAAACTCACGTCATAATCACAGATGCCATTTCCATGTAGAAGTGTGAGAAGAGTCAGCAGGACAGACAGGATGACAAAAACTTTACCACGCACAAATTCTGCTTTTTTTTCACATATAAGTTACCAGAGACACGACCTGCTACCACATTACTGTTGTTTCGTCCTGTAACTTTGCTTTGTGGGTTGAATTGTGGGGAATATTTCGTTTCTACGTGATGAGTGAAGGATCTGTTTAGTTGTCAGACTGTGAACACCATCACACCGACACACCACTGTTCAGCGCTGCCGGCTTACACTTTCACACAGACATCAGCTCACCTCTGTTCGGGCAGTTACTACCTCGGCTGGCAGATCAGAGCTGGAACCAAGCAGTCCCGCCATGCCACCTCTGTAACTGTTGTACAGATGGCGGGGCGGAGTAACAGCACAATACTCACGCCTTGAAAAGACAATTTATGCTCTTTTTATCAGCGTTACGGTCTGGTAAAAAAAAAGCAAAAACTGAGGAAGCAACGACAATTTATCTAAAAAAAAAAGAAGAATATGGTATAATGCATGTAGAGTGGTTTTACAACAAGAAAATAAACAAATATATATTCTGAGTACCGCTCCTTTGTGCAGCATATCATTTTCTTAAACATTAAAACCTAAAATTCCTCACCAAATATTATTAAATAAGTGAATGCATGATTTACACACACGACTTTCTCTCATCCATCCTCTTAGAAAACAAACACATACACTACAGGATAAGTCTATACTATATATTACGGTATTGATGCATGTATAAGATACATGACTCTGCCATCAACTGGTGAATGGAATAACCAAGAAAAGCAACATTTGAGATGCTAACCATAATGACTATAACCACAACTGCATGCAAGCAGTGCAGGACATTTAACCATCAGCAGCAAAACCAGCTAGTAGACATACAAATAGAACATTTTACTAACACTAACTTACATTTTTGTGGTTGAAGCTCATCTCCATCGCTGTGTGGTGGTGATCTGCTTGACAGCCATGTCATGATAGGTCCCACTCTAGCTTGGTTGTTGCTGACAGCCCTCTTCGTCATTTCTTCCTCCATGGCTGTTAGCTAGCTACCAAGCCGCTAGTCACCACTTACTACACCCACTTTTATTTTTAAGGAAAAGTCACTCAACACACTCAATCTGTGTAAGAATCCGTTAACTGTGTCCAAGCTCCAACACCTTATTCAAGGTTTGAAAAATGCACCAGGTGAAATCACTTGTTCAATCAGTTGAGTTTGTGTGGCTAAACATCAAGTGATTTGTAGTCCCAATCGTAACGGACTGCAGAACATGTTGAATATATAAACGTTGCAATATAAACACCAATAATATGCTCCAGTAGAGATTAATGCTGTGTAGAACGTCACAGAAGATATATCAAGTAGTTTTATAAGTTTAATACCAGGCAAGCTTTTTCCCCTAATTTTGTAGACGAATTAAAAGAAGTCCCTCTTTGTAGTTCAACAGCACGACAAAGTACTATAAACATTAACAGCAGAAGTTTTACATAGATGGTTTTTGTTGCACGGCTGTTGGGTCACCTTGCATCCCACAGGGAGGCCGTTAATGACATGACTGCATGTCCACCATGTACGTTGTCCTCACATGGATTACATGACAGCCTGTACTGTAACTCTAACTTATTTTCATTATTGATCAACTAAATCATTTCTTGTTTGACTGACTAATCAGCTAAATAAAGGTGCAATATGTAAGAACTGACCACCTGTCGAATTCATACTCAACACAAATAGGGGGCAGTTTATCAACCGTGTGACCGCTAACTGCTGCTAACTGTAGCTACTTAGCTCAGTTAGCCATGCAGCTAGTGGTAAGAGTTTGGAGCTCAGGGGCCAGTCAGCGTTTACACTGCATAGAACAGGAGCTTTGGATTGGGACAGGACGGGGCTAGCTGGCTAGCATGCTAACTTCAGAAGATACCTCTGCAACACAGTACACAGTACAACACTTGAGATTGTCTGTTTTTTATTTTATTGTCTACTTTATTATATATTACTTTATTTATTATTTATAATTCTTACATATTGCACCTTTGAAACAGGGAAAAGAAAACACTTCTGGCGTGCCGCGATGTTATCACATCTAAAATCTAAGGAGATATATAGCCACGTATCACAATAACAGTATAAGATATCATAAACTAGTTAGCATGCTAACTTCCGTAGATATCTCTGCAACACAATACGCAGACTTCATGACATCAAAACAGTTTTTCTTCATATTCTGTTGATCGTTTTAATTAAATTTTACTCCTCTGAATATATTAAATTCATTTTCAAATCATCACATTTGAGAAGCTAAAACTACAAATTAGATGGCATTTGTGCTTGTTGTGCCAAGTAGTTTTCTCTTTTTTTTGACTTGTTGATTAATTCATATATCAGCTAATGTATTCTACATGTACTGTGTCTCTCTAACTCCAGCCTGTTCTCACTTGACTCTACAGACTGCCTATTTTATTCAGCTAAAGAGCAGAAGGTTCTTCAGGTGTACCACAGGAGACCAGCGTGCGTTTTAATCAGCCCGAAGCCCCACAGCAACTCTGAAACTGACAAAAAAAAGTTTATAAAAGAGCTTTAAAACTTTGGCAGAACTGATTTGTTTAGGTAAAACATCCTTTTAATCATCTCCGACAAACTTTTTGGACAGCGAGAGAACAGGACGGAAAACTTCCAGCATCTGGAGGAAGTTGCTGAAATAGCTGGACAGTAATGAGACGACAGGAACGCAGACATTTTGCTGACGCGTGGAGAACCGTCCAATCCAATTAATAATAAAAATTCCCCCGCACATCCCTCTGTATCCCCTATCCGTCTTATTATGGGACCGTGTTTAATTCATGCTCAGAGGGCGTCGAGTTCCCAGGAGGACGCCCTTACAGCAACCTGCCCAAAAAACAAAAGGTCAGAGAAAGTTGAAAGGCCATCAGTCCCCAACCTTATTCACTCACAGATGATTTACTTCCTGTGTTTGTGTGCAGGCACGACTCCAGGGATATTTATGTGGTGAACTGGGACAGGGGGAAGGATGGTGACAGCAGGGTCAGGTTGGTCGTTTATTAAAATAATAAATGGCCTGAGGAGAGGGACCTTCATATCCGGGTTAATGATATGAGGCGCTGATGGAAAATCTGCGCGTTCATGAATGCATGCAACACTTGCACATGTTTGCATTTCTGTGTAGGTTGACTGCTTATATATTTTTTTATGTTTTTAGGCGTCACTTATGTGTTACATTGCTGCTCATATTATTGGTTCATGCCTTCATATATACAGACGAGGCGACGAGTAATGGAGCCAGAATAACTTCTCACTGTTCGTATGGAAATGACACAGCCACGCTACCTTGTGCTTAACCAGAATTTGTAAAAGATTTATAGAAATATGGATAGCTGGAGTTATGAAATAGACTTATTTGCTCTCTTGCCGAGAGTAAGTTGAGATGATCGATACAACTCATTTTCTCTGTGCGGTGAATTTAAAGCTATGACCAGCAGCCTGTTTTCTTTGCCTGGCACGGTGACAGGAAGCAGGAGAATCAGCGTACCTGGCTCTGTCTATGTACAACATTGATTTTTTTCTTTACAGCCTATACCGATAACCAATAAGTACCTGCTTCTTATGCCTGATACCGATATGATAACCAATCATTTCATATTATCTAAAGAAGTACCTATAGTTTATGCAAAAGAGACAGGAGCTAAAACAGAGGGGGATACAGTGCTGGAGCTGTATTCAGTTTGAGAAAAACTGATGTGTTTTCTGAGCATTGAAGCTTGCAAACCTCCTCTAATCGTAACCCAGAATAAAATCATAAACGTTTAAAAGAGCATAATATGTTTCCTTTAATATTCCTTAGCTCTAAGTAGTTTTGTTGTGTTTAAACTCTTTTTTCACTGTTTTCCTATCAAAAATATGGTCTCAACAAACTGAAACTGGCATACAACATGCACAAAAAACTCTTAAAGAGGTCATATTATTCTTTTGGGGGTTTTGCCTTTCCTTTATTGTGTTGTGTAACATTTATGGGCATGTACGCCAAAGGGAGTAACTCTCTCTCACAGACAACACTGCTCCTTCCCTGCCAGAAACGTTTGGTTTGGAGTCGAGCACTTTACTTCCATAAATTATGTGCATCACTATGTAACAGCCGTTATTTAAATATATATTTTTTATGTATTAATTATAAACTACACTCCAGTCAGTCAGCAGACATACAGTTGCTACTGCTGTAGCGGCGTTATTTTAGATCACGCTACCTTGCTTGGCATTGACCCGCCCTGCTGTGCCACCAATTGGCTACATCCTTCCCGTTAAATAATGCACTTGCTCTTTAAAATGCATTTTAAGTGTTTATCTCCATTTGAACATCTTTGCTAACAATTACTTCTGCACATCTATTTTATTATTTATGCCACTGACTCTCTCTAATAAATTAAAAAACTTATTCCACACCACAGTGGCTGAACGAGCAGTGTGTATGAGAATGTGTACGTACAGTGTGTGTGTGTGTGAATGGTTGAATGTGCAGGCACTTAGAAGGACAGATAGAACATGCCGAGAGGGGATGTAACATCGGGGGTGAGCAGAGGTTATATAGCCTAGTGAGAGGTAGTTTTGAGTAATGGACAGTGAAGTGGGCCGGGTCAGAGGTCACCAGCTCCAGGCAGAGTAACCTCTAACCTGTTCTCTGGCAGGTTTGTGGGTTTGCCGAGCAGTAAAAAGCGCGACAAAACCTTTAACACATCCCGCCTCACGGAATCAGACGTATGATGGATTGGGACAGCTCTGAGGTGCTGACTGCCATCTGGGAGCAGTGATACAGAGGCCAGTGATTGACTGGGATTTAGTGGAAACGGGCCTGACTGTGTGGCCTGACAGGGACTGATAGCAGCGCCGCCATCATTCTGGGTCACAGCCGGGCGGTCTGCACTCTGTGTAGGAGGTCAGGATGGAAGGACAGCAGATTATGTGGGCGACGGTATCGACTGCTGCTCTGAGTGTGTTTATATAAACTGAAGTCTGCCAGTGTGTTTGCATTTAGAGTTGGAGAGCAAATGCACTCGCAGTGAGGGAACATCTAGTTCAAGAGAAATGCCCTCTGTTTCTCAACTAAAGATGCTAATCTTACCTACTTCAGCTTGCAAAAATGAGATAAGAGGGGAGATGGGGGGGAAGGACATATTTTGATTGTTATCCTTGCAATGTCTGAGATATAAAGCACATAAAACGACACTTTCTTACATCTTTTGTCTGTATTTATGATTACAGAAAGACTACACAGTGCGTTTAGGAGCATGCTGAGACATGAGACACGAGAAGTTTGAAAGGAGACCTTGGGGCAATTTCCAGACATGTTTCAGGTGACTAAAAACAGATATTTTTGAGGGGAAGCTGGGACAATTTGAGCCATGTTTGTAGCGACAGATAGCATGTGTTTTTAACGAGACGAACTGCTCATCCAAAACAGGCATTTTAAGCTGAAACACAATCTTTTTCTCAACCTAAATGGTGTTTGTGCCTCAAACCTAAACCAGAGCATGAACACAACATTGTCACAACATAAAATAAATGAAAAAAAATAAAACAAACTGAAATTCAAAAGGTGAAAGCCTTTCTCATTAGCACCTTATCGCTGACTGTCTAGATAATGTTATTTATTAGTGCATGTGATGTTATAAAACTAATCAAACCGCCATCAACAATTAAACTTTGAGAATGTGAGGCCCGTTTGGCATTTCACCTGCAGCAGTCATTCCTTCACAGTCGCACGTTAAGATGTTGATCCATTTATAATGAAGCTCATCATCAACGGTAACGAATGAGAGGTTACGGTAGCATCTTATGGAGGGGAGATAGACATTTGATTATTATTCTTAAACTGCGTATCTCTCTTACAGTCGTTCCCCACTTCCTTTTTCTCCCATTCCCACCTCCGCTCCTTCACGTTCTGTCTTTTTCAATCTCTCTTACACCTCCCGACTCTAAAACCGATAAATCACGTGGTGATAGATTGGCCCCGTTGGGAACGTCTCAACCCGAGGCTGAGAGGAAGGGTAGCTCACCAGATACGGCTCCTCTTTGTTCTGAAACCGCGTCGCGGGGGGATATTTACATGAAGGGCACGGGTCCCAGTCATCCGGGCTTAAAAGAGGGGAAGAAAGGGCTGTACTCGCGGAAACAGTCCAAGGACAATAAAAGGCTGCGATAACAGATATTTTCAAGGGACCAAATTGCAGGTTATATTCGGACGGAGGCCTCTGGTGGGACCGAGCACTGCGATCGTCTCTATTTATATTGCAGCTTTGTGACTTCACAGAGGATGTGCCATCAAGGTAAAGCGTGTGTTTGAGTTCAAGAGGCGTAACCTAGAAAGCGAAGCATGTTGCTGCTGTGTGGAAGGCACGCTGGATGAACATCAGCCGGGGGTGTTGTTCCCTTCCTGCAGACTGAGTCTTTGATAGGTGGTTTGTACCACAGGCCGCGGCGCTGCAAGCATTTTTACATTGTCTTTGCTCCGCTGACAAGAGCTCAGTTTAACTCGTGTTTCACACAGTAAATTAGACACTTCAGCTTCAAATGACCTTCATCCCAACATGCTGCCTCACAACGTACCCTCGCCAGCGAGCCGCCATGGAAGGCTCGAGAAAAAGGCATGCTGCGAGGGGCTCGCACCATCCATCACACCTCGCAGGAAACGCCGAGGTGGCTGTCACGCGATTTCTAGTGGCTTGTTTCACTTTTTTAATGTATTTATCTCTGTAAAGGAATGCCAAAAGCAACAAGGTCACCTCGCGTCATCGCAATATGCCAAAAGCTCCGTCTGCCATAAGTCGCTCATCCAAGAATTTTAACCCCGGGCGTCTCTCACAGTGGGATTAAATATTTATGCAGCGCAGCGAAGGTTCGCAGCGATAACAGCAGGGGTAGTACAGTTTAACACAATGCCAGGTGGAGTTATCGCCTTAGTGTTAATGACTATAGACGCAATATACTCAGGGCTACAGACAGGTGCTACACACAGGTCACCCAGGGGGCTTCGACGCTGCAGCCCACTTTCTTTGCAGAGCTGCCGGTCTGTGTTAAGGACGAACTCTCTGATCTTTCTGCGGAGCCCTGAAGCATCTCCAAATCCAAAGTTGTCCTCACAGCTCACTGATGATGTTTTTAACCTGTGAATGACTTTTTAACCGTAAACGTCACCAGTTGGGGGCAGAATTGGGCTTTACACCAAAATCGACTCCCTCTAGTGGTGGAATCAGAAACGCAACACAAAGTACCAATTCTCATCAGGATTGTCTTTTTTCCCCCGTCATGCTAGAGGTTTACTCCAGGCTGAAATATTATTTTAGAGACGTTCCTGATCTCCAGAGGATGAATCCTACTGACTCTAGAGATTTCATCATGACTCCGTCTCAAACGACACCATGAGGTCGACATTTGTTTGTCCGTCCTGTTATTTGGTTTATCACAAATTTGCAAAAATAATAATATTCCCGTTAGACTTAGCTCTACCTTTTTAATGCAAATGTGCTTATAATCAAATATTAGCATGCTTACACAATAAGCTAAGATGGTGAACATGATAAACCATTAAAATTCTGGTGGAGACAGCCACCGGTAGAGCCTTGACCCTCTGGCGGAATAAAAACCCGGGGTCGAGGATTGAACAGAGTTTTCTTTGAGAATAAAAACTGGATTGATCTTCACTCTGGCTTCTCAACCAGTGAGCGGAAATAAGTCAATGTTTGGAGCTCGCTTCAGCTCCGCCCTCGCTCCACCTCTACCTATTTTTGATTAGCTGGGAGTCATGTTCGAAATCCGAGGTGTTGTTACCCCCATTGTTTAAATGTTGACAGATGAAAACATGTGTTTTTATTTAGTTAACAGGCTAAACTAAAGTGAAAAGTCCTTTTAAAATTGGAAAAAACGTGACTGTGCGTCTGTTTCTTTGTAAGAAACCAACAGAGGAAACATCATCGCTGCACAAAGACGCTTTGAGAAAAAAAAAAAAGCAACCTGAGACTGAATACAGTGAAACTTCCAAAACAGAAAAGTAACGCTCAAAACTATCCTTGACAGCATGCATTACAGATCCAGGACAACTGGGGTCCTTTGATAAATAGACAGAAAAAAAAACTAACTCCCTTGCTGAGCCTGCCTGTAATTGCTTTTCATTATTAAGTGGTCAAAGGCGAGACCTGATTTAGCAACCTGAAGTTTCATTCCCTCTTTTTCTCTATGCCTTCCCTCCATTAGCTGCGGCGGCTCGTGGGAGACGGTTGCCTCCAAGACATCTGCCGCAATAATGTTCAATGCACAGTGACAAGGAATAAGACTTTTTAATAAACGAATATAAGAAGAAAATCCTGCCAGGAGACGGGACCTTTTGCCGGCTGCCTGTTGAAAGTGTCTCCGTCTGTATTATGCGGTGGAGTTTTTTGGGGTGTGTGCTCCAGATGAGGGTAAATAAAAGCTTTTATTGCCTCGATTCCTTCGAAGATAGACTCAGCTGTGTAATATTGCCACCGAGATACTGGGGGATTGGAGACAAATAAGGATGGGAGCAAGGTAAGGAATACATCATATGAAAGATTTTTCATTCGCCTGGTTATAAAATACATGCAAAGAATAGCTTGCGAGCAATATTCGAATATTGTTTTGTAATCCTGAGGCCACAAATCAGAAATCAGCTCTTCTCTGTTCAGTTTACTTTAGAAATGTGGACGTGAGGCTGCACCTAACCCTGTTTGTGCCCCTGTAACAAGATTATGTGTCATCAGCAGATTAAAAGTGCATTTATTCGTGTAATAAAGGTGTGTTTCCTGTAGTAAAACTGCTTTTCCCCCTCTTTCAGGCGGAGCTACGATTAATGATTACACCTTAACTCATAACCTGCAGACATGTCGACCTATCTAAACTCGGCCTCGGTAATAAGGTCATATCTGACAGCAAACAGTTTCCTTTCATTACCTCCGCCTGACACCTAATGTGCCTGTTCACATACTGTAGCCCTGACACGTATCGATCGAGTGACTGCTATAGGGCTCAGCCTCCGATCAATACACAAATACTTCTCCGGCTCTCGGAAAATTCCTTTTTCTGTAACATCAAGTCCTCAAGTGGTTTAAATAATTTCTCGTCGGCACAGATGAATGCCCCCCGAAATTACTTTTTTTTTTATTTGTGTCTTATTAGCAGTTATGTGATAATATGGCAGTGATTTATTTCCCAGCTCGGCCTTTTTTTTTTACTCGTTCGCAATTTTTCCGACGCGGTGCCTTAGTGCGGAGAGCGGAACGACCCGTCACTCGAGAGCAAGGTCGCGGAGACGTGCTGCATCGGTTTAAGAACTTATTTTCCAGTCAGCTCCATATCTTTGGGTGGGAGTCAGTCACTTTCATACGAGTCAGACCACACAAACATGCATCTATCTATCTATCTATCTATCTATCTATGTTTGTTCTTTGTGTTTGGGGGAGTCCAACTGAATCCAGCTCTTGGCCTTTTGCTGCATGTCTTCCCGAACTCTCTCTCCTCCCGTTTCCTGTCACTCTCTAAGCTGTCCGGTCAGATAAAGGCTCAAAAGACCCCAAAATAAAAGAGAGATCTTGTTGTGTCAATAACAGAAAATGCAATGAAGTTAAATGGAAACATATTCAGCCAATACACCATGATGTAACGCAACGTTCCTCAGATGAATTCATGAAACACACATGCAGTATTTTCTATTATTTTCTTCCACCATTTGAGGTTTAACCTGCTCAATTCGTAAAAAAAAAAAACTGAAATTTTGGGATGTTGGCCGACCTGTCCTAAAACCCCAGAGTAGACAAGTTGGGAATGGGCCTCAAAAACAAACTTTTCTTACAAATTGTACCTTTAAAGGGATATTCCGGCGTAAATTTAATCCATGGTCTAACACACCGTGACACCGAGTAAGACCCCCCTCGAGAGATCAAGTTTTCCGACCGCTAGCTTATGTAGTTTTAGCAACCTCAGAAAAGACAGCACAATAATAATACACTGCAGTCTATGCCTCCACCAAGAAACCACCATCAAAAAGCCACTCATATCCACAAATAATGCTCAGAACAGCACCAAACTTCAGCAACAGTACAAATAGGGTCCCAGCACGTAGTTCGAGGCATCAAACATCCGCTAGCTTTGCCGGATTTCACACAGCTCACCACTCTCCTGCAGCAGCTTGCTCGTTGTGGGGAAGCCATGACGAGTCGAGTACAGTGCAGTAGAGTTCTGCAGCTCAAGAATGAAAATGTATGATTATTACTCCACGGAAATGCAATCAAAGTTCATATGTGTCTTGCCTACCAGTTTATAACAGTTATTATCGAGAGCTGACAGGGAAAAGAACGGAACTGAGCATTTCTAACAGCACTCGGTAATCGACTCGTCAGGGCTTCCCCGCAACGAGCAAGCTGCAGCAGGAGAGTGATGAGTTGTGTTGTCTTTTCAATAGAAATCTGGCAAAGCTAGCAGATGTTTGATGCCTCGAACTACGTGCTGGGTCCCTGTTTGTACTGTTGCTGAAGTTTGGTGCTGTTCTGAGCATTATTTGTGGATATGAGTGGCTTTTTGATGGCGGTTTCTTGTTAGAGGCATAGACTGCAGTGTATTGCTATCGTGCGTTCTTTTCTGAGGTTGCTAAAACTACATAAGCTAGCGGTCGGAAAACTTGATCTCTCGAGGGGGGGTCTTACTCTGTGTCAGACCATGGATTAAATTTACGCCGGAATATCCCTTTTAGTACATCTCTCCTGACGAGAGAATTGCCGCCACCTGCTGCTTGTCTTGCACAAATGCTGAATATCTGCCTAACAGAGGATGAGAACACACATACACTCACACTTTTCTTTTTGCTGATGATCTGAAAATGTTGTTCAAATGTGCTCCTACATGTGGGTGGATACGTGGCTATACGAGTCAGAGTCGGGAGATGGGAGTTGGGAGGTTGCCCAGAAGTACTGCCAGCGAGAATTAATTTCCAAAGTCATTGCTGCGTATTAAACTAGTTTTGTGAATCTAGATGAAGCACCGACTGGAACAGCCCACCTCACAAGATGTCAGAGCGAGACTATCTATCTATCGATCTATCTATCTGTCTATCTTTCTTCACCCAGGACAGCATAGGACACCTTCTACCCTTAGACTCACAGTGGGTATAATGAAAAACTACTCCGAAAAAAAGGAAGAAACCTGAAGAACAACAGAGGATTCTCTCTTCCAGGTTGTATAGACAGGTAACAGATACAAAACAGACATAGGAGCAGTCAAATTACAATGTGGAGAGAAAAACATATGGATCCAGGAAGACGTCGAGCACCTTCCATGGTGCAGGATGATGTGAGCACTACAGGTGATCCAGATGTACAGCTACAGGCCTCCGCTTCATCAGGTAGAAACTGAGCGAACTTTTCGATCTTAAACTCCACGGTGAGAAAATTAAAAAAAGGCAAGCAAGACTAACAGTTGAGGCAATAAGTCACAGCTAATCACCGCAACAGAAGCTGCCCAATAAAAACCAACATGTTTCAGAGGAGGGACAGACAGACAGAGGGACGCTGTGCTGCTCTTATTCATTGGACGATATAACTCCAGACGTTTCGGAAAAACCCTCTTTCGATAAAGGAACGGCAGGAATAGAAACTGTGAGGTCATTTCTCATTCGTAATGTTCAAACCAAAATGCACGTTTATATTTTACTTGAGCGGGTGCTGCTGGATAAAAAGAGGCAAAAACACAGAATGAGATTTTTTTTAAGAAATGGATCCGGTTGTAGTTTGGCTGCACGGCGCCGAGGCAGAGAGATGAGCAGAGCCTCTGAGCAGGACACGCCAGAGACCTCGCTATCCTCAGTCAATTTAAATCACATCACCGTTCAACACAACCCCCCTTTTCCCAAAAGCTAAATTGAAATGAGAAAAAAAAAAAAAAAAAAAGATTACTTCAACTTTTTCCTCAACGATTTGATTCTTTCGGGCTCCGCCGCGCGGATATGAGAGCTTGTTCTACATGAAGCCGAGCATGTCAACTGTCGGCTCTCGTGAAAAGAGAACAGGGAAAATAGAGAAGGGATCTTTTTTTTCGGCAGGGATACCAGCAAATAATCTGTGTTAAACCTGCTGAGCTGCTGTATTAGTGAGGCCGTTGGCAGGTGCAGCCACGGTGTAGTCGGTTTGAATAAGCTCCGCGTGGCTATGATCACCGTGAAACTTCAGATAGCACGCCGGGGGGAACGCTGAATCTGTCGACGCCGTCGTGTCAAAAGAAAACAAAACAATCGTGATGCAAATAACCAACATGTTCTCGCAGCGCCGCGTTGTTTTTTGAAGGGAACAGCGGACACGTGGGAGATGGAGAATCACCTTGTAGACGCAAAGCGCGGCTACAAGTGTCGTGTGAATGCAAGGAAATGTCGGCTCGAGCCAGGTTTTCAAATCCATTTGTTGAATCCGCTCATTTGGGACGCTGCCGGCACTCCATTCCATCAGAGGCGGCTGTCCTTCTTAGAGGCCACAGAGGAGAGAATACTCAAATTAACACACCCAACCCGTCACTGTTAATGTGATGTACTGATTATGCGGGAAGGAGGAGAAGAAGAAAAAAAATCAGCAACTCAGCAACTTAACAGGCATGATGTGCTTCTGCCGGAATTTAATGTTTTCCACAAAAAAAAACAGGCGAGGAAAATGGGCACCTGCGACCAGAGACTTGTGGGTCGAGCACTTAAAAACGCTTTGCACATTTTTGCGACTGAGCGGACAGACGCCGAGGTCTGGAGGTCGACAGCCCTGTGATGCATGACAGGGGAGCCGGGCTCTCTGCTAACAGCGCGCCGGCATTGCTTACAGCGAGGTCAGCGTTTTACTCACTCCGCTCCACAGACACGTCGGCAGAGTGATGGGCCAGCAGCCTGTCTTCACTCGTGTGTGTGTGTGTGTGTGTTTTTGTGTGTGTAGGCCTGTAAACTCGCTCGTCGTGCTAAGTGTACGGACGTGCCGGATCTGCATGAATCAATATTTTTATATTAACAGTGTCACATGAATACCTTTTAGCGATGAAACCCACAGAGATAAATCACTCAGCTCTGCAGATCACCTCAAGTGTTCAGCAAGCCAGTGTTCCTGCAAACTGTGGATGTGTTTCAACTTCACGTCTTTATGCAACTTAACGCTTCTTTAGGTTCAGTTTTCAATTGTTGTGACAACTACCACTGTGCTTATGATCTGATTAGGTTTAGGTACACCAACCACTTGGTTAGCGTCAGGAAAAGATTGTGTTTTTGGCCAAAATTGCCCGTTTTGGTTGCCACAGTCCCGACATCTTGACGAAAATATATTCTTTGTCGCCACAAACAAGGCAGGAGATTGTCTCAAGGTTTCCTTAAAATCATCCAACATTTGGAAAGGTTGAAAACATTATGGTCCCTCGTCAAAAAATATCCAGTGGTTTCGCATAACAGATGTAAAATCGCAGTCTCAAACTGCAGACACTAGCTTGGTAGACTTCTAATCTAACTCCACCGGATACTAAAGTTAGGTCAAAAACATATGTTGTCAATATGGTATGTGCTGTATGTGTGAGACGTGCAAATGTGAACGTACCTGTGGTTTGCAGGAACGTTAGCATCCAACATTTTATTCTGCTGTCCGACTCCACTCTCATCATTCTTGTGTCCAGTAAGAGTTTTTCATCAGAAAGGCTTTGATAAACCGTCTGAACCCTCAGACAGACAAAGTTTGGAAAAAAAAGTTGTTGTAGCTTCAACCCACAAAAGCTGGTTATTTTAGCAATTGTCAGGACACTTCGCGGCTGTCTTTGTGGCAACAAAACTCTGTCTTTCAAGCCGAAACATTCTCAACAGTCTCCTTTTTTATCCATTTTATTTTCAAAGAGAGAAGATGTACATTGCTATTCACGCAGGTTTAAATGTACACCGAGTTAAAGACATGTTATAGACTTTTTCCATGATATTAAAGAGACACTATGTAGGTTTGGAGAAGAAATTAAAACTTAATATTTACAGTATTAATGAGGTCATAAAACAAAGATGTCATTTTTTTTCCATAACTGAGTAAACAAGCTGTTCTCAGAGGAAAATACGGCACACAGAACACTGTTTGAAGCTAGAAAGGTGGCGGGGTCCGCAACAAATAAACAAAGTAGACCAGTATGAAATTGTGTTGTCTTTTAAGGCCAGTTTGTTCATTCAGTCATAAAAACAAAGACATCTTTCATTATTAAGTTTGTTTATTTAGTTTGTTTATGAATGAAAAATCTTTCTCTTCTGACTAAAAGTTTCCTGTTGCTTCTTCTGTTGCAGAACCATACAACCATCCCCGGTTTGAATCCAGCCCGTCAGCGTGCTCCCATCTACATAAAATACCCCCAGCACACTTAAAATGTTCGGCTTGTTTGGTGGCAAAAAAAGAAAATCAATTGCCGCAGTTTCAAAGTCTTGAAAGTCACAAAAACTTCTCTCATTTACATCCAGTGGAAAGTCGACAATTTGGGTTTCTTATTTGTCCAGGTTCTGACCGACTCTTAAAGCGAGCGAGGCGTTGTTTATTAAAATTCCTTCTGACATCCCCCTTCATTCCCCCTCGTTCTCAATCTCTCTCAGCGAGGGAACAACCGTAACGAAGGAAGAAACTGAATCAATAGGTGCGCCGTGTTCAGCTGAAAAACACCCAAAGTGAAAAAAAAGTCAAACACCTCCCTCTTTTTCATGGGGAGAGATTTATTGACAGGATGACTTGTACCAGAAAAACTGCTTTCTAAAGGACGATGAAGGAGTTTTCAAAAGTTGCCTGATCCAAACTGTTTTCACCCATCCCTTCAACTTCTGCCTCATTGTGATCTCCTTATCTGCAGTGCAGCTGTTTACTAAAAAGACAATGGTGTTAATGTTTATTATCACAAATACTATATTCTCTCAGTTACATTGAAACAGATGCTGGCTTATGCAGGGCTTTATCGTCTCTGATTATTAAGTTTGCACTCGTACAAGAAATCGCTGTAGCTCATCTAAAAAAAAAGAAATTAAACACATTTTGCAGAGGAATCAGTAAAGTAGGCAGTGGCTGCCATGCAAGGTGCCGGCCAGCACATCAGGAGCAGTTTGAGGTTCAGTGTCTTGCCCAAGGACACTTGGACATGCAGACCAGGGGAATTAAACCAGGGACCTTCCAATAACAAGACGCTGGCTCCTACCCCCTGAGCAACAGCTGCCCGTAAGATAGTTGGTACATCACTGTAGTTGGTGGGTTGTTAGCGGTCAGCCAAACAGGCAGGAAGGCAGGTAACTTAAACAAAAAGTGAGACAATCCAAAATTCGAATGATAGAAGCCACAAAAGACGGCTAACAAAAGTCAAGAAATCCAAGAACAGAAGCAAAAAAGAGTACAAACCAGAAGTAACACAAGGAATCAGGAAACAAAAACAGGAAACACATGAAGGGATGATGAGACAGGAAGACAGGAATTAATAAACGAGGGGTGATTACCTGATGGGACACAGGTGAACACAAAAAAGGGGCGGGGAAACAGAAAGGGGGAGGGGTTTATCCTGACAGGAGGCGTAGCTGCCGTTTCCACAAATGTGTCCAAAAAACAAGCACAGTATCCACCCTAAAATAACAGTGTATATTCCTTGACTCAAAAAAAAACTTTACTGCATGAGATTTGTTTCATTCGTCTCACTGGTGACGGAAAAAAAAAAGAGCCCGGCCATCAGCAGAATTGTTGAAAAGCAAAGAATTATTAAATATTCACAGCACATTTCAGTGATAGAAAGGGATGTTAATTACCAAGATTACATCCTTTTCTCTTCTGTGAAGAGACGCTATTGTTTCACGCTCTGAAATTTGTAACGTGTGTTATGTGAAGTGGAGAATGAGGGCCCATTGTTCGGCAGATCTTGAAGCAGGCTCCGTCCTAATCATATCACTCACCACTGCATCTAATAAAAAGAGAGGCTGGAAATGAAGACAAATTGATCCCCCCAACTTGATTTATCGTCTCGGTGTGCCTGCCGTGAATCCAAGAGAGACAGGTGTTTCTCAAATGATCCAAGAGCCGGTGTGTGTGTATGCGTATGTGTGTGTGCGATCGCAGTCTCAAGGCGCCGATATAATCGCAGCTAACTTCATCTCTGCGTTGTTTTGTGCCCAGAATCAAGGGTGCACACCTGGATGGGGAGCCGCTGCCGCGCCATGTTCAGCGAGTAAACAAGACGCAGCGACGGCAGGAGGTTTGTTTGAGGGCTGACCGCCTTGGCAGCAGACAGCCTCAAGAGCAGCTGTCTTTGGTAGATGGTTAAAGACAAACACGCTACACATGTGGCTCGTATAGGTGAGGCACACAGGTTTGTGAACACATCCTGTAAAATCACTCATAAGGGACCTGTTGTATGAATGCTGCAGAGCGTGAGAGTAAATGCGGACTTTTAGATGTGATCTGAAGTATTACAACGTGTTTTCATGCAACAAAGCTAAAAAAACCTTCCGCGCAGAGAGCATCGGCTCCGTTCATTTGTTGGTCCGTCAATGAAAATACCACCGAGAGCTCCCAAAAAAAAAAAAAAACTCAACGAGAAGCTGTCAGCTCGGCTTTTCATTTTTATTTCACCCCGTTCAAACTGTAACTTGAACAACCGAGCCATGATGTGGAAGGGTGGGACGACAGCTCCGCTATTGACCAAAGACTCACATTTCTTATAGTTCCATTTAGAATCTGCTCATTAAAACAAGACTAAAGAGTTTGCGCAGCAGTCCTTTACATCAGTGGAACTCAAAAAACAAAAAATCAACTCCCTTTTCTCCAGAATCACTCTCTGCACCTTTAACTCGCAGGTCCCACTTTCCAGTCATTGTTTAGTGAGCAGGAGGAAAGAAAAAATGCTGTATTGTATGTATTTCAGTCTAGTTTGAGCTCTGTTCGTGTGCACAGGTACTTCGCCCTTGAATAGCTTTTCTTGAGTCTGACCTCTCTTCTTCTTATGAGCAGTCTTCATTGTACTAAAGCGGTAATTCTGAGGCAATAAAAAGGAAACTACAGCAAAGCAGAGACGGCGAACTCAAACGGGGTCATCCAGCTGAAGGACGTTCAGCCTCGCAGCCGTCTGAACTGTCTCAGCTGTCAGCAGCATTATGGCAGCTCAGCGAGCAGCACGTGTTCGCCATCGCTGTCCCGTGGTAACCTTTTGTTTTTTCACAGCACTGTGTATTATCTTCTGCAGCGATTTACGTTTGTCTTCTTGGAAAATACGCTGCATTAGCAAGCAGGATTTCACTGGCTTCCACACCATACATATAAGTCATATTAAGGGATAAGATCAGCATGTGACAAGGTGAACAGGAAGGCGTCTGAACTTAAAGTGGGATTCTTCTGTTGGAGGACACAGACGGACCCTTTGTCTCCTTCCTTCCTGGCCTCCTAATGAATTGGTTTTTAGCCTGTTTTGCAGCACATTATCCTTCCCTCTCCTCCTAATTTTCCAATTTGCTGTGTCATTTATACCTAATTGAGGACCGCACTGGGCTGTATTACTCTCACAAATAGGGTGATATAGTTTATTGAAGGTCTGCTTTATACAGAGAGGCTGGTAAACCAAACATCAATTGTAGACCGTACAGAAGACGGGGATTTTTCCCGGAGGCTGGGGAGCATTGCAAAGAGGCTTTAATTATTTCTCAAAGGCAATCCTGGCCATTGCTCCCGCGCTCATTTTATGGTCACTTTCCTTTTTCTTTCTCTGGAGGAGGTAATGAATGGGGTGAGAATTCACTTTATTTTATCCCTGCTCTGTTCGCCCCTTCCTGATATTTGCATTTTGTATTCGTCTAACCAAATAAGAAAAGCTTGTTTTCAGCCGGGTCCGGCATAGGAATGAATGACGGCGCAAAAAAAAAGAGTGCCGACGCTATTAATGCTTTCCGCATTAAAAGCCTCTGCATGCAGGCTGTGGTGGGCCCTGTTAGGAAAGCGTAGGTTTGTGCCCTTGACTCTCAAAATGCTCATTTGCTTAGGTGCAAAAAAAAAAAGCTCCACATTTCGTAGTCCAAACAGCATTTGTGGAGCTTCCCAGCAAACCAGTGTTGCAGCATTCTCCGAAACAACTGATCATCTTATCTTGAGTTTTAGGTGAACGTGCCATAGATCTCCGAAACACGGCCCTTTAAGAGCGTACACACAACACAGCAACCTGTAAGTCTTTAAGTGACTTTGAGGAACTTGCGGTCACACCTTTGGATAAAAGCGGTCTGATCTGTTGTGAAGATATTTGCGTGGGCGTGCCAGTGGTAAGTGCATTTGTCTTGGAAGCAGGTGACAGGATGGATCACAATGAGGTCATGTATTTATACGTTATTTTATATGCAATGTATGTGATCGGACCTGAGCACAGGAAAGAATAATAACAATAGTCAGGCCTTTGCTGATGGTCTTATTTGCTGTTACAGGTCATTTATAATCATCAGAGGAATCACAAGACTGTTTCATAAACACCTAAAAGTTCCTCGTCGTAACTATCATCGTTATTACATATAATCCAGTCACACCTCAGCTCCTTCCAATGTTTACACCTTTTTCACTAATTATGGTTGAAATTTCAGTTTCAGCTCCATTGGCAAACATTTAAACCTGCATTTTCTAGGCTTCAGCGACAGCTCTTCCTTTTTGTGTTTCGTCCCATCTGCACCACGCCATCTGCAGAATCCTAACAGTCACTCAAATCAATACATCTCATACACACGCCATCCAGAAATGTATGTACTTGTCTTGAATCCCAGGACAGGTTTCATGTCTAACTTCTTTTGGAAACCCAGCGCAAACAAATGCTGCCACGTCTCTCACACAAATGTCTGTATTTCAGAACCGCCGAGGGGCCTCTAAAGCAAAAGTTTATCTCTGTGCAATCAGCAAATGGCATTAACCTCCTGCCTCTCCCCCGGCCTGTTATTTTCAGGCCTTAATTTCCACAGGAATTTTTGGCAGCAGATGTTCCTCTCCACCCCGCCCCATCATCAAGGGTGCCTGAGCGACAGAGGGGCCGCCCATCAAAACGCCATCAGGACCCTGCTGGCCAACAGACGAACACATGCCCAGAATGCGTCATGTGGGGGCCGTTCAGTCCCATTTAACTCTTCCTCCCGTCTGTCACTTCACTTTACCGTCAGCTCGCGTCCACCTAACTCTCCATCACCGAAGCGGACAGAACAAAGCGTTCAGTGACATTTTTTTGTGGTTTATGCTGACAAACCGACTTAGCGAAAGATGAGTCCTGACCTCCTGGATGGCTCGGTATGAATTGAATGAGAGACAGTGGCAGACGGAGGTGTGGGCATGTGAATAAATCGATTAGCGGGGCGCTTGACGGATGGGATTTATAGGAGGCCTCGACGCACCAGAGAATTAATTTCTCTAGGAGAACATGCTTCTGCCAGGTTCATTCGTCTTGGCAGGAAATTTGGCAGTTTCCCCAGGTCTGGGGGCTCAATTAACCGACGGATCCAGCAGTTTGGGGAGGGAACAGCTTTGTTGAGAAATACACCACATTCATGCATCAGACACTTGTGTTAATGATAACAGATTTTGGGAATACAAAATGAGAGAGAGTGTGAGGGATGGCGAGGTTAGAGAAGGGATCGGCGGGGGCTTATTGTGGAACAACAAGACAAAGGGATAAAGAAATGGTTCATCGAACGCTGAGGAAGCTTTAAGATAAACTGTAATATGTTGCATTTCTGTATCAAAATGTCTATGAACAACTACACTTTTAGTTATTTACATTATCCCAAATCTTTTCAAAGTTCTAACTCGGAGGAATCCATAATTTCACTTGAGGAAACAGCAATTTTCATTCGCTTAGCAGCATAGCCACTGTTTAGCGCAACAAAGCTATCTCAAAAGGAGAGAGTCGAGTGCAGAGCCGGAACTTCTGGAGGAATAAACACCTGGAGTCACATTTTCTGATTCCTCTCTGATCCAGGAGTGTTTACCAACAGAAGAAGAGATCAGAAATTACTTTTGGGATTAAAAAGTGGATTTATCTTCACTCCTATTTATCAACCCGACTGCAGCAGTGATCAGCGGAGGTGACATCCGTTGTCAGGTTTTTACGTTCTGTAAGGCTGATTGATGACTGACGCAGGGGGGAAATGTAATTCACCTCATGAGCGTAACATTACAGAGAGAATAGAAGTCTCTGGTGAGTGCTGAGTTTAGTGAGAGTTGACCTGAATCAAACAAACAGATACTCACACCCTCACTATATGTTGCTTGCTAGCATGCAGCTAATGTACAGATAGGTGAACTGGCTGTTTGGGGCAAAGTTACGTGAACAAACACAAATTATCAAACGCACTATTAAACAACCATCATTGTTGATGAAAATCTACGGACGTGACTCGAATGTTCATGGTTGAGGTAATATTTTAGTTTTATTCACACATTTGCAGACTTCCTTCCAGACTCACCGACTCTCTCCTGGAAGTTATAGCGACAGGCTACCAAAATTAACGCACCATTATTTCGAGTACACTCGTGGATTTCCCTCATGTGAACATTGGAAACACTTGGACTATTTTAAGTACACAACTCAACAAAAAAACAAAGTTCTTGTCATTTTTAGACATTCTAATCCAGAATTGTTCCACATATTATATCTTTAACTCAGCATTTCTGGCTCTTACAGCAACTAAATGCCACATGATGTTCACCAGCTAGTTATTTAATCTGTCTGCCGTGCTGCATATGAAAATGGATTTTGATGAGTTAACCAAAACAATGAGCTGAAAGACACTAAACCACTTTGTTGAGCTCATTAATATTCAGTGGATTTATCACTCCGAGATACACGACACATTCCATGCAGCCATGTGATTTATTGTAATTTCAAAAGTACTATTGAATGCAGCTTTTGCAGGAATGCGCTGCTATAAATCTCTAATTTTCTTTGGACTGCCTTAAAGCAGGCGGATATGAAACTACACAGAAGTGTTGAAGCTGTACTGCATCTCCCTCCCACTATCTCAGGTTCCAGTCCCTCATCCTGAACATCTCAGCGGATGATTTATGTAGCAGTGTTGCTCTGTGACCTCAAAATCCGCCCCATCCATACCGCACCTGTCACTGCGCCGCTGCCTGCGTGCTTACTGAAAACCAAGCCATCCGTGCAAAATGGCAATTTTCCACCCACCTAGAGAATAAAAAAAAAAAAAGGATTCAATCCATTCAGAGGCAAAACTAGGAAAATTCTATGATATGTAGAGCAGGTGCGCGAGGGCTCAGTGCTCCGCTAACGAGGGAGCTGAACTGCACGCACCGCTGACCACAACATCTGTCGTTTGCAGGGATCCGGAGTTTGGGTTTTACCTCTGCAACACAGTTTGCACAGCGAGAGACAGCAGATGATGAAGCGCTTAAAGATGGATACAGATGGATGGGACCGGGCCCGGTTTGAGCTGGGGGCACAGAGTTCCCATGCCGTGGCTGGGTAGCATATGATGCATGAGAATCCAGCAGGAATAGCAAAGAGTTCTGCATGTCTGTACGGGCCCAAGGTGAGGCCCGGTCTGACCCAGTTCACCATCCCAGGTGGAAACCCTTAACGAGCTCATCAGGCCTAACGAAGCTTAACAAGCTTCTAATTGGCAGCATTATGATGTCCCCGAAGGTCAGAGTGCAGGTTTGTGTGCCAGCAGCGGGACAGGCTGCCACTTCCTGCCAACAGCAAGTCACATGACCCGCTAATGTCCCTCTGTGTAAACAAAGTCATGAAAGGACAGGAGGAACTTCTGACATAAGCAAAATCAAGTTTGTGTTAACCTATAGAAGAAAGTTACACACAGAAGCGGAGTGGGAATCACTGGTAGCAACTGTAGAACCACGTTTCCTCCATCGGGGAGATTATGTTTTCACCCGTGTCTATTTGTTGTTTGGCTGGTTTGTCAGCAGGATAGCACAAAAACCACTGAATGGATTTGGATGGAGCGTGTGTGTGTCTGTGCAGAAAAAGAAAGAAGCAGGAATTTTTTTCTTTAACATTGAGCGATGGGGCATTTTTGGAGTTATGTTAATTTCTCAGGGAATAATTCATGGATCTTCATGAAAAAGCAGGCGTATTTATGTGGCTGTGAGTGAGAGCAACAAGCTTGAAATATGGTTAAGCGCTGCTATAGAGTTTGATGTTGGATCAGGCTTGACTGAATTAAAGGGAACCTGCTGGGCCGCTACTAGGTACCATTCTAGTTTGATTATTTTCTGAATTTCTGGCATTATCTTAATAGGACAGGCTAGGAATTGGGCAGACAACATGCAGCAAAAGGGCCGGGGCTGCCACAGGTTTAGTACTTTGATGGTTCTTAGAATGAACACCAAGATTACAAGTCATCATCATCATCATCATCATCATCATCATCATCATCATAAGAAGCTGAAGAAGAAGCCAGAGCACAAACAGATTTTACTGTAGTAGATTTTACTTTGTCAGGTGAGCAACAGTTTTATCACTGAGGACGGGTTACAACCACAGGAAGAAGACAACACTCAGAGGATCTGACTTCTCCAGACATTTCTGTGGTGAAATGCTACCACCTACTGGTCCCCATGCAGAGGTACAGCTAGGTGAAGATGGACTCGTCTACAAGAATAATTACAGACTCACACAACTCACTCAGCGTCTCAAAAATCATGATGATCTTCAAAATGTATAAGTTCAGATAATTGTTGCAGAACCTTTACAGTAATCAAACTAGTAATACTTCTTTTACCTGAATAGAGGGTTTTTCATTTTCAACTTGTTCTTACTTCACTAAGTTTTCTTAAATCTGTCAGATCTAGAAGTGTTTTAGTCCTGCATAAAAATTGAGTTACACAGTAACTATTAAATAAAATAAAATATGAATACTAAACAACATCAAAGGTTGGTTAGAAATAAAGGAAAACAAGTGTTTTCATGTTTGAGTCTTTGTAAGGGTAAAAAATATATATATTTAGAGTTATTAATTTGATTACTGTGAACATTCTGCAACAACTAGTTTAATAAATGTTGAAAAGTATCCTGAGGGTTTCTTGGATGTTCAGGAAATATTCAAAACGATACAGTGAAAAATAGGCAATTTTGTACATACAAAGAATCACACAAATTATGAAATTTAGCTCCGAGGACCAAACTTCAAAAGTTCCCTACTCTTTTAGAATCTCACATATAGGTAAAAAGAAAGAAAAAAGAAAAAACAGCTTTAAAATACAAGAATACATTTCTTAAAAGTAATGTTGACAGCCGACGGTTTGGTCACTCAGATCCCACACAGATTTGTGAGGCGATTCTGTCAGGAAGGAAAAACAAAAGAAAGAAATGATGAGAAATAAATCACGCACAAAATATTTCACACCTGAACAGGAGCTAAAGAGTTTCTCCACAAAATGTTGTCCTATACAAGTGATCGATATACCTGCAGCAGCCGAATGCTCCTCAGAGCAGTTTCGTCCAGTGACGACAGGTCCACCGAGTCCATCTGACTGGCCAGGAGCTGAACGCTCTGGATCAACACATTACAAGACATCAGGTCAATACATCAGCCTACACCAAAGTGTTGTCAATTGTCGTTGAATAAATGAACACAATAATCTGATGCAAAAACAAATACAGATCTAACACAAAGATTACAGATGAAAAATACTTCTAGTACTTTTAGATGCTGACACTGCTGGTAAAAACAATGTGATAAAATACTGTTCTATAGGATCCACAAGTCTGAGCCCAGCTAACTGTGCGCTCACCTCTCCGTTGCCGATGGGGACGTTGATGATAATGTCCTCATTTCCTGCTGCAATGGGAGAGCCGTTGACCGAAATGCTGTAGACTCTCTCCTTGTGGCGGGGATTTCTCACAGCGGGGGTCTTGGGAAGCCTGAGGAGATGAAGCAACGTGGTGAATATCATGAATGCCTGACTGTGTATTATAGCTCAGACTTGGAAAAAATACAAGATCCAAGAGAGTAAATTATTTGAGTTGAACACTAGAGATAGCTAAGCGAACTAGCCTCCGGTGCCCAAATAATGTAAAACTCATACAGATCCACTTGCGGATCTATACAGTTTTTTCTAACAATTTTTAAATACTTTTATCACCATCAACTGAAAAAGTATTTACCTATCTCTCTGTAGAATTTCTCCATCCACATAAAGTGACGAAAAATCACTTTATGTGGGTGGAGAATTTAAACCCCAATCAGCAGACTACCCTGCTTTATCAGCCAGGTCACTGAATAAAATGTTGCTGAAATGTTTATATCTGTACGAGTCATCCGTAGGCTACCATGCTGACATTTCTAATATATGTGTGATAGCACGTTCACACTACAGTTTTACGACCCGACTTCCTTGTCGGGAGATCAAGGAGATGGTGGTGAATATAGGCGACAAGACTTTCAAGCCAGTTCTACATCTCAACATGTGTATGCGTGACACCACTGCATATTTCAAAGGAGACCTCAGGATAATTTTCAGTTGTGTTTGTGGTGACCAAAACAGGTATTCTGAAACAAAACCTCATCTTTTCCAAACTCTAATCAAGTGGTCTTTGTGCCTAAACCCAACCAGAGTAAAAACAAAACAGTCACAACATAAAATGGGAAACTGATCCTAATGTAAAAAAAAAGTACGTTTCATATCCGTTGTTTGCAGAAATGTGCATTGCCAAAATTCATTCTGGCTCCAGAATTGTATTAACCTAAATGGCAAAGAACATCATAAATCCTTTCCCAATTTACAACGGATGAGACATCCGTTTTTGCGGAGACAGTGAGAGTAGCAGAAGTGGTGGAGCTTTAACCGTATAATGTTTGCTAACCTTGGGTCGAAGCGTGGGGTGACGAGAGGGGTAGCGCCCATCATAGAACAATCCAGCATACTCCTGGCAGGCGTGACCAGTGGCTTCCTGGTTGATCTGAATTCAGGCAAACACGTTAGCATGATGCTATCAGGCAACTGAACATGAGAAAGATGTAAATAGGCAGCAAACAAAGAAAAAGAGCGGTCGTACCTTCTGATGGAGGCGTTCTGCTTGTTGACGGACAGAGCCTTTGCTCTCTTTGACGTAGTTGGAGGTTTCTTTGTTGCTCTCGCCTGAATTAGAAGTAAGCAGTTAAGTAGTGTACAGTGACTGAATGTATATTTATGATCAATGATGCTCTCAAACACTCAGCTGTGTTTTGACATTACCTTCCTTGTTGTGCTCGGGGTGTTTTCATCCTCTGAACTGGATTTGGCTCCACCCTTTTTCTTTGTGGCTGTTGGGTCAGGGAGAGAATAAATGTTATGAAATCCTCTTCTACCTTTTATTCATTTACTAAAGATGAAATGCCTGACTTGATATAAGAATTGGGACTTGTTAATCTGTATCTATAGTCTTGTTTCATTTCAGAATACTTTCAGAAAACAATCGTTTTAACATACTTTTCTTGACTGATTTAAGAAGCACTGCGTGGTCCTCTGCCATGATGCTGTTAACAATAGCCACTTCTTCTTCTCTCTGTGAATGTTTAACACAGAAAATGTGTGACCGCGTGAGCCAAAGACATTCTGGCATCGTTTTTGGCACACTGCAAATTATGAAATGAGACAGAAAGATCCTCAACTCACCTTTGTGTTATCCACTTCTGGTGACTTTGGTTTCTCAGGCTCTACACAGGGACGGTACATGATTTTCATTTAGTGACAACTACGTATAACATGCCTAAGGAGTCATGAAACTTATTCAAGAATGTTCAAATGTTACATAAAACAAAAACTGTTATTTATTTATGAGACTGGGTCCAAATGTCAGAAGAAGCCTCTTTGGCATACATGCAATATTTAATTGGGGGTTTGAGTGAGAGTTTGTGTCAACTTACTAATATGTTCCAGCCAGCACATTTGCCTGACAGCCTTGGGGAGCTTAATGAGCGCCATGTTGTAGCTGTTGTCAACATCTTTCAGCAGCTGGTTGATCTTCTCTTTCAGCTGTACAACCCTTGTCTCCACTGTGAAAACATAACAGCCGTTGTCGTTCATGCCAGCAGACAGATAGTCCAAAGTGGCTCCATATTACAAAACATGATTGAGCAGTAATAATCACAACCTGATTATAATTAGCACGACCCCCCCACCCCCACCCGATGTTTACCAATAAGTTACAAGAAATTGCTGTACATAAGGGTCAAACATATTTTAAAGAGAGTATTGCCATTACAGAGCACACTGATGTGTTCACTTTGCAGCTATACAATGTCAGACTCAGTGTGTGTCTTGGTCACAATGCAACCAATTTGAAAGGGTCCAACACACAAATGAAGTAAACGTTGGTAGTTTTATTTCTGTATCCTTCTAATCTCTTTACTCTCAAATGCCAATTAATGTGTCTCCCTCTGTAATAATACAACATTTTGAAAGGCCCTTTTTCATACTTTGGGGTCACCGATGGTATAGTCCTAATAGTATATCCAGGGTTTCCAAGTCCACTTGTTATAAGTGACTTTGAGTTTGTTTTTCTGTAGAGTTGCTAACAAATATTGGAAGTGGTGGGTGGCCTGTTTTTGGGCATCATTCTCAAGTATTGCTCCGTCACCTGTCTCTCGTAGTTTTTCAGGCCCCTTTCCCCATGCACAACACATACACAGGTGACTTTTCAAATCAGAACAGTACAATTTATGAAAGGTTTTCAGCTAGTTGGTGCACAATGCCAGGGACAAAGTGGGCGAAAAATTCAGGAAAAATATACAGGAAGGGTGAGAGAAAGAGGCTGTATTGAAGAGCTAGATTTCACCTTAAGTGAGAGCTGCTACAAAGGCACTCTGCAGATACTGTAAGGGAAATGGGCAATGCATGCACATCATGCACATCTTCTTCAACGTGCCAGCTTACATGGGTAATAATGGTTACTTGATATAGTATATGAATGTGCATGGACATGCAATAAAAGTCAAATGAAATGTGTTGGATTGTTTTGGGGGGCCAAAAATATGAACTTTTTTATTTTTGATACTTCACAGAATACAACCCTGTACTTCATGCATAGACTGTAAATACAGTTAAACATGAACAAATGTGTATACACACACACACACACACACACAAACACAATAAAGTCGCCTGTTCCATAGACCTGCTTGCTTGTTTGTCCCCTGAGATCTGGCAACATGGCCCAGTAACATACAGCAAGCTTACTTAGGACTGGCGGTCGGTGAAATTGGTTTAGTTGGTTTACCAAGTTTATGTGTTTATACTGCAGTGTACTGTTTCTTAAAACATAAGTAAATGATAGTTAACGTTACCCTCGTTGTCGAAGTCCTGAAGAAAAGCCTCCAGCTTGGCCGACTTCTGGTCGTTTTTCCGTTTGGTTGTTCTCTTCCTGGGAGCCATGTCTGCATGGATAGGAAAAGGACAGAATACAAGTCAATTTATCAACACTATACAAAACTGTAGTTATATCATCGGCTTACACGTTGTTGCTTTAGGATCTAACTGTATCCATCCACCATTTTAAGAAGAAACTGCCAACACGTTAGCAAGCTAACAGTTAGTGCTAACGTCACTTGCTCTGCTAGTTAGTTAGCCAGACCATTAGCTTGCTCCGCAATTTGGCTAACTTGTTTACTGACAGTTTCCTTCACGCACACACACATTTAACACAACTCTCTCATATTCCCGTTTTACCGTGGCGAGAAGTATTGTATCGACATTTTAATACCTGATAATGTTTTTCCTCCTCGGGACACCGGACTACCTTCCTTTACAAAGCCGTTTTCAAAAATCCGCGCGAGGAGGGGCCATACGCACAGTGAGCCAATCAGAGCGCTCTTTTGCCTTACGCCACGAAAACAGGTTTCTCGACCTATCACAGCACAGAACGTCAGTGTTTACATCAGGAGGGCGGAAGTAAGTCCAGGCAACATGGTAGCAATGTGATCACGTTAGCAGCGGATGCTTCCACACTTTGAAGGATTACAGAAACCGTTTAAGGGGTCGTGTTGCGCGAAAAAGAACCGAAATAATTTTAACACAAGTATCCAATTATTTAGCACGCGTGGTTTTCATATTTTGCTCAACTTATGTTGAAAATCAGCGCCTGAAATGTCAAAACCCGCCCTGCTATCACTTCATCAAGCCCTGAGGAAAAGCTTCCAGGGTCTTGAAAGCAATCAGAAAGTATGGAGTGACGTGTTGGCGGAGTGCAGCCCTCTGATGGTGTCTCTCGGGAATTTGGCAGAGCAGTGGAGAGCGCTTTCCAACGTCCAGCTGTCCAACACACCGCTCAGAGACTTCCCTGACCTGGAGGAACGGCTGCGATTCAAGCTCGTACAAGCCACGGATACAGTGCTCTGCAAACTCAATGGGAAGATGTAAGTAGCTTGGCAAGCAAAAATTGTTAAATTGTTTAACTGTAGTGATGATGCATAGACTCACCTCTCTGATTGTTCTCAATACCTCAATGAGATGTGCTGTAATACAGACATTAACGTGACTTCTGTTTTTTGGCATTTAGCTGATGTGATTGGTTATCACTCAGTTTTTTGTGTGATGATTTAACTGGACACAGTTATTGAGTAATGTGCTCCATGTGAAGAAAAGTTTAGAACAAGATGTTTCACCTATGCTATCCATCCTCCCTCCTCCCTTCAGGTCTTCTCTCCAGTCTGTCAGAGACTCCATCAGTAACCAGGTCTCTGCAGTCTTCCAGCTCTACGAGGAGAACACAGACAGTCTGGATCTGCTCACAGTAACCGAGCGCTCGGTCACCGCCCCGTCCCTCTCTGACATGCTGGAGTGGCTGCAGGACGCCGAGCGGCACTATCGAGAACAGTATCCTTTCTGTTCATGTTCACATTGGGTTGGGTTTTCCTTCTATTCAGGGTCTGTTTTTCCTCAAGTCATGTTCAGATTTCTGAGGAGGAAGACTCTGCTGCAGACACTGAGAGCAGACGATCTCTCCCTTTTAGAGTCTGCTCCAAAAAGATGGAAATCCTTTGAATCTCCTAGTGCAGAAGACCGCATCACAGGTATAATGTCTTACATAATGTTGATACCTTCACTGACATGTCACTCTCCTCAAATAACTGATTACTACATATGACAAGTTAATTCAGTTTAAAGGTCCCATATGGTGGAAAGTGAGATTTTTTATGTCTGTTTGGATTTATTAAGCACAACAATTCAGAAACTGTGCTTTTAAACAAGCCATGAAATCCTGCCTAAGGTTGTGACGACACAACATATACAGTCACTGCTCCCTAGGACAGTTGTGGTTGTAAAAACACCTGCACAGCTGATGCAGAAACACAGGTGGGCGGAGCTTTCTCATGCCTGTGAGAGCTGACCAATCAGAGCAGACTGAGCGTTTCTGGAGATGGGTCTTAAAAAGACAGGCACTGAATAAGAGCATTGTGAAGACGGTGAATAAAGGTGTTGCAGCAATTCATAGTATTGGATGAGTAATGTGTTTTTGAACTTAAGCTTGTAAACATTTTCAAGTAGTGTTATATTCATGAATGACCTGGATGACTGAGAACCTTCATCAACATTTTCTAGTAGACAACCAAAATGAAAGTACAAACCTGAAAATGAGTGTGATATGGGACCTTTAAAACTGTGTGACTTTTAAGAACCATTTGTTATGGCCCACACTAGAATTGTTTCGCCACCATCAGGAACTGACACTTCATCTTGGGTTTTTCAGGCAATTCTGTTTTGGTTAAATTTCTTTCATTACCGTGGATAATAGTCCAACCTATGTGAAGTCATGTAAAGACTGTGCCTCAGTGGGAAGTTTTGACAGCAATATCCTTTTATTAGAAATCAGAAATGTTACTTTTTCCATTTTCAGGTATTATTTTTATACTAATTGGCTAAAATCTTTAAAAAATCAGTTTGTGTGGGATGTGTTTTTAGTTTTATTACATGTTTTTACTTCTATTTTGATTTTTAGAAAAAAAAAAAATTTCATACCACTATTTTATTTTGATATGTTTGATAAGAAAGATACTTTCTGATGTATTTGTGCCCGCCTCCGATTGCCGGTTAATCCCTTTTAAACCGGTTAAATTCTTAACAACAATTAACATCCCTGGTCAGTTTTGTGGGTGCATGTTAAATAAATGGTGCCAAAGATTTGTAGAAAAATTAATGACTTTTTGTGTATTCTTTCAGATACACTTTGCAAAGTTTCCTTCTTCATCAAGTCCTAGTGAAGAAAGTAAAAAGCAACTGTGGACTCAAGTGGAACCACGATCCATCCTGTGAATCTGACCGCATTCAGCGACGAGGCTCGACGAGAGGAGCGGGATGGTTAATAGACGTACATGTATACCTCAGATGGACGCAATTCCTGTGGATGGAGAAGATGCTTTCTTTTCCACAAAAAAAGGACCCTGTGGCGATATTTCACACTTGATTGATGACATGAAAATCACTGCATCACTGTGGTGGTCAGAATTGCCCAAACCAAATGTGTTTTCAAGAACAACCAGCACAGACAAGGATAGAGAGCGTTGTAGAAGAGTTTGTGAAGCACACTTTGACAAACTTGTTTTTATTTCACACTTTCGATGTAGGCACACTCGAGGTAATGACATCGTCGGAGAACAACTGCATGAGAAATCACCGCAATCTTCACAACAGAGGCCATCATAAGAGCCATCGTAGCAGTCATACTTTTCTGTGAATGCTGATGATTGGACATCATAGGCAATGGGCTTTCTTCAGGCACTACCATAAATTACAGTGCAGTAAAAGTCAAAATTTCAAACAAAACAGAATACAAGTTGAACATGACAAAGAGATATACAAAATAAGCAAAATATACGTTAAATATGTTCATAAATATATAGATTTCAATTTATAGCTCAAAGTTCACAGACTTAAAACTTAAGACAGGGCTAATGTAGGAAAAATCAGAGTTTTTGACAGCTTTAACACTTCCTTATCCTCCTCTTATACATACTCCTTTAAAGGTAGACTGTTAGACGTGATGGGTTTTGGGGGATCAGGCGCTGAAGCGGGCGAATTCGCAAAGCTCCGGCCTATGTAGCCCCTGCGGTACCGGCCACCCCTCTCCATGAGGGGGCAGGTGCTGCTCAACACGGCTCCGCTGATCATCAGGATGACCGCAGACGCCCAGCCCAGATAAATAGCCTGGCCCAGCTCTCTTTTGTGCATCAAGGGCACGTTGGGGTTGTAGAAGTCCTGGACGACGGTGTTGGCGGTCCAGGAAACGGGAATCAGCACGCACAGGCCGGTCAGAATGAAGAGAACCCCGCCTGAGAGCGCGATGCCCGCCTTGGCGCGGCGGTCGTCCCCGGCGCAGGTGGTGCACTTCATGCCGCAGCAGGACACGGTGCAGGAGAGCCAGCCCATGAAGATGGCCAGGCACATGAGGGCGCGGGCGGCCTGGATGTCCGGGGGCAGGGCCAGCATGGAGTCGTATGTCTTACACTGCATGTGACCTGTGGTCTGGTAGATGCAGTTCATCCAGATGCCTTCCCACTTGATCTCCGAGGTCAGGATGTTGCTGCCGATGAAGGCCGAGACCTTCCACTGAGGCAAGGCAGTGACGGCGATCGCCATGATCCAGCCAGTCACCGCGCAGGTGAAGCTGATCAGCTGCATGCCAGTGTTCACCATGATGACCTCCTTTTGTGCGCCTCTTCTTTGTCTGCAACGGGCGCCTCTTATGGGATATCTAATGTTCTAAGTTTCTTTTAGTCTTTAAAGTCCACTCCTTTGGTTTACTTGCCCCCCTTTCCTTTACTCCTCGGTCAAGCTTCCTACAGTCTTTGCCCTAATGTCACTTTCTCAGCAGCCATTTTCCTCTCTTTTCCTCTTCCTCTTCAACATCTGCTCGCTCTGTTCACCTCCTCGTGTCCTCGATTATCCAGAAGCGATCGCTGGCTTTCTCGCGGCAGTCGTCCACCTTTCCAAAAGCGTCAGACGCTCGCACACTTTCTCCTGCTTTCCATTCCTGAGCTCGAGTCAATGCATTATTGAGTACCCGATAGCTGTGCAGCCACCTGTGGCAGCCCCGCAGAGGCAGGATCGATCGGGCTTCGCGTTCCGGGCCCAGTGAATGAAATGGATCTCAGCCAGGTTTTTTTCTTCAAATTTCTTTGAGGAAGTGGCTCCTTGGCTTCAGCTCTGGATCAACTGTTGCTGAGCTGCGGAGTCCTGTCAGTGTCACACTCCTGGTTTCGGTGTAGCCTTACCGAGATGGATCAGACCGATAGAACCTGATACTTGGATTCGAGGCCACTGAAGCTGCTGTGAGTGTACCCTGTCACCTCAAGGTTGAAAATAGTGATGACACGATAGCTTTTTTTTTTTTACCTCTTGGTTGACAGAAATCCAGTGTTTAGTCCTCGTGGAGTAAATGAAACGAACATCCTGTCAGCTCAAAAGAGGTTATTCCAGAGCAGATTTTAAAGGCTTAATTGTGCCTCTAATCCCGAAAAAAAGAGCAGGTTTCCAGAGGAAAACAGCAGGCAGGACTCGTCATCAGATGCTTCTGCTGCTGCTGCTGCCTGAAGTGTCTCCTTGTTGACAATAAAACGGCGCTGAGGTCCAAGCCTTGATGAGGCCACTTCAGACTTCACCCTCCCCCCCCAAACCGCTTCCTCCGGTGCAGCCCAAATGGGTCAGTGCAGTTCCAATGAGGGTATAAATAACAAATCAGGTTTGCGTAATGAGACTTCTGGGTAAATAGAGCATCGGTTCACTCCCTTCCATCTTCGGTTGTTGACAGTCAAACCTGCGAGAGAAACACTGAACCCCAGGAAAAAAAAAAAATCCCCCAGCGATGCGGGCGGGAGGGAGGGTAGGAGGGCAAAAGAGGGTGAGACAACAAAAGAAGGGAGGGAGGGATGGATGGACGAGGATGGAGAGCTGTCCGTAGATGGATCAGTTAACACAAAGACAACATTGGGGGGGGGGGCCTCTACAATGAGGATTACACACTTTGTGTCGCACAAACTCGCACGTGTGTGTTTTTAAAGGAGCTTTCACAAAAAATAGCTTTCACTTGGCTCTTTTTTGTCTGCAGTGAAAAGGGAGAAACAGCCTCACAAAAGGAGGCATTTGGGTTTGTGTGTTTTTTTTTTCTTCCCTAACAGCGTTGATGGTTTAAAACGCTGAAAAGCCAGGGGGCAGAAAAATGCACAGGTGAAAAATAAAAGTCACTTGTGTTGTGTGATCGCAAACAGTGTCACCTAGACAAAGGAAATCCCTGAAAACCCAGAATTCTTCCATTTCAAACAAATTCCACAAATTCTTGCTGAAACATGGTTGGTGTTAGGAGGTTTATTATGATTTTTTATTAATATCTTGTTAAATAAACAGCCAAAGGAGCAATGAAAGAAAGAAAGAAAGAAAGAAAAAAAACCCTAGCCCCTGAATGTAACAGAAGGATCTGACAGCAGCTCTTTGTCTTCATATTCAGAAATCTCCCCTCTATCCGAGGCCGCTCTCGCTCCATCTGCATTACACTGAACCTTGGTGTGCCACTGTGCCGATGAATTAAATATCGTGGCATCAAGATCTGTGGTTCAGGTTTCCTTTCTTCTGTAGCCTCCGCTCTCCTTGGTAACTGTGGCCATGACAACCGGCCGGGGAAACAGGAAACGGGAGAGGAGAGGGGGTGATACACAAAAGGGGGGGAGCAGAGGAAGGTGACACATACCAATGATGGCCGACCAGTCTGAGCAAACAGAAAGGTGTTTGCCTGTAGAGGCACAACACAGAGCTGTAGTGAAGTTACAGCACAGGTTACACCAGGCAGCCTGATGTTTGGTTATAAAGAGAGGAATGGTTGAGTCTTGTTGAGCTGTTTACACCATGTTGTTGTGGTCATGTCACCACATGGGGGTTTGTTGGTATTCAGTGGTGCCTTACAGACATAAAAAAGTAATGTAAAAAAAACCTCATTTCAAAACTGTGTCAAGACTTGAATGTTGATGTCTGATGTCAATATTAACACACATATGGAAAATGCAAGATAAAGTGTTTTTTTATCAATTCTTTGTTTTCTCAATACCTCCATGAAAAGGTCGGCCATCAACAGAAGTTTACTCGCAACTAAATGTTCTGAAATACTGATAATAAAAGTGTGTTATTCAAGTTTTCATTTTATACAGTTTGCTCTTGTAATTCAATCTTTCATAGTACATGATGTCGTGTGGATCACTTTTTTTAAGCATCAAGTAGGGGAAGCACTGCGATTTCTGACTTAAGCCTGAAACCTCTGTGTGCGAGTGGACTGCTGGTAGTAGTCCACTTACATTAGATATTTAGTAGATAGAATTGATCATAAGAGATATTTTTCACGCTACTGAATATTGAACAGCTATGTGAGGACCTGCTCTGACTGTATTTTGATTTATAAAGTTATTTCTCACCTGGCTGGCTCTCTAGAGTTTAGAGGGAGAGCACCAGTGACAGACGAGCTGGACTTAATGTAATATACTTACTGAATATCTACCTGTAAAATTGGTTGGAGATATCCTTTAATGTGTAAGCATCAATAATTTTACATGCTGAAGTGTTTAAAAAAGGTCTTGGGAGTACTACCTTTTATTAGAAGTACTAAAGCCTTTTGTGGCTCCAGAGAAAGCTACGTGTAATCTGATAATGTGCCTCCAATACCCACAATGCAATTTAGCAACTAAGTGATGTCAATGAAGGCAGTTTATCAGACTACATGCCACTAAAGGCTTTATACTACTTTTTCCACATACGTAGTTCTCCCCAAGACATGTAAGCGCACTTTTATGTGTAAAACTGATGGACTTACCCTTTAAAAAAGGAAATTTGCTTCACATTGTATGAAAATAAGTTGTGATAAAAAGCATCAGCTGTTCTTAAAAGTGTGGAGGTGAGGAAATATGGCAGATCATTTATATGTTTTACTGCTCTCAAGTGATCATGTGGCCTCATTTACTTGGGTAAAGAATGCCATCTAGTGACTAAACATGTGCACGTTGAGGCTTTGGTGTTAATCCTTCAACCAGCTCTGTGAGGAAAGTTTTCAACATATCGTCTGTCATCAATGAGGAGAACACACCAGATGTGTTATAGGCATAAAATACCAATTTATTACTTTGCACATTAACACAAGAATTCCCTGCAGGCTAAAAAAAAAAAAAAAAAAAACAAAAGAAAAGAAAAAAAAGGTATTTGAACATGTCACATAATAGCAATAACAGCGAGTGAATGGCCCTCTGCTGGGGGGCGGGGCTAGAACATGCCCCGCCCTCACAACCGCTCAGAAAGGGCTACGTTCATTCACAGAATCGGAACGTTCCATTCACAGAAATTGGAATGTTCCAACTCTGTGATTCTTATTGCTATTAGACAATCACACACAGCTTCAGAGACCACTAGCAGAAAAAAACAACAAAAGAAACAGAGCAGAGCTATAACAACCCCCCGAAAATAAGGAACCAAAAAAAGGAAAAAACAAAATAAAATAAAAATACACAATACACAATGTCAAATTACAAATCCGTTAAGATATAACAATATATCAAAGTGAGAGGAATTTAAAAATAATTCATGCTCTCTTTCTATCGGGGCACAGAAAGAATTATGGATCGTTTTTTTTAAAAAGGTTAAAAAGAGGTAATCCTGCTCCACTGATGCCATGGTGACAGGAGAGCCCCCACCGAGAGGCGTGGCCACAGGTACAAACCAGGAACGAGGAGACAAAATGGACGCTCGCTACAGTAACCTGGGGAAGACGAGAGGGGCCGGGTCTTTGACGGGTCCGTGATTGAAGAAAGTACCTCGTTTGAATTTGAACACGACGCAAAGAGCCGATCCCCCCTTGCCTCAGAAAACAGAGTGTACCTCCCAAATTACTGACATTTGTGTAGGAATCGTTAAAATGTATCTTAGAGAGACTGGACAAATATTGCTAGCCTAAAACAGTCCCACTAAATTGATAAACATTTACCAAAAAAAAGCTTTTAATATTTTTTTCTTTCTCATAATAAATATGATTCCAAAAAGGTTTTTTTCTTCTTTTTTTTTTTCTTTTTAAAAAGGACAATACTCTGGCATGCAGGCGAGCAAAGTCTACATTTTGTTACTTTAAAAAGAAAAATTGTCTAAAGCCTACATAACTATTCCACCAAATGCACATTCCCACTGATTGATACAAGCAAATAAAATAAACTAAAAATAACAAAAAAATAAAAAAGTACAGAGACACAATTTGCGAGAGTAGACCAACAACCACAATGAGTAGAATTATAGCTTTGTTTTTCCACATTTGAAAACTAGAACTGGGTTAATATTGCTTCGCAATGTTACAAAACACAGGGAGTGATCACTGATCTGACTGGAGTTTAATATTGTGAAGGATATAAAACAAATCATTCCCCGTTAGAGATGCCAGATGAATATTCAATCACAGCCCGCTTGGCTTGGTAAAACTAGTGCACGTTTTTTTAAAAATTGATCTGCAAAGAGTAAAACTTATTGCATGCAATGCCACGACGACACCCTCCCAATCCCCCCCCGCTGCTCCCTCATTTCCTTCTTCTCTGTTCCCCGATGCCAACGCCCACGCCTCCAACAGGCAGGTGCTCAAACTCATTTCATAGTAAACCTGTTGCTTTACGGGTGGTTTATTACAAAAGGGCTTCCACTGAGCTGTCCCCCCCTGATGAGGCGTGCACGTCGACCTCTACCTCCAAAAACTCTCCCTCCAACACCAGGGGGCACCATTTGTGCAACTGCCACCGGATTTCATGGTGGACAGTGTGCTGAGTGTTTGTACAGGGGGTCCAAGGGCAGTGCTTATGCTTATTGTCAATTCATTTAATCCAGTGTTAAAAATGCATAAAAATATGAAACAAACACCGTAAATAGCAGAGACTTTAAGATGGGTATACTTCAAATACACACAGAGGAATAGAAACCGTTTTTAAAAAGTCTAAAAATTCAACTCATTGCCTTTCGCAGACCGTTTTTTAACCAATCCCTTAATCTAGTTTCACTCTGATTACAATCCCTGATTGTCTCCATCTATCTGATCCAAACCACCTGAGTGATGTACACAGCGGCAGATCTGTCCTACCAGTCGGAGTGCTACACATTACCTCAAAAACCTACAGAGGAAGCATGAATTCATCCATCCTGGGGCCTACTGCTCCTTCTCACCATTAACCAGAATGCTACAAAAAAAAAAAAAAAAAAAGTTCCAACCCAAAGCTCTAACCCCGTTAAACCTGCAGCTCAACAACTGAAGTCTATTCCTGAAGTCGCACTAGTAACTATAACTGGCTTTGCTGCCAACCGTAAAATTTCATCACAATAGTAACAACATTGACAACAACGATAACAACAACAACATCAATGGTAAACTACTAATTCTAAACAACAGTTTTTTTTTTTTAAGATAACCACAAAACATCTTATATTAAACTTTTACAAATCTGCTTTGTTGATTCGTATGTATAAATGCATAAAGGTACGAGAGATTGAGAGTGCCCTCTGTTGCTTGCCTAGCGTCCCGGGTCAGTGCAATGAATTGGCCAGTATTAACAAGGGAGACCTCAAAAAACTACGTTGGTTTCCGGCCCTTGAAACTACTAAAAAAAGAAAACAAAAAAAAAAAGAAAAAAAAAGAAAAGCAACGTCCAGCCGTGTCATCATATAATCTTTCAGATAATCAGGTCCAAAGAAAAATAAGATCCTGCTTCTCACACAGAAAGCAAGGTTGATAAGACCATGCTCTGTGTTTAATGCCTTCTGCCTTTTTAACAGGTCCCAATGCTGAGCCAGTCACAGGCCAGACCACGGTTACTACTGCTACACATCAGACCTGACTTCACTTACACTTGAAATGATTTAAATCACCTTTGTTCTGGGATTAAAACGGAGTTCTGAGGCACAAAGGTGCAAATCCCACTAAACTCACGCTCGCAGTGAAATGCAATTTAAAACATTTCAATCTATAAGCAAACCAGGACTGCTACAAATACCCACACCAGCCTCCACGAGGCCTGTTTAAGTCATATGTCTCAGAGTTGCTCTATAGATGTAAATATATGCTTATATGTACTGTATGTGTGAATATAAAAACAACAAATCTGAGGCATTTACAGCAGTTATCTCCTTGATTTCCCTTTACAATTCAGTGGCCTGCCATGAAACACATGCGCACACACACAAACACACTCTCATACAGCAGTACATGTATATACAGAGATGCGCACGCACACACACACACGCACACACACACGCGCGCACACACACATTCACTCACAAAGACTTGCGTATTCTTCGCTATGATGGGAGGAAAGTAGTTTATGGGCATGACACCCAGGTCACCTCGCTTGTAAAAGACGGTAAAGGAGAAAAGTTAAAACACACGTTCATAAAAAGGAAAATATATATATGTATAGATATATATATATATCATTCTCAAAAGGTCGACTCCCCTTCGTCTCTTTTCCTGTAGAGTTCCCTCCCCACCACCCAATAAACCCAAGACCTTGTGACAGATTTTGCCCAAAGGGGCTTTGAGGTAAAAGTAGATAAGAGTCCTGCTTAGCTGGGAGAGCTAAAGAGCTGCGCTGACACAGACTGTGCCAATCCACTCCCTTGCTCAGTGTATCTTACAAAACACAAGAGTGCAGACATTCAAATAGAAAAAAAAACTTAAAATAATGGCTCAACTTGTAGTATGCGTGTATGGTTTGTTTTTTCTTTTGCACACTGGAAACCCTCAGGGTTCGCAGTGCTTGATTGCTGGTTTGAAAGGCGGCTCAATTGGGAACGCTGGTTGGAGATTGTTCCTTTAAAAACAAAAACCTGCTGGACTTTGAGTCGCAGCAGATTTTTCCCGTCCAAGAGCCGCTTTGGTGCAGATTCAGAAAAATGAGTAGAGTGAGTGTGAAGAGAAAGAGACAGACTACAAGGAAAGAGATGTGAAGGAAGAGGAGAGAGAGAGAGAGAGAGAGAGAGAGACTGGCAAATAAGAGATAAAAAGACAGAGAGAAAAGGGAATCCGCGGGTGGACTGGCTGACGTGCTCGCGAGCTCAGGCGAAGTACATGGTGTGCTGGGTATCATAGTGGATCTGAACTGCCTTGGCCAACGCCTGGGGGTCCCGTCCGTTACTTTGACCCGACACGTGGCTGCCTTCAGCACTGTGAGACAGAGAGAGTCAGAGTTTACTTTGACTGTCAGGGAAGATATCACATCACAAAAATGCAGGAAATCGAGGGTGCAGGGATGAAAACAGGAATCATGAGCCGTGTTCTGTTGGGTGAGGGGTTTAATCTCTTGCCTCTGGAAAAACATGTGCCTCTACTGGCCTTTTTATTTTATACTATCACTTTTAAAAATAAAGTGCTTGCTGAGACAAAAAAACTAGACCAGAAACCCAGCTCAACAAATAAATACAAACCAGAATACAGTACACATTCTATTATGTGATTTATTTATTTATTTATTTTTTTATTTTTTTTTTAAATACAAATGACAAAGAGGGTCTTTAAAAAGGACAATTCTGGTATTTTCAGACCCAGTCATACTGTCATGTATGTTGTTGTCTAATGATTTGTAGTTAGAAACAGTTAAATATTTTCAGACACTGAATAAGATCCTTTGTGCTTAACCAGAAACAGCTGCTGTAACATTCTGTTCAAAGCCACCAGACTCCATTCATAAAAATATCAATTTTTACCTCTCGGAACACAGAAGCTTGAAACATTTAAAAGACCAGCGTGTGGGATTTTAGTGGCATCCATTTCTGAATATGGGTTGTATTTTCACGTTTTGATGTCTACATGACTAATATGTACAAAAGGTGTTGGAACCAGTTCAGTAGACTGGTTGCAACATAATCCTTGAAGACACGAAGCGCCTGTCATATGAAGTCCAATAAATGTGCTTGTTTTGCTACCAGCAGCCTCAGATTGTTATTTCAAGTGTTTGACAACATTATGGAACGGATCCACACAGAGACAGACCTTGTTGTAAAAGAATATTATCCTTTTAGCCAAACCACAAACAGACTTTGTATCGCTGTACAAAGCCACAAGACACTATTGACAATAATAGTCAATAATACTTTTAACCTCTCAGAACTCAGGAGTTGGAAAGTAAAGGTGCATCACATTTCTTCCGTGGAATTCTCTGGCGAATATCTTTACATTTGTGTTGTATTCTCACATATTTTTGTCTCTGCAAATTCAAGACTTTGGTTTCTATTAGTCATTCTAAGTAGATCAACGTAGTCTGCTGCCATGAAAACAGGCTGCAGTGGCTACAACTCAACACAAAACTAAGTGAAACTAAAGTGGTTCTGACACTGACAGACTCAGACGATTATTCAAGTGTCTGACAGCATTATGGAAAGGTTCCATAATGGGATCGCCGTCTTTGTTAAGGAATAAAATATTTTTTGTTAAACCAGAAACAGCTGTTGTATGGCTCTCTCTTAAGCCTCCAGACTCCATTGACAAACACTTTAGTTAGTTAGTTGCTGGTCTAGTGCTGTCTCAATCAGTTTGTTTGTGTCATTGTGCAATTTCTGTTTTAAATGGCAAGTTGGGATCTGAACATGTGTTACAACACCAAAGGAACACAATTGGTGTTCGTTTAATTCCTGACAGCTGTGACAATACAACGCTCCAAGGTTGATCCGACTCAGGTAGAGACGGGTTACGTCAATTGTTTCTCTTGAACTGAACCCACAGAGTCCCGGTGCTGCCTCACCTGTCGTGGTCTTTGTCCACCAAGTGATAGCGGGCTCGGAAAGCCACTAGCCTGGCGTAGTAGGCCGGTGCTGGGATGGAGACGGAGCGCGTGCAGCGGACGTAGGTGTGGCACAGCTGGTAGGTGAGGAGCTGCAGTTCATCGGCAGTGAAACAGTTGTCATCCCACAGGACGTGGTAGTGGGAGGGACGACTGGTTCCCTGAGGGGAGAAGGAACACAGCATGTTCTTATTTCTAATCATGCCATGTGCACTACATTTACTTGATGACACATACAGCCTCCATCTTTTAATCATTTCCAGAAATAGACTGACAGTGGCTCTTTTCAGATACAGTACATCACTGGATGTTTTAATTCTCCCTTTTCAGAACACTACGAGCCAATTCACAATAGCTAAATGCACTGCTTACGTCTGAAAACTCAAACAGCTTGTGATACAGACTCACTAATTGGCTAATCTGACAAACCAGCATGCGGCATGTTTTATCGGTCTTAATGTCTTTTTAGAAGCAGGAGTTTTTATATCTTAAAGTGCAGTATCAAACTCACTCGTACACAAGACAGAACATTTCTTACAGCAAAACTTAAGAGCAAGAAACAAATGCTGTAATGTGCACATACCACGTCTGTTTTCACTATTTACAGCCATTTTTTGAATTTGTTTGTGGTCAGCGTCTCACTTTAAAATAACAGCCAAAAATAGGACAAAGAAGCATCCAAATCATGGCATTTAGAGTCATTACCCATCATTATCACTGTAACCATGGAGCAAAATTGCCGTACCCTTGAGGAAAATTTCCGCTGAAATAATGAGTTGTGACCATAATTTCTATATTTTGGTGTAAATCTGCCAGAGACTTGGAGAGCTGGGGTGAGAAAAGTACAAATTCAAACCTCATCTCTGTCAAGTGTGTGAGCATCACTCTCTCACCTGAATTCCAGCATGGCTGCACAGGTAGAAGTCAAACTCGGACGGGTGTGTGATGGTGCTGTCCACTGTAGTGCCTGCTGGGACATTACCGCTCTTACCGACCTGCAGACAGTGATCAATAAAATAATGTTGAGACTCGCACAGTACAGTCTTGTACAACTAGAGGAAGGTTAAATACCACATATCTTAGTGGAGTGAACTCCTACTGACCCTCTCAGCTTTGTCAGAGCAGAACAGACGAGTGTGGTGGCGTTTCTGAACCACTATGTAGGTGATGCCCGGCCTGTAATCCTCCTCCAGACTGATGCATGCCTTCCTGATGGCTATCAGCTCCGGCCACGCGACCTGATAGATAGAATACAAAAAAATAAAATCAAACTCAGATGAATGGTTATCTACTGCATAGATATTTTTCCAAAGTTTGTTTCACATATTTGTTTAATTTGATGATTTGTAGACTCATTTTTAAATGGAAGTTTTGAAAGACTCCTCTCATAATGAACCACAGCTGCTTTTTCCATCCTATTAAATCACAAAATGGCAACATTTTTGCAGAAATAAGATACACAAGCACAAAAACAACTGGTAGAAATTTGCTAAATTCTCTCACCTGTTTCATTTGTCCCTCTGACACACCCCCACGGTAATAGATGATTCTTGTGGGTTTGAAGCGCGTGGACTTGTAGAACTGGATGAGCAGCTCTCGCACCATGTTGGTCAGGTCTTGGATTACCTCCTGGCTGAAGAGTTGCTCCTGGAACAGACAATAACAACTGATGTAGACTCAAAAAGCAGGAGGGAAGTCTAAAACCAGTGGTGGAATTTCAGTGTTTTCCTCAGGTAATTGAGTATTTCCATTTTATGCCATTTTATACATGTAGTGTATTACATTTCATAGGCAAATATTGTACTTTTTACTTCATTACAATTGTCTGAGATTACCAACAAGTCCATGTGCAGATTCAAATTATTAATACCAAGTATAAATCAAAGTCAAATTTATGTATTCAAGCTTGAATAAAAGACAAATTCTAAATGAGTTACACAATTAATACAGGTTAAAAATTCACAGTTTGTCAATAGAAGGAAAATTTAAATGTACATACAGTCGATGTTACCTGCGACATGTCCTGCCTGGATGTTTGGACACGCACTGTCGCACAGTAACGGCTGGGGTGGCCGTCCATGCTGCCCACTACTGCAGCGATGGACGGCTTCTTCCCGTCACCCGCTGGAGGATGTGTGACATCTGCACCCAGGAAGATGACAGGCTGCTGGAACACAGACGGCCTGAACCACAGACAGGGACACAAAAGACAGAAAAAAGACTTTACAACACAGGCGTGCATAATCATTATTTATCAGTGAAGAAACTGAAATTGTGTGAAAAAAGATCCAAGATTACACTAAATATATTCCAATAAAATAAAATATTTTATGAAACTGTTCACATGATCACTTAAACTTTTACTGGTCTTCACCACATGATTACCAGAGGACCATTTGTACTCAGAAAACATCTGACCAATCAACACCATTCAAAGCCAAGAAGCATTCCAGACTCTTTTTCTGGTATGCAGCGGAGCAATAACAAAATCCACTCTGACCTCTGATGAGGCACCAGAACGTTGTTGATGCCGCCCAGCTTGGCGTTGATCTTGAGGCACAGGTTGGAGAGGGTCTGAGGGGACGTCTTCACTACGTTCTTCACCTGCACACACTGGGTTGCCATGCCAAGGAGAGTATCCCCCACCCGCTTCACCTCAGCTGCAGACGAAAACAGACACAAACAAAGATTAAGATTTCATCGTCATGTCTGAAAAGCTTCAACCTTTTTTCCTCATTTATAATTATGGATTTCTTACCATAGACTGGTGTTTTGCCAGGCAGGATGACCACAATCAGCTGCAGACCTACATAAGACATCTTGAGGTGTTTGAACATGGGCTCCACGCTGTCAGCTCCTTGGGCGTATTTACAGAAACATGGCTGGCCTTGAATGGGCATCCCGGCGTCTTTGGAGATCTTTCGAAGCTGGTCAGTGAAACTCCTGTTGAAAATCATTAGACAAATCAGCAGCGTTAGGATGAGTAGCAACATCTAATCAAGTTAAATGTAAAGTGGGATAAAACATCTATTTAAACATATGAAAGACCATTGTAACTACAGACACTGCAGTGTCTACAGCCTCACTAACTGCTCTGTGAGGGTACAATTATATTTTAAAGCTATTTTTAACCTTTTAAGATGGAGTACCATGTCCCAACCACCAAATGGCAGAACCCCCAAAGCCTTGTCCTCAATTTCATCTTGTATCTCCTTGTCATTTCCAGATATGGCATCATAAATTCAAAACAGCAGAAGAAAGAGGAGATGCACCAAGTCCCTCTAGAATAACTGTTAAATCATTTTATTCTCAGAAAACCAGACAGGAAATATAATTATTTCTCAGCTGAATAAATGTTTTTGTGTATGACAACAAATCTGTCGACTGACTAAATGCACCACGGGGTATATTTTGCCTTATTTTGTGTTATTTATTTAAATTAAATACATAATCTAAACTTAGTTCTATGAGACAGCAATATCTACATGGTCTTCAAATTGAATCAAAGTGTAGGCCTAATAAGCAGAATATATCCGCTGGTGCACAACGTCCACTGTGTTTTTCTCAGAATGAGAGGATCCAACAGTCATGTTTTATCCGTTGATGCACGGTGTCCACTGTAGTGAACATTTACGCAACTCCATCAAAATAATAGTGTTAATGGTATGATTTTTCACGTTTAAAATGTGGTTTGATGTGTTTGCATAACAATTGCCAATTGGCACATCTGAGGCTGCACATATTCAATCATAAACTCAAGTATTGTACAAATTTAAAATATGCACGATTTGGCTAGAAGAAAAATGTAAGGGAACACCAAAGTTATTCCCGAGGAAGACATGAATGTCAGAAGTAAATCTCATTACAGGCCATTTAATATTTACGGGTCAGTGAAAACCACAAGTGTGGACCTCAGGGTGGAAGCTATGGAAAATATCCGGGGATCAAGAAGGTCAGTGGGATACATCATCCAACAAGGAACATATTCAATGCTTTGACACTTTAGTGTGGCGGGACTGACATCAGCATACCTGGAGCCACGGATCCCTCATCCTTCTTTCGTACACACTCAAAACATTTTGATGCCACAACTCACTTGAGCAGGTCCTCTCGACACTGTTTCTGTGGGGCGAAGCAGGCCACAGCCCAGACCTTGATCTCGATGCCGGCATAGAACTGCTTCCCTCTCATGTCCCACACGCCCTGATTGGGCGTGGCCACGGTTTTGTTCTGCGGAGAGAGTCCCTACTCTCTTAGTCAACCCACCGATTGGATGAGCCAATACAACAGATAGTACAGTCCAACCCACACATTTGATTCTTCTACCACATACAAACACAATGCCTACAAATATCAAATTCTAAACATTGACAGGCTTCAAAGTGGTTTTATACATTCAAAACTGTTCACTTTGTAATGATGTTCTGTTCATTAAATAGGTCATCTTAACTGGATGTACACATTCTATGCTCAGCATTGTGGAGACGTCTTTTGAACATTATTCTTGGTTTTATAGCTTCCCATATCAGGAGTCCTGACAGAACAACGAACAAGTCTAGTCTATCTATTCAAGGGCACATCATTAGGTGAGTGCTCCCACTTCAAGCGTGGTTGTGAATACAAATTCAAAGAGCAGTGGCTTTCAATTAAGTTAACGAGATTTGCCAAAGGCCATTAGGAGCTTTTATTCTCTAAAACAAGTGACCACAATGAACTACACAAGAGCTAGACGTAAAGAAACGTTAAAAGCGTCTGTCTCATTGTAAGATTGTCTAAAATAAAATAACTTCAAAATAATCACAGTTACATGACTTACAGGTTTGTCAGTAATATGAAAACCTCATCAACATGCATGCTTCATTTGAAATAGGCTGCTGCTTCTCCCCATCCCACACATCTATAAAATACTTGGATGTAGTTTTGTGTCCACAAACACCATCATGTCGTTTTAAAATGGAAGGTGTGCGCATTCGATTCATTCGAATGAGAAAAGCTTGCGGTCTACATTTAAAGGCATTTCGGAGGAAGCCAATTAGACCCGATATCCCAGCAGGCAAGAGGCCAAACCGTTCAGAGAAAGAGAGAGTTGTTGTGATAGGATCTTGGGTAAATTAACCAACGTATAGTTCGGGGAGCCAATAAAGGGATTTAAGCTTGGCACCGGCACATAAGAGCATTTCAGAGAAGCACAATCGTAAATGAAGCAGAGAGTATAAGAAAAGGCTGCCCCATACACTGAACCAAATTTCCCCACAGGGATCATTAAAGTTTCATCTTATCCTTGCAGCATCATTCGCTGCCTCTGAATGGGGTGTTTTATTTCAGCACCTGCGGTATTTATATTAACCTTTTCACTTTCAGATGAGAGATAAAGTCACATTGACTCCAAGGGCTTTAAAAGTTAGTCTTTTAGACCAACGTTAATGCTGGGTGGCTCCGAGTCTTATCTCCTGTTGGCAGCACATTCACTCTCCTTACACAATCCTTGAATCCCAAATCAGCTTTTTATGCCTAACATCCAGGCTGTAATGTAGGAGTAAAATACATGTATTTATGTAAAAGAAATTTAAATAATATCTGAAAGAAAAATGCACCTAGTTATGTCTTCTCTTGACAAGTTGGGTGCAAATGATTTTCTTTCAGGACCTGCACAAAAATCCTCCGTAGGTACCGTCCAATCAGATTTCTCTAAACAGCTGATTTGAGATTCAGAGGATGAATCTCAGCAGTCTGGAGTGACTTGCTCCTCATCTCAAATTCCTCCACTAACACTCCAATGCTCTACTGAATATAACAGTTGAAAGGCCGAGCTTTCATCTTCGTGCACTCACATATTTATACACTTAGAAGAAGATGTGTCAGTGAAGGAAGAGTATTTAAAGAGATGCACTTTACAGACCGCAAAGATTCACTGCAGGGTTATACTTCAGGGCAAGTTCCAGGTTTTATAGGTGTCCATGTATTCAAGTTAAATGCTACATCCAGTCAGCACCTGAATTAACTGCTTTAAATCGATATAGAGATGCAAAATCAGAGGAGTTGTAGCTCTGTACTTGTTTCCCCCCATTGGATTTTTTTTCCTTTATACGTCATCCTCTATTCTACTAAACATAGAAACAGGGGACTCTTATCAGGATAATTTGACGCCCTTTGGGCTTTCTGTTATGGCGAACAACAAAATTTCTGAGAAGTCGTGTTTTTTTCCCATCAGTTTGGCACGGCAGACACTCAGAATTCCTCAAACGCTCAAAATACCCATGAGCCTCAGCCACTGTTGCTAGGGAGAAGAAGCCAGTCGGACGCACAAATCAGAGTTGTTTAAAACCCTTTGTCGGTGCAGCTGAGAGCAAAGCACTGCGTCAGATGCTGAATTCATTTAAAATTTACCTGAAATTATATAACAACTTCATTTACATTGATTGTATTATCAGAATTTAACCCTGTGATTGGGTGTTCCATGCAGAAATGCACCTTGGGAGTTGTGGTTAATACATGGTTTGATATATCCAGAGCCGTTCAGTAGAGAGAGTAGCGACAATGGAAGTTCAAAATGCTGATTGTCACATGATTCACAGAGACTTCAGATAGTTCCAGGAAGTTCTAAGTGGGCAATTTAAATGCATGAATACAGAGAGACAGAAGTACGATGTTTGGCAGTTTGTAGTTAGTACTGCTGGTATTTGCAGCTAACTCTCTCCCTCTCTCCTCAAGGGCTCTGGGTATTTTTAACTTTATTTTCAAAGCAACCCTAACGCATTTGTTCATTTGTGTGGATGGTTAAAAGGGCAGGCATTGTACGCTGTGGCTTCAGTCTGTCTACACCCTTTTTTGAACTATTTGTGTTGTTTATTGAGAAATGCACGTACAAGTTGACCTTTAATTTCACGGCTTGTTTTCCTTTATTTTGTCCGTAAATATGTCAGAAGTAAACACGCTCCAAAATCCTCTATCCTGGTGACTCAACCGTGGGAATGTGATTTCCATCTGAGCCGTAGAATCTCAAACTATGAGTCATCTAATATGGTCTATGGGGGATATGAATGGGACTTTTGTTTCACAACCACAAGGTGCCCAAAATACCTCCTCCCACTTTGCAACTCTATATCATTTAGTCAAAAAGCATGAGCTTGAAACAGCAATAATTTTTTAAATCTCAAATTTTCTCAGAAGTCAACCTGCATCTTGCCCCCATGTCCCAGCATCCACACTGTGATGCCCTCCACCCTGTGCGGCCCCAGTTGGCTTGCGCCCCCAAGAGTGCAGCCCATGCCCCAGTACTCACCCTGCCACAGTCCCTTCCGGTGTCTGTACTCACCCGGCCCCCATATTGTAGCATGGGTGCTGGGAGAACACGGCCCGTCACCTCCGTCATGTCATTGTGCACCACAATGCCAAACTCCTTCAGGTAAGGGTCTGGGCCCCCGACCATGCTGTTACTTTTGACCTGAGCAGAAGAAAGTAAAGGGCAGATGATGTAATTAGAATTGTAAAGAAAGGAATGAGGCAAAAATGGGACTGAGCTTTCTATCTAACCACTGAACTTTTCACCCCATTATCACCAGACTCCCTTACAAATTGTGTGATTTTAAGAGTTGCTGAGGGAGGACAAGCTTTGTGAAACAGCTATACCAAATCTAAATCATTCTGGCAAATCTAAATCATTCTAGCATTCATGTAAATTTGGCATCAAATTCAAAACATTTATTTTTTTCTTTCCATGTCAAAAGAGTCATTGTGTCAAGGCAAAGCTGTACCAGCCTGCCTGCTCCATGTCAAAGTGTGTCTAACCTCCCAACACACACCGATTTGACCATTTACACAACATTTATGAAAGAAAACATTATTGACAGTAAATACGTCAGATTTTACACAGTAACTAATACAGGCCAGTTTTTTGTCGTCTGTGGAGAACTCCCCAGACTCCCTTAAAAAGGTCAAATTTGAGTTTTGCTGCATTAGGAGAAACTTTATAATCTCTGTGAAGTGCTATCTACAGCACAGTCTTAACTAATTAGTCCGTCTTGTTAATTCGGCAAATGTTATACACGAAGAAATGTCTTTCGTTGTGTTTAAAATGTTGCATCTCTTAGTTCAAGTGATGCATTTGTACATTTGCATATAGAGATGGGAAGTGATATCCGATCACAAGACGACACTCGAGAAGCATGTTGTGACCAATGCAATGCAAGGTGTGAATTGATGCGTTTAAGGTTGTGATGGCAATATCAAATGTGGAAAGCCTTACAGCTGCCACCTCGAGAGGGAAACGGCACTCACCAGTCTGCTGATCTCTTCCTGTCTGTCGGGGGCTGAGCGAGCTGTAGCTTTGATCATGGTGGATGTCTGGTTGTCTGTCAGTTTCTTGATACAGCGTTGGCCGGCTACTATGTTACAGACCTACAGGAGGAGCAGAAGAAACATTTCATTACGAATCACATAATTGGAGAAACAGCATTGGATTAAAAGGAGATGAAAAGGCTTTTTTTGGTCAATATAAAACTAAAAGATTTTCATGCATCAGAATAGCCTCTTTCTCACCTCTAGGGGAAGGTAGGTGTGCTTCTGTTCTTGCCCTACTTGCAGGCAGGGTAAATGTGGATACTTGAGCTGTAGATTGTACTTCTGCTTGAAATACTGAGCAACTGTGCACTCCATGGCTTGGCCGTTCTCAAGCTGTAAGGGAAACCTGTGAAGAAATGGAAAGTGTCGGCGAAATTTGTGCAAAACAAAAGAGGAAAATATAACCAAAGCTAGGTTAATTGTTTAAAAGCTTATGTTGTGACTTTTTGGTACATTACACAACACCCTACATTGTTTCCCTTGCTGATGCAAAAGGGTGAACAAACTGATGAGTGAATGGCACTTACGTTTGGTGGCTGGCAGGTCGGCGCGTTACATTGCACACACGGTACTTCCTCTTCATTTGACCACAGTGTGTGACCTCAACTTTCAAGCCTGTTTAAATACATGCAAAAAATAATGTGATGAAACATTAACATTATAAGACCAACTGCAATCTTGTATTTTGACATCATTAAATTGAGCGAATTAAAATTGCACTCTCCATTACTTTACTGACATTTTTGAGAACTGTGATAAAGTTAAATGCCGACAAGGCAGACAATTGGGTTCATGGTGTTTCAGCTCTGCAGCTTCCTCTTAACACGTTTGTCACAACCCGTCTCAAAACGCAGACTAAAAACAGACACGAGAGAGCGTACACGTGTCAAAGAAAATGTAGAGTATGGTTCAAATCTGAAAAATGCCATTCAGTCTTACAAGGTTATCTGGAGGTTCTTTGTGTAACCGAACTGAAGAGGGCAAACAGAGACTGGAGCCACTTGGAATAATATTTTTTTTTCCCCCCTCGCATATAAAAATTGACTCATGAAAAAAGCACAGGTCTACTGAGGAGATCCGTCATGAATACGTGTGTGAATCTCATGGTCGTATTTTTTTTATTTGAGACAGCCTAGTTTCTGTACAAAAGGCAGAAACACAATCCTGCGGTGTTCTGCATTGATGTAGAAATGAAGGGTTCCTGCACCTTCTCAATTGTCTAATACAAGCAATTTAAGGGTTTTCAAGCTTTTCCAACACCTTAGAGCTGAGGTAAATTACATATGCATATAAACTCAAAACGATTTCAAGCATTTTCAAGTTTTTGCCTCACATGTTTCAAGTTATAAAACCTGGCCACGCTAATAGAGACAATTCACTCAAAACAGGTGATTATTATAAGCACATTTCAACCTTTCAGCCATTCAAATTCAAGCATTTTCAAGGATTTCCAGCACCCTTACAAACCTTGTGTATGTGCAGTGGGTATCCAGCATAACGTGTCAGCAGTGGGTGTAGATTCTTTAGTTCTTACAACATGCATGAGCCCTCAGGCCCACACTTTCTGTAATCTCTCTGGTGAATCTGATACACAGTGACTCACAGACATTGTGTATCTAATGTGTGCATGTCTGTTAATGTTAGTCTGGCTTTGCTGGTTGGTAAATGTCAACATTACTGCTGGTATTGAGTGCTCACCTCTTATTTCCTTGGTGAACTTGACACGCTGGGAGTCGGTGAGGGGTTTGGTCTGTTCGTTGATGTTCTGTATATCCAGCACCTCGCACATGAACTCTATCACAGGCTGAGCACGGTAGAAAGCAGTTGCTGACACTGAGGGGTACAATAGATGTGATGTTATTCGGCAAATCAGTCACATAGAACAACACATAAAAAACAAGCCAATGAGGCTGAAGCAGTGATCAAAGAAGGTTTGAAGCACCTTCTTGAAGCCATAATGAAAATCCTTATCTCATCAGCAGCTGCTATCATCTGCTCAAAAACCTTCCAGAAGACTAACTATACACTGATACTTGTCAGTATCAGTGGATACAAACAAAGTATGCAAACCACTTATGTCCAGATAACACATGAGATGTTGTGTTTATTAATCATATGACAGTAAGTTTACTGTCTTCGTCTCATAGAATACATCTTAACCACTGCTTCACTCTTGGATTCAGGAACTGGCTTTAGCACAACAACGCCTTGTGAAATACTGAGTTTTACAATTTCAACTGACTTAACTGCTGTTTAGACAAAAGACAAATGCACACCTGCAATGGCCAATGTATGCATTGTTGGGGATGTTTAGTTTCAGGTAAAGGAGAGACTATGCATTCCTGGAAGTTTGATTTGAATAATAGATAGGAGTTTAAAGGCTTATCAAATTCCATAACTCTGCTTGTTTTATAATATTTCAGTATGAGGGAGGAATCTGATATCTCTGAGGAATTCATCCTTTACTTGATAGCAATCGTGAGATTGACAGCAGGAAAGAAGTGCAGCAAAAAGTTGAGACGGGTTCAAGTTTTTTTGGCTGGAAAAAGATTAAGTTCTTAAGCCAGCTTCCATATTTAACAGGGAATGTACAACTCTTAAAGTCTTGACAAAGAAGGATGCAGCAGATGGTGTAAATAAACCTGTTTTTCACAACATAAAGACATAATAACTCTTCTAATCATTTTACACCCACAATAAATATCACCCTGAAGCAGAAAAATGTACGTGAATGTAATATATCACAGCTGAGGTAGATCAGCTCCAATCAAGTCTTACCATCGATGTTGAGCATCATGTTCCACATGGCAGGACGGACAGACTGATGGAAACCAAACCACACCTCCCTGCCTCCACCCAGAGGATGGTAATAGCCCTCCGGAGGGGAGAAGAATGAACGCCCCACTGGAGTATACCTGTTGATTAAAAAAAAACACAGCAGACGAATAAGGGACTCAAATAATCACCACTCAAAGCACCTCAATTCTTGAAATGCCGAGTCCTGCAATGGATCACAACTGGTGAGGTTTGGATTGCACCACCGTTTTGAGTTAAAGATGACATTTAATGAAATTACTGACAAACCCTTAGGCCATTTATTTTATTTTTCTCCTTTTACCGTAGCTGTAGTAAAAACATGCCGTCAGACAGTGACAACTTGAGTGTCTTTTGACTTTGGAAGAGGTAGGTAGAGTTACTTTAAAAACCTCTAGAATATGTCTGTTTGACTTTCCACACTTTAAGGCTATTTCATTTACAAAGAAATGTGCCATCAAGTTTTCAACAAGCACTTTAGGATGCTAAGCCAACGAGCATCATTTTGTTAGACTAGCCCTCTGGTTTGCACACCAGACTTCATTCAAATATCTGTTTGTTTTACACTGTTGTGCCTACCAGCTGGAAGAACATATTCCATGGATTGTCTGTTAAGATCTTAGACAATTAAGCTGATTAAGACGGTTACATTTTGCAATTAAACTACAGTTCACACGCGTGCTGATCCGCATACGGATAACGGATCAACTACAACAAGTTCCGTTACACCACTTGTCCACAGGATTATTTTCTATAATCAGCCAATTTATGATACTAATTAGTCTGTTTTTAGTCTGTTTGTCAAACCTTTTAGAACCAAAGCACAGGAGGAAAACTTTAGAAACTAAACCCATAGAAAGCTATTAATTTGTTGGTGTGATGTCATATCCAAATCAAATTCAGGACATTTCAAATTTAATTTAGGAGTTGGACAGATAAGTCAGGAATGGCGTGTCTTTTGGTTCAGCTGTTAGAGTGTTGCACATCAAACATTACTGGACCAGAGTAGGGCATCAAACAGTGCAATTATATTGTGCAATACGATTTGATCAGGATGACACAAGACAGCAGGAAATTGAGAAATACAGACAAATAAAAAATGAAAAGCAATAACTGTCAACAGATGTGCATTCGTGAAGAGGCAGAGGTGATGAGTGTGGGTACCTCATGGAAGGCAGATGCCGTGTGATGACATCCAGAGCCTGAACGGAGTCTTCAGGGACCTCGTTAAGGTGACCTGAAAGAGCTTCGAGCAGCATCTGAAGACTGACCACAGACACCCACTGCAAAGACACCTTGAACGTCTGATCTTTCCCCTCGCCTGGCAGGGTCACCTCCAGATCCACCTGGAGGGATTGAAGAACAGAGATGAGAAATAAGTACTTTGTGAAAAAGTTGATTTTGAAATAGAGCAGCAGCACAGAAAGAGTCTTTGGTGAGTCAGTTTGACTTTTAAATGACAAAAAGATGAGTCAGCACCAAGAGGCCAAAAACTGGGTGAAAATGTACTTCATTCTGATGTAAAACTTGATTACTGCACAAGCTGCAATGTGAATGAAAGTCTGATAATCATGAGTTTTTAATCATGCAATTAAGGTTTTTGCCATGAATGCAGATCTTGTTTTAAACAAAGCAGGCATGGTTGTTTTTATATTACTCAAAACCAAACTAGGAAAACCAAAGAAAACGTTTAAATTAATATTTCACAATGAAACACTTTTTAAACAGATAACAAATTTGCTCTCCTAAAATTAAGTTTTCAAATGCCAACTATTGTTCCATTTATGAATCCATTACAGCTCTTTCCTTCTCCAACATGACAAAAACATTTACAGACCTTTCAAGAAGACACAAATTAATCTGCATACAAGCTGATTACATGGTCACGTCTTTGAAATACCAACCCTGTCTCTTCCAATCGGCAGTGGATGTGCCGTGTACATGTTCCTCTTCCCATCGTAGCCAGGCTGTCGGTCTCCAAAGATCTGCATCTTGAAGTGCCGCACCATGGTGTCCACCACTTCCCTACAAGACGGAAACAAAAGGATTGTAAGCGAAAAAATACACAGAAACAAAAAGGGATCATGCAATATAATACTACAGTAAAACAAAATGCTTCCTTTTCTGCTCAAACCCTTCAGGCCCAGTTGATTTACCTGTTGACCCTCCGAGGCCGTTTCTCAGGCTTGATGTCGATATCATAGTGATAGACATCAATCTTGGGAATCTGGACCTGAAAGTGGTTGGCAAGGAGCCGGATGGGTTTCCCCACCGTGCCGAGGCCGGGACGCCGCGGAGGCTGAAACAGAGAGGTCGGGGCAGGAGGGCCTGCAGAGAAGAGAGAGAGGACAGTGATTGGACTGTGAAAATCTGCCTCAAGTACTTACATGACTTTCTACATGTGAATTACCACCACCTTAGAGTTTTTAAATAGGAATTTCATCTTCTTAGCTCGATATTGGGAACTTTATATCATCAAATTAGAGGAGCAGATAATATGAGCCCTGCATCTCCACACTCTGACACAGTAGGTGGTGGTATGCGTCTTTAAAGTTGGTTTGAGAATGAACAATAAATACAGAGAAGATCGAGAAAAGCAACAAGCGCAGTATGAGAGTCAAACATGTGGTCGCAGACGTGAACGTTTTTTTCAAAGTTGCAGAGGAAGACCACACAATTACAATGTGCAATACATGTTCTACAGCAGTTCACAGAATAGGAGAGAAAGCCTGCAAGTTTTAACAAATCTTGTTAGAACCTTTGCCACTTTGCTCACTACATCCCATCTTCTCTTAACCTCAGATGGGCATGAACTACAGACTATAAACTTTCTTTTTTAATAGAAAATGTGAAATTAATCTGCTAATTTATCAGTATTAGCCAGGAGAAGTACATGTTACAGATATCGGTATCTGCTTAAATCCGTATCGTGCATCCCTAATTATAAGGACATTTATTGACAAGTCACTACTTTGGGTAAGTATATCAGCATATTTATTCATGTCAAAATGTTTGAATCCTGCATTAGCCACTCTCTCCCTCTCAGTCATCAGACTCTAAAGAAATTCATGGGTTCAAGCTTCAAATAAAGCATGTTTGGCATTCAATTTTAATGTGAACAAAAGGGTGGCGCTTATCTTTGCTTTACATGTCAAATCATAAAGATGAATGTGCGCGGCGTAACGCCAAGCTTGTAGCAAACCATCTCATCAGTGACACCTGCTTGAATGCACTGAAATGGCCTCTCAGGCCCGCATATACTCGTTGATTGATCGGCAACCCCGGCCCCTGACCTACATGGGTCAACAAGGGGCTGGCGAAACAATGACCTCCAATTATCTGTCGGTCCGCCCCCCCAGCTCCACCCAGACACACGGGGCGCCCACCCCTCATGCGGAGACAAAGACCGAGCTCCTCTCAGACAGACAGCAGCAGGGCCATATGGAGGGGTGCTGCACAGAGTCTGGGATTACCGTTACACACAGTACACGCCACACACATGCATCTTATATAGGATATGCACGCGCGTGTACACAGGTAACTAAAGCAGGTGTGGTAGCATAAAAAAGGTGCAGTCAATGGAGGAACGTAATGTTTTTCCAACAGTTAAAAAAGGACCTCAGGCTGCAATGGACCTCTCACATAACAACACTACTTATTGACATTGACATGGAGGGAAGGAGGCACTGTGATGGCTGCTCTGTCGGTCATATTTTATTTGATCTCTGACAAAGCGTCAGAGAAATGCTCCAAGAACAATCATCTTTGTGCTGAATTACATCAGGACAAAAGCAGACTGAGCTCGTAATGGAGAGGAAAAGAAATGCATATATAAATGAAATTAAAATAACACTGAGTTGGTGTTATTGACGGAGGTTGGAGGAGGCTGCTCAATGCTTTTGTCAACTGACAGCTAAGAGACTGTGGGGGTCCTCCTGAACTCCATGCACCCACACGCTCCAGTTAACAAGTGAAGCGCGAGAGCACGGACAATCGGGACCCTCCCCATCGCTTCCTGAAAACACGCTCCCTAACATGCCCTCATCTAGCCTGGGCCCCAAAACACCTCCCCTTCTCCCTTCTCCCTCCTCCTCCTCCTCCTCCTCCATCATACAAATAAAGCTTGACTATACCATCATTCAGCTTTATTTTTTACACCAATATGATACAGTTTCAAGCTACGTCCCATGAGAAGCTATTTGTTGCACGTCTGCTTCTCTTTGTCACGACTTGGATTTAAATCATCTGATGATTCAGTCCACTTTGTCCTACTGGCCTTGTTACTGATGGCAACAAAAGGCGTACCGAGAGTTCTACGTTGTGCTGCGAGCTGAACAGAGTGTGTGTGTGTGTGTGTGTGTGTCTCTTATTCTACATTATGTCTCACAACCACAGTAAAGCATTTCAAGTGCACTGCGATTCAATAGCAATTCAAGTGCAGACATTTGCCTCCATTTTGGTGCATTGTGTTAATGGTGCGTGCAGTGAGCTTTAGAAGCAGGAAGATATGTCTACATGAAACACTGTCCACTGTTTGTACATGGGATGGACAAATAATCGGGCTATAATACCACAACTGCCAACTATGATCACAACAATTAGCACAAAGCCAGGTCAAAACCTTTTTCATCCGATCTCACAAGATGACTACAAGGTTATTCATGTTGCAACTTAAAATTGTTTTCATAATCGATTTAATATTGAAATTTAAACAAGCCAAAGCCGACAAATATTACGTTTACAAGGATACAAAAATCAGACAAAAGCAGCTCAACCTGGCAAAGCACAGACCAGAGAACATTTGGCATCTTTGTTTAAAAAAAATACTTTGTTAAATTGCACTTAAGGCCATTCATTACCTTCAAAACCCTCTTTGAGGGAACAAAATGCAACTACTTTTAAGCCTGTGTTTGACTTTCTGTTCATTTAGTGATTTAGATAGCGTTAATCATTTAGGAATCTACTTTTAATGTCCTATTATTAGCTAGCAGATCTGCACCACATGAACAACCCAAAAGAGCAATATAGCAAAAGAAACGTGTTCGCTGATTGGACCAATTACTTCTTCCTTGGGCAACGAATTGTAAACAATGCAACATGACTACACTGCATCAAAAAAGAACCATCTTTAATGCTGTATTCTGTTTTAAAAATGGTACAAATGGAGAAATTCATAGGCTCTCTCAAAGCTAGCTATGGTCTACAGGCCATTTAAAAAACATTGAGAACACTGAGTGCATTTTAAATTGTGGATAATGATTGAGATTAAATAGATCGTGATACTGCTTTCTGGCCTGATCGCCCACCCCCTAATGTGTGAGAGGCTCAGCGTGTTCGAGTTCTTCCTCTCCCACTTTCACCAAAAACAGAGCGGTACCTATATATAAACCTCCTCAGCTGCCACACTACTACACTTAGCAATGTGTGTCTCAACATGAGATGCCCGAGCCCATCTTTCCCTCCACTACTTACCACAGTCAACACCACAAACCACAAGGTTTTTATGGCTGCAGGTGACAATTATTTTCTCAATTACTGGACTGCGTAAAATGTCCTTGAGAAAGTAGTCCTTGAGCCGAGGCTGGTGTCTTTAAATTGCCTGTTTGTCTGACCAACAGCCAAAAGAAACAGCCAAAGACATTCTGTTTACTATCACGTAAGATGAAGAAAAGCAACACATTCCAACAAACGGGAAACTGGAATGATTAATTTGATTAGCAAAATAGTTGCAGATTAACTTCCCTTCAATAAACTGCATGATAAACATACCAGTCCTTTCAGCTCTAAATGAGTTTCTTCATTCAGCAACGTCTCTGCTTATTTTATCCGTGCAAACCAAAATGGCAACAAGTGAATTTGGGAATGGCTACAAATGTATTTGGCTGATTGAAAGTGAAGGCACAAACAGTGGAGAAGATAAAAGCAGGGCTGCAACCAAGGATTATTTTGATTAGAACATTTAGTCAAACATCAAACACAGAGAAGACAAGCCAAAGGCAACTTCTTCAAATGTCGTTTTGCTGGAGCAACAGTCTAAAACTAAAAGATATTCAGAAATAGAAACACATTAAATTCCTTTCAAGAGGCTGAAATCAGAGACAGGTTGGCCTTTACACTTTTTTGCTTGTAGAAATCAAGTAAATGATTTATCTTTTTTTACAAAATCAGGAAACAAAAACCAACAGGGATTGGTACAGAAATAAGGAACAAGAGTAGTGCTTTGGGTAAACATGAGGTCATTTCAGTATTTTATACCGCCTCTTAGCAAAAAAAAAACAACAAAAAAAAACACACAGCTTGGCCTAAATTCATGTAAATGAGGATATTTTTGTGCCCCAACCTGGACAAGATGGTCTCAGGGGAGCGGGCATGAAAAATTCACAAAAAGCTCTTAATATGAGAAATTTCAAGAAAAACATCACGACCTACCAACATTTCCGAGTACTACAGAATGAAAGCTATAAATATGACAATTTTTGTCATCTAAATGAATGCCACAAGTATATTTCAGTGTTCATTAATAAAATGTATTTTTTAATCTAATTTAAATGTATCATTTCTATGCAAATGGTTTGTTTTACACAGTCCTTGTTGTGCATTACTGAAGTATGTGAGTATTAATTTTTGGCATGAAAAGTCTGATTTCTGACAGGACAACTAATCAATAACACATGTTAAATTGAGCTAAAATATCACACAAAGGGGTCCGATACTGACTTATCAAATGTGGCATGCAGGCCCCAATTTAAACAACCCATCAAGCATGCTTCCTCCATAATTTTCTGCTTCTTCTCCAAGTCAGACAGAGCTGCATCTAGTTTGAGTCACAGAGGAAGTGAAATTAGCTTTTCCTGGCACAGAAAATGACAGACACACCAGAGGCCAACAAGTCTTTCTGCTCCTTAAGTAGTCCGAGTGCGTCTTCCAGCTTGGCTCCTTCTGGACCACCAGCATCTTCACGGAGAAACACAACACGGCACAAAGATTATCACCTTCCTGATTTATCTCTTCACTGATCCAATGTTTTATAGCCATTAATATAATATATCGTGAGCGGTGCACTCATATTCATAGTTAACGGTTTGCTACTCGTGCACCGTGGCGCCCACTAATGCTACGCGTGTCCCTGGTAACCACCGTGTGATCAAGCAGAGAGACAGCTGGGCTTAAGCTAAGCATGAGGATGATGGCTTGGCCTGGTGATGAGTCAGAGACAAACTGCACTGAGCAGGGAGCACACTGACGCCCACACCAGCAAATCACCTGGATTAAGGTACAACACTCGAGTGTGGAAAAGTAGCAGTACTGAGAAAAGACCATTCACAAGGAGGGAATATCCCACCCTCAGTGTAGAGAATATTTCACTCACCAGGAGCAGCTTATTTTGACTTTAATAGCCGAGTTAAAACACGGCTCAAGCAATATTTCACCTGTGACGTCCATGTTAATCAGCCAACGGATGCTTTTTATGACTGGCAGTACAGCTGATTGGTGAAATAACACACAACACACAGAGATTGTGTTTGCCCCCGTCTCTCTATATTCACTAAGTGGAGACATGTGTTTCAGGATGATTACGTATTTCTCACGGACGGCGAAACATTTCCAACTCCAGTAGCCTCATCTTTGCCTCAGTTCACACCACCTAGTGTGACCTGACTTGTACATACACGTCTTTCCTGTGACCATTTGTGTGCTAAAACTGCACAATTATTCAAAATAATATGGAAATCGTAAAATATCCGAGTGCAACATCAAAAAATGTTGATAAAAATGTATGATGTGTGACAAAGACGTCACTGAGGTCCTGTAGTGCTGTCGCACAGATGCCTTGCACTACAAAACTTGTCTTCCAGATGTTAGAAAACATATTTGTTTGGTAAAAACACCAACAAATATCACATTGTCGTGATTTGAACAGTTTTTTTTTAGTGGAAATTACTTAAAAATGAAAATCCTCACCGACTGTGAACCATATTGAAATATCTGTCAAAATAATGGCATTTGTTTTGCCATATCGTGCCGCTTCAATTTCTGCCAACTATGGCATATCATCGGCTGATATTGGCCTATCAAAGATATATCTGTATCGTGTATATGTTGCCTGTTACACACTGATATTTACAATTTTATGTCAGAGATTAGAATACTGAAAAAAGATACCTGTGGTTGCTCAAATTTCCAGTTGGGTTTACAGTATTAGTGACCTGATATCATCTTTAGAACCCGATCGATATGCAGTTTTTTGAGTTGATGTCAAAACTGATATTGGGAAGTAAAACACTGATATAGATATATCGACTGATACACATGACAAAATATGTTACAACTACAGATAATTTAACAATAACTTAACTGTCTGAACTGAAGCAGTAAACTACATTCAATACTTAACTATAAATCACTTCAAGCATTGATTTCTGACACAAAAAGTTGTCACATGGGGCGATAGACAACATACATCGGCTGATATATTGGTCGGGCTCTAATCATGTTGGATAATAAATCGTATTCTTAAACTTTAAAATATCCTGCCTTGTTACGCATCTTTGTCACACGTGAAGTGTTTGACAACAACATTTGAGGATTTACTTAAAAAAAAAAAAAGTGTGTTTATTGCCCAATATCCCAATCAGAATTTTTCACTCCCTCAAATTTGCCCCAGAAACTTGACAACTGGTTGGGCTCTAGTACCCATGGTTTGCATCTGAACACCACTTGAACAGTCGCACTTCATGAACTGAGAAAGAATCAAAACAACCACTCAAACAAGCTTCTTTGTGAAGACCCTCGTCTTTCATCACAACCTTCCGGGGGGGCTCTGCTTAAAGATTTCCAACCACAATGAAGTCATGTTGTGTGTATGTGGGTGTCTAAAAGAAATCCTGTGCAACTCAACCAAAAGAAGCTAACAAATGACACTTTTTTAATTAAGAATTGCAATGTGAAGACTTCTTACTTATACAGGATTGGATTTTATGTAAAATATCAGGTTTAAATAACAAAAACAAAACGACAACAGTTTCCTGATGCTACTCTACTGATTGAAGAACTGAAACTGCATGATCTTGTTTGTCGGCGTGGAAATCACTTAATACAGCTGTTGCACAAGACTCTCATAGAGATGCATGCTACTGCAGGCTATTATGAGCGGAAAAGGCCCGACATTGGTGCTGGACAGACAAAAAACACCCCATTTATCATTATCAAAGTCTGCAATCCCAAAACTCTATACGCATGTATTAAACATTGTGAATATCAGTTAGTATCGGGTAAAATTGGCCATATTGCAGCTGCTGTCATCAAGGTTTACACTGATTAAGTGTGACAATAAGGCTGTCTTGGCTCATGTGTACACACACACACACATACTCACACAGACACACCTGTGGATGGTTGTATAATACTGTCGTCTCCAATCATTCCTGCAGTCACACACACATACACACCATCATCATGCATATGTCCAATATTTATTTTTAAATACTGCAGCTGGGCAAATTCCCCCCATTAAATTATGCATCTACGTTTTCCCCTAATGTCACCACCTTTTGTTTCTAGCGCATGTGTCTGGATTCAACACACAAAAAACAACTGCTTCACTGATTCCTCTGCAAGCTGCATTCAATTACACGTGTATGTAAAGGTGCATTTCGCAAATATAAAGAAGAAAACGAGGTAAACATACATTTTGCGTGCTGTGACCACACAAAGGCATCGTATCAGTGGGTGTACAGGTGTGTGGTGGGTTACCCCCCTCCGCATGCTTTATCACCGCATCGCTGCAATATAAGTGCCTTTGTTATCATATAGGAGATGAATAGTGTGAAGCTGGCCCGCACAATCTGATCTGTAAAAAAAAAAAAAAAAAAAAAAAGCGCCATTCATCTCTGCGGAAGCCTCACACACGCGTGAAAAAACAGCCGCAAAACACGCACGTCTGCTCGTTCAACGCCACTAACATGTGTTTTATTGGCGTTTATGTTGTTTTTTTCCCACCCATCGCTGTCATCTTGGACGCGGGCAGCCCCGAGGAGCCGCGCTGTTCCTGATGGCGATGGTACAAAATTTTGTAGGTGCCTCGGCTTTGACACAGGTGCGATATTTTGTCACATTTCGACAGAATTGAGCGATTTCGGTGTCGAAAAGAGGTCGAGGTAAGGTGGTCGAAAAGAAAAAGCGCGTCGCGAACAAACATCAACGTAAACACACCACGACGCGGAAGGAAGGAGGAAGGAAGGTCCTAGTTAAATCCCCACTCACACAATGCCAGCCCCGACACGACGGGCTTGTGCGTGCTTCCGATAAATAAAACCGCGCAGACATGACTGGATACCCGATTAAAACCCCAACCGTCCGCGTAGAGTCGGAAAACGTGGCTCCCCGCTCGGTGTAAATACACTCACACACACACAGACGCATATACACAAACACACGGGCTGGGCCTCGGTTTGTTTTCCCGTCAGGACGTCGAGGCCTCGCTGCAGCCGCGGCCCCCAGTGAAGCGACGCATTAGCGCACACGCGCCCCACACACGGCTCGCTCTCCCTGCTGCTAACGGCTCTTCGATTCTTTTTTTAAATGTCTTACCGGGTCCGAGCGCTTCCATGGCCGAGGCCTCTCTCTCCGTCTCTGTCCCGGCCTGACGGCTCCGTACCGACGCTGAAATTGGGGGCGGTATCGCGAAGCTTAAAGTGGCTAATTTAAGAAAAGGGAATATATAGTTGCGTGGATGACTGCTGACTGGACTGACTGACCTGAGCTACCGCTGGTGCTGCTGGTTCTGGGGATTTGTAAGTGCGCATGCGCCAGTTAGAAGCCTAGCAGCTCGCTGTGCGCATGCGTAATTTGCTGTACCGCACTGGTAGATCAAATTTTAATGATCGCAGTCGGTGGAGGGGCGGGAGGGGGGGGCGGTGCCTTCAACATATTAATGACAGGACACAGTGGAAATCATGAATAGACATCATCATCATGAAAGCACTTAAATAATCCATCAGTGGGGGTCAATAATACATTACCAACAACCATCATTGTAATCACAGATGATTCATAATTTTAGTGTAATGAGATTTAGAAACATGTTTTCCTACAGAACCAAACCTGACAACACACACAGTTGGGCATCTCAGAGGAGGAGGATGTTGTGGAAGATATTTTCTGTCAGGTAAAGGCAAAAAAACGATGAACATTTTGCCTTTATAATTATGAGATCAATTATTAATAATAAATAATAATAGAGAATATTTATCTATTTTTTATCTATATTTTCCTCATAATTGTTGCGTTTTACCTCATAGTTTTGACTTTTACCTCATAATTTGACTTTTTATCTCATAATGTGACTTTGTATCTCATCATTTTGACTTTTTTACATCATAATTTGACTTTTTACCTCATAGTTTTTACTTTTTGTCTCATAATGTGGATTTTATCTAATAATTTTGACATTATATCTCATAATTTTGACATCTTATCTCATCATTTTGACTTTTTACATCATAATTTCAACATTATATCTCATAATTTTGAATTTTTACTTCATCATTTTGACTTTTTATCTCGTAACTTCGTCATTTCTATCTCATAATTTTGACTTCCGATGGAAATATTTTTTTCATCGAGCTTAGAATAGAATAGATAGAATAGATGTTTATTGTCAATGTATTGTAGTGTAAGACACTTAGTGGTGGTGACTTTTTAATCATGCAACGGCAATGTTGTCTTTTTATAGCCTAACCTTAGCTTTAACTTCTAGTGATTTAATTTATGCTTCAAGAATTCCAAAAGTCTTCTGTGAAGAGTATCTTGCTGAACAAAACGTGTTAGTATCTCAACTTGTGTTTGCCACAGAGATGATCAGGAGGCATCAGGAAGAAGATGCAAAGACAATGAAATAACCTATGAAGGAATTAGTTTGGTGAAAGGTCAGTGGTAGGAATAACATACAGATCTTTTGATTTGGTTGTGACCATAAAGTCAAAACTCAAGAAATTCAAGTACAATATTTACGGACTTCATGCATGATAGGAGATGATATTTCCCCTCTTAACACTCACTTTTGCTAAAACCCTCCAGCCCCGCCCGCCTCAGCATCGCCGGTATTTAAAATCAGCTCCCGCCAAGCTGTGTCGTCACAGCAGGCGGATACAAACGCTACCAAATGCACCAATGGGAGAGCGAGGACGGGGCGATTGACACCTCGGTGAGGAAGGACTCGGGGCCAGCTGTCACGGCGCGCGAAAGATCAAATTTTCTATTCGGTGTGTAGGAACAGGCGGGAGGAAGAGGAGCACCTCGGCTAAACACTTTATAAATGTGCTTTAAAAGACTGAAATAGCTTCTGTCGCACGGACATTAACTTCTCGACGTCTGTTGTGGCTGCTGAGATACGACGGAGAGTTGTCCGCGCTGGTTTATTCCACAAGAAGAGCGTAAACTAGCCGGCGGACAAAGATGAGCCTCGTCCTCTCTCAACACCAGGTGAGGAAACACTTCCACATATCTCACACGAAAGTCTATCAAACATGAAAGTAACACGCTGTCAATGAAGTACCCGTTAGTTAGAAGTTATGGGGAAAGGCTAGAAAGATTAAAAGTATTCCAAAACAATTAAATGTGCTAAGCTAGGTGCAGATATTGTTAGCGTTAGCCAGCTAGCTAGCTCGCACGGTTAGGTTTAGCCAGCTGTAATGGTGGTTGTGCTTTGGCCTGGTCACGTCGATTAACTGCCTGTTAGTTTGGCATTTGGCTTTGTCGACCACTGTTAAAATCTTATATTTAAACAGATTATGATGTTGGGGATGACTCACTTGTGTCTCCTGTCTTTCTTTATGTGTGCTGGTGTTACATGAAGCTAAGTTAACTGCAAACACAGCAACGGAAGCGATCTCGTTAGCTAACGTTTTGTGCTCATTGTTTGGTTTATTGCAAGGCGCCACTGCAGTAATTTAACAGCCATTTCCCTGCAGAAAGTCACACAATCGAACCATAACTTTTAAAGATAACTTTGCAGAGATATAACCTTTTTTTCCTACGTGTATTTTCTGACATATAGAGGCACAAACTTTAACTTTGATATCCTAGAAAAAAGCAACAGTCAGTTGGAGTAAGTCTTTCCCTTTAACCATGAAGTGATACCCAGCAGATTTGGATTTAATGAAAATATAAAGATATAGAAGTTAATCACATTTAGCACAATAGTTAGCCCTGGAATCTAATATTTGGCAGCAGTGTGTGTCTTACATTAAGGCTGTATAACTTTGGATCCTCCAGTGTGTTTTATCCCCAGTAAAACAGACTGCGGTGCTTCAGTATTATAGAAAATAAATGTCATAAAGTGTAAGTTCTGTTTTGTGTTATTGTTCACAGGCGGAAGGGCTCCCAGTTGTGCCCCAAACTGCAGAAGAGAGTGATTCAGACAGCGGGATGGGCTCTCCAGCAGAGGAGATGGTCACGGTGACAGCCAACAATGGAGAAGAGCTTCCAGGTGAAGTAACACAACAATAGATGACAATCCAGCCGCAGACAGGCAGGACTGAGGCACTTTGGCTGTGTAAATGAGAGTGTGTAAATTTAGAGTTTGGGCAATTAGTGGACACTTAATCACAATGCTTAACATGAATGCAACAGTCACATTACTATTTGAATGGCAGCACATGATCCTTCATACTCACTTAAAAGAAAAATTGTGACATAGACCTGTGTGAAAAAATAAATGCTATGTTAAACACAAAAATGGTGTCTCAAGGACCTGACTGCATGTGCTTACAGATTAAAGATAACAAGACTTTTGCTCCAGTTATTTTGAAGAATCGTTACAAGTGTATTAAGAAAACAATTAAGGGTAAAGGAAGACTGAAGTTATATCTTTCGTTGGGTAGTAATAGAGCAAACAAAAGTGAAACACAAGATAAATACAAAGATAAACAGCAACAACAAGACTTTCTAAATTCTTATTTTGTTTTCAGATTCTGATGACGATGAAGATATCACAGTTCACAGAAAGCCACATCGTAACGCCATCCGAGACAGTGACAGCGAGGAAGAGGGCGCAGCTGCAGATGATAGTGTTAACATGGCCGAAGCTCTTGTGTTATCCGCTTCCAGTGGAGATGAGATGGAGACCGGAGAGGCCGAAGAGAAGGGTGATAGTAAAGAGAAGGGAGTAAAGAAAAGTAAGAGAATACGCCACGCTCCCATTGACAGCGAAGACAGTGAGCCTGAGCAGGAGAAATGTGGAGAAATAGAAGAACAACAGGGGGATGTGAGGAAGGAGAAGGAATCGAAGAAGGAGCAGAAGAAGAGGGAGAAGAGTCAGAGGCATCGGGAGAAAAAGGAGAAGCGTAGCAAAGCTGTGGAAAAGCTGAAAAAGAAGAAAGACCGGTTCTCTGAAACGAACGAGGTCAGTAAAGCTATGTTTTTCTTTTTATAACTCTTTGCGTACGGTGTTACATCAAGGACATTTTTGTATAGATTATGAATCCAGTATGTGGATTTTATTGTATATTTGAACACAACGTTGTAACATTTCCACAGAACACGCCTCCTGCTCGGGCTCTGAATGACAGTGGGTGTCCGCTGGGCGACAACGACCTGTTTGACACTGGTCTGGGTGACGAGGAAGAGGAGGAAGAAGAGTCTCTGGAGGCCATCAGAGCTGCTGTCAAGCAGAGGATGAAAAAACATAAGGTAGAAAGAAGTTGTTGTTTTTTTCTTGTAACTTATATTATTCATTTAGATTTCTAAAAATCAGATTTCTTAAATCAAAACAGCTCTGTATTCCTTGTCTCAGAATTTGTTAAAAGTATTGAAATGTTAGTGAAATTTTGTGCTGAAATACAGTTGAATAGTGTTTTGCAGATGTTTTCTAGACAGTTCTTTCTGTAATCTGTGTTAAAAATTGCTGCAGGATCCTCTCCTGAATGAGGAAGATGACCAGGAGGAGGATGATGAAGAGGCAGCAGAGAAGCCCCACCGTGTGGTATGCAGCTTAAGATTCTTAAATGTATTATAAGTGCTGTCAGATTTATATGAAATGCCAAAAAGTGGTTTAATGCTCAACGTGTTTGATGTTTGCAGGAGAGGAAAGCTGCACGAGCCAGCAAAGAGGCAATGAAGCAGCTCCACAGTGAGTCCCAGAGGCTGGTCAGAGGTCAGTTGAAAAGAAACGCTTCTATTCTATTGTAGCAACTCCTTCTTTTGATCTACCTAATTAAGCCTCAGGCTTATTAAGTTATGGATCATAACTTGAAAACGGTGGTTCAGACCTTTTTAAAAATTAACCCTATGTCTTCATCTTTGACACTTTTGTAGAATCCGAACTTGGTCTGCCGTACCACATCCCTGAGCCGAAGACCATCGACCAGTTCTTCAAGAAGAGAGCCCGTCCAGGGGGTTCTGCCATGGCACTGTTGAAGTAAGTTATAAAAGCTAGCCGAATGTTACTATCTGTTTTCAAACAACCTTTGCATCTTTTAATTCTGTCAAACTCAAGGCTGACATAAAAGAACTAATGAATGAAAATCTCTCTTCAGATCCACAAAGTATTCAGCCGTGATGTTGGAGAAACCGACACCTCCCACTGATCCACCCAGTGAGCCTGTGCAGCCATCCACAGAGCAAGACTCATCCCCCTCCCTGGATCTGTCCTCCACTCAGATCCAGCCTATACATCATCCTGCCGCCACCTCATCCCCACAGAAAGAGAGACTCAACGAGGCCCAAGAAGCAACTGAGAGTCTAGATCCCGACCAGGAATCTGGACCAATGCTTTATCTCTCTGAGAGTCTTCAGGAGTCGCTCCCAACAGATGCGGTAGTGAGACCTGACTCTGGAGAAGAAACCTCTCCTGCATCCTTAGAACAAATCAAGACTGCAGTAACGTCTGACTCTGACGCTCTGCAAAAAGAGGCGAAATCTGAGGAAGTGAATGAGCCTTTAGCCACTCAGTGTGGGAGCACTGATCCAGCTGAGCCTTCACCACAGCAACACACTAAACCCAAGAAGGACAAATTTGCCATGCTTAAAAAGCTTGGACTGGACCCCCCACCTGTCGTTAAATTGTGCCCAGATGATGGAGCTTTTGTTCGACTTGAGCCTCCAGAGCTCAACCCTGGTGAGTGTTATAAGTTTTAGAACAAGGGATTGACAGAAAGAATGTGTCATGAGTCAGAATAAACCCATCTACTACTGCATTTAGATCTTTTATTTACCTTTTTTATTTATACTAGGTCTGGAGGCCCTGAAGAACCGCTTCCTTCGTCATGTCAAGGCACCCACGCGTCCTCAGGGAGAACGGACATTGCAGGTTAACATTATCCGTAAAGACAGCACGCCATCCGGTCAGGAAGAGCTGCACACTGAGTCAGTTACTGTCACTGTTAAAGAGGGAGGAGAGGAGCCTGTGGTGACCAAACCAGGTATGCATACACATGACGTGCACGCAGAGGGCAGCGATTATCAAAAATAAGCGAATTTCGATTGTTGACTGCCCGACATGACTAACTTCATCTTTTCATAGGAGAGAAGCTGCTGACTCTGAAGCAGCGCCTGCAGCTCGCCATGGCCCAACGGAGACGGGAGGAGAGGGCACGCAAGGCCGAGCTGAATCGCCTTGACAATGAAGAATGTGGGGAGGACGAGGAGGAGGAGGAAGATATGACAGATGAGTCTGAGGAAGAAGAGGTCAGAATGTTTGTTTCTTGCTGCTTTGGAACAACCATCTTCACATTTATCTCGGTGTATTCACATCAAACACACCTTCCCTTTTACCAGGGTCTGGATGACTTACTGGGAGGTGATGGTGCGGCAGAGGAAGAGGAGGAGGAAGGCAGTGTGGCCCAGAGTGTCAGGAGCCCTTCTCCTGTAGCACTGAGCGGACCCTCGCCCACTCCTTACCCCATTAGCACAGATGGCACACTCTTGCTGTTCCCGGGCAGTTCCTGCTCTCGCACAGGGTAATTGTGACTTGAGTTTTAAAGCAACTAATGAACATTTCAGTATCAATAATCTGCTGATTATTTTCCTAAATAGTAATCTGTGAAGTGTGAAAACATTACTCATTGAATCATTGCCAAATTTGTTTGAAGTCATTTTTGTAGCTTCACATTTTTATATTATATTTTCTGTATGTTTACTCTGAATAAAAAAGGTATTAAAGGTTGACCTGCTCTGTTCATCTTTTCAGTGATGGTGTAAGAAAGTCTGGTCCTTCTGGACAGGACAGCAGCAATAAAATGGGTGAGTAAAGTGAAAGACCCCACTCAGTTCATCAAAGTCTATTTACACTCCAAAGACTAATGTATATCCACTACGTGATGACAATACCTGCTCCACTAAAATGTGACACTTTTGCAAAGTTTGTATGTTTTTTTTCTCACTCTGTCATCCCTTTCTTCTCTAGAAGAGGACGACTCTCTGTCCCTGGTGAAGGATAACAGCCACAACAGCAGCTTCGAGCTTGCAGGATCTATGATAACCTCCTACCAGCCTGTCAGTCATCAGCGCTCTGCAGGGAGAAACATCCCCAACTCCTCCATTTTCCGTTCCCCATCGCCCTGCCTCTTCAGGCCCAGCTTCCTCGGCTCTGCCTCCAAGGTGGGATAAAAATAATATTTCAGCCTTTTATTACTGTTGTTTTCTTCAAAATGAACTGGTTTAATTTTTAATCTCTTTTCCCTTCAGAGTTCAGGAAAACTCTCCGAGCCCTCTCTCTGCCTCCCTGTCGAGGACTCCCAAGACCTATATGCACCTCCATCTCCAGGAGCAGATTCGGGACCTCTGGGTGGAGCAGCATCTGGTCCTGGTCTGGGAGGAGACTCCCAAGGTCGCTTCTCCCTGGAAGACGACACCCATTCTCAGTTACTCGACGCAGATGGCTTCCTTAATGTGGGGCCGCGCCCCGGTGCACCTCGCTCTCACAAGAGACAGTTGATCCTGGACAGCCTGGATGAAAACGCAATGGATGCCAACATGGGGGAGCTGATGGGGTTGTGTTCGGGCGTTTTCGGGACAGCGGAGAGCAGCTCGAGTCAGACCAAAGGTCTTGGGTCTACACAGGAGGATGAGCTGCTCGGGTTGTGCTCGGGAGCCTTTCCACCAACACAGGCTGGAGAGGAACAGATGGAAATGGAGAAGAGTAAGGAGAGAGGAGAGGATGAAGAATCTGATAATACCATGGATCAGCTGCTCGGCCTGTGCTCAGGGAAATTTCCAAGTCCGGGTAAAAAAAATCTGCTACCTCCCTTATTTTTTATGTAGGCCTGCAACTGGAAATTATTTACATGATCAATCAATTAAACGTTTAGTCTATAAAATGTCAAAATTGTGAGAAATGCCAATAACAATTTCCCAAAGTCCATGTATCAGCTTTAGATGGCTTGTTCTGTCCAATCAGCAGTCCAAAACATAGACTCTTTATTTACTCTCATAAATGACAAAGAAAAACTCCAAATCCTCACATTTAAGAGGTTTTTTTTTTTTTTTATTTGAATGAGAAGATTAATAGAGCAACTAACTGACTGACAAATCGTTACAGCTCTATTGTCAATAAGAGCCTATTAACTATGAGGAAGCTCAAGGACGTATGAAAGTCTAACAACATTTTGATTTCGAGGTTTGAGAGTGTTTGGAGCATCTCTTTTTAATTGTTTTCCCTCCAATTACACAATATTTAGATTTGTTTCTCTTGCTCCCATTTTTAGGTTCTGCTCGTTCAGCTTCGCAGGGAAAAGACAGGTACGGTACACAGAACTTGGATTATATCCTACGTCTTATCTATATTTCCTCTTTGTTTTCTCTTGACTCCAGCAGCTCCTTTTCATAAAGTCGTGAAGTCATAATATTTTGAATATTTTGTATGAAATTGCAAGATTCTCATAGTGCTTTTGTCTGTATAAAGTAAAACGAAGCCAGAGGAGGAAGAGCAGGAGGAGGAAGAGGACTGTGAGTTCCGACTTCTGTCAGATGTCGAAAGTGAACAGGTAAGATCAACACATAGCTACTAAGGTTCCACTCAGTGTGTCTTTTATAATGCAAGTGACAAATAAGTTGTGTTTAGGAGGACAATGATGACGATGATGGAGAGGATGAAGATGGGGACGAGGCTGAAGCCGGTGAGGAGGATGACGATGATGTAGAGGAGGAGGAGATGCAGGGAGTGTTCCCATCCCATCGGGTAAAGAAGAAGAAGAAGAAGAAAATGTAAGTGTGGAATCAAATGTAACTTTTACATAGGAGTAAATCCACGCTGCCACACAGGGTTTTAAATGGTTTTCTTCATTCTGTTCACAGGCGTCTGACTGACTACTTGGACTCGGAGGCCGAGCTGTCAGGCAGCGACCTGGGCAGCGACGATGAGGACGGAGACGGAGAGAGCGAATACGAGGAAGAGGAGATTCTTGAAGAGCTCCCCTCTGATGAAGAGCTGCAGGACCAGGTCAACAAGATCCACATGTGAGTAATGGATCTTATTCCATCTGGTGCTTTCCTTCAGTAGCACATTTGACACTTGGAGACCTGTATAACCAGTAAATACATAAAAGAAAACGAATGGTGTACAAGAACACATCAGAATTGGAGTTCCCTGGGAGTTTGCAGGAGGCCTACAGTTTGGAGTCTAGTAGTTACTGACCAGTCGTTAAGCGTGTTGTCAAGAGTTTTTACTAAGTCGTAAGGTTCACACTCCTTATGACTGTCAAAGACTTTTAAAAATCTGGTCATGTTATTGGAAATGGGTTTTGATGTGTGGTTTATCCACTGCATGGTTCAGCTGGTCTTTAGGTTTGTCTCGAGCTCAAATTGCATTAATACACGTCAGAGAGTTTCCTCCAGTGTTGCTCTAATCGAAACAGGAATGTCCTGTAGTTAAAATTAAACTTGGATATCTTTTAAACTGAGATGAAATGTTCCTACAGGAAGCAGATAATGGATGATGACAAGCGTCGTCTGAGGCTCTACCAGGAGCGTTACCTCGCTGATGGCGACCTGCACTCTGATGGTCCGGGACGAGCTCGACGCTTCCGTTGGAAGAATATAGGTGAGTTTACAGACAAAAAACACATACTGGAAACTTACAAGAAAAATGGAGGATAAAACAGTGTTTTTCACAAGTAATTTCATCCTGGGAGCTTAAAGCATCTGGAATTGGCTTTAAATCAAAAAAAGAATGGCTAGGAGGTGTATGTTTTGAGCTTTGAGTCTATCAGATCCTGTCTTTATATTCCTCAAACCTTACTAAACTTCCAACAAACCATTGAGTTTTTCTAACTTCTTCCTCCAGATGATGGTTTCAACATGGACGGGACGGGAGCAGAAGGCGAGGAAGATGAGGAGGAAGATGACGTGGACCAGTCTGAGGTCCAGAGGAGGAAGGAGAGACTGGAGAGGGAACAGTGGCTCAGAGAACAGGTAATATTAAGAGACCTGCACACAGTGAACAGTGAGGAGCCATTAATGGAAGTCTATGTGTGGTTGAGCTGTCCCCTCTCCTCTGATGTTGGGGGTGTTGTTGTTGTTTTGTCTTCATTCCTTTCTGTCTCTCCTCTCAGTCAGAACAGAGCGCCAAGAAAGGGGAAGATTTGGATGCAGATGATGAGAAGATTGGAGAGGAGGACAGTCATTTCATGAAGCTGGCCAAGAAGCTCACTGCCAAGACTCTGCAGAGAAAAGGTCTGTTTGATTCGAGGCCTCACAAGAAGTCTGTGTTCTTTTTTCGTCCAGTTATAATAATAGTTTTAGAAAGCAAACAAATACGTGGAAACAAAACACAAACACCAGGCAGGTCTTTTGAAAGTTTTGGAGCATGTCTTAATCTGAAACTACTCAAACTATTTGAGCTTTTAGATGAAGGTGAAGGTATGATTAACAGTTCACAGATTTTTAGCAGCGTCTTGTCTTTAAAGTCTTAGTTACTCAGTGTTGTGCTTCTTGTTCTGCTCAGCACTGAGGGTTGAGAAGGCCACTGGTAACTCCACCTGATGTGCAGCAGAGCTTAGGAGATAAAACAGACACGCACACACTCGCACTCAAACACTGCGATTGCAACAAAACACTGGCATGTGTCCCAGTGAACTAAACTAAACTAACCCGGACACAGAGCAGAAAGTGCTGCCAACACTGTCATTGCTAAACGACAAGCGTTTGTTTCCCGGCAGTTGTGGCACTTGTGTGTTCCCGGAAAAAAGAAATGTGACTAATATAGAGTCGCTACATGTTATATTAATGAGTTGATGTCAGCAGCCACTTCACATCCTCAGATCCAAATGATAAACAGAGCTCTACAACAGGAAGTTAGTTCATTTTAAACCACTTGAACTCCTCTCACTTTCAAAACAAAGTCTGAAAGTCCTTTTTCATTCAAATGTACAGAATCACTGAACAGAAAACAACCTGATAAAGGTTGATAATGTTGTCACCAATTTTCCCGATTGCAGTTTTTAGGGGAGCACCTTTTCTTTTTTATCTGTTTTCTAACTTACCAACTGTTCCTCACCAGAACCTCCTGTGGCACCACCAGAGAAGAAGACCTCAGCAGCTCTCAACCCCTTCCAGAAACCCTCACAGCCCTTACAGGTACGTCACTGCCACCCCTAATAATTACAAATTGTGAATCTTGGTTTCATTTGCTTTTCTGACTTGGTTTATATTATAGGTGGTCAGTTACTTATTGTGGATTTCTCATTTTGTCACATCATTTTAAGCTTCAGGCCAGTTTGAGACAAACATTCAATCTTTGCAATCCTAGCTGTAATATTAGTAGATCATTTGGTAATCAATAGACACTTTTAAGAAATGACAGTGTTCACTGTTGTTTTACAGGGAAAAAATGCAACGATAAGTCGTGTTCTGTTTTCTTTTTCATCATGAAACATTTTTTAAATTGAGCAATAACAACTTCTTTAATGTGATGATGGGAAATAATCATTTTGAGTGTATAAATCGATATAATATGTGATTTACCACTGATGTTAGCTGCTGGAAAAGCTTTAAAATGCTCCTTGAAAATGTTTGAATTTGATGATGGATGTTGGAGCGCTGGTCACGTCCAAGGATAAAAACGACTGAATATTGAGACCTTTTTCAGTATGATTTTAAATTGTTTTCTTTTGAAATACCCATTCTTGTTGTAACATACCTAGCAAAAAAAATACTACAATCAGAAGGTTTGTTTACTCTATCATTGTCATTTTTCAGACAGGCAGCCGTCAAGTGTAAAGCTTTAGCTGCCAGCTAGTGTGGCCAGTGGAGCATAAAGATCAGTTTTGTGCTTGGTACTGACTTCTATAAAACAAACCCCCTCACTAAAAATGATCCAAAATGGTGCAGAGTGAGATTTTGTCCACTTGCGTCTTAAATATTTAACCAGCAAAGTTCATTACATATTCTCTGTGAAGTGAACAAGGTCAGTCTGAGACTTATGTTTTATTTATCCCTGCCAGGTGAGAAGAGGCTCGCTACTGAGTCAGCCTCACTCCGTCCTCCAGAAGCTGGCATCAATCTCAGAGGGGAATCCTCTGGCGCCCAGAAACAGCCGAGGATTCCTGTTTCAGACTCTGTCTCCCGAGAAGGACAGCTCGACCTCAGACGCTCCCCAGAAACAGGTGAGGGGAAATGAGACTCACTGAAGAGAGGCAGAACGAGCTTCAAAGCATCACAATCAAACCATTAAATCCCCGAAGACATTTTAAAGCTGAAAATACAAAATGTCTTTAATGCACCAAGGGGCTCTGTAAAAATATTATCTCACTAAAATATTGATGTTCGCTCATCAAAGAAAGGTCGAAGTAGAATGTATTGTTATTCTGTCCACATAAAAGCCAATAACATAACACCAAAAGAAAATAGAAACGGGTACAGAACATAAAAGAATAATGTAAAAGAAAACAATGAAATATCAGACAAAGAAAGAAAGTCTGCCAAAACTTTACAGAAGTATAAAAACGATGTAAAAGTAGTCTCCTCCCGAGATACACTCTTCTTATAAAAATGTGTTTTTAATATGGCTTTAAAAAACATTTCAACTCCTATGAAGTGTTTTCACTGATACGTACGTTTTAAAGGTTGGGAATACCGCTGTGCTCGAATCCTAATGAGGCTGCACAATATATTGAGATGTAGTTGAAATCGCAGACGCTGTCAAAATATTTAATTAAAAACGTCAAGAGTACAAATCTTGTTCTCCAGATCAAAGGGAACATATTGTTTTTTGGTTATAGACTCCAACAAATGTCGCATTATCATGAATCATATCATAGCTGCAATATCTGTCAAATTAATGACAATATATTATTGTTGGCCATATTGTGCAGCCCTACATTTGAATATTCTCCTTCAAAAATGCCTTATTTATTGGAAAGCTCTCAAGGAATCCCAACATCAAAATATTAGAAATGAAATAATCCCGTTGGCATATTTATTGTTCTCCTGTTGTCAAAATTGGTGAGCTATCAAAACATACAAAGTTAATTAAACAGCCAGTAGATAAATAAAGTGATGATATACATGTATTGCTGTCAACATTATTTACTGTAGTTCCTTTGTTGTAACAGTTGAGATGTGATGATAAAGGCTTTGAGAGTCTGGAATTTCTTTGTTTTAGGTACCTTTAAAGTGCTTGAAGTTGACTCTTAAAAACCTGTATGAAGTGACAAATGCTGGCAGTGACATGATTATCATGGTTATGATTAGATAATTGTTTCATAGTGAGTGAAAGAGGGGAATGATGTTATATTGCAAATCACAGCTTGCATGTTAAACCCATGAGTATGTGAAAATAATTAAACTGCGCTGATCTCAATAGACTCCTGGTGCTGCTGACGCCGCCGACTTAACTCTCTAAACTTTACCTTCTCATCTCTTCAGTCTATGTTGTCTAAATGTTGTGTTGACATTCTTTAAAACTTTTTTCATATTTCTAGAAGCTAATGCGCGAGTAGAAAATGATCAGTCATATGTTTTGGTTTCCTAATCCGCTCTGGTCGTGCCTCTTTGGCCATCTCTGATCTCTGTGCTAAAATAAGGGAACACAAACAAAATATTTTCCAAAGATCTTGCTCAGTGTGATAGTCATGTGAGGGTGACATTATCAATCCTAATGTCTTCTACATTTACGACACTAGATGGAGCCAAAGCCCACAGCTCCTGTTAGATGATATGAAGTATAAATGCAGGAGTGACTGTTGCTGGGCAGTTTGTCTTATCACAGGATTCACCATTAACAGCATTTAATTTAGTTTTCACTATTAATTTAACCACAGAACACATGTATTGCCGGATGTCATTTTATTAGTGCTCATCAGGTTTGTACAGTTTTGCATTTGTCTGAAACTTTTGGATGTGTTTGCCCCTCAGATGATGAAGAAGAGGGGGCCGGTGGGAGCCGTGAACCCGGCAGCAAAGAGGGTCTGCAGGGAGAACACACCTGCTGGACAGACTAAAGGCCCCCAGAGGAGCATCTTCAACTTCCTCGGCCACTGAGGTCAAAACACACAAACGGAAGGATAATAATCATCATCAGAACTGACTGACCTCACCAATGTTTCACCAATAAGACTTCAAGATGAAGGTGGAGGGGGAGAAATGATAAAGTGAAACACAAATACAGATACTTCTATGTTTACATTGCCTTTAAATGGCGACCTAAGAGCACCACTGACTCATCTGCTGATGTTTTCCTCACACACACACACACACACACACACACACACACACACACACACACACACACACACACACACATCAGCTGCTCACTCGTGTCTAAATCTTTAATCCTTTCTGCCTGGACTGACAGACGTCCACTAAGAATGTTTTATCATGTAAATAGGATTGATTTGGTTGTTAATGATAGTGGATATTTTTTATGATTGAAATGTATTTGTTTTACGTTGTAAATAAAAGTGTATTTTAAGACATCGCTCTCCTTGCTTCCTGTATTCTCTTGTCAGTTGCACTTAAAGCTGGTCAGGAGGCGTGTAAACGGTCTGATATGTATTTAAAGTGTTGGTGTTTTCCTGATTTTCTCTAGCACTGTTTAAAGGATGACAAGTGTGGTTTTGAGAGGAAGTATTCAATAGATTGCTGGTCATAAATTTCTCACTGACGACTTTCTTTTATGACAAAATACCTGCCATTCCTATCAGCCTTATCTGCACTCTGTTACATGTCGATTCTGAAATGTTCTCATGCTAACACACCAAACTAAGATGCCTTTGCATTGCGAAACATCACTGTGCCAAAGTGTTTTTCATTCTCTCCTGTATTGAGTTCTATTTTCAAAACTTATTTTGTGAATCCAACAACTAAAAGCCACGCTGAGAGTTGCTCTCGCCTCTTGCTCGGCCCCTTTCGCTTTTCCTCTTCTTAGCTTCCTCTCTCAGCATCTTCGGTCTCTTGCTTCTGTCATGACGTTCGTAGAGGCCACCTGTGTCCTCCTTCCAGCTTCTGTTCTAGCAGTGAAAATACCAAAAAGCCCTTGGTGATCCAAAACCAAGTGTGATCTGAGGCAGAGTCAGCTAGCTGCATGGCTAACTGAGCTAGTAACAGCGGCTACAGTTTAGGTGGCATCTGAGGCCCCACTCTAAAAATTCCGAATCGGTGTACCATAGAAAGGATTTTTCAGCTGTTATTATCAGGTAGAAGAGTTCTATGATGTTCCTTCTGTCACCTTATCATGAAACTTTTCCTCTGATCCCACTTCAGTTTAAAAGTGAAAAGTGTCTCACACACCAAAGTTACTGGAAACAAGTGTGAAACACAACTTGGATCATTAAGACACATTTAAAAGAACGGAGAATTTCACCGGTTTCATTCCTGTTTGTGGGGAGACATCGAGGTTTTTTGACGGGGCAGGACATGAAATCCACCTCCCCTGTCCTTCGCCGTAACTCTCCACACTTCTGGACTTCCTCTCACTCTTTCTTTCACTTTTTCTTCCCGGGTTTAAAGCGTAATTGCAGTTTAGAGACTAATGATTTGGTAAGCGGCTAATAATAGGCCTGCATTAAAGGGAGGGTCCTCTAACGAGCCCTTTCATGTCTCTCCATCTCATTAGTGGCCACGGTGATTAGCAGGAGGTCCCGGGGTTAGGAATGGGCGCAGGAGGCCCCATTACACATCATTAGGGGCCAACGCCAGGAGGGTCTGGAACGAACCCCATGGTGGGCCCCGCCTACAGCGAGCTGCTTCACCTGCAGGCACACTGGCTTAATCCTGGTGTTGTTAACGCACTGATTGCATTTTTACCTTTGTCGGTTTTGTTTGAGTAGAAAGTCTCAGAACATCACTGGATTTTCTGCGAGATCTTTAAAAGCCTGAGAGGCAGAGAAATAATATGATTTTTCCCGCACTGAGCCGCGTCCATCATTATCTTTGAGCCATTACGATGCAATTAATCGAGATAAAGACCTGACTCCAGATCCTAGGGGTCTGTTTGCAGGGTCAAGAAATCAATCCTAATTAGAATTTAATAGGAAGTTGGGAGAAGTATAACGCAAGTTTGGCATAATTCTCCTTTTTTTTCTTCCGTGCATCAACGCCGGCTCCTCCAAAACTGAGATTCCACAACTTTGTTTAACCCCCGAGAGGGAATTACGAGGTCAACGCACTAACGCCACCCCTCCGCCTCCTCTCTCCTCTTCCTCTCCTTTTTTTACTCCCATTTCACTCCACACTTGAAAGAAGAGGAAGGTTACATGTTTTGGCATCGAGGCCCGGCTTCTAAATATCTAGAGGACACGGATCTGGCTCTATTCAGATTATGAGGAGGAGAGAGGGCAGAGGGTGGAATAATTGAAGAGAAACATGAGCTGTAGCACCCAAAGGGGGGAGTGTATATATATGTGTGTGTGTGTGTGTGTGTGTGTGTGTGTGAGCTTGTGTCATGACGTGTGCACTGTACGTGTGTCTGCTCACGTCCGTGCCTAAAAATAAAAGTGTGTAATTAGTGTGCAAAAAGCAAACCCTCGTGCTGGATTAGCGGTTCAATTTAGCACGTCTTGGCTGATTTGTCTGATTTTTAATTTTTTTTTTTTTAAGAGCGTCTGGCTGTGAGCTGCAGGTCCAGCAGGCTTCTATCTTTCTTTTCTTTTCTTTTTTTTACAGTCTCTGTGCATCTCAGCGCCGAGGATCTGACAGTGTGGCCCCTGGGTGCTGCCGGCCGCCCTGGGCCACTGTCACAGCCAAAGACTGGTGCTGGAGCAGATGTGGAGCCGAACTGAGGGAAGTGGGTCACGGCGCTGCGGGCTGTGTGCAATTCAAACAAGGTCTTATTATGCGCAAGGTAAGTCATGCTCCTTTTTTTACTCTGTGAAGAGGGCGGGGTGGTGGTGGTGGTTGTGGTGGTAGAGGGGGGGGGGGGGAGTGTTAACATTATAATAATCTGTCTTCTCCCCTCAGGAGGCCTCGCAGACGACCCCTCAGTCCAGAGAGTTCAGTCTATCTCTCCTCCTATCAGTGTCCTCTGTGGTCGTCTTTTGTAACTTGGGTTTTTCTTTTTTAGAGAGGGGAGAGAGAGAGACGGAGGGAGGGAGGGAGGGAGGGAGGGATGATTTTGCGTGTGACGAGGCCTTGGGCGGACGGCTGTGTTTGATGTATTTTTTATGTGCTTAGGCTACTCGTGAACGATGGGGAGAGGAGGGGGGAGGGGGGAGGGAGGGTGGGGGGGGGGGGGGAGGAAGGACGCCTGGAGCTGATGCACTTGAATGGGGATGTTGTTGAAGGAGAAAGAAGAGGGGTGGAGGGGGGGAGATAGGGATAGATGTGTGTGTGTGTGTGTGCGTTTGTGTGTGCGTGTGTGTTGGGAGAGAGACAGAAGAAGGGTTTTTTTGTGCCGCCAGCGACGACATGTCAGGGGGATGAGAGCAGGGTGGAGAGAGGCAGAGAACACTTGTTAAGTCTGTCTGATGTAGCCTCTCTATACCACACACACACACACACACGCACCTACCTCTAGACATGCATGAACACACACTCTCTCTCTCTCTCACACACACACACACATTTAACTGCCGTGGCCCTCAGATCTGAGACTGACAGTCACAAAAGCAGACAGTCACCAGTTTGCAGAAAGAAAGAAAAAAAAAAATCACACTGCAACAAAACTCCTGCAGTTTTGCTGGAACTGGATGTATGACGTTGCCTGTCACTGTTGCATTGTGGGTAACAGGACCGATGCCTTGAGCTCACCTGTGATGCTGTGAGAAAAAAACAAAACAAAACCCAAGAATCATTGCCGAGCTCGGCAGGAAAGCTCCTGTTCAACTCCACCCGTGTGACTTCCTCCATTTCCCAGAATGCTGTGCGACACACACCAGAGCATGAGCATGACCTTGTTTGTTGTATTCAATAAGAAGAATGTGGAGAGAAAAACAACCATATGAAACCAACAGATGATGTTTTTCCCCTCTTTTAAGTCACATGTCTATTAAAGACTCGTGGTGCTTTCACTGTTTCCCTTGAACTAATGTTTATGCACATCACTACAACCTGCTGCTGAACCTTCAGCTACTATAGATTTTAATGCAATTTACAACATAACTATACTTATTTTTTTATACATTAACGTCGCACCTTTTCATTGCTATTTATATCCTGTTTCTGTACATCTTTCGTAGAGGTGTCACGACTCTCCAAATCCACAAATCGATTTAATGTTCGATTTTAAAGTCACGATTGGATAAAATGTTCAATTTTTAACACGTTTTTTCTGTATTGACACCTCTGCTATTGTTAGATTTGTATGACCTGACACTGTCATTTACATTTTTTAAGCGGCTACACACCACGATCGATGTCCCTGTCAGTGCTCTCCTCGGTCGACGCACACGTCTCTATGAAGTGATGTAGATTTAGGAGTTTAAGATGTGCACTTGAATGCACCACCAAGTCCCTCTGAGTGTGTCAAACACAGACAGACAGCAGAGGAGAGAAGCAGGGATAAATCTACGGAGGTGAACGAAAACAGTTTTTCATTAAATGACTTTCAGTACAACCGTTAGTGTGGCAGCAAGTCTTACGAGGTTTACCCACCAAGCAGATCTATAGTTGGTGCTTGGTGTACTCTGATTTCAATTGTTGACATTGAAAGCTCATTTCAAATCAACTTTCGATTTAAAACCTTTATCGTGTCACCCCTGCTGGAGGGCCCCCTGGGAATTTTTGTCTTAGACTCGAAGCATCACTTGCACACAGCTTATGTTTGTTTTAATGGCATTTAAACAACTATGAGTGAGTATGAAGCAGCAGAACGGAGCAGAAGTAACATCAACAGTAAGGTTTTTGGTTTGGCTGGACCTTCAGAGGGACGTCTGCCGACAGTCAGTCTGAAAAAGGGATCTTTCCAACAAGATTTGAGATGTTTTGTCACTCAGGGCTGTGCAAGAATTTCACACAAGTGTATGCGTTCACTCGGCGTAACAACTGAATATCTTGCATCTTGCTGAAAAACGCTCTGATCCAGAAGTGAAACGTCTTCAAGAAACTAAAGCAAGTACAGTCGCCACAGATATATCATGATCTGGATGACTGAGAATCTTCAAAATCACCCAACTCCCCCCAAAAAGTGAAATACCCAAATATTATATCCCCTCATATAAAAAGCTACTTTTAAAGAAGAAGATGCAGTAAGTCTTTTTACATGCAAGTGTAGTCCTGGGAGGCAGTTTTGGACATTTGCGTGTGAAAATTCAGCAGTTTTTTTCCGCTCGACTCAGAAGTGTGTTCTCCAAAGTGTTACTTCACCGTGATGTTTGCGCTTCAAGATACAATTATCAGGCATTATATAACACAGGGGGTCGTACAAGAAAATGTTTGTTGAAGTCCCTCAGTGCTTCTCTTCAGATAAAGCGATGAAGGAATAAATAAGTCACTGTGCTGAATGAGTTTGACACTCGGAGGCTGTTTCCACATTGCCGAAGGAGGAAGGAAAATATGAGTTTTACAAGTGTATGATCATAATTTTAGGACAGCACGGCTTGTTTGGAAGTGATTCATGGTTTAATGTGCAGTTTACGTAAGTGCGATGTTCCAAACTTGAATCCTCTGGCACACAAACAGGAGAGGAAGCTTCTGTCCAATGGTTAAACGTTTTACATAACTGAATCTGGATAAGTGAATGAAGACTTTTTTAATTTGCTAGTTTTAGATTAAATATGTCCATAAATGTGTCTAGAGGAGATATTAATTGGATCGTTCCAACTGTGATATTTGTCTTGTGGGGTGAAGGACTTGAACATAACATCGAATAAATTGAATAACTCGGATAGCCATAGCTAACAGAGCCATGGGCTAATTGGCTAACAGTAGCTAGCTTCAGCCAATAAATGCTAGCAAAGAGTGGCAGGCATCAGTTACTCTGCGGCCCGCCCTGTGTTTTTTGCAGCCACTTCACAAAATAACATCTTTATAGCAAAGTATAACCCCAAAAAATGAACTTTTCTAACAGCTTCAGATGGTCACAACTAATATTCAGCAAGTTGTGGTCTAGTTACAGCCTACGGCTACAACTAACAATTCTGTCTTTCGACCCTGTTTTTTATACAGGTAGTTGGGCTAGCCAAAAGTATACATTGTTTCATTAACACTAAATAAAATATACAAAATGGCTAAAAGTCTGTTTGCAGCACACTATCGAGGCTAACAGATGATTGTTTGCAAAATATCAGATAAGTTACTTCTTTGTCTATGTTTCTTATTGTCAAGCTTGTCTGACCTAGCAACAGGGAGGGCGGATCTGAGGAACGGTTAGCTAGCTAACATTAGCCAAGGATAGCTAGCAAAGAGCAACAGTTGTCAACGCTGCCATCCTTGTTTTCTACATTTTGGTTTCCGGTTTCACTGCTTCTGTTTGTCTTCAGCTAACATTAGACTTTGTACTCTTGTTACAACCTACAGCAACCCTGTGACTTACTGGCTAATATAAGAATCTGGGCTCTTTGTCGCTGTACATAGGCTATAAACACACAATAGAAGTATTATAACTTGTTTTTGCCACAGGGCTGAGTGAACTTGAACATACTTGGGTTGTAACCATGTAATTGGGTTAACACCATGTCGTCATATGGCCGCGGGACCTGTTCCTGTATTATAAGTTATAGAACATAAAGATCACAACAACTTTTGTTTAAAGTCTTTGTCATCACTGTCTTTGCCTGAGCTTTGTGATAAATTGTCCTCATAGTATGGTTGTCTTATTTCACTTGTTTGTGCTTATATGTTGTTTTATGCCTGTTTTTTAATGCTTGGGACTGCAGTTGAAAATGGCTGAAACCTGTCACATTAACATGATGGACTTTGGCGCCCATTTTAATGAAAGTGCATCGTCACTTCTTTTAAATAAAACACATTCCAGCCCTCCTTGTGCTCTCATTGTTTCTCCTCATCCTCCGTGGTTTCCCTTTCCCTTCCAGTCCCAGCCCAGTTCAGGAAGTCTTATATCAGTCAGCCAGAACCAATGCTGAGACTGTGAGAGAGGACGGGAAGGGAGGAGGAGGAGGAGGAGGAAGATAAACATCACATAGGAGGGTCGGAGGAGAAGGAGGAGGGGGAGAGAATTGGGAGGGTGCAGTGTCCGGCTTCTTCCACGGAACAGCAAACCAACAGAAAGGTAAGAACAAAACCAGAACCTCATGCAAATGAAATCACCGTCCTGTCATTTGACTTCTAGCAAACCGACAAATAGGAGATGAAAGGAAGGTTCCGGGCTCGTTTTTAACGGACGAGGGACAGAGACGAGGCAGCACTGACATGGGGTGAGCGTTACGTTACATAACGCCCGACGAACACGAAATACTCTGATTTTTCATCATTTTTTTTTACCCAATTTGAACACCTTAACAGGGAATATGGCAGTCTTTTTTAAAACAGTAGTGGTTTTAGATGGATGAGGACGTTAACTGTCGTGTTTTGTGTTGTTTTTTTTTAACGTTATTTCATCGCTAAACCGTTGACATGCAGCCGTTGGGCGCCATTGGTCGTTTTTTCTGTGTTTCCTGCCGTCGTCGTTTCGCAGACAGACATCTTTTTACACAGATAAGACACATCCACCCAGGAACTGGACTATTTTGGTATATTTTCCTTCTTTTTTTTCATCGCATTGTGATGCTTATCCTTGCCTAAAATACTGTAAATCTGCCCATAAACAGACTACGCGTTGTCATAAAACGAAATAGATTATTTTTATATTTAAAATTCGTCAAAATATGTCGTGTTTTTTTACCCTCCTCGTGATTTATCATCAGCCCGTGCGCGCTCCCGACAATGCCACGGTCGCTGTCCTTCAGCACCACGTGAACGCGCATGCACAGAGGGAAAAACAGAGGAGAGGAAGCAGGAGAGGAAAGGAAAGGAGGAGAGGAGATGAGAGGAGGAGAGGAGAGGGGGATTGATTGACAGCAGCCTGAAGTCAGGATTAGAGAAATTTCCATTCTGAGGAGACATGTAAATATTTGATGCTAATAGAAGTGGAGTGTGCAGACCAGCCTAAATACAAGGGGTTTGGAGTGTGTGTGTGTTTGGGGTGGGCTGAGTTGGTGAACCAGATTTAATCTTCCTCCAGTTTTATTGTTTCCTTGGCTCATCCATGTACGTCCAATTGTTCTTGTATTTTCAATTTCAGGCTGCCCTATGACGTGTTCACGTATCGGTTTTGACTCACGTTTTGCGCTCAAAATCAACTCGCAGAAGCTGTTCAATTGCCGTCAAAGCCAAGTTTATCGTTGGCTGATGATGCAGTTCGAAAAAAAGCCTTTGCTTGTTTTTGAGAACTTTGAGAGCCTCTGGGGAAAGCCGAGATTGGAGAGATTACCATGGAACAGTGTCGAGTTTTGTCTGGAAATCAAACTCGTGACACAAACTACAGGAAAACAGAGCCGTGGTAGAGAGGACAGTGTGAATTCGGTAGATTGTTGCTGATATGACTCAGAGTTTCCTCAGAAGAAAACTTCAAGATGTTTCCTTTTGGTGCTTTTGAACGCTCGATATCATTTCTTTGCCGGTTAATTTTGTCTAAACACAAGCAGACGTTCAACAGCTTTGTTTGTAAGACCACAAACTTGAGACAGTTCGTGATACTTCAAAACTTATTTTTTCTTTATTTGATAATGATAGTTGAGATACAGGCAGGAAAATAGGGGAGGGGTAGGGCACAACATGCAAGAAGTTGGGAAGGAATTAATCATTCTAGAATAATGGGAGTGTGCTTATCAAGCAACAAAAATAGGTCCTAGTGTTAGACAAATTGATCAACGATGATTGTGATTGTAGGTTCGGATTGTTGGTGGATCGAGGAACACTTAAACCGGACTTAATTATGAAATATTTTTAACTTGTTAGTCATATAAAACGATAACCATGAGAGTTTTGCTTTCGTATCAAGCAGCACAAATGTTGTAGTCGGGCATTTTTGAGATAGTTTGCCTTACTTGATAGTTACACGTGCACACATAGTTGAAATGATACATTGTTCAACCTTATTAGCAACTTTTTGGAAAATCGATCAATTGCTAGTCATGTTCTGGTTCCAGCTTCTTCGATGTAAGGATTTGCTGCTTTTTTCCATCATTTATGACAGTAAACAAAGAGTGGACTGTCTGAGAGGCTGTCTTGACATTTTCATTCAAGATCGACTGTTTTCTATAAGTTAAACTAAAAACAATTGACACTATTTTAAGTTAATCAGTAGTCAAGACGTCTTTTTGAGCCAACTGAAACTGTGATTTTTCACAACCTTTTGACATTCAATAGATTAAACAATTAATCATTTTAACTTGAGATTAACCAGAAGATTAAGCAATAATGACAATAATCTTAAATTGCAGTCACATGGTATGGATCTCGACTGTTGGGCCACAATGATGCCTCACTGCAGACACATTTCAATTCAACTCGATCAATTGACTTAATACTGAAGGCAACATGGTGTTGGCCTTCATGGCGTATGCATCGAAAGAAGGTTTAGACTGCAGTTAATGGTTAATCTGCCAATTATTTTCATCATAAGCCTATAAAATGTAAAAGAAATTGTGAAAACTGATCATGACAATTTCCCACAGCCCAAAGTGATGTAATCAAATTGCTTCCTATGTCGGACCAACAGCCAAAAACCCTTCATGTACTGTCATCAGTGACAAAGAAAAGCAATCTGACAACTTTCTTTAGGACTGTATGTCTCGGGAACTTGTAGTGAAACACTAGTTTGGTTCTTTAAGTTCTTGAATGTTCTGTCCTTGTCTTTTCAGTGAGACTCAGTCGAGGTCAGTGATGCTTCAACATCAGGACCAGCCTCTGAACTCGGCCTATGGAGGGCACGGAGGCTCCAACAATGGCTCCTCCTCCTCGCTGAGAAACAGGAAGGGTGACAAAGATGGCAACTTCAACTTCCTGCCTGGCAAAGGGGATGATGGCTACACAGGCAACAGCGGCGGAGGTGGAGGAGGAGATGAGAATCGAAACCAGGTGCGCCCGCGCAACTTAGGTCCGCTGGGTCGCGACCCTCCGAACTCCTCGCCGTCCTCTGGGTATCACCACAGCTCAGGGCTTCTGTCTCCACGGTCCCGTCTGCCCTGCTGGAGCCCGCTGGAGCCCCTGCCTGAAATAGAGTGCGGGGACGATGGTTACGGCCGAGTGCCTCCTGACGGAGCGGAGGAAGGTAGGATGGAAGAAGAGGTGAGGAGGGTGATGATGAGCCAGAATGAGGAGAAGCAGAGACAGAAGAGGGAGCAGCAGAGGAGGAAAAGCAGCCTCATGGAAGACGATGAGGAATGGGGAGACAGCGAATCCGATTCTGAGTTCAGCTACCGGTCCGGTGGCAGCATGTCCTCTCTCAACCTTGACAGTGCGGGCGAAGGGATGCTCATGGGAGGCTGGGACCGCATCGGTGTCGGGGAACCCAAATCCAACCACCAGGAGGATGGAAACAGCAACAGAGATCCGGCTGTGCGACAGAGAAGCTTCAGTCGCAAGTCGCTGACAGGAAGAAACCTGGGAAACCTCCTGGAGGAAGGAGCAGAAGAACAACACCGAAACGACGGCTCCTCAGACTCCGACGCCGACCTGCCAGAGCTGATGGACGCCGTGTGGACGCTGCGAGACCGCGAGCGCTTCAAGGCTCAGGAGATGGAGAAGCACCAGGTGCAGCTGACCATGTACCGCCGCCTGGCGCTGATCCGCTGGGTCCGCACCCTGCAGAGCCGCATCCAGGAGCAGCAGAACCGCCTGCAGTCCAGCTTCGACATCATCCTCACGCAAAGGAAGGAACTGCTGCGCATGGGCGCTGCCAACGCCATGGCCAACGCTGCGCCTGCTGCTGCTGTCAGCCAATCATAAAGAGAGGGTAGAGGGAGGAGAGGAACTGAAACAGGAAGTGGTTAAAAAACAGCATTTTGGTTCTGTTTGCTTCTATCCTGGAAACCCCTGAAAACAAAAAGACAATCGCCAGTTTCCATCATCCTGTCATGTTTCTGATTGTAATGACGCAAAAAAAAATGTGTTTATGTTGATTTTCTTTTATGGTGTCCTATCCAGAGCATCAGAAACATATCAACTGAAGACTACCCCTCCACCAAAATGTATGATTTATGATTTATGACATGTCCAAGGAGATCATGAACAGTTTGTTGTGAGATTAATATCAAAAATACTCTGTGTGTGTGTTCGCTGTTCTTCTCTGTCTTGAGCTGTGTGTAGAAAAAACACCTGCTGTACCAAAAAAAAGGAAAATATGTAGATTTTACATTATTAGAGATTATTTATACCCTGAGATGCTGTATATATATATATATATATAAAGAGTGTAACGAGTACATTTAAAAAAACAAATAAAAGAATCATACATCTGAGCTCCTGTGTGTTTGTGTTTGTTTGCACATTCAAAACTAAAATGTTGGTTTAGGTACAAAAGTTAAAATAGATCAGTCTGTATGGGGCTAATGAAAGCACTTTTGGTGCCCAGAGCCTTCATCTTTAATTCCAGATCCGCATGTTGATGTGAAGGAGCAGGTTTTATCAAAGCCTCCCTCAGTGCAGATATGACTAAAAGAAGGGCAGTTTTTTATCTCTCATAGCTCTACTTGCTGTAGCGGAGCCCTCGGGGCAGCTGACCTTTTTAGCAAACAATCGCCTCTTTGTCAGCCGAACAGAGTTGGTCTGTATCGGCTCATCACACGGGGCTGGGGTGTGTGATAGCCGTGTGAGGCTCGAGCATCAGGCTTTTTTGCGGGCATGGCTGCAGCCGCGGGCGCTCCGACGTCATCGCACCTCTTTCTATGTGCATATGTGTGTATGTTCACAGAGATACCAGCCGCGTCGCCACCCTGTAATCTCCACGCAGAGGGAGTCGTGGTGGTGGGGAGCGGGCCCCGGGGAGCCTGTCAGTCTGCGCCCCGGGGCCCTGCAGGTCCTATCCGGCCGCGGTGAACAGACGCCGGTCCGGTTGCGCGCAGCGGAGCCAAACCCCGGGGCAAGTTTGGGGATAATCCCCGACTATGCCTCCAAACTAACTAACTCCCGTTTATTCTCTCAAGCTTATCGCCTGTCCTGGACGCAGGCGTCGCGGGGGGGAAAAGTCTGAGTCGATTTACATATTGATCCCTTGTTCGCTGGCTGGAGGTGGATGTTTGAGAGGCATGAAACATGTTTACACCGGAATAAACGTACAAGCAGACACCTCTGGAAAAAAGAAAAAGGAAAAGGGGGACACCAAGGAGGAACAAACACGTCTTTGATGACAATTTTGTACACCACCGAGACGTGATTTCAGGGTAGTTAGGAGGGGTTACAAATGCGTCCAAACAAAGCGCATGAAGCGCAGAGATAAATGAGAGAGAGAGAGTGGTACCTGAACGCCTCAGGAGAGCGTGTTTTAGGTGCTGTCTTCCTGTTGTATTATGTCCTCTGATGGTGTGCACATGAGCTGCTTCCTCCGGTTGGTGAGAATTAAAATTAACGAGCCCACCAGTAAAAAGTAAAGCATGTTTATAAGAGTTTATAAGGCGGAATTTAGAGTTAATGAATGTGCATTGGTTAAAAGTCATTAATTGGATTGGGAACCTGATGCTCGTTTCCAGCTCTTGTCTAAAGGGTCAGAGGTCAAACTGAGCAGATCTCCTGATGCGAGTTTAAAAACACCAAATGGACGAGGATAAACGTTTTTTTCACAACCTGGCAACCCAACATTCACGCTCATGAATGGATCATAACTGATTTATAACGCATTGTGCTTATTAAATAACAATTCCACCCTCACGTGTCATAAGATAAAGGTGACTCCATAATATTTATATCCACTTTTCCTCACCCTGAACCCGCCGGGACTCCGGTGACGAGGCGTTTTTACGCACGCATATTTGCGCCTCTGTCTCAAACCTGCCAAATCAGTCACTAATATAGCCATAAAAAAAAAAAAAAAAAAAAAAAAAAAAAAGGCGGGGGGTAAAAACGACAGGTGTGGTGTTAGGTGTGTGGTGGTTCTTCTTTTTTTAATGCACAACATCTTTGGGAGCAGGGAGGTGCAAACAGCTGGGCCTGTGACACCCCCGGCCAGATGTGGTGCGTCATGAGGAGGATCTGGAGCACCTTCACCAGTGACAATACTGGTGACAATTATGAAAATTATTTTAATGTGTGGGTTTTTTTTTATAGGATTATATTGATATAAATTGTGTTTCGTGTTTCTAACATTAAATATAATGGAAGAATATTGTATCATACTCTTGTTTTTGAGCTAAAACATGACGTTTATTTTACAGAAACATTAACCTGATCTCCTTTAATGTTTATGGCCATGACTGATAATAATTCTGTCATCAAAGATAATATTTTTTTTATCACCATCTTTTCAGAAATAACCAGCAGCACAATCTAACTGGTTGACTGACTGATTGAATTTAGGCTCTGTGCTGATTAAAAAGACTATATCATAAAATCAGCACAGCAACAGTAACAATTATCAAAGATACAATTAATTTAGTTTATTCTTTATATCACTTCAGTGTAGAAATCTGCGTAAATATAAGCTGCGGTCATAACAAAACAACACATATTACTATGTAGTTCTGGGGAATACATTTGAATCAGAATGAAAATCTAAATTAAAACACAATTTTGTATTATTTGAATTTGTTTGTATTTGCAGGATCCTTCGAAATAGACACTTTTCAAGCTGTTCTGGAGATCTTACTCTCCCGAGGACGACTTGTTTATTTAGTCAGGTCATAAGTGTGTATTATTGCCTTATTGATAAATAAATATCACCTCTCTTGAGTTTGAATTCCTTGTCAGTGCACCTTTGAATGAATACAAAAATGTTCATTATCCCTTTAACATGAGAAAACAAACATATTGTGGTGATGTGTCAGAGCCTACTCGCTCTTCAAAATATAAATGTGGCTACAAATGACTGAAAAAAACAACTTCCCAAGGCTACAGATGCTCTGTGATGTGATTGATTAGACCGTGCTGCAGCAGGATCAGTCTTGGCAGGAGGGTGAAGGGGAAAGTATTTCCAACGTCGCTTCAGCGGCTTGGTCTGACCTCAGATTACGCTGAAAGAACAAAATAATCTTTTCCCAAATTTCAAGGCTGAAAACTTATCAGATGGACACACACACACACACACACACACACACACACACACACACACACACACACACACACACACATTCCTCTTTGTGAGGACAGCAGCAGTAAACTGTGTCCACCAGGGGGCGACACCACATCACAGACCCTCAGATCAGCTCCTCACCTCCTGCTGCTGTTCCTGTGCTCTGACGCCAGGGGGCAGCAGTGGTCACAGGGCCTGGATCATCCAAGCAGAGGTGCACTTAACAAGGGGGACCACCTGGGATCCATGAAAGGATTCCCATTGGGAAGATTGTTTTTCACGACATGTTGAATGATACGACGCACGAGCTCCCAACCAGGATACATCTACAGGGGTCGCTGGATGATTAACGGAAAGGGAGAGCAGAAAAGACACATGTTTTTTAGACGTTCCATCAATCTTTGTTGAACTTTTTCTGTGACAGACAAAACAAAGAAAAGGATCTGTAGACCTAACAAGCAGTTACAGACATTGGTTTGTTTGAAGGGTTCACAAAGCAAACACTAACAAAATGCACAAAGGTGACTATATTAAGGTTAAATAGCTAGTTTAGTAACTACCTTCTTTTTTGGTGAAAGAAACAAAGAATCAAAGAAAGAGAGTTCGTGTTTAAATGCGCTGTATAAATAAAGTTTATCGTCAGCGTCACAGACTTTATTCACATATCTCGCAGGATGTATCGGGGTGAGTTCATCTACCTCGTTACTGTTTCCTCAGATTGTTGATTATCATTTTTAAAGAGCCAGCGTGCTCAAAATGAAAAACAAACAAACAAACAAAAAACATTAGAGACATCTCAAGTACTCAGACAGGTTGTGCGGAAGTTTCCTTTAAAGCTCCTGTTGGTCAGATGGTTGATGTCTGAGCATCAGTACTTGACGAGTTGGGAAATGAGACTCAAGGCTCAAGTATCTCACCAACAGGAGCTTTAACAGGAGCTGATATTGTGTAGCTGCGCCTTTATGATCCACTTTACGGACAATTTTCACCCTTCAGAGTTGGAGAAATCCTCTTACGCCTCACTTTCTGAACTTATCATAGACTTTATATTTCACATCAGCTTGTTCACTGAAGCTACGCTGTTCACACTGAGGAAAAATATTCTGAATTTCATACACATTTCCCTTAAAAAAATCCAACATATTTAGTATCTTTTAAAATGTTGGGTGTCCCAATGTATTTGGCTGCGTGCACAGTAAAAATCATTGGGTCAAAATTGATCCAGTGGGTCACAAAACTGGGTTAACTGCACCCACCGAACATGAGTTTAAAAAAAACACCAAAGTCAGTGAGTAGTTTTTTGGTGGTTTAGAGTTATTATTTACCCAAACTAAATGTGTTCCAGTCCTTTAACCCACATATCGCCGTTTTGTTGCTGTTTGCTAATAACACGTGCATCATTTACAGTTTTAAATGTCACATTCTCATTGTTTTGTACAACCTGCGTCACATTTGTGACATTTCTAAGCAAAGAAATTTGTATTTTAGTGTCCAAAAAAACACATTAATCTGTCAGTTTGCCCAGTTTGGATAAATAACTCAACAGTAAACCAACAGTTGAGTTTAATTTAATACTCTCTTTGCTGAATGAAGCAGTATTTTGTACATAATTCTTCCTCCCTTGTCTGCAGCAGCTTCAGACAGTTATATCATCTGTCCCACAAAAAGTCCTTTCAGATTAAGACTCCTCGGGACAAAAATCTGAGGTCCGTGGTCTTTGTGGTATTTGGACGCCCTTGACATGAAAAACTTTGGGAATCCCTGCCGCAGCCTCGGCTTTAGCTGTTGCGTGGAGCATTTTTTTCCCGCACACAGAAACACATATATACCCTATCATACTCTCTCTCTCTCCTTCTTCCCTCTGCCTGATGTAGTGTGACAGTGTGTTCGCCCGCAGCACTCTGCTGGCGTGGAAACAATCAGCTTTGACAGAAAGGGGGTGGTGGTGGTGGTGGTGGAGGATAGAGGGAGGTAGAGGAGTAGGGAGGGATGAAGGGAGAGGGAGGGTGAGGGTGAGGGTGGAGGGGAGAGAGGAGGGGAAGGGAGGCTGCGGCCCTGAGGCCTGTGTATGATGAACTGGATAGAAAGACCTGTCGTCAGAGGAGAAACAACACAACACATACAGACATACAGACAGACAGATAGACAGATAGATAGAGAGATAGATAGATAGATAGATAGATGAAAAATGGAAAAATTGTAGATTTTATAACAATCGTCATTAATAAATCCTAAATTACATTTAAATACTTTAATATACAGTTGTTTCACTGTTAACAAACAATAATAAGCTTTATAAATAATTTACTAAGCAATTATTTGATGTAAAGTTGCATCTTGTGTTTCTAATAGTTTGCAAATAATTAACAAACACTTAGTTACACATAGTTTATTCACAAACATCTGAATGGCCATAATAAAGTTGCAACTGATGTTTATAAACCTTTAGAGTTGCTTCACAAATTGTTTCTTAAACATTTCATTGTTTGTCAACAGTGAAATAACTGTTAGCTAAAGTTTAATCAACTATAATTTACCATTTATTAATGATGGTTGTTATAAAACCAACTCCAGATCAGTTTGATTCCGTCAACCAAACCCCATTCAATTTTCAGTCGTTTTAACAACACAGTAGGTGTCATCTTTAGTTTATTGTCGGAGCAAATATCCACTTTATTTTATTGCAGCCAAAAGTTTAATTAACTACAATTTGCCATTTATTAATGTTTATATACCTTTACATTTGCTTTATAAATGGTGTATAAAGCATTTCATTGTTAGTCAATAGTGAAGTAACTATTGACTAATCACTTGTAATTTATTATTCAATAATATTGGCTGTTTTAAAATCTACAATTCAATAATTTTTTGTGGAAAAACTATTAGGTATTATTTAGAAAAGATCTTAAAATACAAACCATGCATTAAGTGTGATTCTGTCAACCAAACCCCATTCAATTTTCAGTAATTTTTACAACACAGAAAGTAAACATCTTAAGCTTGATTTCGGGGCAAACCCAAACACAACAACATGTTTAATCTACCATAATTTGCCATTTATCCGTCTTTATAAACCTTTGAAAAAACGCCTTTCATTAACTATAAATGTACAATTCAGTAATGATGGTTATTGAAAAGTGTTACACTTTGCTTTATTACAAAAAACAAGTCAGTATTTTGGCTAAAACTCTCCTGAAAAAATGATTTTGATCTCAAGAGACCTCCCTGGTTAAATTAAGTTCAAATAAAATAGCAAAAAATATGTTGAGGAGAAACTTCCCACATGAATTACACAGAAGGGAAATCTACCTGCTTAATTAAACGTCTCACTGCAATCAACTATTAAAGATAATTTTGTGTTATTTTGCTCATTCCTACGGAGCCCTATTATTGAATTTAAATAAATCACAGTCTCATCAACAGCTAATTCTGAAGATCAAATTGTTCTCGTCGCTCACTGAGCCTCTCAATCGGCTTAATTTGACCTAACTCGAGGCCAGAACTGACGAGCTAAACGTCGTCAAAACTTTAATTGACAAAGACGACAAAAACAGGTCAGATCCTCCTTCAGAGCGTGAACGTTTATATCTAATAATGTGTTGAATCAACCTGTTGACTGAGACAGAAAACCACACGGCACTTGATGCCTTGATGACCCTTAGTGTTTGTCACCCACTTGACTCTCTTGACTCATTCAGTGAAAGCAATCAGGTCCATTATGGGGGCCCCCCCTCTCAAGACGGAGCATCTTGTCAGTGCTTGATTCCAGGACTTGAAGCTTCTGTGTGTGTGTGTGTGTGAGCAGAGGGAGGAGGGGTGTGTGTGTGTGTGTGTGTGTGTGTGTGTGTGGGTGGGTGTGCTGATGGTTCAGCTGCCTCGCCTGCTATAACCAGCTAATAAATATGAAAACAGCAGGTTAAAACTTTTTTATTCGTCCCGTGCCTGAAAGGATTATACCCTTCTATAGAGTCCCGTGGAAAATCCCCCAAACCTCATAATGCCCAATGTTGTCCCATAAAACTGTGTCGGACAAAAGGCAGAGAAAGGGGGCTCTTTCACGCATAAGGGGTTTTCTCAAGAGCGCATTGAGGGGAGCCCCAGCCCCGGACCCGCCCATAGATTATCTGGCTGTCGGTGAAAGCACGGCTGGGAGCGGCAGGTGCGTGTGCCAGGCACGGGGGGTCGCGGGGTGGGGGCCCCGGTGACCATGCAGAGGGTGGTGAACTATGGAGAATGCTGCGCAGCTGCCGGCAGGAATGTTTGCAGATTGTCACTTCCATTTAACTTGCTCTTTTTTTCTCCCCCCCCATCCTCCCCTCCCTCCTTACCCCGGACCTAGAGACGGAGCTCCCCCCGGTTTTTCCCCAAGCTGCAGAGATAGGGCTAAACGGTGACACCCCCGTCCACAAAAGCGACAAGCGGCGCGGGTCGTCCCCGCCTCGACGCCGTGAAATTGTGGATTAAACCGATAAGCGGCGAGAGCGATACAGATCCCCACATTTTTTTTTTTTGGAAGGAGTTTTATGGGACTAAATGAATGCCAAGTAAACTCATAAGGCAGGGTTAACACACTCTTTAACTCTGTCTCACTACAGTCCCCAGAGGCCTCTTTCATACAGGTTATTGGATTTCAGGTTTTTTTGAAGCGCAGACTGAAGCTGTTTAATAATGCATCTCATGAATTTATCTTCCGCAACTTTGCCAAAAATTAATCAAATAACACAAAGAATGCAAATTGTACGCCAACCGAAATTCAATCTTTTTGTCGTGTGTGTGTTTGTCCTCTCGTGGCAGCAAGCATCACCAATTATCTTAATTTTCATGCATCCAAAATAAAGTCTGCGTATTATTACCAGGATTCATTTATCAAGGAAGATTGTCGCACCACGTATTGACCCGTGTAGGCTATGTCTTTGCCTGGAAAATGGGCTGTTTGCACCGTACCTTGGTGCTCTAATCTCTGCCGTCCAAACTGCGTCCCCTTTTCCAAACTCTGGCCTGAGGCTATGTGTCGGTCCGCGACATAATCCCCTTCAAAAACTCTGCAGTCCTGCCTGTTATTCCACTGGGGGTTTGGCAAAAAAGTGCTACATGTCAGAGTGGCACAGCGCGGCTTTTTCACGCCATCTTCTCGCAAAAAAGGGATTAATGTCCCCACCATTATGAATAATGAGAATGAATAACAAACAGCCGTCTGTTTATCCAACACGATTAAATAAAGGAAAGAGTGTCCTGGTGCCTGTCTTTGAACTGTGTCAATGGAGGTGACACAAGCAAACAGAATGGGGTGAAATCAGCGGGGTTACGTTACCATCTGATGCTTTAAGCCAAAGTATTGGCACTGAATTTATCTCTTAATTAATGTCTGAACTGAGAAATGTTGTGTCTGCATGGTTTTTGTACGCGAAGAACAACAACAAAGATCGGATTAATGCCAGTAAATTGAAAAAACTATGCCCAATTGATTGACATTGCCGTATAGCTTCCACTAATGGCTGATGTGTCTGATTTTATTTCATTTTATTTTATTTAAATGTAGGGGTTAAGTGATCTGGTTGGATGGGAGTAACATCCTGGTATTAACATTATACAAATTGGGGATATTTCATATGTTGATTCCAGTACTTTTATGCTCAAATGTAATTCCTGGCAGTACGGAGAAAGCTTTGAAAACATCATATGGATATTAATGCCTGGAAATAAATGTATAAATGAACTATTAATTGAATAAATAAATAAATAAAAAAAATGCGACTTTTGTTCAGGAGGTGTTGTTTGACCATATGGTGTCGTATGGTGGTAAATCTTGTCTTAAAAAAGTGTCTTCATGCCTTAAAATGATGGTATATAGCCTATGCTAACTTTTTAGAAGGATATATAACTCATACCTTCTCCTACATATACAGTCTTGGATGTGCAACAAAACACAAACTTGTTTAATCCCAGTAACCTACATTTATAGGTTTTAATGCCACAAACCTCAGCCTGGCCTACTTGGTGTGGCATGAGCAGGAGATGAGCTATCGTAGGCCAAGCTAATGTTGGCTAACTTTAGATAATGCTGTGTGATTAGCATTAGCCTAGGCTACAAGGATAATTCACTGACTTTATGAATATCCTGTACTTGTGCCAATGTTAAACTTTGTAGGATATACATTATAGTAGTTTTTTAATTTAAGTAATTTAGAGGTTTTTTACTGATTCAACCCTAGTTGGACTGGTGTGATCAGTAGATAATGGTAGCTAGTGTCAGCTAATTTAGACATTAGGCCTAGCTTGTATTACTGGGTTAATTCAATGACTTCCTTGTGTTAATGTAAACTGTTTAGACTATAGATTAAAAAACACTTACTTTTTTAAAGTTCAGTCATTTAGAAGTTATACTAGGCTACAACCATTGGGCTGGTTGGCTTTTGCCATTCGATTATGGTAGCAAATGTTAGCTAACTTTGGACAGATAGTGTTGTGTAGCTAGCTCTAGCCTAGACTACTGAGTTATTTCATTAACAGCATGACTCTTTTTTGCTTTTGCGACTATTAAACTATGTAGGTTAAACGTCATAAAACAGACTTTTTCAATTCAAGTCATTAAGAAGTGTTACTGCTTTGACCCCATTGGGCTGGTTTGACCAGTAGGTTATGGCAGCTAATGATAGCTAACTTTAGGCCTAGCTAGCATAACTGGGTTAATTCACTGACTTTATTACCCTGTACTTGTGCTAATGTTACGTGGGCTAAACAGTATAAAACACAAACCTTTTCAAGTTAAGTTCGGCTCCAAACATTGGGCTGGTAGGCAATTAACAGTTGATTGTAGTAGCTTAATGTTAGCTAACTTTGGAGAGATAATGCTGTGTAACTCTTTCTCCAACATTCACTGGATAATAACCTGGTCCACAGCTTCCAAATAGGATAATAGATTAATGACATCTTTTCATACGACAGTGCATCTAAACAGATTTCTTCTAAGTAGAAAAAGCAAATAATCTATGTGAACAAATCAAACAAAAACCAAGAAGTAAAGAGCCACGTGTTGACAAAATGTTCTCCTCAGTTTGTTTCCTCATTATCATAAACAAACTATTTCTCATTTCCAACACACACTGGATCATAACTCAGTAACAAATGGACAACGCCATGAGGAATGTGAATCTAAACGGGGACCACTCATGGACCTGAGTGCCGACAAAATCTCTCAAGTGTCTCCTCTCAGAGCCTTTAAATGTCTCCCCATTGCATCTTTTCCTCCTTTTATCTCTGTTTTCTCCAACATTCACTGGATCATAGCCCGGTCCACAGCTGCCGAGGAGGGTAATAGATTAACGACAGCTATTCATGGGACAAAGTATGTAAACGGCATTGTTGAGTTAAAAGTGACCAAATCAACCAAAAACCGAGAAATTACGACCCTTCAGTTGTTTTCTGTCAGCGCATCTGTTCACCTTTTTATTCTACTCGACTTTAGTATTATCCAACTCACGCCGGATCATAACTCAGTATCAAGTGGACGATGCTGCAAGGAATGAGAACCTATGGGAAATAATTAATGGTCACTGTGACTAAATCCAAGAAAAGTGAGCAGGAAAGGACAAAATTTCCTACTTTTCGTCCTCAAAGTATCCCCCATGTATCACGACTTAAACGCCCCTTTTCTCTCACACACTGGATCACCATGAATGAGAATGTAAATGGGGAAATGAACACTCTTGCACCTGAGTGTTGACAAAATCCCTCACCATTTCACTCAAAGTGTCTCCCATGTGTCATGACTTTAAAACCTCCTCTCCTCTCAGTATTTTCCAGCACACGCCAGGATCACAAACTCTGTATCCACAGCTGCCACAACGGACAATGCGGCTCGGAACGAAGGATACGAAAATGAAATATGAAACAGTGGTGTGATAAACTGGTAGATAATCATCTTTTCATTAAACTTTCATCCCCAGTGACTTAAATATTCAAGAGCCCAATTACAGAGCTTGTATCTCTCCCTCTCTCTCACTCTCATTCTCCCTCACTCTCGCTTTTCTTAACAAGAGCAGTCAGGAGGAGGAGGGGGGAGGAGAGAGAGAAGGGTGAGTGGCTTAAGGGGTTGAGTGAGAGCATCATTATGGAGCGGTCACACGGGGGGAGAAAGAGATGACCCTTATTCGCCGAGGACGGGCGGCGGCAGGCCTGATGAGAGAGGCCGTCCAAATACACCGGGAGAGGAGGAGGACGACGAAGAAGAAGAAGAAGAAGAAGAGGAGGAGAAAGGCAGCAGATAGATGTCGGTCTGAAGGGTGCAAGAGACGGAAAACAGCGCAGAGAGAGGGGAGAAGTATAGATTTTCCAGGCAGATAGTGGAAAAGATGTGTGCATCCTGATGAGTGCCACAAACAGGGCGCATGACTCTCATGTCTGCCTGTTTCTGTGTGTAGTGTGTGTGTGTGTGTGTGTGTGTGTGTGTGTGTGTGTGTGTAGTGCGTGTGTGTGTGTGTGTGTGTGAAGTGTGTGTCAGTGTATTAGCAGTCAGAGCACTGAAGCCCACGGGCGATTCCTGTGTGTGCTTGCGATAAAGGGAAAAAGGGAGGAAGTATAACGGGGGAAGCGGGGCGTGGAGGAGGGGTAGGGTGGAGGGGAGGGAGGGAGGGAGGGGGTGAGGGGGTGAGGGAAGGGTGGGTGAGAGGAGAGATGAGGAAGTTGGTTGGGGGGGGGGAGGTGGGTGTGTGTAGGGAGAGAGTGGAGAGGAGAAGGGGGAAGAAGAAAAAAAAAGAAGAAGAAGAAGAGAGAGGAAAGAGCATCCAGCAGAGAAGGGAGCTTCCTCTGTGCTGTCAAAGCCTCTGGATCATGTCCCCATTGGTCTTTCTCTCTCGCGCGCACACACACACACACACACATGTTCCCTCACCCAATTGCTCTCCTCTCCCCTCAAACCAACCCCTCTCTCCTCCCTCCCTCCCTCCCTCCCCTCCCTCTCATGAAAAGAGTGTCTTGGCAGGGTAATTAAGAATGGCCTCTAAACACAGGAGTATGGCAGGAACGCTCCAGATGAAAGTAAATGATTAAAATAATTACAGGCTGAGAGCTGACGAGCCGGAGTGTGGGGTGGCCGCCGGACATTTGTCGGTAATTAGATAATTAATCTGAATGCAAATGATGAGCCCTAACGAAGCAGTCAAGCTGAACCAGCGACAACTGCCGTGAGTGAAATGTGAAGGGAGGGAGAGAGGAGGGGGGGAAAAAAAGCAAGAGGAGAAGAGGGGAGAAAAAAAAAAAACACATGAATATGAGTGCAAAATATCCAACCTCCCGAAAAATCAGCACGAACAGACTCAAAAGCAAAAGAGAGAAGAAAAAAAAAAAAAAAAAAAAAAAAAGCCAGTCTGAGCAGAGGCAGTGGAAGCATTGTAAATCAATAACTGTTTCTGGCTGTGGCAGCTCACACACACACACACACACAAAAAACACACCCCTGCTACTTCTCTCTGTTTGTAACTCTCAGCCGTGGTGACAAGCCCAGACATGAACACCTTGTTAAAAATATACAAAAGAAAAAGAAAATAAAATAAAAAATTCTCCTCTCCCAGGGAGCCGAAGTGCCAAAATGAAGGGTGTGAACATGAAATGGCACCTGAGGAAGAAAACAAGAGCACGCTTTGCGCACCCTAAAATGCGTGAGCAAATTGTGGATTTACTCGCTGGCGCTCGCTGCTGCACCTCCGCACACTCATTATCTCTCCGTGTGTCTCCGTCTCACTCACGAATACTACCAGCGTGATGTACGTGCGCTCGGCAGATGTAAATAACCGACTTCATTGCTTATTCAGGCAGTTGTTTTCCTCCAAGGTTGGTATAACAGGTGTAGATATACTCGTCAGCATCCTCTGCAACACTGTGGATCACTTATTTAGATTTGAATAAGGATTTATTCAGTACAGGTGCGCCTAATGCACAGGTATGTTGTGAGGACAGATGTAGCCGTTAAGAGCATCTCGGGACAGTTTCATTCTGTTTTACTCTGTTTGTATTTGACCGTTCTAGCTAACGAAAACATAAAGAAAACAAAAAAATAACTGTTTCTGAGTTTGTCCTATTGCCTCATTAATATTGTAAATATTAAAATTCAGAGTTTAAACGTCTTCTCCAAAACTACATAGTGCCCCTTTAATACCAGCATGAACCAAGTGTCCTAAATCTGGCCTTTAGCTGTGACGCTTTTTATGTTATCAAGAGAGTAAAATCACACATTTTCTACATTTCACTTGGTGGAATATCACAAAGGAGGGCAAACTTGTAAAGTGTTAAAGGATCAGTTCACCCAAAACTACAAAATTCAGTCATTATCTCCTCAACGTCATGCTGATGGACAGTTGGGAAGATTTGTAGTCCACAAAACATTTCTGGAGCTTCACAGCAACAACTAAACCACTAAGAAATAAACATAAAATGGCTCCACACAGCTTTCCCAGCATAATCCACGTCAACGACGGAAGACCTGAGATCCTAGACTGATGTGAAAAGACATTATTTACACCCTTTCATCACCAAATATATCAGCTGCTAACCTAAAAGCAGTAGCATGCACCCTGTTTGTAGTGGATGCACGAGCTCGCAACCCAATCGCAAGAATAAATGTTGTCACAACTCTGTACTTATGCTGTGGTTAAGTTCAGGTTTATGCACAAAAAAACACTTGTTTGGCTTGAGATACCCGTTTCAGTCACCATGATAATGGATGTCGATGGTCCAACTTCCCACGAAAAACAGCTGGACATGTCCGCGGGTGTCCTTACAGATGTGCACTGGTGTGACTCATATTGCAGTCGGCCATTTGGTAGCCTTGTTGGCACGTATCGACGGTGTGAATAACATCTTTTCAAATCAATGCGGGATCTCTGGGCTGACTGGAGTCTTGGATGAGCTGTACGGAGCCATTTTCTGTTTATTTTGGTTGGTTTATTGACAATTTTTTTTTAAAGTCTCGATCTACTTCAGTTGTTTAGGAGAATGCGGCAACGTTGTTTTGCTCCGAAGCTCCAGAAATGTTGAGTGGACTAGAAAACGTATAGCAGATAACGATCAGATTGTTCTTTTTTGGGTGAACCTATCCTTTAACGCCATCGTCAAGCCTCATTCGACACTTTGGTGACAGCGGTTGGGAGTGCCGTCTCACACATCAGTTCAAAGTCTCTAATAGTTCACCTGGGTTGCGATCTGCGAGGCCAAAGCACACGATAACAACTGTTTTCATGTTCATCAAATGTGTCATTGACCTCCTGTGCCCCGTATAGAAGCATCTGTTTTTGTTTTTCCAATCAGTATTTCAGGTCGTTTGTATGTCAGCTGCAGAACACATTAAATGTCTTTGTCATCTGAAGCCAAACAGACCCAAACAGTTTATCTGAGTCTGCACAGTCAGACGGTTGATAACACCCCCCCTCTCTTGTTAGAGCAAATTATGCAACACATCCACTTACACAGTTAAGAGACTCTGGAGGAGAGCGTTTACCTGTCCACCATTCTCATTAAATCCAGACAGATCGCCCACTCACTCGCTCAGTCAGTCAGTCTGCCTCAGCATGGTCACCAGAGACCAGCGCTGTGTATAGGAATGTGTTGTTAGCCGACATGTTTGGCTACCTTATTAAGACCCGCGCAGGATAACATCATCAGGAACATGTGGCGTCGTTCCCCAGCAGTCACATTTTACAGCTCGGAATACTTTCTGGCCTGATTATGTAACAGTACAAGGAGGGTACAAATCATATGCTTAAGTTATGCTTAACTATTGCATGACTCACGGTGATTAAGTTCATTAATGGATGCGGGATGCGTCATGATTTTGCTAACCTTTAATAAATGATCCTCAATTAAGGAATGTTAATTCTGTTGCTGATTTCAGTCTATGACCCAAAAACGCACAGTCTGAAAATTAACTATAATGTAAGAGGAGCCCAGCTGATTTGGCCGCACATCAATTGAATAAACTGGGAATTATCATTACAGAATTGATGATCTATCAAGTGTGAACTAATCCATCCATCATCAGTTCAGTTTATGATTTGTACGCTTCTTTAGGGGTTCTTCAAAAGTGTTATGTAAGACTGTGTTGTGACTGTAAGAACTTTAAGTCTACTGGCAATTCTGGTCATTTAATTGAGGATTTATTTACGTTTACAAGCAAGCGAAATGAAAAGTAGTCTTTTTTTTTTAGATACTGTCTCACACTGTCATTCAGAAATGTTATATCAATTAAATGTGGACATAAAACAGTATTTAAGTGTGGTTATAAACTTCTGAACTTCTGCCCACATCTGTTGTTTTTGATCAAAATATTATGAACAATGATGAAAAACAAAATGCCAATTTTGTCCACTTAATTTCCCCCAGTAGAAAAAAAAAATATTCCATTATAACTCTCAGATCCGACCATTCCTGCAAATAATGGTTCAAAGTTTACAAACCACAGTTTATATACGTGAGAACAATCTGTGTTTAGCTGTCACGTATTTTCCTTCTGTGTTGCGTCATTGAACAGCAAACTTGCACATTACACTTTTGCCAAGTTGGACGTTTAAAATCGCAAATATAAAAAAGGTCAGTGATCACAGGAAACAGAATTTGTATGAATGTTTCATTAAAAAAAAAAAAACAGAATAAAGAACATGCTTTAGGTTTTTACTCAACCAACTACTGGTCATAATCAAAACTAACGTGATATTATGCCTTTATGCCATCACATAATGACATAAACAACCACTTTAAGAGCATTTAAATGCGCAACAAAACATATAATACCCAAAAGATGAAAATGTACAATATTTAGAGCTGGAATTATACAAAAATTTGGAAGTTTCGAGTTTGAAGCACTCGTAGCAGTGTTGTCCACTCAGAGTCAGTGTGTTTCAGCATGTCAGTGACAAAAACACCATGCTGTGAGAGATTCCCCTTCAGTCTTTTAATGTCTGTGAATCTCAATATTCACTCCACCACCAGCTCGAACACCTCAGCCTCGTCAAACTCAGCGTTCATCTTGGCGGCCATGGCGTCCAGCTCTGTGTCGTCTATCTGCTGGACCTTCCTCCTCCTCCTCTTCTCCTTCACCACAGCCACTCCAGGGATGTTTGTGTCCGGCTCGGGCGAAGCTGAACCGCCGTCTTCTGCCTCAAGCAACGTCGTGAATGAGTTCAGACCAGATAACGATCCAGAGACCTCCAGAGCTGTCTTTGACTGCCCGACTCTCCGGCCCACCTCGGGGGTGTTCAGCTTGTCAAAGCCGAACAAGTTGTCTCGGGAGTCGGGGCTGTTGAGGGATCTGTCGCTGAGCCTGCTGTAGGACCGGCGCACTTTCTGGGTCCACACCGCGTCCTTTGGATCCACTGCCGGCTGCTGAGCAAGAGAAGCCGGCGGAGGTGTGGAGGGGAGGATCGGTGAGGGCATTGTGGCCTTCTTCTTCTTAGCCGAGGAGGAGCCTCCACGGCCCGGGACAGGACCAGGGGTGGAGACCTTCTGCTTCCTCTGGCTGTCTTCTGACACCGACCGCCTCGGCGTGTTCTCCTTGTTGTGCTCCGACGGTGCTACAGTTTTTCTGGGCGCTATTTTCCTCACCGTGATGGAGCGTTTAACAGCAACAGAGGCCACCGCCATTTTGTTGCCAGCTTTAACGTTAACGTTAGCTTGTGGAGGAGAAGTCAACCGCGGTGACCGTCTTCGCAGAGAGCCGTTAAGGTTACTAGAATCCGCCATTATGTTGTCCAACACCCCTTCGTTCATACCGACCTCTTCCCGGAGGAATCACCGATTACTTTTGGATTTATATCCGAATCGACACAGAAGTATCACAACACGGCCGACACGACAACAGCAGTCCGCTCAAATTGCCCGCCCGAGTCGCGTTGAAAGCGCGCAAGAGCTTTTTCCGGTGACGACAACAAGCCGCGACACCCATCTCAAACTTTTGCTGTGTAATCTGCACAAACGAGGAAAGGAGACGACTGCTCTTTCAGATTTTTGTAGAAATCTTTCGGCTCGTAACTGTTATACAGAATGGAATATTTAATTGGGATACAGGGACCTGATTTCGTCCTGGTCGCCGCGGATAATGTTGCGGCCAGCAGCATCATTCAGATGAAACACGGTATGACAACGCGTTAGCTTAGCGTTAGCCACTGAGCCGGTTGATTTAGCTACACCTGCTAACATACTTGTTTTGTTATAGTTCTTGTTGAAATGAATGCCTTGTCACTTTACTGATATGTTGTGCGTAAAGCTTGTCCTTCTTTATATTGAAGTTTAGTGTGTAACTTCTCCTATTTAGCGGTTAACGTCACACAGCATGTGAATGTAACGAGAGTGAGTGTGCTAGCAAAGCTAAACCTAGCTAACTACTAAAGTGAGTTAGCTCAGCGGTTTAATCTCTCTCAATCTCTCCTGGCACCGTTTAGACATCTTTCTGCCCAAAACTGTCACCATGATGTATATAATAAATGCAGTCCACTGCTATAAGTAGCGTAAATCAAATCAATTTCACGGTTTTGTAAAGAAAACAAAAGATAGCAAGGTTAGCATAAGGTGACCAAGCAGACTGATGACACTGAAAGTGAAAGTACTTGCTGATTTAACGTTGCTCACCCTGTTAGTTAGTAAATAGCAACTAAAATGTTGATAATACTAGGATAATTAATACATTCTGTTGTTTGTTTTTCAGACTATGACAAGATGTTCAAACTAAGTGAGAAGATCTTGATGCTGTGTGTTGGGGAGGCAGGAGACACAGTACAGTTTGCAGAGTACATCCAGAAAAACGTTCAGCTCTACAAAATGAGAAACGGTAAGCACCTCAAAAGGATGATCGTGTGGTCAACTGGTCCTCCTTACAAGTTTCACTCCAAAATGTCTTGACACTGATAGTGATGCCACATCTGCTCAAACTTGGCTGACATCTTTTGCCTGCAATTTCACCAGGTTATGAACTCAGTCCAGCAGCAGCAGCAAACTTCACGCGAAAGAACCTTGCAGAATACCTTCGAAGCAGGGTAAGTATCCTGATACACGCAAAATACTAACCCTGTACTGTCTATAACAGAATGTATATGTTAAACTTTTCACCACTCAAACTGTCGTTGAAGTTAAATCAAGACAAGCTTTGTGAAGACTGTTGATGGTTTACACTTCATAATTACCAGTAATTCTCTTAAATTACACTAGAATATGCAGCTCAAACTATGACATGACAGATTTAGATCAGTGTCATGACGATGCACTTAAAGCTGTACCATCCAACATGCAGTTAATTGTTCATGGTCACTCAGACTGCTGAGATATATTAGTCTTTGGAGGTTTACACAATACACTGATATGATCCATTTTGACTTATCAAATAAACAGCCAAGTCTGCGTAGCCAAAGCATAAAAATGACCACATAACGGGGTGTAAGATGGTTTGTTTTAGGATTTATGCATTTGTTTTGGCTTGTTTTACTCGGCACATCCATTAGAAATGTGTCCACTTTTTTATTTGTCTGTTCTGTTGAAATTGTTTTTGGAAATCATTTGTCCCTGTCGGCGCTGGCCTTTACTAAATTCTGTAGTCTTTTGCTCTCAGTCCTTTAAAAAGCCATCTGGGTCCCATAAAGCAGCGATAGTAATTGAATTGTTTTCTCATGCCCTGAGAAAATATGTCTGTTTTATGGAGTAGTTTGATGAGGGACGAGACTATAATCATAACCAATAACTGTTGGAGTTGGGAGGCACATTTTCCTGTTTGAGCATCACCATACATATACATACAGGGATGATTTCAGCGTTTAGTATCTGAGCTTTTTCAGAATCATTTTAAGTTTTGATTTCATAGTGTTAGTTGTTCACCTTAAAACACACACACACTGTCCTGTTGCACCTTTTCTGTTCCTTTATACCTATACTGACTTGCTTAGCCACCAGTACGTTTTATGAAGCCCCCCATCTCTCTCTTTCTGTGTTTCTCTGAGTGGTATTGGTCACCAAATACACCTGCTTGGCCCAGCTAAGTGAAGTCTGTGAGTGGAAAACACTATCTCACAAACCATGTTATTTGCTCAGGCTCTCCATTAAATAGGTTTTCAAGATAGATAGAGGAAGTGCACAGTGACTAATTAAGTTAACTTTAAATAGAGCAGCTCCACTTAAACAAACAGTAAAGCAAAAGTTGTGCTTTAGATATAATTGTGTAAGGCTGATGGTAAGCCCAGACATCATCAATTATAGAAAACGGGCTGAACATCCGTGTGGTGTTTCAACCCAAAAAAAAGTGAAAAATTTGCTGTGTTTGTTGCTGCTGTGTGTTCTCTGATATACTCAAGTTTTTTTTAACCTGTGCGTTGTAAACAAAGTTTTTCAAGCCCACTACAAAGGATTTCAACAGCAGTATCGGTGTATATTTTCTCGGTAGCCAATTAATCCCCTGTACCAGTGGTCACCCTCTGAATTAAGCACATTCGTTGTGGAGTAATGAGTGAACATACCTATAAATATTTTAATTTCTATTTTAACTTAATTACACCCCTCTCTTAGCATTTGCAATCTCATTTTGCTTCAGGGAATAAATGATACAATCGCAAATTAATTCCCATAAATTCAAGTAAATCTCACTTCAAATGGCGGTGACAGTCACCATATGTTGCAAGTTTACTCATCCTTATCAAAATGTGTTTTAACATCAGCTCAAAATGGTTATTTTTAATTGTATTTTTGGCTTAAACAGGAAATTACAACTCTTAAACACAAGAGGCCTTGCTTATTTGATGGTGTGGCTCTGCTGTGATTTTGTTTTACTCAGAAGATCAGGTGGGAATTAAGTGTCGCTTGCAATTATTGTGTGTGTGTGTGTGTGCTTGTGTGTGCGTGTGTGTGCGTGTGTGTGTGTGGGGTTATCAGCTAGAGACATCTAGGCTGAACTAGTAGATGCATTTTGACAGAGGCAGGTACATTTGTCAGCTTGTTGTGAATGACGACAGAGGTTTCTCCCTTTGAGACTTCATGACACCACCTGAGCCCACAACACTGTCCCCACCCCCACCCTAACTGTTGCTCCGGGTATATTATCAGAATACCATGATTTTGACCTTCAATGCCCGTCTTATGACAAAACAAGTAAACAAAAACAGAAAGCATGTAAAGGTGCAGATATTTTCTAGGTTGGGTCCACAACCAGGCAAGTTAACCAGCTAATTTATCTGTCTGCATGTTTGTAAGCTGCCCTGTTTATTTATGCTGAACACATCTTGAAAAGTGCAGCGCTTTTTGAAATTATTATGTGTCCTTGAGGCCTTGCAGAGACCTGAGAGCCCCACAGAAGCAAAATAACACTCTTAAACCAAGCAGTACAGAGAAAGACACACAAGCAAGAACTAGATTTAGGGGGTATTTATTGAGAATTTTGGAGACATAGGCCGTGAATAAAGTACTTGTTTACATATTTTTAGTTATAATACCACTGTGCTTAAATGCTGATTGGTGAAGTTTGGCAACTTTAGTTTGGGGATCAATGTTTTCAAGTCCAGTAAATGTTATTTATTTTGCCTCAAAGAGGGTTAGTACAAACTCTTTAAAGTTTTAAAAATACTTAATTTATGTTTTCAAGTTTGGGAATACCATAGCCTTGAAAAATGCTTGATTTTTCCAACATAGCCAAGGTTCTCATCTGCACAGTCACGAAGGCCGACAAAAAATCTTTTAGTATTTGAACTTAAACAATCCATTCACCATCTTTGTCGGTTGTTTCCTGGCACCTAGCACCAGACACGGAGCAAATCGTGGCTAGATTTGCTGACTTGGGTGTCGAAATTTAAAGTGTGTTTTTCCGTTATTCCGCATCTGGTGTAAACCCAGCATCATAAAGGTAAAACGGTGCGTGCATTAAAGGTACAGTTTTAATTTGGTTACCCTGGAAAGTGCTTGAATTCAACTCTTAATGCGAAACATGCTCAAAGCTTTAAGATCTGTGCAATTGTAGAAGCAGGAATAAAATGAGAAACCCTTTCACAGGAGCAAAATATGCCAAAACTGTGAATGCATCCAAAGATATTAATTAGATGTCACAATAGGACAAGAAAAGCAATGAATCTTCACTTTGAGAAGCTAAAACAAGATCATGTTTGACTAATTGTTTCAGTCCTACATATGATATTTAATTTAACTTGTCGTACTTAGTATTGTGTGTTTTGAGAAGGAAGTCGGTTCAAGAGTGCGTCGTGTCGGTTGCGCTAATTTGTTAAGAGTAGTGCAGCCGCTGCCTGTCACAATAGCAGAAGGGTGAAAATAATTACAAAAAACAATTAGTGTGGCAGTGAAGGGAATGTGGGACACATCGAACGGGGGATATGGGTAGAGCAGGAGGAGGAGGAGGAGCGGGGGTCCCACGGGGAAACAAGCGGGCCCAGTAGACAACACTACACAGACCGGAGTGTGAGAACGAGTAGGAGTCAACGTACACACAAATACAATATGCAGTATGCACACAGAGGGACCTATAGGATCAGGATTGTTTTATTCTGTCAAGGTTGCACATGCTGTGGAGGATAACATTTATATTCATGTCTCGCCATAAGCTGTGAGTGTATCGTTATTTTTTTTGTGCCTCACGGTGATGAATTTGGTTTTATGAGTGCAGGATTTACTAATGCTGCGTTCTCAGGAGTGCTCAGAAACTGAAGCAGTAGCAGTTTCTCCTCTGCAGCCCACACCTTCCTCAAGCTATGCTCTTCTCACATTCATCAACCTCCAGAGTACACGGACATTTGCAAATTATGTTGTATAAACAGTTTTTTTTTTTTTTTTAAATGGTGTTTTTCCCGCAGAACATCTTGAGTATGTAGAATATGTAATGTGTGTTGTCCGTTTGGATGTGAAACTGAGTGTCTTGAATGGTTTATCGACTAGAAATGAGACAATTTTACCAGATGTGCTGGATGGAAATGAATCTGATCAGTTGTCTTTGAAGAGACTTAATCCAATAAGTACCCTGTCACAACTTTAGGACTGCAGTTAGTGGTTTCTTCCCATCATCCTTTATTAATCGAGACTAATCAGTAGTTTGTCGGACTGGACCCAAATATTTTACTATTTGAGTATTCATTTATTGATGAGTTCTGGAATTTGTTTTTTTTTTCCAGCTATAGGACCTTCTTCATATATGACAAATGTGCATAAAACACACCAAACCTTTTGGAAATGTTCTTTTTATTCAACAGAAAAATAACAATACAAAGAATAATATTGTAGAACGACAGAATTCTTTGAGAACCATTGGGTTTGAGACATTGAGACTCTTGCTGTCATTTCAAGACGGATTCAATCTTTAGTGATCTAAAGATTAATAATTCCACGACGTTTTTTACCTCCGCCAAGGAGGTTATGTTTTTGTGTTGGTTAGTTTGTCATCAGGATTGCAAAATAACTTCAGAACAGATTTCTGCATAACTTGGATGGAGGACAAGTCTCAGCCCAGATTAGACCTCATTAGCTTTTGGTGCGTATCCAGTTAAAGGGACAGCTCTTGGAATTATTTCCCACCTTCTTTAACATTGCAGGATGGGGCGTTTTTCAGCAGTTTTGTTGAACTTTCAGAGAATCTTGCATTGATCCCGTTGAAAAATCAGACACATTTGGATGACTGGTGTCTATGAGTGAGCACAAGTTGAGGATCCAAATTAAAATTCCTGATCTAATTGATTTAAAAAAAAAATTGATATTTGATTGGATTACTTGATTTAAAGGAGACTGCTGGGCCTTGGTGGAGGTATGCGCCCTTCTGAGTGTGATTCTTGTTTACTCATGGAAGGATCATTAAGACAGCTATCTCTTTCTTTTTAATGAGGCTGTCCTGAAAAAAACATGTTTGCTATATATAAATATAATACAGTACATATAAAATAAACATGTGTAATACACATAAAATAAAACAAACTAAACAGACAAAGATAACACAAACAGCCAATCAAAATGTATACTTCTCTGCAAGTGATTCCACATATATATCCATATTCCAGTTTCCCAATCTTTGTATTACCACAACTTTTAAACACAAAACAACATTAAACATGTATACAATAGGTAAACTTTGACACCACAAGCTGCTTACTGAGAGAGAGATTTGTTGACTAAAACTAAATGTTATGTGGAATCGTTGAAAAGCGCCCGTAGTCCAAGACTACACTCAGTTCTCATCTGGGGATCCGGCTGCATATGTTGGAATATATTTTAATTAATCTGATTAAATCATTGCAGATTAAAGTTTAGCCCAGGCAGAAAGGAAAGATAATGATCTGCTTTTGTACATCAAATCTCTTCTTTTTTTTCCCTTAAATCATTCTGAGCCCCTCAAAAAAAAAAAAATCATCACGTGATTCCGCCGGCATGTCCAAACCCCTAGGTTAAAAAAACCACTGGCTGATAAATTAATCAGTGGTATATTGTTAATTTTGATGGCCATATTCCTGCAGGATAAATTACAGATGAGTCCTTTAGTCTGAAAGATGTCATACCCCAGTGGCTGCAGACCTCCGGGAGGTGTAGTTAGCTAAAGTCAGCAGAGCATGTCGGCGCAAAGGAAGCGAAACCCAGTTCACATACGACTGTGTGTGCGCTTACCAGCCCGCCGTCCACAAAAACAACTCCGCTAACCTCTGGAGTACTGCATTCGCTCAAGCTTTAGAGAGGAGACAAAGAAGAAAAAAAAAAAAAAAACTGGCGGTAAGCATAATCACCTGAGGCCCTCGACTCTGCTGCATGCATATCAGTAATGATACACATGAAATTCACCACGAAGCACAACAACAACTGGAAAGTTTCAGGGGCATGGAAGCCCAGCATCTGCTCTGCTTTTTTATTTGTTTTAGTTTCTTGTCTGATGAGCTGTAATATTTTGTAAAGTCAATTGATTTTGAATTGACAGGTAGAGCAATGTTGTTTGGTCAAAGTTGTGTAGGTGTAGGAGGCCGAGACGTGAAGTTAAAGTGATGCAGCAAAGCTCAGGAGAGGTCGGGGCGCAGATCTGTTAATGTTTAGTTGGAGCTGTGTATTTTCAGATTTTTTTGTGTAAGGCCACGGCAGCAACAGTTAGCCTCCGCGCTGCCGTTGATCTACAGCTGGCCCCATATGGGTTTGTAAGATATTTTTTAGCGCGGGCACACAATGGGCACAAATAATTACTGACGCCATATTGCACGAGGCTCCCCTGCTCCTGCACAGATGAACAATTAATACAGCAGATTGAGGAGAAATGCCAATAAAGAGAACATGCCCCGGGGCAGGGTGCAAAAATAGGGGGAGGGAGGGAGGAAGGGAGACAGGAAAGGAAGGGGGGAGTGTTGGAACGTGATAGAAGAGAGTTTGGGGATGAGTTTGTGATGATTTTCTAGAGGTCTGACCTTAATTTATGTCACAACTGAAGCGTTTTTTGTTCTTAATCATACTCTGCTGATGTCTTAAAGGAATTATTCAACATTTTTGGAAATATACGTGTTCACTTTTTTGGCTACATTCAGATAAAAACATTGATATCAAGCCCGACCGATACTACATTTTTTGGGGTCAATCAATCCCCCAAACGTGGTCATCAAAAACTTGTGACAAAGACATGTAATGAAAACAGTCTTCTGCATCTTAATAATAAACTTTATTATCTAAAGTGACGGCAGAGCACTGAAAATGTAAACTCCATTTTTGTTGATGAATAGAAAAACTCCAAGTATCTTTTTCTGCATTATAAAGTTTAGAAAAAAAAAACCATCAGCAATATTTAACAATAGAAATGGCAATATCGATATTTCTTACCAATATCTATTTGTACACAACATGCGGAGCTAACGCTGGACGCTGGACACTGCTAGCCTCATAGTTTAGACAACAAAGCAGCACCAGTATGCTCCTCTTGCATGGCTTCGAAATCTTCTAGCAGTTTTTAGAAGTTGACATATTTCCTGCACAGGGCAAGAATGACACTGCCTTTTTATTGAATACATAGCAACGATGAATGGCGGCCGGTTGCCCAAAGCACGCTTTCCACAAAGCGACTGTGTCTGTGGTGGCGCTGTGTAATTTGGGCCTCTTTTTTTTTTTTCCATTGTTAATTAAATACATTTATGTTCTTGGCTAGTTGCAGCTGAAACAGAACAGCAGAAAGACAGTAAATGTTGAAATGTGATGTATAAATATTCTATATATCCCAAACTATGTCTTGGTGACTATTTATTTTTTCAGACGTATTGACGCCAACAGTTTCCACGTCTTTGTGCTAAGCTAAGCAGCTGCTGGATCCAGCTCCAGACAATAATTTAGAGCAGTACGGATCTAAAAAAGGAAACCAGCGTATTTCCAAACTATTCCGTTATAACCAGGTGGAGCGGGTTTGTATCGCGGCGCACAGGTGAAGCTTTTGTCTCGTGGCGCAGCGGTCGCCTTGTTTGGCTGAGAGCGAGATGAGCGGCATCGGCGAGGGGGGGGGGGGGGGGGGGGAATAAAACATATGTGTATTGTTTGCATGTGAGCCTGGGTGTGAGTTCAGGTGGCTGGGTTAACAAGGTGCCTGGTTCCCTCCAAGGTGACATGGGAAGGTTATTTTGATGCCAAGTCCATATTATTGTTACATTGTAACCAGTGAGACAGGTGTCTGGTGGGTGGGGGTGACGCCACTGGGGCGTTCGCAGTCTCACGGAGGAGTTAAAACACACACACCCGCACGCACACGCACTAAGATATTCATCCTGAGATTCACGCCCGTTGTGCACACTCACAAACACACAGCCTCTCTTTTCTCAGGTGTGCGTGTTCGCGCTCACAACCATCGTTAACACACAGACTAAAGCTGACTCCACAGGGAGCGATCATCATTGCCCTTGTGGCAAACGTAACGCTAACACACAAGTCACAGAAATAAGCAGGTCGGCTGTGAGATAAATTGAAATGAGAGGGCAGGTGTGTAGATCACAGCTCGCCCCGGCGTCGTATGAATCATATTTGCCTCGCCGCACGACAGAGAGCGAAATATCATATTTTTCTCGTTGCATTTTAATCAAAAAACACTGCCGCTGCTTCCACCTCGTCAGGAATTTAGGCCATAAGTTGTTTTGAAATCCCCCGAAATTGTCTAGCTTTAAAGGGATTTTTAAAAAAAAATGTGGTACAGTGGCTCGCAACAACGATGAGAGAGAAAATTAGTGTTTTGGAGGAAGAGAAGGGAGAAGAGGCTGGGAGCGTAAAAGATGTAATTTAAAAAGAGAGAAGGGGGGGGGGGGAGGAAGGGGCAAGAGAAACGACTTTAGAAGTTTTTAATGAGCCCTGGCGCTACTCCAGGGCACAGGGTGAAGGCGGCAGAGGGGGGGGAGTTAAAGTAGGGATGAAGAGGGAGGGAAGGCGCGATGGAGGGAGCAACAGGGGTGCTGACTCCCAGCAGATGTCACACTGCCAGTGACACTCTGTTTCCCCCCTCGAACAGGCACTCACCTCCTCTGTCCTGTGTCGCCCTTTCACCTTTCGTCTCCCTCCATCGCTCTCCAGTTACCTCCCCCCCCCCCCCTCGTGCTCCCTCACCTTTTTGTTTGTGCTGCTTTGATTAAACTATTTAGAGGAACAATTAGTTGAGATTCGGTACATACGCTTGTGGCAAAGTTGGCGCTTCTAATTAGAGAGAAGAATGTAGAAAATCATGCCACCTGACTGTAAACTACAAACAGCATATTCTTGTTTACAAATCCAGTTCTGTGTGATGCTCGGTGAGTGTACATATCTTCAGATCCTGCTGCTGGTAAAGGAGCACTCCAACCATTTTACTGTGGAAGTTCTCCTCGCCCTAAACCAAACGTAGTAGTGAGAAAGAAGTGTGTGTGTGAGAGGAAGGGAGCAGTAAGATCATAGATTTATACCAAAGAACTAGATACTAGATGTAAAGCTGGCGCCCATTTAAACTAATTAGAATTACTCGCCTAGCGCAAATAAAGTTTTTCTGGCTTCAGCACGTACTTCCTCATTATGTGGCCCATTGAATATAGAGAATAAAGTTTCCCCCACTCCCGCCCAGAAGTTTGTGCTCGACCCATAGCCTTCACTTTGTGTTGACGTCACAAAATTTGTATTAGAAATGATCATAGTCGACCTTGTTTGCCGTCCTTGGTGTCCTGTCAGCAGTTTTAAAGATTTTCTTTTATAATAGTGATGTATGGGGCTTTTTGCTGCAATACCACGAGTGGCCACCAGGTCAGATTGGAAGCGAGGGTTAGCGGCACCCTCCGCGGCCTGAATAAGACTGACGGACACAAAATTGCATAGCGAGTCTTGTGTATAAAATGTGTGTTTTGCAATATCCCACCTGAAACTAGCTGCAGCATATTGAGTATATTCAATATACAAGCAGGTACCCAAAGTAGCCTTTTAGGTCATAAAGAGTTGGAATAGATTAATAATTGGCCTGGCTGATCATCTTGGCTAATATTTTACATGTTTCCGTTCATCTGTATGTATTTTGTCGACACTGAATAATCCCAACGTGGGCTCGTTTGTTTGATGTTTGTCAACCTGTCGCTGCTTTTCTGATTTTGAACATTCTTCCCGGAGCAGTTTTATATCGGCTTTCATGAAGCCCAGCTACATCACATTGAGTAACACTGAATTGAATCCCTGAATAACACCCTCTCTCTCTCTCCTCTGTATCCAGACTCCATATCATGTGAACCTGTTGCTGGCGGGCTACGATGACACAGACGGCCCGGGTCTCTACTACATGGACTACCTGTCTTCCCTGGCCAAGGCCCCCTTCGCTGCCCACGGCTACGGAGCCTTCCTCACTCTCTCCATCCTCGACCGGCACTACAGACCAGGTCAGCGCAGATAAAATGCCCCACGCATGTTTTTTTTTCCCTCTTTATTGATCCCGAGAGTCTGACTGGAAAGACGAGAGAGAGCAGTAAAGAATACGATATGAGGTTATGGAGTTGGTTCGCACTTTGGTCACGTTGTGCGCTAACTGCCCTTCTGAGGGATGTAGTTAAGTAGTTATTTAACCTAATGGCAAATGATTACAGTAGGAACAAGACACCAATTTGTATGTTAATCTGCCGTGGTTTAATAGTGAAATTATCCCTGATAAATCTGTCAAACTAGATTTTTTGTCTTGTTCCTTTTAGTCTTCACCACATGACATCACCCTTTGCTCCCCAGCTCCACACACTCCACATCCTTCTAATTTCTGCGTCAATAAAAGATGTTTTCTCTTCCCTTTTTTAAATCTTTTCTCCTAGACCTGACCAGAGAAGAGGCAGTGGATCTGCTGAAGAAGTGCATTGAGGAGGTGAGACCAAGATTATTAATTTAAATAATTAGAATCTCGTTTAATTGTTTATTATGATGCTCTGCAGAAGTGGCCTCCAACATTTTTCAGTGAAGAACTCACTCTAATTTGGCTCATGAGTCTTATTACTTTGAATCTACATCAGAAGCGAGACATGAGCAGAACGTTTTCAGTATTTACTGTAAGTGTGTGTTTGGTCCACACTGACTCAGACCTCCGTCCGGCCTCAGGTGCTGAGAGGACAAACTGTCATCCGTCTGACTGACAGCAGAACAAATTCATTTTCATGCCTTTCAACAGAAAGAAATCAGCATTGTTTTATTTATTGATGGGACTTATATCAAATACTGTTAATTATTAGAGCCATGAACAGCAGGATATTAGTGATTATATATTACAGTGTGCATAGAATGAGCGGTCCTCGGGTGTCATGGAGTCCTTGTGGATTGATGGGTTTGATTAAAGGGACGTTTAATGGGAATCAAATCTAAAATATTCCATCGATAAAATCATTATCCCTAACCCTATCTTCTACGTTTTATTCTTATCTATATTTCTATCTTATCTATATTTGTGCCTTTATTTTAACGTTTCCTCCTCTGTCTCGTCTCCTCTCTGTCCTCCAGCTCAACAAGCGCTTCATCCTGAACCTTCCCTCCTTCACCGTGCGTTTGATTGACAAGGAGGGCATCCATGACCTGGAGAAGCTCACCTCTGGCGCCAAGTGACCGCTCACTGCTTAACCACCAACCCTGACGCCCTCGTTTCTCTCCCCCTCTCTCCTTTTTTTTTTTTTTGTACCGTTGACCTCCTTGCTCTTTCTGTTCCAATAAAAAGTGACACACAGTTGAGATACAAGCTCTTTGTCCCTGTGGTGCTTTCTCATTGCTCTCCAGTCGACTCATCTGCACATAGAAAGAGAACAGCCTTCTGGCTGTGTACTTTTGCACTTGTACTCAGTGAGTGTTCGTGTGGGTAATGTACACTTGCTCATGCTTGAACACGTGTAATAAAAACATGCATGCACATATGGTTTTAGTAGTTTTCACATATTTTACCCGGAATGACCCAACTAAATTTGAAATATTCAAAGTTTTTACTCTAAATTTGAAACCATCTTAGTTTAAATGTCGTGTTCCGTTTCAGTGCTTGTTAACCAAAACTGCTCACAAGCTGATTTAATTCAGTGTTCAAGGGAATATGTTTCAGAATAATATAAAAGTTTGCATGTAGTCAATTAAAACTAAAACAAAATATGTCCTGAAAAAAAAAAACTTGGTATGAGTTGTATCAACACCTCTCAGATGGAGTGTCAATAAATGAATAAACATCACCTGCACAAAGTTGGCATCGACTGCCAACTGCTCAGGTTACGTTTTACAGGTGTTCGGGTTGTGATGCAGCTCAGCGGGGTCGTCAGACAAACCCAGCCGTGCTTCAGGGGAATATGGTTTTCGATGATGTACTTTTTTTTACCACCAACCCACACACAACACACAAAACCGCCTGATTTTAATTATATTAGAGCCATAACCCCAACACGAGAACATTTAGATATGTACTAAAGTTCATGCTTGGTATCTGTTCCATCAGCTGGAAGGCCCGAGACAAATAAACACAAGATACTTCTTCTATTCTCGTGTTTAACTGTTGTAATAATCCCGATTCAAGGTCCGCTTACCAGCTTTCTCACAGGATTTCACGCACATCCCGCAGTGTTCATCAGATGAAGGAGGCTCCTCAGTTTTCTCTTTCTGACGAGAATGATATGATTTATAACAGAAGTCGCCTCATGACACTTAGAAGACCAAAACTAGTCAAAATAATATACTGTAAAAATTGTTTTTTCATCAAAGCCACCCAACGTGTTATAAAGCTCGTCCTGCTTTTGTGCCAGTAATCAAGTTATAAAGAAAAATAGTATTTTCAAACATTGTTGGTCACGGCTCAGCATCAGGATGCAAGTGCACCAAAACAAACCAAATGTATAGTTGAATTGTGAAGGATTACTTTCATATGTTTCCAATTACTTAATAAATGATGGATTTATAATTATTTATCTTGAAACCATTTATTAAGCAATTGTTTATCGAACAGTTGCGATTGTTTTTTGAAATAAAAGTAGTTAATAAATCCCAGTATTAACAAAGTAGTTCATTTATAAACATTAAATGGATGGCTGTTATAAAGTTACAACTGATGTTTATAAACCTTTACATATGCTAATTAAACATTTATTGTTTGTTTACAGTGAAATAACTATTTAATTAACTGTATTTGAATGTTATTTATGAATGAATGTGGTTATAAAGTCAAAGCTTTTTGTAATTCAATGGATAATGTTGCTTATTACAAGAATTGTCATGTACATTTTTTGTTTAAACACCTTAACCAGGTATCAAAGTCATAAGCTGCATGCTGCTTGGTGGATGAGCTTGTAATTTCTTTGTATATGTGTGCAGGAATTCAACACTTCACTTGTAACTGAAGTCGGTTTGGGGCCTGTAGGAGGATGATCTTCGTAAAAAAGAAAAAAAAAAAAAAAAAGGAAAAACTTCAACCCACGATGATTCGCTGAAAAGGAGCCGCTGAAATAAAAATGTGTTTTGACTGTGTGGAGGCAGCGTTACAGTAAATGAGCACCACTTATGTGGAGCTGTAAATGGAAAAACCAGGCCAAGTCGGTAACATCACAACCAGATGAGTGTGTGTTTGTGAGCGAGCGAGACAGAGAGAGAAAGTGTGTGTGTGTGTGTGTGTGTGTGTGTGTGTGGCTCTATCATCGTCTCCTCTCTCCACCACAGACAGGTGATTAATAAACATTAAACAATCCCTCCTCTCTCAAACACACCGGAATCTGACGGGAAGAGCAGCATATGTTTGCCTGGAGGCACAGAGAGAGATGGAGAGCGGCCCCGCTGAGTGTCGGATAGAGGGAGAGAATAGGGGGGAGAGAGGGGAGGGGGAGGGGGGGGAGGATGAGGAGGAGGAGGGGAGTTGGGTTACAAGAGAGGGAGATGCAGCGATGAGGGGGGAATTGACACAGGAGGGTAATGAGATGGGAGGAGAGAGAGAGAGAGAGAGAGAGAGAGAGGGACATACGGCAGGTAGAAAACGAGTGATGTTTGAGAGTGTAGGAGCAGGCGACACGTGTCTGCGTTGCCGTCCCTGGAAAGCAGTGATTGTGTTGAGCAGATAAAGTGAAGGACTGTGCAGGCGAGGTGAGGGGTGGTCGGCGGGAGAGAGAGAGGCAGAACAGATGGGCTGGGAAGGGGAGCTGAGGTGTGTGTGTGTGTGTGTGTGTGTGTGTGTGTGTGGGTGGGTGGGTGTCGCAACGCTGCCTCTGTTCTCCTCAGGTACAGTGTTTCAGGGCTGCAGCTGTGACACCGACGACTAACCGGGGCCCCTACATGCACAGAGGGGGCCCTTGAGGTGAACGCAGGAAAATTATTCTAAGCGCGACACATGTGGCCCCAAAGATGCATATTTGTCTCTTACCTTTAGCGTTATTGTTTGTGTGTGAGTCGCAGGGTTTTAGAGATAGCGGATGCCTTCTCTTGAATATAAAGGAACTAGACGGCACCAAAAACATATATATAATCCACAGATACTCCACAGAGCTTGTTGTGTGCGGTCTCATGTGGGAACTACTTTCTTTCGACCATATGCCGCTAAGAAAAGGATGCAGATAGCTACCTATGCTATGTCTACATTTAGTTAAAAGCCTACATTTCACATATCTGCTAGCATGACTGTAGACTATTGTCTTGCAGCTTAATAAATTACTAATGTTGTTGATTAACTTTCTGTGAATCTATTTAATGATAAATTGAATAATTGTTTAAATTGCATGTTTAGCTAGCGCAGGTTTAGCCTAGATCCAGATCATTTTATACCCAGTGAATGTGCTGGATGTCCTCTTCTCAGCTGTAACATTAGCAAGCTTAGTGAGCTTAGCTTGCTAGCCTTTTGTCCATGAGTGGATCCACGCTAAACATCCGCGTAACCTTGTGCTAACTTTCTGTAAAGACACTTAGCTGGTGAGTTATACAATTTTTCGGGAGCTCTAAGCACCTATAAGCCGACAGCCATCTAAACACACAAAACTTTAAGACTAAGAGGAAAAATATGTAGGCTACTATTCTTGATTTTGGGATGAACTGTCCCTTTAAGCCTTTAAGCTCGGGTAAACCTAGACTGTGCTAGACAAGGGCGCAAAACAGTGATTTGATTTATCATTAAATAGACTGACAGAAAATTAATCAATAGTTTTATGAATAGAACAATAGTTTAAGTAATTTAGAACACTGCAAGAGCCAACATGCTGACAATGACGATGCTAACATGCTAATATTCACCACGTTTACCGTCTTGTGCATTAGCATGCTATCGTTTGCTCAATAGCCCACATCTCAGTTTGTATTTAATAAAATTTTTGCACAGACTGCACACAATTCAAAGTAATTGCACCGGAGTTACCCAGCAGCTAATTTGTGTCGGTTGCCATTGCCAGTTGTGATGACGATGTCGCTAGTTTTGCAAGTTTAGGACAAATCAAGAGTTTGACTTGATGTTTGCAAAATTTCAATCAACCTAGACGTTGTTGAGATATTTCAGTTTGGACAAATATGGAGGCGGATCAACATGACCGTCCATAGAGCGCAGCTGAAAATGACAAACATTTACTGTTTTTTAGCCATTTTTTTCTGATTAATATCGGTGTAAATGGAATATCTTTTGGTTTTGGACTGCAGAGGACACTGTGGTCACCCTATGTACACTTTCTCTCTGACATTTTATAGACTTATGAACCAAATAATCACCAAAAAATAAAATAAATCGACAGATCAATCAATGATGACAGTAAATGTGCGTTGCAGCCCTCGCTGTGATCGTCCTGGTGAAGTCACATTAGACCTTTGCCTAAGGGGGCCATTAAAAATTGTCATTATTGAGACAAAGAGAAGGTGGAAGCATTTACAATAAGAGCACAATAAAAGCCCGCTGTCACCTCTGGATTTAAAACTATACGTTAAAGTGGGCTGTTGCATTTAAAAGTACCTGAAGGAACCATTACTTTTTATTGTCCCGATATAAGAGATCAAACATAAAAACACACTTGTGAAACTCGACCAATCAGCTCTTAATTGTTTAATAATATATTACATTTATGCCGTAATACAATAATAATAACAACAGTAATAACATTAATAATAAACATACACAGAAAGTACAAAATGATTTGTGTTATTTTTCTTAAGTTACCAACACGCAGTACTTCAAAATAAAAGAAAACAATTCTCCTTTAGCTGCCTTTGACTCCTTCTCACCCGCCTCACCCAGAGAACTCAATTTCCCATGACCACCAGTTAAGCAGAACTACATATGGAAGCTGGAGCTCGTCCAATCAGAGTGGAGCTTAAAGTCTCCCAGAGGTCCAGAGGAGCAAAAGGGCGCGTTGTTGTCTCGGATATGGCTTTGCAACACTTCCCAGATGAGTTCAGTCCAAAAAAAAAAAGAAACAAAAGGTGTGTGTGTGTGTGTGTGTGTGTGTGTGCTAGGTGAGTGTGAGATGGAAACACGGAGAAAGGCGACATGTTCAATAAACTCAAAGAGTAGGGGGGGAGATAAATTAAAGTGGGAACTCATCCTGAAGAGATGTTTCGTAGACGCCATCATGACACAAACCAGCTACTGAGAAGAGAGGTCCATGCGTCATTTTTGAGTGAGGTGGTTGTGGACACACATTACAGTACAGATATCATCATGAACCCCGCCTCCTCCACGACGGGAGGGGCCGCAGGGGATTCTGGGAGGTAAAAGTCTCAGTTTTGTTATCCTGAGGGCGAAGGTAAAGACACAGAGGGGCAGCTGTCAGTCTTTTTCTCCCCTCTTTCTCTCTTCCTTCCTGCCTCTCATCCATCCACCTTTTTAACACGTCTGTTCCGGTCCTCCCTCTTCATTTGCGGTGCTTCATCTCCTTGTCGTGGTGGCTCTTCCCTCCACCCTCTCCTTTGTCCAGCATTTTGATCGCCTCTATCAGGTAGCTCTGGAAGGCGGAGAGCGCGGCGCAGATGGCGGGAGTGCCGAAGCCGTGGGTGAGCAGGCTGAAGTGGGTGAGGCTGCCCTGGACGCCGGGCTCCAGGCAGGGGGTGGGCCGACTGCCGCCCAGTGGAGAGCGGTCCTGGGACATGAGGTCCATGAACTCCTTACAGACCTCCCTGAGAGGAGAAGAGGCGAGGTGTTAGTTTGTTGTTAAGAAATTCTGAGAGCTATTTCTGCAATGATAAAGTAGTTGTCAAAAAGTTATGCTTGTTGTTGTTTGAATACATAAGGAAAATGTGTTAAATAAGGAGGAAAAATATTAAAAGCCTTTATCATAGTGGCTCAAATCATTTTTTTAAAAGCTCCGTCAATGCTTTAAACAACAATCAACACAACATAGTAGCAGCAGCCAATCAGAGACCTCCTTCCTCGTTTGACTTGCTAAGTTCTAAACACTCTTTTTCCCAATTTCCAAGAGGATCCGCCACCATTTTTTAATCAACACTGTTTTAGGTAGGCGAACCAGTCGTCACGTTTCCTAAAATTGTCTGATTTTATCAACCAAAACAAAGTTTCATTGGAATATGAGGGGATCACAGAGGGCCCACAGTTTAATTTAATTTGAATTCAATTTACCATTTAACAGTTAAGAATTATAGGAGACCTTGTTCGCTTTTTTGCCTATTTCCTTTCCCTCAGTTCTTATGCGTGTAAAAGATCTTGAAAATTAAGAAGCCTCAACTGCCCACCAACAGAAGCTCCTCTCTCCCACAGAAAACACTGCTCCTCAAACGCCTCGTCAGTAGCCCCGCCTTTTAATTCTATGAATTTGTGACATCACACTACGTCACTATGTCACGCATTTGCATCATTTATGCCCAATGGCTAATTTGGCATGTCAGAATTTGTTTAGCTTAGCTGCTCTGTTGTTATTGATGTAAGCGATTCTGGCTCAGGCGTGTGTGAGCTGACCAATCAGAGCAGACGGGGTAGTCAGGAGGCGGGGCCTTAAAGAGACAGGAGCGTTTCAGACAGAAGGGGATTATAAAGTGTTGTAACACTGGACAGAATGAGACTGATGTGTTTTTTGAGCATTAAAGCATGTAAACCTATTTGAGTAGTAACCTTAGATAAATGTGTGAACCTGAAAATGAGCATAAAACGTTTAGAAATCTAACAGTTCGTATTGAAAGTGTTTGAAAGCGCCTATGAAATCTACAACATCTTCAACTTTTAAGACTTCAAAACTGCTGTGTTGTTGGCCATAATGCAGGGTTTTTTGCACATCTATCACTTGCTGGTAAACTAAAAAGAATAATAACACGTAATGTATATTCAGTTATTTGTTTATGTAAAGCTTTATCCGATTCTTATGAAGCAGATTTAATCAGCTGGTTTCTTTGTCTCGTCCCTTGTAACTCGGAAATCACCTAATCTTGGCGCTCGCTCGCAGAATAATGTAGGTTGTTGCTCCACATTCTATTAATCAGAACTGAATAAGGTCAAATGTTTTTTTCTTGCAGTGCACTTTATTCATGTAATAAAATGATAATCTGCAAAAGGCACCTTAAACTTGGACTCTTTGCCACCAAATAAAGAAATAAATGGCATGAAAAGACTTGTTAATTAAGCTAACAGTCTAGTTTTATCATTCTTTTGAGTTCTGACACACACAACAGAAAGTCTAAAAACTGGATGATCAAATTGAAGCAGTAGAAGCTGAAATAAACTGTCACTCCATCATCTCCCCCAAACACTGAATCCTACATTTCCCATAATGCTGCTTAATATCATCTCTTGTTAGCCTCTATCCGTCTTTCGAGCTCCCCGTTACTTTCTTTCTTTATGTCAGTTGAATTTTCACAGATTTAACAAAACTCCTCAGAGCCTCCCAACACATTTTGAAATAGATTTTTGACATGTGAAATCAGCGGACTGCTCCTTTAGCTGTGCGGCGGCAGGGATGAAACACTCACTTGGTGGCGAGCAGCATGCTGCGCCGTGTCGGCAGCTGGTCCGGCTCGCTCTGCCTGCACAGATACTCGGCTGTGGCTCTGGCTGGAAACTCTGTCTCGCACACGTAACCAAAGTCTCGCGCCAGATGGACGGCCTCACCTGGAGGAAGAGGAGGAGGAGGAAGAGGAAGAGTGAAAAAAACTGAGATTCCAACTAGCACAGCTTTAAAGGGATAGTCCACGAAAAAAAGCAGCTGCTTGTTTTTAGAGCCAAAGGTCGTCAGCTCGAACTTTTCACATCAAATAATTATCCATACAACCGCGTTTAAGCAATTCACAATCCATTGTGGGTCGGGTCAGGTCACGCAGTCGTTTTTCTCACTTTCACTGCTCAAACAGTTCACCCCCTTTTTCTTGGCTTTTCTTCCAGCCTTTCAAACGACACCCTGCAACGTGTGTGTGTGTGTGGACGCGCACGCATGCAGCCACCCATGTTATGACTGTTTATTCATGCCTGCTCATGCGAGAATATTTCTATGTGAATATGTGTCTCTTTCTGTCAGCGTGTATGCAGGTCACTGTATGTATGTGTGTGTGTGTGTGTGTGTGTGTGTGTGTGTGTGTTTTCCCTACCCTCCACTAGAGATGTTAGCAGAGTGACGTTGGCTGCCTTGCGTCGCCCGGCGGGCAGGTTGAGGCCAATCTTCTCCAGACGCTCTCTCAGACAGCGGCCACCATTCTTTGACTTCGCCCTGAGGGGGGACAGAGAGAGAGAGCAGTTTTTTAGGAGGGGGTCCTTGTGTGTGTGTGTGTGTGTTTGTCTTTATGAGTTTTATTGTGGTGTGCCTGTGAGTACAGTCTGTTCCCTGTCAACACTGCTAGTGTCTTGTATTTTCAGTGGGGTTTTTTTTGCTTTCCATACTTAAGTTTTTGCTTTACTTTCCTTCTGCCTGTTCTTTTATCTTTCTTTACTTACATTTTAAAATTTAAGAAAGTTTCGACGACTATTTGTGTGTTGATATTTCACAGTATTTACATGACAGGCAGCAGTGGCAGAAAAAGTAGTCACACCATTTACTCTGAGGAAAAGTTCACCCAAAAAAAGGACATTGAGTCATTTTCTACACACTAAAGTCAGGCAAATTTCTGTGGTCCACAACATATTGCTGGAGCTTTGCAAACAAAATGGCGATGAGGTGCTCTCTTAAACAACTAACGTAGATGGGAACTTGTTTTAAAACGCAAAAAAACAAGAAAGGAAAGAAAATCTAACTTTCTGAATCCCAGGGATCCCAAATTTATCTGAAAAAAAGTTATGCACTCACTTACGACAGAGTGCAGTAATGCTTTTAGCTGTAAAAAAAAAAAAAAAAAAAGAAAAAAAGAAGGGCGTAAATAACTTATTTTTTAATCAATTTGGGATCTAAGGGCTTCCAGAGACTTGGACTACACCGGACAAGCTGTGTGGAGCCATTTTATATTTTTTTCCAGTGCTGCAAAGTTACTGTGAAGCTCCAGAAATGTTTCGATGGACTACAAAACTCACCCAACTTTGCGTCGGTATGGGGGTGAACTCCATGCTCAAAAAAAGAAAATCTGATTTAAAGAGGCGGAGCTACGAGCAGGATTTGTGACATCACAAACAGTTTAGAAGCCAATCCTGGTACTTTTAATGAGGGAGAAGGAGCAGGTGCCATTTTAATGACTTTGATTTGGTTATTTTACCTTTTTTTCTTTTTGTTACCCATCAGACACATTATAGAGATGTTTTACAATGAAAGCAGCATTTAACAGATAATTGTATCTACATTTGGATGGTTTATTTTCTGTAAACATGCCATTTATTTCATTATAAAATCTTCATTTCCAAAGTAACCAGTGCGTCTAGCTGTTAATTACATGTATTGGAGTAAAAAGGGGATATTTTCCCATTAAAAAGTTGCATAAAGTATAAAGTTAAATAGAAATACTCAAGTTAAATGCGCGTATTGTTATGAGTGTGGTCGCTGTGTCTCTCTGGTGGATATTAATGACTCCTCAGATCTTTTAATGATGCCCTTTTTAAGTATTTCAGCCTGAGACCCGAATCATAAAGTTGCTTTCTTGCCCCGAGGCCGTGGTTCATTAAACCACATCGCTCCTCTTGTGATTTAGTCCCATGACCCATTTTGGGTCATCAGCTGTGTAGTTAAAGTTAAGAGTGGTCAAGATTCAGGAAAAAAGATAGAGGTCATCGTTTGTCAGAGCTCCTGTCATGTGTTTAAAGCGTTTTGTATGGACCCATTTTCACTGGAAGAACAGCACAGCTCTCCTGTTTTGTACCATGACGAAGTTATGACACGATCGCTCGAGGTCAGTCTGTCTTTGGATCTGCATCACATCAGCCGCTTGAATTCCAGCAATTGCTTTCATTGCAGATGATGTTGAGTCTCATGAAACTCGTCAAAATTCTGATGCTTTGGGTCGGTGTCCCGCCCGCCCGACCGACCGACCGACCCATAGTGTCAGTAATTTGACGAGTTGGGAATTAGAGTCAACTATCTTAGAAACTGGGCTTTTTAATCAACATGTTGACTGTTAACAAACTGATTTTGTTCCAGACTCCATAAAACCACAATAAATGTTGTTTTATCAGACTTGTTACTGCTAATAAATAACTTTTTGTTTAACTCATGTAGTTCACTCTACAAGGAACACAACTTGTGGTGACAACTTAACACCATATTACAAATTAAATGTTAGCGAAATATTGATGTGAAAAACTAGAAAAGAAAGTTAGTGATCTATTTTGAAAATCGATTCAAGTTCATGTCTTTCAAGCACAAATTTTAACCATTTGCTGTTAGCAGTTTCCTAAATGTGAGGATTTGCTGCTTTCCTTTCCATTCATGACAGTTAATAAAGAGTCTACTTCTCATCCTTTTATATTTAAAATTTCTATAACATAATGAGATAAAACTCTTTCAAAATAAACCCTGTACATGATTGATTTAAAGTGTTTTTTTGTCTTTTAGTCTAGACTTCTTATTCTCCATCCTCCTCTCACCTGCGGAGGACTCCACCCAGCAGAGAGGCGTTGAGGCACTCGGGCGGGGAGAGGCGTCGCTGCACCTCCCCGACCGTCACCTTGTACTTGGAGGTGGAGCTGAGCAGCGAGAGGCGACCCGGGACCGAACAGAAGACCTCGGCCGGGTTGGACACGGCTCCCATGCCGAGACCCTCCTTGCAGATGGACAAGGCGGAGAGGGACGAGCCGTTCAGCTTGGACGGAATAGGAACTGCGGGAGAAATCACGTAAAAATTACATACTTTACATAATTTGTTTCCCGGACGATTGGGCAAATATGTGAAGAGGAACATTAAACTTGATGCAAAGACAAAAACCATATGAAGGATGAGTAAACACACGGATCCGAACATGCCTTGTGAAGCGACAGTAGTGTTGTGAGAACGACTGATTAATCTATTCAGCGTAATGTTCTCCCCTGCGTCGACAGCTCTAATTCTGGTGAGCAGCTTGTTGATTCGGCTGTTTAAACTGCAGGTGGTTACATTTCATCTGCGCATTCTCAAATAGCTTCACTTCGCACCTCGAGAAGCTCAATTCACACTCACTTTTCTGCACTGCAGTAAACTTTCGTAGACTTTTCTGTCAATCATCTGAAGTCCTTTTTTTTTCCAAAGTCAAAATTTGGGAGCCTGTTGCGGCGCTGACTAATGATTCATGTTGGCATTGAGACCAACGTCTGTTTGGCTTTTCTTCTCAGTCTTTACGCCGTCCTTTGAGGTGTTAACTGTTGTCGATTCAATTAGCTTTGGAGTCTTAAATCCTAAATCCACTAAATCTGCCGTTGTGTGGGCAGAAATCCTCTGAATACAGAAGAAAGAAAAAGAACCAACCCGACCTGCTACTCTCCTTACGGGGACCGAATTTACTTAAGGGGACACAAAGATTAATTTGTGCTTTATTGATTTAAAGGAACTTTTTTTTTTACTTTTAAGGCACCAAAATAATTTGTCATCTATATTTAATGATAGGCGGCCATGCAGATACATTTGGTGGCCATGTTTTTTAGATACACATGTCGGCCTCCATGTCAGTACAAAGGAGGTGACTGGTATTTTTGTTTAAATGGACAATTTTTCTTTTTTCGGATTGAAGATTTCGGCTCGACTGTTTACATGGAATGTGATTAAGTGGGTCAATGGATTTAATCTGAACTGCTGTGTGAGATGCGCAAAAGTGGTGTTAGTTCACGCGTTCCTCTTCCTCGTCAGATATTTTATCTAATCTTGGTTAGATAAGTTCACCATCTTTTATTTCGATATTAGCAATTATAAGAGATAAAGGAGACTAAAAAACGATGTTTGGGGCCGATATTTGCAGAAAAAATCGAACAACCTGTGATGAAATAAAGCACAATTTACTCGAGAACTGTTCTCTGGTACAATTGCGAGGTACTTTACTTGAATATTTCCATTTTCTGCTACTTTGTACTTCCTCTCCACTGCATCTATTTTAGTGTTTTTTTTTTTATTAGCAATCTGAGGCCAATCGTCGGCCTATCCCTCGTTTATATGAGTCATTTTTATTCTGTTTGGGCTTTTAAATCAATTATAATCTGATTATCAGGCTCCATGTAAATGCTGCTATTGACAAATCACATTTAAACTATCCACAAACCTCTATGAACAGTTTTCACTATTAGAAATAGTGTAGTTGGTGGACTTGTAGTTGGAAAAATGTATTGCCATAGCATAATTTGAACATGATTGGATTGTCATGACATGATTATCGGCAGAGTGGTTCTTCAGTTGAATGACACAGTGATCAATTATCTGACCGAGGTTTGTGCAAGTTAGTGTCTATAGTCGCGACCATGGCTCAAAGAAATATCAAGAGGCAGTTCGATAGCTGAGGGAGATTTAAACAACCAGGATCCACCTCCCCCCCCCCCCCCTTTTTTTAGAAATCAACAAATTTCTTATAGGCATTTTTTTTAACGCTATCATTCAAATGTGTTCTTGGGGGGATTTTATGCCTTTATTCGTAAATCCTCCTGAAAACACGAACCAGCCCTTTAACTTTAACAATCGACCCAATAAAGGTGATTGCATTTACAGTAAAGAAAAGGAATGCACCGATATATGAGCTTATTCATTAAAAAATACAGCTAAAATAGTCATCATTTAGACTGTTTTAAATAACTAAGGAGCAGATGATTTATCATTCTGTTTTTGAGAAGAAACCAAATATGTGAGATTTAAAGAAATGTTGATATTTCTTTCACTATCGGCGTATATGTGAAAAGTGATGCACCAATATATCAGCTGAATGTCATTAGTGGCCAATATTTGCCGTGTTGACTGCTATCGGTCCATCTGCAAATAAGCGAACATTCAATTACAGCAGTGGATGATGTTTTTTTGTATCTCGCATCATTTTAACACAGGTGCGTTCAGGAGATACTGGCTCGTGCTGTCAGTTTGTGAGGCTTTTCTTTTTCTTTTTCATATGAGAGAAGGTTACATAAAAGGGTTGTTTCATAGAACAAATCAAATCAACACACACACAGACATCTGCATCAGCCAAATTATTATTTCAAACATCAGTAATTCACGATCGCTACGTCAAATATTAGCACCATGTTTAGAAGAAAATGCAACATGCGCCCCACATACACGAACATGTTCTGCATTCCTGACGGCGCTGCAATCTTTCTCTCTCTCCCTCTTTTTAAATGAAATATTATCTGTACGACTGTCCACTCTTTCACACACTGTGGGAGCTGGGTGGCCTCCCTGCGATGCCCTGCTGAGCTGAGCAGCACAGATTCCCCCGGACTGAAGAAATCTCTTAAAATCCTCTCATTCACAAGCAGCCCGATCATCCAGCCGGCGAGGCCACAGAGCATCTCTCTCTCTCTCTCTCTCTTTCTCTTCCTCCTTTGTCATCCGCCTGCCCCTCCCTCTCTCTCTCTCTCTTTCTCTTATCATCTTTCTCGACTCTTTCTTGTGCCTCCCACTCTTTATCTTCCCCCCTTTCCCTTGTCTTTTTCTTCTTCCACACCCTGTCTCGCTCTCTTCTCCCTATTGGATTTTCGTATTCATGAGGGCTTTAGGTTTGCTCCGCTATCGGCTCTAAGTGCCGTCTCTCTGCAGTAATTGATCGATTCTTAGCGTTTGGCAAACAAGTGGAATCACTGTCACTTCATCAAATGACTGCTAGTTCACAGCAGCAACACGGCAGCAGTTTGGGATCGCGCTACACATTTTACAGTGTGAGTCTCCTGTTTCTCTTCAGGGACCTGATTTGGAGAATTACATCCTTGTTTTTGTGAAAACTTTGCAGCAGGGAAAAGGTTCATGCCGGTGAGGGGGTTGGCTGACTGAAATATTTAAAATCAGGAGGCCAAAATATATTCAGGATGTGAGCAGCTGCTGTTAATGTTTAAAATTAAGCATTTAATCGCCAAGAAAAGGAAAAAAGCATTAAGACTTTGACACTTTTTTGGTGTGTAGTGCTCTGAAACAAGCTGAAGATGACACCTACTGTGTTGTTAAAATGACTGAAAAGTGAATGGGGTTTGGCTGAAAGAACCACACCTAGAAGATGATTTATATTTTAAGGATTTAAGGATTAAATGTACGTTTCTATGGTAACCATCATTAATACATAACACATTTACAGTTATTGGGCAAATCTTTACTGTCAAGTTGGTATTCATGTTTAAAATACTTTGTAAATGGTTTTAAAATACGGTGTAGTTAATCTACAAACATCTGGATGGCCTTTATAAAGATGAAGCTGATGTTTGTAAGCCTTTACAGTTGCTTGATAAACAGTTTGTAAAGCATTTCATTGTTTGTTAACAGTGAAATAACATTAATGAAAGTCTAATTACGAAAAATGTACTATTATTGTCTTTATATAAAAGGAATTAGCTCAAAATACGACTTATCCATCCAAGTGTGATTCTGTCAACCAAACCCCATTTAATTTTCAGCCATTTTTCAACACAGTAGCTGTGTTTTTAGCTTGTTTCGGGGCAAACCTTGACTTATTTATCGCAGCACTACACACCCAAACAAGTTCAATTAACTATTGATGCACTATGCATTAATGAAGGTTGTTATGGAGTGTCATTGTCGTTATATAAAAAGAAATTCCTTCAAATACAAATCATATTCTGAGTGTGGCTCTGTCAACCAAACCCCATTTAATTTTCAGTCATTTTTACGACACGTTAGTTGCCGTCCTGAGCTTGTTCCGGAGCACGACACACCCAGACATGTTGAATTAACTATAAATGCACTATTTATTAATTATGACTGTTGCAAAGTGTTATTGTCTTTATATAAAAGGAAGTGTGATTCTGTCAACCAAACCCCACTTATTTTTCAGCCATTTTTACAACACAGTGTGGTGTCATCTTTCGCTTGTTTCTGAGCAAACCTTCATTTCTGTTTTTCTTTTATCGCAGCACTACACACCCAAACAAGCCGCATCTATCTAGTTTTTTTATTTTATTATTTTTTTTACCCCTTTTGGCTGAGCGAGGTTTTCACAGTATCGCACTCCACCAGCAGCAAATCCAACTTGAATTTTCTAATCGTGCCCCTGTGTCTCCTGTTCTCCGAGTCGGTAATATTAGAGTGATCATACTCTGCAAATTTCCCCACAACTCCTCTTTTATCACGTTCCCCTCCTTTTTTTTTCCTTCTTTGCCCCACTTCTCTTTCCTCTTCCCTCTAATCCCTCACTCTCCCTCTCTCTCTCTCTCTCTCTCTCTCACACACACACACACACACACACACACACACACACACACTCTCTCATATGACCATGAACAGTTCATTAAGAATGTGTGCCTTTGGGGTGAAGTCTGCAGCTGAGTATTAGAGGACTTCTTGACTTCAAATGAAATAGCAAAACAGAATTATTTATAGTGTGTGTGTGTGTGTGTGTGTGTGTGTGTGTGTGTGTGAGACAGCGAGCGAGAGAGAGAGAGTAAGAGAGAGAGAGAGAGAGAGAGAGACTGGTGTTGGAGTGCCCCTAAACACAAAACCGCCTTCAGCACGTATAGCACAATTATATAGGTGCACACTTAGACACACAAATGCACACACACACTCAATCTCTCTCTCACTCTCTCTCTCTGTCACACACACACACACACACACACACATGGAGCTCTCCCACCTCTTACCTTTTTTAATGACAGAGTGGTCTAGGATGCCCAAGGCTGATCCTTCCTCCATTCCCTGTGTCAGACAGACAGACAGTCACTATCATTTATCCACCGGCCTCACAGCCAACACACACTTTAAGAAACACACACATTTATAGACACACACACATTTATAGACATGCACACACACACACACACACAGCTTGTGTCTCTCAGGCCAAAGCACGACGGACCTTCCATCTTGCTTTGGCCCCTCACAGCACACATGAACACGATCCATATCAGAGTGAATGAAACAGTCTGCTACTCTCCTTCGATTTAGTGTCGAGCTTCTTTGTGCAAAATGGAGAGCAGGTGAAACATTTCTGACATTTTCAACAGATTATTCACATGTATGCACAGCTCGGATGAATGATTTCTGGCCACTTTGGTGTTTTGGATTTGAAGAAATCAAGTAAATATAGATTTTCATGTCATTTATAAGCTTCATGTTTGGTCCTGAAAAAAAGAAAAGTTGCCTACTTGAATTTTTTCAGTGCAACAAATCTGCTTATTTACTAAAAATACAGTAAAATTAAACAATTTATGTCATATTTGACACTTTTCTAATAACTTCAGAGCAGGTTATTTATATATATTATTTTTGAATAGAAATTTTTAAAAAATTCCATCATTTGAGCGTCAAAAAAATGTGGATGTTTCTTTTTATTCTTCTTTCAAATGTGCGTAAAAACGAAATAAATGATTCACCAAAATGGTCAGAAGCAGCCACCGTAGCTCGCCAATCCACAGAGTAATTGAAAGCCTCTGCAGCTCATTTGATCTTTTCACTCACTGAGGATAAAAAAAAAAATGTCTTGCAGGGCGATTCTCGGATGTCTCCTTTGTGCTGAATTTATAAGAGGATTCAAACGCGGAGGATATAATCCATTAATCAAATAAAAGGTCCTTGTCGAGTGGGGAGCGTTTAAACAGCAACACGCCCGGGTTTGACTCCTTCGCCTTGGCGCTCCTCTCAAACGTTTCTTTTCTATTAATGACCGTGCAGATCAATTGGTCTCGGTGTGTTTTCTTTTCTGCGAGGAGGCAACAAACAGCGTCTGCAGCTGCACCTGCTGCAGGGAAGCTGACTGCTCAATAAACCATAGAAACTATTCTTCTCCCGGAAAAAAAAAAAACCTGCACAGGACAAAAAGGGTCCGCAGAAAGACTTTGTCTCTGTGACAGACAGCGGATAATATAATGCTGCGTGCATGTGGCGAGTGTCAACCCTGAGAACAAAAATCTAAAAAAAAAGAAATGCAGAGGTAGGCTATAGAATATTTTTTTATATATCGTCTATAACACTTCCGCAGAGACTTCTTGTCCATCCAGAATATAAATTCCAGTCATTAATCTCAATTTAAGCATGAAATTCTAGATGGATTCGAGAGAAGTCTGGATCAGAAACTCTTAAAAACGAAATCTAGTGTGAGAAACAAACGTATTCAAAAATCCACACTTGAGAAAATTGAGCATATTTGTCCAAAAATATTATAATCTATAAAATTCTTAACGAAATTTAAGAGAATATAAAAATAATCCTCTAATATTCTTGCAGAAATGAATATTTAAATCCTGGCATTACTCTCCAACAGTTCACAAGATTGTTTCACTTTTTTTTTTGTCTTTGCTCTGGAGGAAGAGACGCATCACTGTTTTCCTTTTTTGGTTTTTATATCAGACACCAAAATATCTCTTAAGACTTTTTTGGGGAGAAAGTCAAATCAAATACGCATCAGGTCTGCAGGAGGTTTTTCAAAACATCATAAATAAAATCAAATATCAGGCGAAAAATACAAAATATCATGAAATAAAATGAGGAGTGGATAATTAAAGTGTTTATTAAAAAAAGATTTATTATAAATTGCGTCGTTTGAAGGAGAAATAAGAAATGGAAGATAAATTGCCTGAAGGCCTTCCTGCCGCCAACATCCACCTATTTTTTAAAAAGGCCTTTACAAGATTACAAGATAAGGTTGCACTTGATCTATCTTTTGAAAATTATATTTATGTTGTTTGGAAAAATAAAAAAAATCAAAGAGGCTCAGAAGAGATTTCGTTCATGTCTGTGCGCACTGATCCTGACTTTTACGCACGGGCTTCCCAGTGCGCAGCGCCATCGCAAAGGCTGGAAAACCCCAAAATAAACAAACAAACAAAGTCACCTGAAGATCCTCCAGGCCGTGATGTCCCAGATGCATCCCGAGAGGACCGTCCCCGAGAGCGGCGGCGCCTTCCCCGAGCCCGTGCAGCAGCCGAGGGACAGCTGGGTACTCCCGCCGGGGGTCGAGGCTCAGAGCCCGGTGCGACTGTGACAGCAGTCCCCCCTCTTCGGAGCGCGACCTCTGCGAGTGCCATGCCGCTTGCTGATGCTGATGGATGGAGTTGATGGAGGGGTAGGGGTCTGACAGGTGGGAATACGCTGAGTCCTGGCTCTGGGAGTATGGCAGGGAGGACTGGGGGTAAGGAGGGGGGAAGTACGGAGGCTGGAAGTCAGAGGCCGGAGTGTGGCAGAGCGGGGGAGCCGAGGAGTAGGCGGCCTGGTTCAGGGAGGACAGCTGGGAGAGGCGCCCACTCGGCGAAGAGCCGCTTAGTCCGTCTGCGCGGTCCTGCAGAGAATTAAACAAGTTTGCTCAAAACACTTTTCATCAAAAAAGTCAAGACAGATTCAGTTCTGAGCTCCGGGAGGCGCGTTATTCCTAAACCTGACGCTTGAATCCAACGGCTGAATGTGCACAGCTAGAGAGAAAAAAAAAATACAAAAACGACTGTGAAAACTGCAAAAAAACTGCAAAAAACAAAAACACGTATTAGTGTATTTCCATTTTTATCATATGGTTAGAAATAGCATCAGCAGCCGCGCTTGAAGTGATGCGCACTGGCAGCAGGCGCCCTTGGCATCGCTGCTGAACAGTGTCAGAAAGGTCACGGCCACCAAGAAGGCGCACAAAGGACAGGTAACACACAACAACACACAACAACTGCACGCTGCTCCGGGATGGGGGGGGGGGGGGGGCAAATAATCTGCCACCGTGTCAACAAAAGCACAACTGACCCCGGGACTGGAAACTGGAGAGCAAAACAACTTCATCCAGCGCAGGGAAAATGATTTTTATTTTCACTTCACAAGTTCAGCTCCTGCATGCAACAGTATGAATAACATGTAGTCCACTAGCCTACATTTGTGCTCACACACTTCCTGGGAAAATTGGATTTTTTTTTTTTTTTTTTTTTTTTTTTGTTGTTGTTGTTGGTCGAAGCTGGGTCACCCGGATCGATGCTGCTCTTGTGATGGAACAATGTCCATTAATCTGTCAGGCAGGGGCCAAGTTAAAAGCACAGTTAAAAGTCACTGCTGCGCGCTCAGCTCAGCGTTTCAGTCCGACAAAAGTTTATACTCGAAGCCGTAAAAAAAGAAAAAAAGGAAAGAAAAAAGCGCAGAGAGACGCGCCGTTCCTCTGTCGGTTTCTGCGGCGGGTTGACGCTTTCACTGTCAGCCGGTCTCACTCGCTGTGACACCGCGCAGACAAAGAGCATCTCCGCGGACAGATGCGCCGCGCCGCACCACTCGGAGCGTGTGTCAGGACGCGCTCAGCGGAGAGGATGGAGACCTGAGAGCGAAGGACGAGCCACATTCGCCAAACGTGCTTTTATTTCTCGTCCCAAAAAGAAAGATCCCTCTTCTCTGAAAGCCGTCAGCTGATACCACACGTATAAAAATGTCAAATCATAAATCTTTTTTCTTTTTTTTTTCTTTTCTTCTTAATTTAATCACAATTTGCTGTTTTTTTGCGCACTGCTCGCGTCTGCTTTCGCGTTTCCTCGGTGCAGAAAATAAACTTCTCCTTAAAATCGAGTTCACTTTATCAATTATAAACAAACATCAGCATCCCCAAAAAATAAAACCAAATAAATCTCAAAACAAGACTCTGATTCAAACTCACCATAGCCGAATAGGTGTGGATTAACATCTGGACCGCTCGTGAATGTCCCCCTTTAATGTAGAACTCAACAGGACGCGCGTGCGGGCTTCCAACGACTCGAAAGATGTCACCAAAATTCTCCGGAGATGTAATCCAGGCTTGTTTAACGCTCCATTAATTTCAAAGGGGTGTTATTTACTCTTCCTTTATCTCTCTGTCTGACGGAGCTCTTTACGCGCAGATGAAAAGCTGCTGTTGCTGCTGCTGCTGCTGCTGCTGCCGGTACACACACACTCACACACACAAGCGCGCACAGCACACGTACAGAGTCCTCCAGTCTCTCCATGAGCGCACTACTTATAGGTTTTGCGCGCACCCGGCAGAATGAGGGGAGGGGTCGACAGGGTCCACTTCTCTTAAAGAGATATTTTCATTCAATTACCGGCTGTTAACTCACACAGGCTGCCGCACTTTCACATTTATTGTTTGATTCGTTGAAAATAATTGCCACTTTTTTAGGATTTTTTGCAGATGGAGACTATAAAACGTCAGCGATTTAATATGTTTACCTGACACGAATCACAAATAAACAAAGGCAATCATTGTTCCCTGATTTTGGTGTCCAAGTTCAGTCACTTTTACGCACGGATCTCCAGTTTCCTCTCGTGACAGAATCGTGTGTTTTTATCCAGTAATTTAATTTCCCTCCAAACATTTTACGCACGCCGAGTCCCTCCACGCGTTTAACAACCGACAAGAGAATTTTCTGAGGCAACAGGCCCTCCATGTGCGGCATTTTACGCACAGAATTGCCTTCTATGTTGCTGTAGGAGACAAAAAAAAAAAAATACAAAAATGTGGACAGAAAACTCTGTGGTGTTCCTTTTTTTTTTTTCTTTTTTTTTTTTTACCTGCAAGCCGTCGGTCTTGGATCGAGATTTCCAGAGCATGATGGAGAAGGTGGAGGTGGAGGTGTCGGTCCCGGGTGTCAAGCTGCAGCTGAGGGGTTAATGTGACGCGCTGGATGGAGAGGAGACGGGGCTGAAGGTACAGAGAGGAGTGAGTTAGTTTGAGAGACGATGCAGGAGTTTGTATGGATGGGTGTCTGGGAGGGGGTAGAGGGGTAGAGAGAGAAAAAAAAAAAAACCAGGAGGGCGGGAGGTGACAGGGTGACAGGAGTCTCGGATGGGGTGGCTGAAACTTTTTCACGCTTTGTGTTTGGACGAGAGGAGCAGAGACGAGGAGACAATGGCTGCTCGGTGATCATAAAGGAGATTTTCACTGTGATTTATTTGTATTATTTTGTACAATTATTTCACCATAAAACAGTTCAACAGGGAGAAAACAACACAGTCACCCAAACAGACGCAGGAAAATGAATAAGAACATACATTTAACATTTAATTGAGATGACTCACTTCTTGTTACTCTTTCACGACAGCACTGAAGAAAAAAAAGTGAATTGTTCCTTTATCGTTTCTCCAACATTTAATTGATGATAATAAATGTCCGCCTTTGTTATTTTTTTTCCTAAACGAGATCCAGGAAGGAGAATCAAAAAGAGTTTTACATTCAGATCTCCCTCTGCAAATGTACAGATTTAAGGATGGAGACGTGAGTGTCAGTCAGCAGGAACTCCAAAGTCTCAGTGCGCCATCTTGTGGTGGATCATAGAAGAGAGGCCACTTGGATAAACTACAGGAGGATGAGGAACACTTTGATATATTTGAACACATGTATTTTATTTGTTTAATCAGAATAAATCTGGATAATTAACACAGTTGTCCTCAGGGCGGGGTAGTAAACTTGTTCCTTGAGACTTGGACTCGAATTAAATATGTGGGAAAGAAACAAAAACATTCACATCTCAGGTTTTGACATAATAAAATCCCCCAAAAGGATCCAGAATGATGAAATCCTGAAGAGCCAACCAGCAGCTAATCCTCCTCTAGGCAGTTTTAAGCCAACAAACAACCAACCTCAAGTCTTTTAACAACCCAGTCAGTAGAAATGGCATTAAAATTAAGTGCTTCATTACCTCTGAAACAAAAAAATGTCTATGAAAGTGTCAATGTGATAAAATAGATAAAGATGTACAGATTGTAAAACCAACTGAGTCGACGTGATTGTGATTTTGGGCTGTGTAAATATCATTTATTTGATTTTCTATTTAAAAAGTGTTTTTTTTCCCAGAGGAGGGCATGAATGGGGACTTTTCATTTAATGACTTTAAAAAATTGCGTCTTCTGTGGTTTTGTAATCATGTTTTAATGATATTTCTTCTTCCTCTTCCTATTTATAGCACTTTATAAAAAGTTGTTTACTACAAACTTCGGTAAACCAAACTGACTCACCCAAATCCTTAAACCCAGTCTGCGTGACAGATTGTCCTGAAGAAACGTGAGCACATAACAAACCCACGTCTGTAGGCTCTCCACTGGTTGATACGTGTGTGATGTATACGTTTGGTTGTCTTTTACACACTTCATCTTCATACCTACCCAATTTAAAATCTTGTTGTGATTCATGACGGCCACAGAAACAATGTAAATGTCCAGATCTGAAAGACCATGACGGCTCCCATCTTCACTTAAAAGCTGCTTATAAAGACTTTTAACTCAAAAAGGACGAGGAAGTATTTTTAGTTGCTCCCCAGAAATTCCACTGAAAAAGAAAACAACACGTGTTATCTGTCTCTTGATACCTCCTGACTTTCCCCCCCAGTATGTGGCTCTCAGCCTCTGGGACTTAAAACTTAAATCTTGAAACAGTGACAAATTCAACCTGAGACTTGCTCTGACAGAATTAACTTGGACTCGTTAAGACATAAACTGGCTCTCGGTTCAATTTCGTGTGATGTTTAACTTTCTCCTTCTCGTCTACAGTTTGGGACCTTCCTACCTGTCCAGTTTCTTACATTCATATTTCCCCAACTCGCTCACTTTGCTCTGATCTTCTTTCAGTTCCTCCCTCCACACTTTGCACCACGGGTCACAGAGGCTTCAGTGTGGACGGCCCCGCTCTCTGGAGTGCCGTCCCCCAGGGACTGCACCGGCGCACATCTGCTGCTTCCTTTAAGGCGCGATTGAAAACGCACCTGTTCAAACCAGCCTTCTCTGACGCTCCTTAATGTGTACACTATGATTTTGTTTGACTGTTTTTGATGTGGTTTGCTGTTCTTCTATTATTATTATTATTATTGTTATTCTCTTCTTTATGTATCGACTGTTTTTATTTGCTTCCGGCTGAAGGGTTCATCAAATACATTTGTCAGAAAGAGACTGCTTGGCTTTCTAACAAAATAGCTCTTTATTTAAAGGCATTAACATTCATAATTCACATGTAGGAGGCTGTCATTTCAGAGCACAGCCTTCTAAACATTTACATCGTTTTACACAGAAAAATATGTTTGTGCATCATCATTTTCAGGACTATCTGGGACTTAATTTCCTTACAACAAAGTCTGAGACAACAGACACATTATTCATGTCAAGTAACAAACACAAGTTTGGCTTCAGTCGCGGCCTTTTTCTTTATTACTTCATTTTTAACTCTGCAAGTTAAAAATAGCCCAACAAAGAGCTCACTGTGCCAGTCTGGTTTCACTTCACTGCCACTGACTTCTTCAGGTTCCTCATGCAGCTCAATGCTCCTTTATCGTTTCTCATCATGTCTCCGATCTCCAGTTTACAGGCCGGGCACTGTTCCGCCACGGCGCACAGAGCTTCCTCCAGCGCCCCCTGTGTGTGCTGGTCAGGCAGTGCGCTACACTGAGCGAGCATGGCGAGTGTGTGTTTGAGCCAACCCTCCTCTCTGACCAGGGCGGTGATCCATGGCTGAGCGCGGACGCAGCCTCCCAGAGCCTGCAGGCCCAACCTCCAGAGCTCCGCGGCCTCGTCCCAGCTCTCCGCCCAGCCGAGGCTCACCTCGACTGGGCCGGGGCCGGAGCCGGAGTCCAGGGCGCCGCGGAGGAACCGGAGAGCCGCGGAGAAGAAGCGCCTCTGACTGGCTTCTCCTGGAAAATAACAAATGTGGTAGTTTTACGTTTCTGAACCAAAAGATCACAATATCAGACATTCTGTGAACTGTCGCTTTAAAGAGGACAAGTTCTGTTTACGGCCACAACTCTGCCCAACTTGGAGCCCACATGATCTACATTCCCACAGGCATTTTTCGAAGCAAAAGAGGGAAACAGGCAAAGGGTAACTAATAACATTAGTGATGGCTGCGTTTAAATTTAGGTTTGCCGGTTCCACAGCCCCGATATAGCTTTATTCGCAGAGGACCTTTTGACAAGTCACAGTCAGAAAACACAAATTAATAACGGGTGATTTACGTTTATATGCTTCCGTTTCAGGGTCCCAGTGGTGTGAAGGTTAGCTCACTGTCACGTGGTTTCCTTGTATATTTTAAGAGAACAGAGCCTTTGTTAATGTTTTGCTAATACCTGTGATTTTTCTGCGCAGAAATGTGAAAATGTCTGACGCTACCAAGGTGTCCAAAAACACTGAATAAAAACAAAAGCACTCACTCAAAATTGCAGGTTTGCTGTACTACACTATACTTAACTAAAATTAGCATCGCAATCAGCCAAACACAACTGGAAAAGGTAGTGAGTGTGTGATTAAGCAAAACAAAAGAACACATTTTCACCTGAAGGAGCTGATTTGAGTCTGCCAATCATTAATCCTAATGTGCAGTAATTTGCTGCGAGCACCAGCAGATGAGGTTTATGAACCAGAACAGGAAGTGCTTCGCTCAGAAGGGCCTCCAGCGCTCTGAAACATGGGTCCTTCCTAGACAACAAATCACAAAAAAAAATGTACGCCACCATAAACAAACTGTTGTTGGTGTTGACTCGAAAAGCACAGATCATTGCAGGCTTCTGATGAGTGTTTCTGTTTGTCAAGCAGCTACCTGACTCTCTCCGGCTCCGTCACGGTGAAGTTCAGGAGGGCGGAGCAGGCCGTCTCCATGCTGGGATCCCTGCTCGACCCCACCCCACTTTTCCCCTTGAGGGAGCTCCAGCACTGCGACAGGAAGTCCACCAGCAGGGCCGGGGTGTCGAGGGTGAGCAGCACCTTCCTGGGGCCTTCCTCTGCCGACAGGTGACAGAGAGCTGGGAGGAGATACCTGAAGAGAGAGAGGAGGATATCACAGGGTTCGTACACATTTTTCAAGGTCAAATTCAAGCACTTTTCAAGCACTTTTAAGGGTCATTTTCAAGATTTTCCAGCACCTTATTGCTGGGGTAAAATACGTATCTACAGGAATATATATATACACTCGTGATTTTTTTCTTCACTTTTTATCACAATTATGTACATTGTATTATGCTGTAAACATCTAAAATTAAGTTTCATAATAGCAAAAACTTCAGAAATTAATTATCCAGTCTGATCCCAATTTTGTGAAAGACACAAATTATAATGTCAAGCACTTTCAAGCACTTAAACTAAAATCCAAGCACTTTTCAGACCTTGAAAACACAACATTGAAATTCAAGCACTTTCAAGGATTTCAAGCACCCGTATGAACCCTGATATCAGAGAACAATGGATACATGTTTCTTTTACATGTATTGTTATGATTGATTCTTCCTATAACGTCATCTTTACCTCAGAGCTTCTTTGCCCGTCCACGTCCCCCCCTCCTCTCTGACGGACATCTCGGCCATCCAGTCAGACAGGCCCTGCTGTGGGCTCTCGCCCTGCAGGTGGCTCCGGCAGTATCCGATGAGGAAAGGCAACAGTCCGGTCACTTCCTCCTTCAGACAGGAAGTCTCCTCGGCCAGCCATGAGCACAGAGAGCGGAATGTGGCGAAGATGAAAGGGTCACCATAGCGACTTGGATCCACCTACGAGAACAGGAAGAGAATTAACGAAAATAATTCATGTTCCCCAAGGAACCATAACAGAACCTCAAACCACTGAGGGAAATAATTTGAAAGGTTTTTTTTTTATATATTAAGATTTATACTCTCTGGTTCACTGGTATAAAACAAAAGTATTTTTAACATGTACCAGGAAATGTTTCACACATGCTGTTCTTTGGAAATGTTCCTGGCCTGCCAAAATATTTAATTCCTGCTTTTTTCCCCTGGCAGTGCATCTCGGCTCGTTATTGTCCTGCCAAGAATAAAAACAAGCCTTTTTTGCTTTTCTTATTGCTACATTCTATCATAATAAAAAATAATCTATAAAAAGAACAAAACAGAACAATTTCTTCTTACTGAAAGGAAAGAACAGGGATCCAGTCATAACACTGCCTGTTAATGAACAGATTTAACACTTGTTTGTAAGTAGAGCTGCAATTATCGGCTATTTTCATTAGTGTTTATTTCCTTGTTAAACGATTTTGTCACACATAACACATCGGAGAACAGGGGAAAATATCATTTAGAGTGTCTTCATTTGTCGCAGTCAACCGCCCGAGACTAAAGAAATATTCAGTTTACTGTCTAATAGGATGCGGTAAATCGTCCCGTGTGGAGAAGCTGTAGCCAAGAAATGTTTTTATGACTATGACATTAAATCAGAAAGTAAATAAAAATCTGTCCCTCACATGTGACTCGTCCTCTTGTTTATCAGTCTTGCTGGTGAAGACTAGTTATCTGTGAGTTTTGGTTGTGTGCTGTTATGATGTCCCATGTTCCTTTTCTTACACTGTGTTTGTGTTTTTACCCACTTCTGTACATCAAACTTCCCCTCGAGGAATAATAAAAGTCCGAGACTGAATTGTGAACTCACCACTGTAAAAATAAAATCCCCAATTATGTTGTCAGCTCCAATACAAGCTACACTTATTATTTACTAAACATTTATCCAGCACTCATAAGTCCTCGGGGGGAAGAAGCGTACATTTTTGTGGCACAGCACTGGGAAGAATCCTTTTGTGCGTAACAAGTGATTAAATATCCAGAAGCGGCAACAAGTAGCTTGCTGGTATAAACAGAGGCTTAAACGTCTTTCCTCTCACCTGCTGCAGGTGGTACATTAAAGCAGAGAAGGCTTCCTCCAACACCCCGAGGACCTGCCTGCTCTGCTGCAGACTGAGAGAAGAGGTGGAGCTCTGAGGAGGCGCGGTGGTCTCTGACACACCCTGACAGCAGGCCTGCTCGATGGCCGCCTCCATGATTCTGTAACAGCCTGTGATGAAGAACGAGACGACTGGGTTTAAGTTTTCAAACAATAAACAGAACCTGTTGTGGTGGATCCCTGCTTTACAAGTATCACTATCTCAAATAGGTGCGTTACCTGTGAGTGTGTGCTGCAGCTCCGGGCTCAGTTCGTTTCCAGGTGGTTCCTCCAAACCCATTCTGACCTCCACGCAGGCCCGGTTCACCAGCAGGCAGCAGAACTTTGGCGGTCCTACCAGCTCCCAGCCAAACAAATCCAGCAGACAAGCACTGAGGCGCAGGATCGGCCCGATCTGTCTCGGCGTCAACTTGGCCTGCAGCATTGGTCTCAGAACCCCCCACACACGAGCGACGACTCCCTTCAGCTCCTCACTCTCGAGTGACGCTCCGGCTGGGGGGAGAAACTGCACCAGCTGGGCACACATGTCCAGTTTGGGCTGATCTTTGGCTTGACAGAAGTCTTTGGAGAGCCTGACAAGAAGATTGAGGAGTTCTGCGGGGTGTTTACTCCACACTTTGTCTTTGGTTTTACCTGAGAGGAGGCAACCGAGCAAAGCGAGCCCCTTCTCATGGCTGAAAGTCTGGTTTCGTTCCACTGCTTGGCACAGAGCAGGAACAGCACCCCTGCTCAGCAGCTGGTCAGGACCTCTGGGTAAGGCACACACAGCTGTGAGAATCTGGTAGCAGTCGGCAGCCATGGCCTCATCCAGCCTGGAGGAGGGAGAGCTCTGCTGAGATGATGATTCTCGGTTTGCTTCACTGCTGCCGTCACATTTTTGCTCGCTCTCTTCACTTTTCTTGCCCTCTCCTGCTGATTTTGCCAAATTAGCAGGACTACTTTCTGTGTTTAAACCCTCTGTTGACTGGACTTTACAGTCTGGACTCTGCTGGCTCACAGGACCATTTGCTAAAATGCCCATCAGGAGCGGGATGGTGGTGAGGAGCTGAGGGTGGGAGGCCATGTCTGGGTCTGTGCTCAGGGCAGCCAACAGAGCTGTTCCCAGTGAAAGGAGCTCGTGTGGGGGTAAGCTGGAGTTGTCGTTCCCTCGGACTGCTGTCACCAAAAGTCGAGCTGGAAGGTTCAGGCCCACGGCCTCGAAGATGCGCCTCAAGGTGGGTTTGTCAAGCTGGTTTGCTGGGCACAAGCGAGTTATCTGAAGACAGGGAGAGGAAACGCAACAATAAACATCAGTGCCGACCAGCAACCCTTTCATACTTGGTTAGGATACTTGGTTACTTAATACAATGGTTGCACTGGTGGTTCTACATGTTTCATTTAGGTGCACCCAATAAAACATTTTACTGTAATTTCTTACACATTGCGTAAATGATTATGAACAGAAATAAAGGTGCAAATACAGGTTTTTCTTCATGGTTTTCTCAATCACAGCACATGCAATAAGAAATGACACTAACCTCAATTGTTACACTGCTCATTTTAAAGGTGCACTGGTGCCACAAATGAATACGCTTAGTTGCACTTGACAGATTTTTAAGTGCATGTACGACACAAATAGTTGCACCCTGAAGCGCTGTATTTGAATAGGCCTTTAAACACTGACTTGCCATATCTTTAGTTACACCTAGCTGCATTAAAATGAATGCAGTCAAGTACGGCACCTCTTCTCTGAATCCTACCTTCATGAAAGTCATGTTAATTTTAGTTTAGACAGGTGTTGCTTAATTTATAGTCATTTTATGAGGTGTCACATTAGATGCTGTTGAACTATACCACTCTAAACTGAGGTATTTCTTATATTTTGCATAGTTTTATCCATAACAGTAGACTAAAGACTATACATCTTTAGTATGAGGTGGATCCTGAAATAATGCTTTTTATGTAAATGTCGTTACCGGTTCTCATTTGGGCTGCAATGTCCAACTACTGTAGAGTAATCTGTTGATTTTTTTGATGGACTAAAGGATTCATCAAACCTCAAGAAGCAGTGAGGAATCACAGCTCAGGGCTCTGAGTAACAGCTTTGTTTAGTCTGACAAAACAACCCCAAGGTATTCCATTTCCAGTTATGTAAAATAGAGAAAAGCTAATATTACACATCCTTATATTTTGAGAAGCAAATAACAGAGGATGTTTGGCCTTGAAAATGAATTCCCTTGACATCAACTGATCAATTAGTTGCCTTAATGTTCCTGCACCACTTACAGTTAAAAGGGAAAAAGGAGGGGAATTATTCCCAAGTTACTACCAGTCCAAGCCTATTTTCTGTCACGTGCACTCTTAAGTGCATTTATGCAAATACTGAGCAGATGACATTTTCCTCTCCTTTGTTTTTTCCTAAATCAACCAGACACTCATGCAAAGATTTTTCTAGATGCCATTCACAAATACTAATTACTAATACAAGCTACACATTACACATTAGCTTTACAAGCAAAACGTTGGTAACATTATAGTATTTAAGATGAAATAGCATCCTGAATGTATCCTTGATGACTCACCAACAGAAGAGCAGCCAAGGTCTGACTGTCATTTTTAGCATGTTTGAGTGCATGAAGGCATCTCTCCAACACCTCCGTCTGGGCATCAGTCAGACCACCTCCTGCATCCATCTCTGAGCCTCCTCCTCCGTGCTCCTCTATTGCAAGAGGCTGACTGCTCACCTCCATACCGTCAGCCATTGTGACCTTGGTAACTGTGGCCAAGAGAGGAATACGAAGTTAGCAAACAAAACTTAAGATGAATTGACAATGTGACTGATCGTGTCATCAGCCCCACACCGTTGAGGGCAGTAGCCTAATTTAATGATTTCCAGGTTGTTCGTCGAGTGTTTTTAAGTCATGATTAGTTCGAATTTACAATTTAGAATTTGAAATTAGTAAACGTTTATAAAATAACTTACTTTGTTGACAGCCTCTCACACGCCGCAACACCTCGTGAGCCTTCCCGGAAGTGAACTGTCAAAATAACGCTGCATCAACCAATGAACACCGTCCAACATGTGCAAGGGACCAATCACAAGAGGGCTACTTGGAAGGCGGAGACGCCATTTTGGTCAGTGCTGAAACGTCGTAGAAACGAAGGCGCGCTAATTTTTGTTTAAGGTCATGGAAGACTTCTTCGTCTTTCTCTTCGATTCACACACGAATTATGGCACATAAATGACGGACATTCAGCAGGTTAGTTGTTTTTGTGGAGCTGAACCAGTTCGCCATTGACAGCAGGTCGGCAGGCGCATGACGGAAGTAGTCGGATTAATGTGAAGAGTCTTCAGTTTAATTCAAGATGCAGCGTATACATACACACAATTCGAGTAGCCGTCTGTGTGATATAACTCGACGCCTTATTTGATTTATAGCACATTTATTCCTAGTATTGTCGTTAAATTAAATTATTGCGCTTCTTTTAGCCGCAAAAACGCTCCAACGGTTTTCGCCGACTTGCTTTATTGTGAAATACCTCCCACCGGAAGCAGTATATATATCACTCTGACAGGCTTGACGGCGGTCACACAGTCACATCAGCTGTACAGGAGAGGAGAGGAACACTGACCTAATTAAGTGTACGAGGGGACAACAACAGCGACGACACAACACATCACAAGGACCGACCGAAGTGAGAGCCTGTGCCGTCTCCTGCGTCTGTAAGTCCTTGCTCCACTTTTCTGTCTTTAAAGGTGTCGTGACAATTCCCAGTAAAACGCACAGGATGAATCCGTGTTCGCGCACACGGTGTGTAGTGAAAGCGAGTGCCAGCAGCTGTTAGCCTCAAGGTGCTTTGGACCGGGGTGATCCCGGATTACACAGGTGAAATACCTTACGGTGCTCAAACTCAACCTTCTTGTTTCAGCACTGGGATGATGGTATGCGTTGTACAAAAGCGAAACGAAGAGCAGGTAAAGGAAGCGAAGTGTCATTATTGATCCAGCTGGCTCTCTGCTGTGTATTCCTGTGATAGTGCAGTGGTCTACGCAGGCTGTAGCTATCGGCCTTTATTAAATTATTTGACAGTTTAAGACTGCCCGTCTTGAATAAACCCTGACTCTTGTATTCAGGCTGGTTAAATACATAATGCACGAGCCCACCATTTTGTATGAAATATCTCAGAGACAGTATCCCAGTGCTTTTTACTCGGGCACTTCATTTTGATTGACAGGCAGTCATTCATGCACTTGTTTGCACTTTAATCAGTCAGTTAAGCCATCAGTCAATCAATCAATAAATTCAACCACCAATCAATCATTCTTATAGAGTAGAAGAATATAGCCTGACTTACTGTTTTTGGAGCCGATGCTGATACTAAGGATATAAATATTCAGCTATGGATATGTCTGCAGTTATACACACATTTTACACACACACATTTTGCAATGATATCTCAAATGTGCTGGTCAAACACTTGTGACGGAGATATTTGATGGAGGCAGGATGTTTTACAGGTTAACAGTAAACTTTATTGTCGAAATGACACCAGTGAACTGAGACCCTGAACTTCACCTTAAGTGTGATAATTATAAATCACCCTTAGCAAGATGTTCTGCACTTTGTTCTTCTTTAAAATCAAAAAGTTTCATATACGCTGATATTGACAACATATACGCTGATACCAATATATCTGTGAAAAGCCAGTATCGACAGACAATATCGTCCGACTGATGTATATTGGTCGGGTTCTAGAGTAGAGCCTAACCAACAGTTATTTTAATTATGGTTAAATGCACCCTTAATCATTTAATTGCTGAGGTTAAAAAATAATTACAAATCCAGAAACACCAGAGCCTGAAGTAAACTGTTGTGTTTAGTTGGATCAAATAAAAAAAAAACGTTTAACCAGCGTATGTTTTATATCAGTGCATGACTTTCATATTTTAGATTAGCCCACTAATCAAGTATTCTAGACGGTTGGAGTCTTTATGGGGGAAAATAAACTTGCGGCATAACAAAAACAGAGACATTAAAACGGACTCATCCCTCAGTAAGCAGCATTAAAACAATCCATTACAAAGAGGGACATCCAGCAGCAGTAAAAACAATAAATGAGTGCAATAAATGAAAGCAGATGTAAATGGGCGAAACCAAGAAGCAGTACAGTCAGTGTTGCATGAAATAATATCAAGAAAAAATCAACAATACATACTTTTAACACCATCCCTGCATGACAATATTGAATCAGAGAAAGCAGCTAGAATGTTTTATAGAAGGATTATTTGACAAAAGAAGCAACAGTACGAGAGTATGTTTATATACCATCAAAGGTTTTATTCAGTTGTAAGATTAACCTTCAATGACCTGATGGTGCATTCATATCTTGTTTAACCTCCCATCTTATACACAGGAATTTATGTCCCATTTTGCAATCCATTTGAATATTATCCTCGGATTAGACTAGATGTTGCTCTAAGGATGTTTCTGTAATCGTCACAGCGAAATGCGAGGGTTGTCATTAATTTGTTTATTTCCCTCTTCAAGGACTCTGCCTGGGAGAGAAATGAAACCAACTTAAATTCCCTTCCATGTAGCAGGCAGAATAACCTGTGCGTGGGATTTGGTGTCATTACTGAGAAAGCTACACCAACCTGTCTGTCTAGGAGCCAATGCTGAAAGCTGACAATTGTGCTATTGACTGCTGAGAGAGAGGAAGAGGAGGAAGAAACAGCCGAGAGAGGAAGAGGAGGAAGAAACAGCCGAGAGAGAGAGAGGACTTGGCCTTTCCGGATCTAAGAGGGGTTTCAGTCACAGAGATCATTGTTTTGCACAAGCTTCTCAAGGGACGGGCGGCTATTCAAACATCTATAAAGGCCGAGCTGTCATCAGCCCAGGTGACCGGGTGCACCTGAGCGTAACTACTTCTCCACACACTCAGTCACCACCAGCCTGCTGGCATTTACTGCGCAGTAAAAAAAACCAAATCTGCTGCGCTGTGACTTAAGCGAGGAGGAACAAACGTGACTGAATCCCTAGACTTTTTTTTGCTGGATTATTTTTACCTGGAGCTTTTTTTCTTTTCTTTTTGTTGTGGCTTACCTGGGAGAGACAAACAGGTGCAGGAGGACAAATGACTGTTTTTGGATGCTGGACTTCGTGAGTTGTTGATAACAGCACTGAAGGAGGCTGCTGTGGCTCGAGCGTCTGCGTGCAGGAATGCCGATTTCCATATGGAGGCAGACCATACAGGTTAGTGTAAGCAGTGTGTGAGAGCTCCTGATGTTTGCCTAATGAAACTTCACTGTGCTTTTATTTATAATGTCTTCTTTGTCAAATATATTATATTAAGACAGCAGTTATAACTGGGGTTGAAGCACTATACCATTCCCAAGGTAGATGTTTATCCTATCCTGTACATTCACTTATCTGTGGTTTTGAATTCTGCAGTGTTGGTGTAATAATTTATCAAGTTTCATGTGTGTCAGTACACTGATTAATGAAAGTATAGGAAAGCAGTTGTTCAAACAAAAAAACATCCAATTAAAGGTAATTTCAACTGAATAAAATTATAAATTATTGTGTAATAATGTAAAACTGCGATTTTTTTGAGGTGATGATCGTATTTGGGAAATACTGAAGCAGCTCTCATTATGACAAATTCTTAGACCACTTTGGAAATCTCTTAACATTCTCACTTAAACATGAAAACAATCAGAGAATTTGAAGTTTCAGAAAGTTAATGAAGGAATCTGAAGTCAAATTGCTCTTTCGAGCAGAGGTGGGCAAAGAAATACCAGAATCGGAAAAAGTCCATTGCATAATAAACAAATGCAAAATCAAGGTATATAAAGTATAGATTTTTGTCTATGTTTTCAGTTTAGACAAACTTCTTCCTGCAAAAGTTGTAGCCCTGCAAAAAAGTCTCACCATCTGCATGACTTAAATACTAACCTGCTGAGATAAAGTAACATTATATCCAGCCATATGGATATGTAGCATCTAGCCAACATGCATTTACAGACTGTCTGCTCAGCAGATGTATGTGAAAGCTGCTTGACTTTTTTTTTTTTTTTTTTACATTTACCACATTGCCCAATGTTCTCATGGTGAGACGTGGAGAAGAGGTCTGCTGACGTTGTGAACACTGTGTCCCAGGACCTGTACTGTTCACTCCCCCCTGCCTTTTTCTTTTTTTTTTTTTAATATCCCCCTCAGCTGTAGAAACTTGCAGGAGAATTGGAGAAGGGGGGGGGAAAGTGCAGTATGGCTGTTTTTAACTATACACATTCCTCAAATCATAAGTCAGCTTCACCAAAGTGTTACTTAACTCAGTAGAACATAATTGATCTGTTTACCTCAAGAAAACCGATTCAAAGAAGCAGAAGATCATAATGTTAACTCATGAGTTCAGTACAGCAATCTGCATCTTACTGCTCCTTTTTTTTTTTTTGCTCTGATGGATTTTATTATCGTAACTAATTACTTTGAAATGAGAACTTTCTCATCACACTTCCTGGAGAAGAGGACATGAAGCATTAGGGAGTTCACTCAAGGACCTGGATGGCATGTGACTGTGTCTTGAACATAATTTAATGATAAAGTAATTTTTGCATTCCACGTGCAGCTGAGTCTGATCCATCTTTTACACAGAGTGACTTATCACTAATGTCACAGGGGACTAGGACTAGTGAGGGATGTAATTGTGTGATAAAATTGCTGTTTATGATGGTTGCACAGGAGAAATAATAACTTTCTTCCTTAGAGCAACCTTCCAAAGTGTAGCTACTCATTACTCATTTTCATGTTCAGTATAATCATACAGACTCAGTAATGGACTGTTACGCCTCAAGACTATACACCAGTACCACATAGATTGAATAGATTAGACTGTGTATATTGCAGTGTGATGGGCTGTGCCTCTCGCTAATACAAAGTGACAAAACTCAAATCACATAAGGTTGTAAATGTAGTTGTCCCTTTCCTTTCCTCACTTCTCCTCTCGCTTCGACTAATAGTTAAAAGGAGGGAGCTCACAGGATTGTGTACGCAACATTCTGTTGATATCCTGTTGACGGCAACATGACTCACAAAGAGACTTGATGTGTGAACAGGGGATTTTCTTTCTTGGTCAACATTCTCATTTAGTTTTCTTTCTCACACTGTTTTTGATGGTACAGTGTTTTCCATTAACATGTTTTAATGTCCAGCTCAAATATGTCACCTACATCTTGTTGTAAAGAGACCAACATTTCCTGTATTAACTATTCCTCGATCTCTCTGCGGAGAAGCTTCCGTTGAATATTATTTGCATGAAATTTTGTTATCAAGTTGAAGTTTTCAAGGCCAATCAATTCAAATTCATGGAGTGCTTCTCTAAAGAGCTGGACAACTGCTGTCTGTCAGTAATCAAGACAAAGAAGGAGGAAAAAGCTGAATAATTCATATCGGGGAGGCAATATGGTGGAAATTATTATAATAATACTAAAAAGAATACTTTGGTGATAATTTCACTCATGTAAAAAGCAAGGACATCATAGACGGATAAGCTCTGCGCCAAATGGAAATTCAGTCATTAGCAATGCAGATGGAAAGTTTGAAAGTTTTGTAGTCCACAGAACATTTCTGGAGCTTCACAGCAAAACTGTGTCACAGCATTTCCCTGAACAACTGAGGTGAATGGGGACTTGTTTTTAAAACTTAAAAAAGAGATCCCAAATTGATTTGAACGCAGGCCGTTTACAACCCATTTTAGTTAAAATCTACACTGTAGCTGCCAAGCTAAAAGTGTTAGCATGACCACATGTCACAGCTTTCAAATCAATTTGGGATCTCGGGGCTTCAGGAGACAAGATGAATGGTTCTATTTTATGTTCCTTTTTTTCCCAGTTGTTCAGGATAATGCTAAAACGCTGTTTTGCGTTGAAGCTCCAGAAATGTTTTGTGGACTATGAAACTTCACTGACTTCCCATCAGGATGAGGTTGAGGAGATAATGACTGAGGGGTTTTTTGTGTGTTTTGGTGAACTTATCCTTTTTTAATAATGTTCATCATCCAGTTCCATTAAGTAAAACACATGTTTGTTCATCCTGATATGAATGATATTAGATAAGTTGAAATCATTTTTCTTGTCTTCTTGCATTTTAGGGTTGTGTTTGAGGAGCTAAGCTGCAGGCCCCAGAGGCGGCCATGTTGGATCTCTTCCTCAGAGTGCTGGTGTTGACCCGTCTTCACCCGTCACCTCTTGGCAGCACCCTGCTGCCAACCTAACTCCTCGCTCCCTCTCTCTTCCCTGCATCTCTTTCTTCCGCTTCCTGGCCGGGAGAAAGGTAAGCGTGACGTGTTGATGAAGGTTCTTACGTAAGCATGGCGTGTTGATGAAGGTTCTTACGTAAGCATGACGTGTTGATGAAGGTTCTTACGTAAGCATGACGTTTTGATGAAGGTTCTTACGTAAGCATGGCGTGTTTTACAGGTTGTTTAATAGGCGTGCTCAGCTACTATTGGTAGTCCTATTGGCTGAAAAAAATGAATGTTAGCTTACTTAATGAAGTGAATGTCTGTAGTATTAATACAACTCAGAGGACTTTTTTCCTTAAAAATGATTTTCTTATGAGTAAATGTAATTGTGCTTCTGTCAGAATCCCAAGTTTGGTTCTTTTATACCTTGCTGTGTTAAAGGAAGACACACAATTATGGAGATGCACTTAATTACTTTCTTGTGAAATGTAAAAACAACACATCGTAGTTTTACAAGTTTTAGTGTTTGATCTTTCAACTGACAAAGTTATGTTTACCCTTGTTTTGTGCTATGCTAAGCTAACTTTCTGCCAGCTAATTAGTATATTTTTCAACTATTTATTTTACATATTTTCTCATTGACTTTGCTATATAATCCAAAGGAAATATTAAAGCGTACTAACATAGTTCTATTTCCTTTTTCTAGGTCCTTGGTCCTTGTGGAAAATGTCCTATGCACACCACACGCTGTTTAGCTGGAGCTTACCTCAGCTCCTTCTCCTTCCGCTGACCTACCTCTGGCTCTTTGCTCCTCTCACAGGTAAAATAAACCGATTAACATCTGTGTCCCCTAAACAATGAGCTCTCGTCTGCACTTTAGGGTTGCACACCTTTGATTGCTCAAGGTGGGTGTAAGGATGTTTGGATAAGTTTTAGGTAATTAGTTGGTGTTTACTGTCCTACTAAACTCAGGCAGAGAAATGGAAGACTGTTGGCACCCCTACTGTGTGTATGTGGGCTGTCCTTCTGATGCCACCCCTCTCAGTGGGTTACAATGTGAAACAGGACAATAGGGTCTCTGTGTGTAGACATTGTGCATCTGTGTGTGTATTGAGGGGCGGGGGACAGAGTGGACAAGGGGTGGGATGACTAAACCGAGGCCAAAAGGGTCCTTTCTCAAACAAACTGTACGGCTTTTGTGTGTTTTGTTTTTGGCAAGACCTGTGTTTTTCCAGACTTGAGTTACACTGACTGATAAAGTCAACCTCAGCTCCCTCGTTGCCATGGTAGCAGTTGTAGCACGATCGGAGACGTTCGGATGAGCTGTCTCTCTATGATTTTTCATTTCTCTGTTGAGGCCACCATTATTGTTGATGGCCTTGCCCTGAGCAGGACAAGCTCTCAACAGACTGATCTCGGACTCAGCTGAATTTTTTAAAGTTGTATGGAAATATTGTTACTTCTGTTTTTACAGAGGAAAAAGTGTGAATATTAAAGTGTATAATTCTTGAAAATGCCATGAATTTACACCTACCCCACTTGATACTATTTAAAGGAATAGTCCTGAGTTTTCATTCTGTTATTACCTCCATGTTGTAGTAAGCATTGTTGGTGGCGTGGTCCACCATTTCTGCATGGGATTCACATTGCCTGCCTCCAAATTAGGAATACACATGATATAGTGCCGCATGTAATCCAGTGTTGCTCTTTGTAATATCATGTTGTCAATATCAGCATCACTGTTTGTTGTTCACTCTCCCACAGCTGTATCAGAGCTTTATTATGTGAATACAAAACAACATTTCCTTCTGCTGTTGGTTCACAGCAAAAGCGTTGAAGTGGCAAAACACCGAGTGTGAAGCAGTCAAATACATTTATTTATCACTTAGGTAAGGACTGAAAGCAACAACCTGTCAAAAACATTTTTTTTAATCTCAAAGGTTAATAAGTAGCAGTACACTTCCAAAAATTTCAAGACACAAACTATTTGTATACAATTACTTGACACAAGCGCTGCGTATGTGACATACAGCCGAGCACGCAAGACTAAGGCTCAAGCTAGAAGACAAATGCTTCAGACAAAATTCAAACCCAGAACAATCAATCAGTATCATACACAAAGGCAAAACGGGTGACAGTGGCTGGTGGAATGATGCTCAAAGGAAAATCATTGACTGACGTCTTTACTTAAAGAACACATTTGTTTCGTCCTCTGATGTAGTTTTATCAAAGAGCTACTCAAGAAGAAGTTCTGGACACGGAGGTCAACCAGGACTGAAGCCTTAAGGATTATAACTTTTTTACAAACTTATTAGAAGAGATCAGTGATAGAAATGCCCTGTTCTGTGTGGGGGTATAAAAGTAACTTCAGATTTTCCTGATGCACTTAAAGGAAAAAAGCATTTGGCTGCATGTATTCATACCATCTTTTCTCCATGTAGTGGAGTACACTGTTCAAAGGAGGCAGCTTATAAATGGCACAAGGGACCAATCCTGATATTTGCAGTTTATGATTTTTCACTTTAGATTTCGATCTGCTTTCTAAAAAACTAGTTTCTTTTTATTGCAATCAGAGAATGACTCTTTGTCCTTTACTGTTATTCACGGCTAGTTCGGCTTTGTGTTGACATTTATTAAACTGGAGGTGAAGTATAACCTCCCATTTCTCCTTGTGTTACTTTAACAGTCTGTGGCATTTAATAGTCTGTGCTGTTTCATTGTGCCTGGCTACACAATGCATGTCTCATGTTGGACAATGACTGGACTGAAATGAGTCAATTTGATACTTGAAAGGCTCATGCTCCTGCTAACTACCAGCGCACTGCAGTGCTGATATGAGTCTGATATGGTCTGGCTAAGAGGATGGAGTTTTGCTCGTACTGCGCACTGTGCTCGGGGTTTTAATCAGTGTCTTGTTTTGTCAGGGAAAAGCCTCACTTCCTCTCTCTGCTGCTGACTTGGCTGACTGCTCAAACTGCGGCTGCATGTCGGCCTTTCTGAGAAATGTTCAGTCAAAGCCTAATCTGTGAAAAGTCTCGCTAGTTGGGACCGGAATTCGCCGTGGGTTTTACTTTGCCCCTTTGCCTTTGACAATGCCAAGAGTACCCAACAATGCCCTGATTGATATAAACAAGTGAAATCTTGAAAAGCCTGGGAATCACTGCCTGCTGGCCGAGCTGTGATGCCGCTTGAGGCAGATCCTTTTGATCAAATTAGATGCTTCTCTAAAGTGTTTCTTGAATTTCTCTGCCGGGAAATCATTTTATAATCTTTAAGTACCATCCATCCTTTTAATATTGAGCATGTTGCAAGGGTATGGATCACTTTTTACAGTGAATTTTGTAAACATCAGTCAGTGAAATACATTGTGTTGTCTCCCGCCTGCTGTCCCTGCTCAGGTGTGTCAGCCACTCTCTGCCGGGTGACCGGTGGGGTTCTGGGGATCCACTGGAGCAGCACCATCTCCCTCGGCTGGCACCCTCTGGCAGATGGGAGAGGCGGGGCGACGTGTTGGGAGGCCTGCTGCTTGAATCCGAACTGCAACGCAGTTTGGAGCCTCGGCGGGCGATGTGTGCTTCTCAGCTGCACACGGGAGAGGGGTTGCCTCATCTCCTCCCTGCCCGTGCCCCACCAGGAGTCCCTAGGCCTCCTTCAGCTGCTCTCAAAGGTAAAGAAAGACTACATCTAGACCAGTTTTTAAAATGTTTTTTCAGATGGCACTCTCATTGATGAGGGTGATGCAACCAGGAAAAATTAATTAACTAATAGCTTTAAGTGGAGTTGGATCTTGATGTGATTATATTCTGTAAAGTTCCACACAGAATGTGATTTGAAAATGAACAGAATGAGTTAAAGCAGTGTTTTTCAACCCTGTTCCTCGGGGAACACTGTCCTGCATGTTTTAGATGTTTCCTGCTCCAACACACCTGATTGAAATTATCGGCCAATCATCAAGCTCTGCAGAAGCCTGACGAGGAGGCATTCATTTGAATCAGGTGTGTTTGAGCAGGAAACATCTAAAACATGCAGGATAGTGTTCCCCGAGGAACAGGGTTGAAAAACACTTAGTTAAAGGACAAGTTCATCCAAAAATACAAATTGAGTCATTATCTCCTCAAGTCTTTATCTGCCTCAGTTGTTTATGAAAATGCTGCAACACTGTTTCCCTGTGCAGCCCAAGAAATGTTCGTGTACTAAAAAAACCTCACATGACTTTCCATCAGAATGAAGCCAAGTAGATATTGACTGATTTTTTTAATTTTTGGGTGAATTTATCCTTTGTTGTGTCACCTAGAATATTGCCAGTGAGATTTACCCAGTGAAGTACAAACGCTTTTAATTGGGAGCAAAGAAGAGCACTGGCATCGGATCTGGATTTTTTATTGGCAGATACCCTGAGTTAAGGTGTATTTATAGTAGTTTATTAATTATTTTTTTCTAAAAATCTTGTTCTCTCCTGCTTTGTTTTAAGGGTCCCGTCTTAACAAGACGCAGAAGAGCTCGTCCAGCACAGAATGTAGGAAGCCACGCAACGCACTCAAGAAAACCTCCCAGCACGGTAACTTCACAAAGTTTTTACAAAGTTTGTATTGATTGCTGCATCGTTGACATGTTTTTGTTTAGTTAGCCTCATGTACCAACACTACCTTAAGTCAGCCAATATTCTTCCCCTTTCTTTGTCGCTCTGTCTTAAATTCTTCTCACCCTCATTCTTGCCATCACACTTGACATGTAGAAGTGCAGTAGTAGACGGTAGTTGGCGTAAAGAGCTGTTTCTGTTTTTGAGAGAGAATTAATCACCAGCTAAATTGATATTCAGTACTTTCAGTTTCCCCTCTCTTTTTACTTTTTAAATGTGCAGATTAGCTGCTTTTCTTTGTCATGTATAATTGTAAATGAAGAGATTTTTGGACTTTTGCACAATAGAAGCAATCTGAAGATGTGACTTTGTGCTTTGGCGCCAAACAATTAATGGATTAATTTTAAAAACATTTTGGCAGATTAATGGATACTGAAACTAAACTTTAATTGATGCTCTGGTGGGATATATAAATAGAAATTAATAACATGGAACACGAAGATGGAAATGTGAATAAAATAGCTCCTCGTTTCCCAATATTTCATTTTTACAGGAAAGTCCCAAACTGGAGACCGCTCACCTAACCCCGACATTTCCCAGCACCACCACACTCCTTCACACAGCCCAGAAGAACCTGAGCCAATCAGCCAATGGGAGCGCAGACACCGCTCCAGCTCCATCACAGCAAAACTCCACGCAGGACATCGTTGACACTGCTGCGTCTTCCAATAGCAGCGATGTCAGCACACCCACAGCGCCTGCTATCATCACAGCTCCAACTCAGGCTGGTAAGGAAGCCATTATCTGCCCAGACAGCGATCACCTATTTTCAGCTCGTTCAGTAATGTATCTTGTCTTCATTTATTAATTATGAACTGATATATAATGTAGCAGCACTGTGGTTTTGCAGGCTTGAAGGAAGATTTCACACGACTCTCACGTCCATATTTTAAAATACATCTTTATCCTTTAAGTTTGCATTTTTCTGTCTCGCACACTGGAATTTTGTAAAAGATCCTCTACTGTTCCTTCTTTGTTTATGCCTCGGCTGATGTTTGACAAAACGAAGATGTACTTTGCCCACAAATTTTATGGCAGACTGCTCAGATGTTATTTTTCTAGATGAAAGCGACATGCGCTGTGGGTGTGAAGCCAAATGAGAGTAAGCAGTAGGAATGTGCTGAGACATGCTGGGCTTGTACAAACAGGAATAACTTGTATGGTCAGTGTCTCCTCCCTGAAGGACGATATCTTAATTTAACTGGGATAGAAAAAAAAATTCGCACCAATGCATATGCAAAACAAGTCCTGGCATTCAAGTTAAAATCTTTTTAGCTGTCAATATATGTCCTTAAGGAAGCAATTACAAGCTGAGTTGATATAAGTGAAAATCAGAGGAGTTGTGTGAAGGTCAGCTGCATTTCATGTGGAGCTTAGATTTGCATACACAACAAGAACTCGTGATTCTGAAAGACAACATCTCACAATGCCGTCGCCTCCCTACGCAAATTACAGTTTGTCTTAAAGAGAAACTGATTTGACACCGTGATCAGTTAATAGTCATGTGGAGTTCTGCTCCGCCTGTGAGAACAGTTGCCTTATCTCTCTTGTGGTTTTGAAAGGAGTCTGATGATGGTAGAAGTTGTTTTTTTTTCTGTTGCATGTCAGCTTGAACTTGGAGACTGAAACATAGTCAGTGGAAAGCCTGTGTTACCAACTGGGCTGTGGAATGAGTGAAATACTGCAGGTGCTTTTGGACGGATAAGGTCTAGTGAGATGTATCTGATACTGCTGATTGGTGTTATTACTAAAACATCATAATTAATGTTGCTCAAGGACCCATATTTGAGAAAGTGACGACATCTGGAAGCAAGCTGTTGTTGCTAAATGGGTGACGTATAGTGCTCTCATTCAGGAGACTAGTGTTTGTGTCCGGTCTACAACATCATATTATATGGTTCACTTTCTATTTTTACACTAAGTTCACTCCTGTTTTTCCCTTTTTCAATCCCTCTTTTGTTTGGTTTAGGAAAGGAAAAGACTTGGTAGAAAGACATGGTTGGTAGAAAAGAGCTGAGAAATATGTGTTTATTGTTGTGAAATGTTTTTTTAACCCAGTTGCAAAGCTGTGGCATTACTAAAGTTGTATTTATCAGTTGCAATTATGGTCCAGGAGCAACAGTAATAATGATTTGAGGAACAACACCGACATGTTGATATCAGACAGTGGGTGTGCGAATAGAGAAAACATTGAGCTGCATTATTGAATTTGTAGGAGCACTATTTGATATTTATTTAATAATAAAATGCCTTTATTTTACATGGCAATAATTGTTGAAATGTCTTCATTTATCCACCCTACATGTTGTGTTAAGTTCAAGGGAGACATTTTTATTCATGATTTAATTTGGCACTGTGAAAGAATTGTGTAAATTGATTGTTTTATTTTCTTCCTTTTGAATCTGAGCAGTTCCTGTGTTTTTACTCTCTTTGTTTCTTCTGTGTTGTTTTCCATGACAGTGAGGGAGCTTGTGGTGTCAGCAGGAGAGAGCGTTGAGGTCACGCTGCCGCGCAACGAGGTCGAACTCAACGCCTTCGTGGTCCCAGCATCAGCAGGTAAAAACCATGATATTATTATCCAGACTGTTGTAGTTTATCACCAGGAAACAAACTGGAAACTTGTCACACAGACGTTTCCTTACCTGTGCGTAATTGTCATTAACATGTAGCAGCAATTTGTTACACATGGACGACGATCTTCTAATTCTTTTCTAATACATTTAGATGAAACTGAGTTATATAAGCTCTCTATGTGGCTCAGTTGCAGACTGACTGTCATCAAGCATGTTTAGATGATTTTGGTTTTCCATGATGGAGTTACGATGTACGACCTGCTTGACAAGATGTATTCACCATCTGCATACTGTATGTCACATCAAACACTTGCCAGAAAATTTCATATCCACACAGGAAATAGATTATACAGCACATCAAGAGAGGAATGCACGTCATACTTTTGTTAATCCCTTGATCCCTCCTCGACAAGCTCTACCGATGCCGAAATCTCTGAGCTGGAAATTATCCCTATCTGTTCGATTTTAATTAAGTGCAGGCGCAGTTCTATTTAATGTATGTATGTATTTAATTTTGCTACGTCTTCACAGGGACGAGCTATGCATTTGACTGGCGTCTGATAACTCATCCCAAAGATTACAGCGGAGAGATGGAGGGGAAGCACAGCACGACGCTTAAACTTAGCAAGGTAAAGACGACATGTTTCATATTCGTGTTCGGCTAAAAATAAAGCGTGCAGCTGGAGGAGCTCTGCGGATTTAGAAACAGAAGGTTTCAGTTGTGTGTAAAAAGCCCGAAAAAGATCACTTCCTCTTTCTGCTTTGCCTGATTTGCTTGCTCTCCCCTCTCTCAGCTGACTGTGGGCCTGTATGAGTTTGAGGTGACGGTGGACGGGGACGGGGCTCATGGAGAGGGTTATGTCAATGTCACCGTCAAACCAGGTGAGGTGCAAATGAGCAACATCTCATTTATCCTTTAGTGGTCTTTAAAGTTGTTTGCAGGGTTGAGTGTGCATGTCGCCCCGTCTGAAAACAAACTAAGGTTTCAGCAGACATACGGTAACAGAAACAACTGTTAATTTGATGAAGGGGTCTGTCCATTTCAACTGACCCAACTTTTAATCACATTAAAACGTTATTGTTAAAAAAAAAGGGGGGAAAAAAACTATAAAAAAGCTATAGAATTTCCTTTTATAGACCTTTTGGCCTTGATAATGACCGAGTCTAATTTCTACATGCTAATAATTAAACAAAGCAGTTATAAGATTTACCTGTACTGCTGCAGTCTGTCATCAGAAGGCCATGACTGATGTTTGGAGGTACTGTCTTTCCTAACTGTGTGTCAATTGTATGAAATTCTCCGTGTTGACTGAATAAACAACAATCTTTTTTGCTGGAAGACGAGGCTGCCTTTCTCCCACACACAGTTGTATATTAAAGACTTATGCCAAAGCAGCCACTTATGTTTCATAACGCCTCAGTCACAAACACCTGATGTAGAGCTCAATAAGCGAGTTAATTTCTTGTTTTCCACCTGACAGAGCCGCGGGTAAACAAGCCTCCTGTTGCCGTAGTTTCTCCAAAGTTCCAGGAGATCTCCTTGCCAACCAGCTCTACGGTCATAGACGGCAGCCGTGAGTGTCTCACATGACAAACACATTAAACACCAGTGAAAGGCTATGAACCTAAATATGTTGCCATTCCCCTTCCCCCTGTGCCTTTCAGAGAGCACCGACGATGACAAGGTGGTGGCGTGGCACTGGGAGGAGGTCAAAGGTCCCCTGAGGGAGGAGAAGGTCTCTGCTGACACACCTGTCCTCACCCTCACCAGCCTGGTGCCTGGGAACTACACATTCAGGTACAGGTGGACCTTTCACAACGTTGTTTGAACTTTGAGTCTTGAAGTTTCAGATGTATTTTTAGATGGACATCATAGGTATGTTACAAACCGCTGTTGTTGGCTACTTGAATACTTGGCCTCGTATCTCTATATACAGTATGTCTGTCGTAATTAGAACATTCCAAGGAAAGGAATCTTTGGCCGGATGTACGCCAGAGATAATGACGGATAATCAGGGCCAAAATTAGTGTTTGCTTTATCTTTTCCCTGATCAATTTTGGCTTCCATTCATTCAATTCTCCATCAGGCGGCCATTCTCCGGATCCAGATTATCTTTCCTTTGTGTTATTAGTGAGTTCAGCTTTCAGAGAGCGTTTTCAATGACTAACTCTTCCGTTGAGTCACACAGGCTGTCCAACTTAGAAGTTAAATTGCCTCTCGAATTCATCTTCAGCATCTTTGCATTCTTTCAGTTGCATATTTGGCCTTCTGTTTATATTTTTGAAAACTTCCACACTTTAATCACCTACATGGCTTATTGCACTTGTCGAGCGCAGCTCATTAAGTTATACTTTCCAAGTAGCTGTGGAATAGCAAAACCCAAAGGCGTCTGAGTGCACACATCGTCTCATGTGATTTTTCTCAGATTATCTAATGAATGTCTTTCCTCAGTTTGACAGTGACAGACTCAGACGGAGCCACAAACTCGACACAGGCCACCCTCTCCGTCAACAAAGCCAAGGACTACCGGCCTGTGGCCAATGCTGGTCCAAACCAGGTCTGAACTATCCTCTATTGTCATGCCTCTCTCCTTTAATGCCCTAAACCACAATTATTGTCGATCTTATGAATGTGAAGTCAGGTAAACATGTCAGTATTGGCTGGTAACTAGTAGCTAATCTTTCCTATTTTTTTCAATCCAGGTCATCCAGTTACCACGTAACTCCATCTCCCTGTACGGCAACGAAAGCACGGACGACCATGACAACCTGTCTTACGAGTGGTCCCTCAGCCCCGAGAGCAAAGACAAGGTGGTGGAGATGCAGGTAAGAAATCTGGAGTGTTAATCATTTCATTAATGCTCATGTTTTAGTTTTTTCCCCGGATAAGAGCGTCATGGCTGACAGCGGCATCTTTTTGTGCTTTGTAGGGTGTCCGGACACCGATCTTGCAGCTGTCTGCCATGCAGGAGGGAGACTACACCTTCCAGCTGACTGTGACGGACTCATCTGGACAGCAGGACACCGCCCAGGTCACTGTCATCGTGCAACCAGGTAAACAAAAAAGAATGCCACCTGAGAAAGTTTAATGAGTATCATCAGTGAGGGTATTAGTTACAGTAGCATCGTCACTCTTTACTTACGTTTTTATGATAGTGTATTTATTCAGTGTGCACTTCTTGTTTGCTCTAACTCGTTCCCACAGACTATACACAAACATACACATGAAATCTTAAGAGTCAGACAGCAGTAGTTCATTTATACTTTTCTCTATAATGTGTGAAGCTGATGTACTTAAACTACTGATACAAGACTGTGTTTGCTTAACGTTTGCTTAACAGCGTTCTGACTCAGTGAATGGGAGGTGTATGTGTATGCTCAGCCTGATAAGAGCCCAGTGTAGACTGCAGAATGCAAACACACCAGCAAGACGATGTCAGTGTTTAAACAGGATCTGTTATGTGGACTCACATCCACCTGCAAGGTCAGGCTATGTCAACCGGTTGAGAGATGATATCGGAAAGAAATGTCGGCGTGTTGTTGGTCAGAGACTTTCAGAGGATAAAAACACTCTGACCTTTATTTTCTGCATCAGGTAGTATTCTGTTGAAATGATTATAAAGTTGCTGATCCGAACGCAGTTGTTGTTTTTGTATAATGAGCCCCTTTCTTGGCTGAACTCTAGGTAATATGCAGAAAATAAGATCAGGATATTGTCCTCATTTGCTTTTTCACCCATGCAGCACACAACAGGAGTTTGTCCGCGTTTACACAAGGCTACAGACTGCTCCATAATGATGTCTGTTGTATGTAGGGTTAGATGTATTTGGACATATCTGCAATATCACTTAAGGAGTGGAGAGTAATATACAGGCAACCAGATAAGAGTATGAAGCAGTTACACTGCAATATGTACTCAAGTTTAGTAACAAAGTATTTGGACTTTGTTACCTCCCACCTCTGAAAGCGATCAAGCAACCAAACCTGTTAGCCACAGGATTAAATTTAACCTCAATGTATGAATGGTAACACAACACCATCGTCATATTACAGTTTATAATCCATCTGCCAAACTGTTGATTGGGATGAAAGGTGGAGAAATTATGCATTTTGACCAAGTGAACATTTTATCAAACATCAAATTTACCGTTTGAAATTCTTTTTTATGCTTTGATTCCATTTTGATGATTAAGGGGTGATGTGCTTTGTTGGCTTGCACTAAATATTGAAGAACTCTCCGTCCTCCAGAAAACAATAAGCCACCAGTAGCAGATGCAGGGCCAGAGAAAGAGCTGACGCTGCCGGTTGATCGAACCACGCTGGACGGCAGTAAGAGCAGCGATGACCAGAAGATAGCAACCTACAGCTGGAAACAACTCAAGTGAGTCACTAAAGGAGTGATAAACCACAGAATACAGTTAAACACCAATAAACGAAAACTGTTCCTTCTACACTAAAACTCTTCTTCACATTCTCTCTTTGTGTCCCTGTCCGTCTGTTCCTCCACCAGGGGTCCTGACGGTGTGAAGATTGAGAATGCAGACAGCGCTGTTGCCACGGTGACAGGTCTTGAGGTCGGCGTGTACGAGTTTACCCTGACGGTAACGGATGAAAGGAAGCTGCAGAGTAGCGACACAGTCACGGTCATCGTCAGAGAAGGTTAGGAGATTTTTTGTGTGCGTGTGTTTGATAATCCGTCTCTTTTAGCCAGCAGGGACGTGGAATCAGACAGGTGAGGATTATAGATGATGTTTTTAAATATGAATTTGTAATTAAGGAAGCATGCAGAATTTTGAAGCTTTACAAGAACATGTCTGTGTGAGTTTTTAAAAGGTGCTATATACAACATTTAGCAACATCTAGCCATAGCAACGTTTCCAGGAAGCTCTCATAATATTGGTAAAAGTTGATTAACATTATGTACTCATCGATTTACTTGCACGTCGATTAGGACAAAAATCCACTCCAAGTCAAGTTGGAGCACTTCAATGGCTTGTAACATGAAACTCATGTGCAATAACATGCCCACACGACCAGCCCGGCTACCAAAACAAAGAACAGTGAAGCTTGAATAACAACAAACATACAAAGTAAGACTTTATTCTCTGGTCAGGATGCTGTTACTCCACTATATCTTTATATTCCAAATAGTGGTGTGCTGCTATATTTCTGTTTAAAATCTCATATATAGGAATGTTTAAAGTAGAAGTTCCTCTTATCATATTGTTAGAAACAAACTGTCTGTATTCTCAGGGCATGCTAATGAAAATAGTCTGATGCAGAGTGGAAGTGTTTGTTTATTTCTTTACCCCAATGTTTTCTTAGTTCAGGGCTAGTTTATCATTAGTTAATAATGATAAAAATGATGATGCTCCCTTTGGATAATTACATGGACTGGACATAATAATATTTTACTATGAGATCACAAAGATCTGAACGCGTTTTGTGCTGCTGTCTTGTTGATTTGAGACCTTGGCAGTGGAGCATTAATGCAGTTAAAACCTCAGACTGTCCTGTTGGATTGGGGGGTCACTCCCACAAAAACGTATATTAATCCAAAAAAGGACAACAAGTGTGCATTCATGTAAGAGAAACTGGGATCTTAATTTCAAAAATATAAATAGCTTAAAGAGATGGTTCAGTTTTTGTGAAGTGGGTTTGTGTGAGGTTGACCTACTTATCCAGAGCCAGTATACTGCCTAAAGTAAATGGCAGTTGGCACACCCCAGCAAGCAATCTATTGCTGTCGATGGGGGAAGTAGCAAAACATATAAAGCCACCTAAAAAACAAAATACGTCAACCTAAAAAAGCCAATATCCCTTTAAGTGTATGATATATTTAGAATGGTTTCACTGCTTCCCCTTGCCGTCAGAAAGCCTTTTTCCGATGGGACTCTGAAGCTGTTTTGACAAAAACAGTCATTTTACCTCTCGGAACAAAGGAGGTGCTCATCTCCCACTGCTCCCATCAGTTTGACTTTGGTGTGTTTTAAAGGGCTTTCGTTCAGCTTTACCGAACTGAATGTCCCCTGTGCCTTTTTAAAAGTGTTGAGTAAACACCTGTAAAGTCTTGTTATGCTGTTGGAGGATTATAGTCACATCTACATCTACAGTGTTTTCCCAAGTCTTGATTCAGTGTTTATTTTTTTTTTTTCTTTTCCACCAGAACTGGACCAGCCGCCTGTGGCTCATGTTGTGTCGAGTCCGTCCATCGCTCTGCCCGTCAGGACCGCGACTCTAGATGGATCTCGCTCCACCGATGACAAAGGTGGAGTCATCTACCTGTGGACCAGAGATGATAGCAGCCCTGCCGCTGGGGTGAGACGATGAAACTAAACTAACCTTGAAACCAACATCGCCAAAAATTACAAACATTTTAACGCTTCTTTATTTTTGTTTCTTTGATAGGATGTCCTGAACAACTCTGACCACCAGGCAGTGCTGTTTCTGGGAAACCTGGTAGAGGGGAAGTACAGCTTCACCCTGACTGTTACTGACAGTAAGGGACAGACCAGCAGTAACAGGGGCTCAGTGGAGGTCAAACCAGGTAACAGACATGCAGACACAAACCTACAGTCTATACACACAAGGAGACACTTTCAAAGTGGTGATGGACCTCTTTTTGCATCTCTTTGTTGTTTTTTAAGGCTTTTTTCAATATAAAAGAGATATAGTGAAAGTTAAATTACAGGATTTTATCATGTAATACCTCAAAGGATTTATTTGAGTTATTTTGGCCTTCTGTCGGCCCATGCAAACAGATGGTTTCCGTTAGGAATTAATAAAAATGTCAGCATTTCATTGGAAACTGCTGATAAAGGCTTCAAACTGAAACATCGGCATCGGGCCAAAATGAATTTTTCTGAGGATATGACAGGCCAAAAATTTAAGGCAATGATGGTGGAGGTATGCACTCTACTGAGTGCCATTCTAGTTCAGTGTAAAATCAACAGGTGCTCAGTTCTTACGTGTTGTTATGAACTAATGCCAATTATCTCGATAAACATGAAGAAACATTACGGTAATCTACAAAATAAATCTTTACAAAAATACATTTGAATCCTCTAATAAGAGAGATTTTTTGTTTTCTATATTGGCTGAAAAAAAGAATATGTGCATACATCAGCAGTCGGACGGAATAATTGGAAAATATCAGCATGCCGGATTTTGGCCAAAATCAAATATCGTGCGTCCCTGGTTTCCACACAGCAAGAGACTCAACAACCAACAGCAGAAGGTTGAGCGGGTCAGTGTGCAGCATACGGTGAACAGACACAAACGCAGCCAGAAACTAATCCGTCTCTTGGAGCTCTGGCCTCTTTCCCAGATTTCAGTGTCGGATGGATCCAGCCTGCAATCAGCCTGGTTTTCCCATGTCAGTGTCTCCCTCTCCTTGTTACTTTTTCTTTTCCCTTCCTCCCCCTCTCTTGTCCATGTCTCTACTGTGTTAATCATCTATTTTCTCACCTCTCTCTCTCTGTGGTTATCAGACATATGGGCGCGTGACCTGGTGGAGCTGGTGCTGGAGGTTTCTGTATCGCAGGTCTCTCACCGCCAGCGCGACATGCTGCTGCGTCAGGTCGGGGTTTTACTAGGCGTGCTCGACAGCGACATTATTGTGCGAGAGATCAGTGCATTTAATGAGCACAGGTGAGACATTCTGCACAGGAATCATATTTTCTGGATTTAGCTTTATGGCCGGACATGACTGTAACAAAGGGTTTTTCCTTCTTCCTCCCTCTTCAGTACTCGGTTGGTCTTCCTGGTGTCAGGCGGTCCAGGGCGCCCTCCTCTGTCCGGCCACAGCGTTGCACTTGGTCTGCGCAACAAGCTGCGCAAACAGAAGAATGACTTTTTAATCTACAAGGCTAGACGGGTGGATACAGTCAGTGAGTAAAAGATAAATATAGTTTTTTAAGAGACACATACAAATTAGGAAAATGAGTAAAGAGAAAGGAAAATGTGGTTTGAGAGCAGTACAAAGCATCAGCGCTGCTTTGACCTCTTAACCGCTGTCTCTTAAGATGATGATCAGATAATGACGGGACTTAAAGGTCAAGTCTCTAACATTTTTTTTTTTTTATATTTTATTTTTATTGAAGAAATAAAGTCAGCAGGACATGCTTCTTGCACTGTACATTTTTGTTTTTAAAACAAAAGAAAACATTGGAGACAAAGACAAAAAACAAGACAAAAAAACAAACAAAAAAAAAAAAACTAACAGATTACAACACAAAACAAATCCAAAAAAACAAAGAGTCTGTGTAGTGGAGAGCCAGGTGGAGTTACAGTACTAATGACTCTTTTACGTGAAGTCCGCTCTATATGGGTTAATAAAGTCAATCCATCCTTTCCAGCATTTATTAAATGTGTCTGTCTTGAGTCTCAAAAAAAATGTTAATTTTTCCATTACAAAAATATCATGCATCACATTAAACCAGTCAGTTAAAGTGGGTGAACCTTGGCTTAGCCATTTTTTGGTGATGGCTTTTTTACTGGCGACCAACATGACTCTGAACAAGTAAGCCTTGGAGAAGCCGAGAATCTGTTGTGGCATCATGCCTAAGTACAAGACCTGGAAGCAGGAGTCAATCTTAACTTCTAACATTTTTGAGCTGTTGCTGCAAAAAAATCTTCACCTTTGCTTTCAGTGAGCCTTCTGAGGGTTAATGTTCTATAACGTGGTTATTGTTTGTCTGTTTTCTGCAAGACAATGCTCTAGTTTCATCTGTTGCTCATCTTCCTCAGTCTGCCAGCTAAACTGCTCGGGTCACGGCGAGTGTGACTCGTTCACACGGCGCTGCGTCTGCCACCCTTTCTGGATGGAGAACTTTATCAGAGCTCAGCTCGGCGATGCAGAGAGCAACTGTGGTGAGTTAAGATTGACTTAATCGAAGACCTCCCTGTATTAGGACATACATAAAATATTTTCAGTGTGTCTGACATGGTTTTTGCTGTTAAGTATTTGGATTTAAATCTTTAAAACGGCATCTACTCCTTCTTCCTCCAAAATGTATGAATTTGCAATTATTATAATTCACTGGAGGCTTCAAGTATTCACACCACACTTGTGCCCCCTGAATATTGGAACAGGATTGGCCCACAAACTATTTGTGATGTCACAAATCATGCTTTAAGGTCCGCATTTTAAAATCACATTTTCAGGGAGCCCTCAGCAAAAAATGTGAAAACAGACTTCTAGCATCAAACTCTGCACATACTTCATTCTACGCACTGAAATGTTGAACTGCAGGAACAAGAAGAAAAACGCATTTTTGACAGTTAGTGCTTCAGATGAAATGTGGCAGTTTTTTTTCTTCCACATATTACATTACATATTAAAAACTGTTCCTTTTGTGTCTAACTTGATGTTTGTTTTTCAGAGTGGAGCGTACTCTACGTGACCATAGCATCCTTTATGATTGTGGTTGCAATAGCAACATTTGTCTGGGGGATGGTGTGTTGCTGCAACAGGTGAGCACAATTTCTACAATTTTAAATATTCTTGTAGTTATTATTAAATGTCTTCGTTCATGTACAGTGAATGTTTAATTTCCATCAAACTCTTTGGATTCTATTTCATACTTGAACTGCCTCGACACCAACTGATGTCTGGTTTGTTTGTTTTATTTCCTGAAAGACGTAAGAGCAAAGTGCGCAGAAGCAAAAGCAGATATAAAATGCTAGAAGCTGATGAACAAGACAGTCTGGAGCTACAGCCACCGAGAGTGGGTAAGACACGCACAAAAACACTGCAACTACAGCCACACGTTGTTGTTGTTCACCATTCTCGAAATTGACAAGGCACTGTGGTGTGTCAGCAGCTGTGAATCACAGGTGACATCTCAGAAAATGTAAACTTGTATCAGCTGAGTCACTGAGTGATGCTTTTAATGTTGAAACACTCCATATTTGTGATTAACTGCCACTTGATGTTGCACTAGAGTATCAGCATCTCAGACCAAAACTAAAAGGGTCATCCCGTTTCCTTCTCTTCTTCTCCTCCGAGCAGCCCGCCTGAAGCCCGTCACCGCCCCCACCTCCTCCGCCCTCATGCACTCGGACTCTGACCTGGACAGTGACGACGGGCAGGGCGGGGTGCCGTGGACGGAGCAGGAGCGCGGGCATCTCCTGCGGCCACAGAACGGCTCCCTGAGGAACGGCCAGGGCCCGGTGAGGGGCAAAAAGCAACGAGACGAGCTGCTATAGCAAGGGAGGAGGGGGGGAGCTCGACGCTGCCCTCTAACACTCACACCTCCTCCTCCAGCTGTCTCACCCTCCTGCTCCTCACTCTTCCTTTTTCTCTTTTGTTGGTCTTTCAACACAAAAACCTCACACCTCTCATCCATGAGGACAGACTGTGTGATAGCTGGATTTATGAGGAGGAAAAGAGGAAAAACATGCTGGAAACATGTTGTCCCACTGTCATGAAAAAACACCACTGTACTGAAGTTCCCCTGCTCCGACTCTGAGCCAATACTGAGGGGAAAAAACTATAGTATCGCTGAGGACTAGGGGTGAGCACTGTCCTTTTGAATGGTATGATGATATAACGTTAGACCCCTATTATTTAACACAGAGACATAAAGAATGTACTGTTGCCCCTCTTACTGACGGTTAGAGACTGGGAGAGGAAGTAGCGGAGTGACTTTCTCAGCTTCAACGACATGAAAACCAGCCACTTGACACGCTGCTCACACCTTGCCTCTCGTAGACACGCACGTGCACACTCAAAGAAGTCCTATTCACACTGTTCCAGGTCAAACTGATGCTACCAAACACTGCCATGTTAAAAAAAAAAACCAATGGTTAACTCTGGCGAAACACAACCAAAACAGAGCTACCAACAACTCCTCCAAAAAAAACAAAAAAACAAAATAAAGAAAAGAAGTGCATGAAGAGCGACAGATTGTCGCTCTGCTCTGATTTGATACTGGAATGATCGCCTGCATGTTTGTATGTTGGGTGTATGTGTGAATTTTTTCTGGCTGCTGAGCCAAAAAGATGCTTCTTCAGAGCAGTTTGTATGTTTTTACATCTACGTAACGGCGCTCAGAGGCAGAAGATCCTTTAGAAGAAGAAATAAAAACAAAAAACGCCATGCTTTTATTCTGAAGGCTTCTCTGTGGATTAAATTCGCTGGAACACACACTGGAATAAACAATGTTAATGAGTTCTGTCCCAACGGAAACAACAAATGGGATGGACTGGACCCTGCTTCCTCACTCACCTCAATGTTCAATAATGTAACGACTGCTTGAACCATGAAGACCACTTATGTTTTTTGTTGTTGTTGTTGTTTCTTTTTTGCAAACAACTTTCAGGCTGTGATTAGACGTCGATGCACTTTGATTTCATGTCTGTCAGCTTCAGTCTCATGTTGTCTCTTGTTGGTTGAAAAAAGGAGATCTGTGATGGTGAATGTTGGGAGGTTCAGCCATAAACAACACAGGACTTTACTGCGTTCAAAATGAGTAAAATACTTGATTTCCTTGACTGTAAAGGAGAATTTTGTAAGATATGGCCAGAATTTTAGTTTAAAATATTCAACATTATCAACAGAGGTTGAGGAAATTCGGTTTTGATGTTATGTTGCGGAGATGTCTACGTAAGTTGGCACGATATTCAGCTGGAACATACAGTACATGTCTGTGGCAGTCGCTATGTTTCACATGCTCCTCAGCTGCTCCATGGCTAACTGAGCTGTGAGCTAATTAGTCAGTGGTAGCGAGTTACAGATGAGGATTGTTAGCAAAGAGCAGCACTTGTTGGTTACATGCTGCCCCCCTTTGTTTTTTGTTTTTTTACGCTACCTATGAGATTTCTGGCCCTATTCTACAAACTCTACCTTTTTAAAGTTCAGATGAATGAATATATTTTAGGAAATGTGAATTCAGCTCAAGTCCAGAAGCACCTCAGTAAACGTTACATAGCTGTAGGCTTGAATGAAAGTGTGACTGGGTAATTTAAAACAGTTTCTGTGCAATATCAACTTCAACCAGTTACAATTTGTTTGACTAAAAACAGGATGCGTGCTTCCCTTTTGGCAAAAATCCCACAAAAAAACTGAAAGAAATCCACTTGAGTGATGAGATAAAAAAAAAAAAAAAAAAAAAAAAAAGACATTAAAATCGCCCATTATTAAACTTCCAGTAGGGATGATACTGAGTTGTGTGTCTGGAATGATCTGAAACGGTGTTGAGTCCTGAAAAGAAAAGGATTTCTTTAATCTGAAGGATGTTTGCAATGAGTGCAACAAGATGCAGAGGAAAGCTGTAAAAACACAGACAAGAAAAAGAAAAGATACCTGATTGTTCTGCGTGTCAGTCGTAGTGACGGGTGTTTCTGTGCCTCTTCCCTGCAGCGCCTCAGTGTGTGATTGCTTTGCATGAGAAAACGGCCTGTAAGTCACTTTTTCTTTGGTTGTCGAATGTTTAAATGGTACGCCATTGAGACAGTACAGCTTGTGTGAAATAAGAAATGGTCTTAAAACATTTTAGGGGAAAAAAAAAAAGTCTATTTCTCACAGTTGCATAATCTCATGCTGATTTCAGTTCTGCTGCACTAGTTTGGCCGGTATGGAGATGCTTTTTGAAATATCTCTTCCAGACTTGCTGAATTGATCTGGTCATCTTTTGCTAGTGTGAGTCAAATTTAAAATCAAGTGCACCCAAGTGCCAACTCTGAGAAAAACAAATGCCATCTCTTTAACACTTTGAAATAATGTCTTATTGTTCCTGTGTTTTTTTTGCACATCATAGAAAATTGACTTTTGGAGTAATCGCCAGGTTTATCTGTAGACGTTTTGCCCACAAACTCAGTTGAATAAACAATTTCAAGGATGATTTTTATTTTATTTTTGGTTTTCAACAATACAAAACTCTGCATATTTTCTTCTACATGCATCCTCTACCACTCACTTTGGGATTTATAGAAGTAAGTGATGACCTTGACTCTGATGGAGTCCACTGTGAAGGCAGACAGAGAAAATGGGGAGCAACTGTCAAATGAAGGGACTTTAATTTAAGTTGTTTTAGGCGTTTTAATGAAAGATGACCCTCCCCCCTTTATTTCCTTATGTGTGACCAGACCTGATGCAACATGATAATCTGTAAATTGAATAAAACGTTTCAGTTTGTTCTTGATTTTGAGAGATGTGTGCTTGTTTCTCGCTATTTTGCGCTGAGTAAAAGCTTTGACTCTGACGAAAGATTGTGGCAAAACTGGACTTTCTGTCTTCATTTGTTTCTGTTTTCAGTGTGTCCTTATTCTCCTTGTCTGTTTCCGTTGAGGAAACTTAAGACTTCTCACCAGGCTTGACTAATAATCTATGTGCGTCATGTTTGCAGGTAGTCTACTATACTCCCTCTTTCATGTTTGATGCATATGAGACACTGACCATTAACCCACTTAGCTCAGCATTGCTGCGCTGACCCTGATTTAAGCAGTCATTGCATTCAGACATCCATCTCAGAGTCTGTTCTCTCATCGACTTTTAAAAGCCCATTAAGCTGTGAGATGATGGCGTCCAAAAAAATAATGATGGAAGCATGCTGCTTTAGTTATGTAATGTCGCCTCATGATGGAGGCAGAGGTCAGTGAACACATCAGAGACATTATTTTCCTATGAGAACAGCTTGTTTATTCAGATGTGGAAAAAGTAAATATTTCAGAGTTTGTATTATTACCTCATTCACATTGCCAATATTAAACGTTTGAATTTCCTTTCCAAAACTACATAGTGCCCCTTTAAATTAGTAAAATTAGACTTGGAAAAAATACTCATTAAAGTACAGGTACCCCCCAAAAATGGCTTAATTACAGTTGTTACTTCCACCCTAGCTTGTTATTTATTGCATTTATTTCACTAAATATCAATGATCTTTAAACCTCACTGTCATGCCTTTGTGTACGGGTTGACTACACTTGTGAATTATACCATTTTTAAATTCATAAGGACTACACACTGCATGCAAGACTGCAATACTTGAGGTGGGGAAATACTGACTTGTCATGCCCAAGAAAAAAAAATGAACTTGGGACTTCGACTAGGCTAATTTTGAGCATGCACAGTGCCATCACTTATGCTTGTTTGCAGATTTACAGTATTATGTATATTTCATGAAAAAGAGATGCAGTGAGTGAAGCTCTAGTCTACTGAGTGCATCCTCACAGCCCAGCGTGCGTGTAGAAACATGCAGCACTGAGATGCACCTTCTGCAATCCGCACCATGCCTGCAGCTGGATCACACACAGCAGTAATGAGTATTCTATAACGGGATATTATTGCCACGCTGACATATCTCCACTGCGCGTCCCTCACGCATATCACAAAAGGAAGGAAAGCAGCTGTTTTCATCTGTTTTTCCTCATAATGCTGCCCTCTGCCTCTCACGCTCCTTATATGGGAAAGGAATTAGTTGCGCGAACAAGGGCGGAAACGCGGCGCGGTGGCTGCTGGGTAATTTCGCCGACATACAGGAAGAAAAAGGCGAAGCTCAGTCTGCCCGGAGAGTCTGCTCACTACACAGCCCCACGGCGGATTTGACGGCGATATAAAACACCAAATCACTGCTTGACCAGTTTAGCAGGTAAGCTTCGTGTTGTTGTCAGGTGTAACGGTTTGTAGCGCAGTCAACGGTTGAGCTGAAGCGGGACGGTGGCGCACGCGAGCGAAGCAACGGTCTGTCGCGCGAATCATTCAAGAAATGATTTAATGGAACTCGGTGTGATGCTAACACACACACACCCGGCTAGCCGAGGCTGCTGCACCGTTAGCCACACAATCTGACGCCTAACCGCTGATTCGCCGGTATCTTTAAATGTTTCCAACCTCCTGTTCATTTCGCACTTCTTCTTTCTAGCATGAGGTCACTGAAATGTCCTTTTTTTTCCACCCTGCAGACTAGAGAAACATTAGCTAACAGAGGGAGGGGTGTGTGTGTAAGAGAGAGCGAGAGACAGAAAATCCAGGAAATGCCGAAACAGACAGCACACACTTAAACAGCAGGGAGGGGATGTGACAGGCTCAATCTGATCACCTAGCTAACTCGCTTTTAACTCTTACTTATCTTTTTCTTTGCTGATTTGTCAAACGAACATTTTGTCAGGGGTGGACGTGATTGAGCTAGCTCGCATTGTCGCCGATGGTGTTTTGACACATTTTGTATACCGTGCATAACTGTTCCCTCATCGATGAAGCAACCGTCTCGAACAAGTTAATTGAAGAACAGCTTGTGTTAAAGCTGTCCAAATGCATCAACTGTCTTTAATATTTCGTGAAAGATTGTCTTTTGTGTAAATGTATGTGAGGCTGCGGGTGACCAAACATACCGGGGGCACAGATTTCCACACAACACCCACCGGCTCTCCTCTTTACTGGCTAGCTTTAGCCTCGCTAGCATCCCTGTCCGTCTTGATTGAAACCCCGGTGATCGCATTAACATCAGCGGCTTGAACTTGATTCGTCCGAGCCTTGAGCCCACCAAAGTAGGACTGCTGGGAAAGGTTAGAGCTCACCGTCAGTGCGTTGGCCTACTTGTGCCTCTGCGACAAAGAGCAGCTGATGTTTTTGTTTTATCCTATGCAAATACATAGAGGAGCTCCTTTCTTTATGTCTGAATGTCTGGCCTCTCAGGCAGAGTCAGACCCTCACACAGGCCTAACCTACTTCACTGCCCCTGCATGCTGATGGTGCTCTATGCAGAACATTTCCACCTCATGTCCACAAAAGTAGGTCTATGAATACTGTATGCAGGGTTGTACATATTGGAGGAAGACCAGCAAGAGCTTTGATATAGACGAGGCGTCCTTCTATAGATCTTTATATCAAAAAGGATCATAGCTTTGGTGTAACTCCTTTTGGTACGTTTTCAAAAGGCATAAAGTAGCACAGGCAATTCTGCAGAACAAAGTATACTTGACTTTATTTCATAGTAATAAGATGAGACGTCATTGATCCATCACCAGGGAAATTCACTTGTTACTGCAGCTCAAGAGAGGCAAAAACAGTGATTCAGTGAAAGGTAAAAATGAAACATCAAACATGTTTTCTTTCACGCACAGATATGAGCAGCAAGGACAATTGCACATGATAATTGTAATAGCAGTATACTAAAACCAACATGTATCAACATTAAAACCTTACCTTTTTGTGAGATAATAATGCAGGAAAACATGCCTGAGGTAATTTGTAATGATCAAACTGCACTGATTTCATTTTGGATAATAAAATGTATACTTGAACTGTAAAATAATCTGCCTCAGTCTCATAGTTTTGGTAATCCCATTTGAGGGAACACCCAAGGAATTGTGTTTAATTGGCGGAAATCAATATTGAAATTATTCACTCAAACATAGTTATTTGCCTAAAACAAATTGAGTATCAGTCCGGCTCCAGTTCTTGGTCTGACATCTAGTTTAAAGAATAAGTTCTCCAGCTTTTGTTATGGAAAACAAACCCTATCAAATACACAAACAAAACAATGCTCTGTCTGTTTCTCAGTAAGTTCCGACTGCCCTACCCCAACTGTGGCCAAAGAAACTATATACAAACAAACATACTAGTTTGATTTTAACTTTGTACTTTCTTGCAACCTATTGTCAGCTGTGGATCTGTATACTTACACAATATAGTAGGATCAATTCTGTGTTGGGGTTGGTCATTTTAGGGATGTTGTTGACAAGAAGGGAAAATGTACCGTGGAGAGCTTCCTCCACTCCTGAAGCTGTGGTTCAGCCCCAGTTTTGCACGTCTTGCCTTTTATAGTGCTTGAATCTAAGGAAAATGTTATGAAAGGCTCGACTCCCTGGCTTCAGTCAGTGCTATATCTGCCCGCCTGTCTCTGGAAAGTTGTTTCTACTTTCTTGACAGCGGTGTTTCCTTTAGGGTCAGCACTTTGCTTGAACATACAGTTTGTGGTCACTTTACTGTAGTGCACTTTAGGAAATAAAATGATGTGGCAGGAAATCCAATAAGTTCAAATGTGTTCCACTGAAGAATTTACAATTTGTATAGGAATTGGAAGAAGTTTGTTAGTGTTGTTTTATACACAGTTTATCATCTGCAGTGCGTTCTTTTTTTTTTTTTAAAAGCAACTCACACATTTAGTTGCTTGTTTTTTTAGTGTCTCCTATTCCTCACATACACCTTCAGGGGCCACTCCCTTCCTGTATTGCTGTTGAGTCACTTGTAGTTGAAACCAGGAAGTGCAGTTGAACTCTGGTTTCTGCAGGTAAACCATAAATGCCTCTCAACATGTCCGAAGCATTTAGGTGAGGGATAGTAGAGTCATGCGTCCTGCTATGAGCTCATTTTCTCTCCACACGCTCTGCAGCAATGAGTTTACAACTCTTTCTGTGTGAGTGAGGCAGAAAAAGGGAAGTTGGGGCATTACGAAATGGAGTTGCAACTAACAAGTCATGTCACTTTCAAATAATCTTTTCATTACTTTCCTGAGTAATCCTTTAAGCTATAATGTGTCACAAAATAAAGGTGAAATATCAATCTGCCAGAGTCCAAAACTGACATCAGAAGATTTTAAGTTTCTTTTGTCCATCCAGCAGTCCAAAACACAAAGACTCTGATCTATGATAGTAAAAAAGAAAAGCAGCAATCTTCACATTTAGATAATAAGTGGGCAATTAGTCTTAATTTCATTGACTTTATTAGGCCAGCTCAAAAAAAAAATGCTTTTTTGGCCATCATGAGTCTTCCAAAATGTTTTTGTCTCTTTGTTTTTAAATGTGACAAGCTGTCACCACCTCTCTTGCTGAATCGGGAGTAATACAATGCTGCTGGTACACCGCCCTATCAGTATGACTTCATTTAACAGCCATGCAACACTTCTGAACAAAGAAGTATTTAGTTTGATAGCCAGCCCTAATGAATAAGATAAGGTAGGAAGTTAGCCTGAATTGGACCGTCTAAAATTGGCAGTTTATTTGATTAGCTCTGATCAAAGAGCAGGAAAACAAGATTATGAGTTTGACTTGTCATTTTGGTGTTGTTTGATACCCAACCCTCCTCTTATGTTTGCTAATTGGATCACAACCCATTTACACTACTGAAAGTCTGTCACCTCCCTTATTGTAACTGGGAAAGTGCAGGCAAACGTTTCTCTGCCTTTTGTCTGTCACAGCCAAAAAAGTTAATTGCCCTCCAAGTCATTAGATATCTACAGATTTAGTTCAGTCCCTGTGTAGTGAAAGTGAGACATGAGCTTTACCTTGCGTCGACTCATTAGAGAGAGTGGCCAGTGTGCTGCCATTCACCGTCAGCCAGGTGTAAGTACCTGAGTGGAAACACTCTCAGTCCGGCCGGTGAAGGTAGCATCAGGTTACCTCCGTCTTATGTAATGTTAGCCTCTCATAAGGTGTGTTTGTAAGCCTATGCTAGACTTGGATAGAAGTTAGTTAATCTTGTACTTAAGGGGGTAAAGTAGGAGAATCAGTTTGCATGTTGGCACACAGACCATACAGACTATATTTGGACTATAGCTGCGCCATTTTTGTTGTGAAACGTCAAAGAATCTGCAAACAACATAGTTGGGATAACAGGGCAGGTCTGCACAGTCTGCAGCAACATAATGATCCGCATACCTTTACTCAGCAAGTTCTGACCTGCTTTGAGTCTTTCCTCCTTTTTTTTGCTTACTCAATTACTCTAAGAGAGCCCTTTATGTGCATTCCATCTTCAAACAGTGAAAATGTAAATTTCTGGGGTTATATATACAAATTCTGGAGGCCATGGTCTGTGCAGGCTTTGTAGGATAATGACTGCAGTGAATTTGCAAGTGAATTCTCTTGTCACACTCTGTGGACTGCTGATGTATTAGCCCCTTTTGCATAGTGGGTGTTGCAAGATAGATCTGGTGGGTCACAAGATGAATAACAAGCTAAAAGAGAAGAGAGAAAATGTCGTATCTAACCCTTTTTGTTTACCTGATAATTGTACCTATGTTGATGTTTAAAAAGAAAAGGAATTAATAACCGGATCAGAACTGACTGACGGATGAAAGTACTGGCGAGAAGTCAGAAGAAATACATTTTCGATGATTTGTAAGCCAAAAACAAAAAGACATTTAAGACCTTTTATTAAAATCAAAAATGATAAACACAAGGGACTGAACTCTTTGGTTTAATCAAGATACTTTTATTATATCGATTCTTAAGTCGACGATACAGCATTTGCAGATATCACAAATCCTGCCATAGTATGATTTTTGGTTCAGTTCAGGACCACATTTAACACAATATTTTACCTTTCACTCCTTTTCTTTTGGCCACAAAGAAACGACACACAAATGATTTGTAAAGTGAACCATATACTGTAAGTGCAGCAGTAAACATAAAACATGACTTAACAGGAACAACTTTTAACAAAGGTCTGAAATTACAGGAGAGGATTAATCAATACTGAAATGGTTTGCTGCAGCCGTTACTTATAAGATGCCAGTCCTGTTAGAGGGAGCAGTGAATATCTCGTGGACCGTACCTTTGACGATTTAGAGCTTCATTTCATAACACCAGTCGGTGGATGTCTCACAGTGTAATTGCACATTCGCAGGTGAGAAAATCATCTGAATTGACATCTGATTGCAGGCAGTCACACACTTTTTCTATCAAACCTCATAGGATTAAATCAACTAAGGAAAAACATGCCCAGGATCCAGAGCACTGCTGTTCGTTATCCTGCCAAAGAAGCTACTTTTTAATTGCAGTAATTGCCTTCACCTCGGGTCTCAGGAGAAATTTAGTCCCCAATTAGAAGACTACTAGAACAGGAAGTACAAACTGAACTATAGTTGCCTTAACCCCTTAATGACCATCAATAGGCACAAACTTGTGTTGCGCAGCCAAATATTATTATAGCATATTTTATCATTAAATGTATTGTTATGTCTGTATTGTTTTAATCATTTTTATCGAATCTTCATTCATGTTAACACAAGTACTCCAGAGATGCTAACATGTTGTCACTGGCTCCTTTGCGCTCGTACTTAACTTCTCCATTGTTTGCACCTTTCACAGGTATGGCTGAGTTGGCGAGTTTGGTGCAGCGGCTTGAGGTGGCAGTGAGTCGTCTGGAGTCAGTGTCAGGCCAGGGAGGCGGTGCTGGAGGCTCATCTGGTGGAGGTAAAGATCACTGTTATGGAAAGAGATGTCTTGTGAGCGTGTCTCTTACTTTTAGGCAGATAAATCATTTAATGCATTTGCATGTCAATGCAAAAGCTGTGCCGAAAGGGAGATTTGAGGCTTTGCTGAGACATATAATCAAAAAAAGACAACAAATCCCTCAGCCCCTGTTAAAGTGAATGAGTTTACATACAACTGTTAAAGAGAAATAATTCTGTTCAGATGTAGGGCTGGGTTTGAAAAAAAAAATTCCCAATTCAAATCGATCTTCATTTGAATAATCTCAATTTGTAAATTCCAGAGATTTTATATTGTAATATAGGCTATGTCTTTTCCTGTGGATGCGTGTCAGGGTCTGAAAATGAATGTAATGTAGGGGCGAACTATAAACAACCGAACTCACTACATCATAACAATATTATGTGTTAAACTTGTATGTTGAAGTAAACATGTAACGCTGTGATCCTACCCTCTCACTGAGGTAACACAGTGCAGTAACAAGTGATGGTGGGTGGAGTGGCTGAGTCACACCATTCACCCTGTTACAAGACGAGTACCCTCAACATGACTTGAAGCTGTTATTTTAAGGTAAAGAAGTTGTACGATTGCTTTAAATGCCTTGTTTTCCTTCTCTGTAGCTGTATCGGCATACGTCGAGGCCTATGACGCGATCCTCAACAGTGCCATGGCCGAGTACCTTTCCCTCAGCAAGAAGATCGGGGGTGATGTCCAGAAACATGTAAGTTACAGCTTTGATTGTATTTAATTGTCATTTTTATGCAATTTGGCGTCAGTCTCTGCGTTTCACATGTATAAATGCTAAAATATAGAACATAAATCTGCTTTTGATTTTGAAGAAGTACCATTTATTGGAAATGTTCTATCTCTTTATATTGTTTTATCTTTTCTTGTGGTTATCTCTGAAGGCATATTAATGCATCCATAAGTGACAAGTGTCGTACTTATGTTTGTCGTGTGAGTACTGTAATTGTTAGGAGAAGGAAGAAAAAGCATGTACTGATCGTTCGTTCTTCACATATTTCTGTTTCACTTCCAGGCTGGTATGATGGAGCGGGCGTTCAAAGCTCAGAGACAATTCCTTGCAGTGGCCTCCACCAGCCAGAAGCCCAGCGATGTAAGTTCACAGCTCGTTAATGCTCAGTCAGTTAACGACTCATTAACTGAACAGCACTGATCAATATATTTGCATAATTCATTTTGCTTACAGCCCCTTCGCTTTCTCTTGACTGCTAAATATTCTAGCTTGTTTTATACTTGATGCTAAAGAGCCCAATTTTTAAGAAGAAAAAGACCGACTTTGTTAATCAGTTTACAGACATAAGAAGACTTCCTCCTTAAACAGCAACACTAGATATATTTATTGTACGTAATCAGAGGGGTGTAATATGACACAAGTTCAACACAGCCAGGCTTTCTTCTTCAGGCTCTCTTCATGTTCATAAAAAGGGGCATCTGGAGTATCTTTCTCCAGATTTGTATCTCTCTGTCCATGTCTGTCGACTGGCAGGTGGGTGAGATGTGTATAAATCCATCCGGCACAGAATCTGATATATCTGGCTGGCTGGTCGCCGGTCATGCTTTAAATCAGCCGATTCTGGTACCTGGCCAGTTGATCGGTGCATCTCTAATTATAATCTCCACAGTAATGTGAGGAGAATAAAAAAGGGAAAAAAAACCTCTACAAATATCTTTTTGGAACATGTAAAATGTTCTTGTTGGTTTGCAAAAAGTCCTCAATATATAAAAAAACCAAAAAAACTAAAGTTGCTAAAATCCACCATCTGAGTGAAACTTTGTCGCCTCTTTCCTCGACAGGATGTGCTGACCAGGCTCCTGCAGCCGATCAGCGAAGTGATCGCTGAAGTGCAGCAGTTCCGCGAGAAGAACCGCAGCTCGCAGCTCTTCAACCACCTCTCCACTGTGAGCGAGAGCGTGCCGGCCCTCGGATGGGTTGCCATTGTAAGTTGGGAAGAATTTTGTGTGTGTGTGTTTGTGTGTGTGCTTTGAGTGTGTGGGCAGACAAATGAGTTTTATAAAAGCCGGACACAAGCCTCTCTTTGAAATCTGTCATCGCTGTCTGGTGAACAACAGTTTCTTGGCTGGCACCGGCAACAGAGCTCCACTGTTAGTTTGGATGATTAACTCTTTGTTTGATGTTGTTTTTGATCTTCATGAATAATTCATCGGCTTTTCAAACACCCATAATAGACACATTCATTCGTTATACGCCTACTCTAATATCTTGGAGATCTCATTATAAACCTGTGATCTGAATTTATCACATTAAGCATTCATTTGCTGGTGTAAAAAATACATATAATCACCTTGTTGCTGAGAGTTTGATGAGAAGGTCGACACCAGTCATGATTGTAGGCTAAACATGAGGCTAGAGAACACAGCGCCACACTCATCTAACCCTCTGCAATACAGCAGATATGTTGTGAATCCCCAAAATGTGAAACTGCTGACTGTAATCTCAGTTTAGACATTTATTGATTGGTGTTTTTTTGTCTTTGTGTCCCAGACTCCAAAGCCCGGCCCCTTCGTTAAAGAGATGCAGGACGCCGGCATGTTCTACAGCAACCGTGTGCTCAAGGATTACAAGGAAAAGTAAGTTAAGCTTCATTATATTGTGTTTCCTCTGTTGTCTGCAGCAGGGAAGTTAATTTTAGACGTTACACAACAATGTAGTGGACATCCTTTTTTGCAATGTGTTCTTTTTTAACTGCATCAGTTGTTTCTTAAATGTTGTAACGTTGGATGACTTAAAGAGTCGAGATAAACTTTCATATGCAGCCAAACCATCTGTCTTCCATCTTTCCTTCCTCTAGGCTCATTTTTTGAGTTCAGTTTTACCGAGTCAGCACTGCCACATGACACGTAGACGCATGCTGGGACTTCCTGTATTTAAACCTTTACCCAAAGCTCTTTTGTGTTTTGCTGTCAATTTAGAAGGTAGAAGTTATTTAGACTAGAATCAGCCTGTTTATGCTGATCAGCTGCAACGAGAACAATGAACAAGCCTTTGCTCATTTTGTTAGTAAACTCTGTGCAGACGTGTATGCAAAACAGTAATGCTGTGTACAAACACAAGGATCAAAACATTCATGGTGTATGAGATCTGGGCTCAGTGGTTAACGTGGGTTAGAGAATGTTATACGCTCTATTTTAAGTAGTAAGTGTCTGGTTCTGTTTGTGTGTGGACTGTCTCGTGCATTGTGTTTTCCTGTGGGATGTAGGGGGCAGTGAAAAGGAACAATAAACTGCTCGAGGAGGGAAATGAAACATAAAATGTCAAGGTTTGCATGTGAAAAGATGATCAACAGACAATCCTGTTATCTCTTCCTCACAGGGACAAGACACACGTGGACTGGGTGAAGGCATACACCTCCATCTGGACTGATCTGCAGAAATACATCAAAGATCACCACACCACTGGACTGGCCTGGAGCAAGACTGTGAGTCCTCTAAAAATCACCTAAAATAGCTTAGTTGCGAGTAAAAATGTACTTCATGGAATGTTCTGGGCAGGAAGAGCCAGTCAAAGACGAGGGTTTAACCTACTCAAGTTCCTAAATAGGGAGGAAATTATACAAAATTGACAGAAATGGAACCGTTAAGAAAACCAAACTGAAGCTAGCAGACAAGCGGCATCAGTGATTTCCTCCAAAGAGAGGAATTTATTACTATGTTGACAAATATGCAGAATTTGGAAGGTCCCATGAAAAAGAGGTATTTATACTCACTTGAGTTTTTCATGTTTTGAAAAAGAGTTGAAGCACTTCAACAGAGATGGAAACACCTTTATCATATAATCTGACTTGGCAAACATTTAACTCCCATGACTGATCAGCTGTTCACACTCCAAGAGAAGAAGAAGCATTCCCAGATTATTTGCCACACTCCCCATGGATGGTACCGTTCATCACGGCTGTGCATAATGTAGCCTATACTGCCATCTTCTGATGAAACTACACTTTGCATAGCCTAGCATATTAGCTTCAAACTGGCTAAAAGAAATGCACAAAATGATCAAATTTAATTTTTCTGATATTTTAAAAGATTGCGTCAAATTTGCTCCACAGTTGGGATGAAAAACACGGCTTTTGAAGATTCATGGGAAGTGATTGGAAGCAAAATCAAAGCCGTCTTTATTCTTGTTGGTTGTTTCACACTCCTGACGAATGTAAAAGAAAAGTGAAAGCGGTGCAACATCCTATCAAAAGTATTTATTTAAATACAAATATATCCTGAATCATACATATTGCTCCAGCTAATATCTTATTCATTGACAAATATTTTAATGATCATACTAAAAACTTGTGTCAGAAGGTGTCCTGACCTCCGTCTCTGTACTGCAGGCATCCAGAATACCAAGTCAATCTCTCACAAATGCCAATAATTTCCAGCAGTTCAATAAAACGATCGCTGTTACCTGTTAACGTCTTCTAAGCACAAATGTCGAAGCATATCAGCTGACTTCTGTTGTGACATTCAAATACAGCATTTCTAATTTTCTGTCCACCTCAGGGTCCTGTAGCTTCAGGCTCCGCCGCTCCTACTAGGGCTCCTGCCGGTGGAGCGCCTCCCCCACCTCCCCCCGGACCTCCTCCTCCCCCCATGGACCTCGGTGGATCCTCTGGCGGCGGCGATTCTGGTCCCGACACTCGTAACGCTTTGTTCGCCGCTATCAACCAGGGGTCCAACATCACCAAGGGTGGGTAGTCTGAATGAACTCGGTCTTGAAAGCATTAGTCACAAAATTTAATGCCAAAATTAAAAGTACTCTGTGCAGAAAAATGATCCCATTGTCTCTCTTCCTGGCTTCCTTGCCCTCTCCAGGCCTGAAGCACGTGAGCGACAACGAGAAGACTCACAAGAATCCTACTCTGAGGAGTCAAAGTCCTGCAGTACGTGCCGGACCAAAGCCTTTTGCTTCCTCTGCTGCCCGACCCGCCGCCGCTGCCACCCCGACTCGCACGCTGCCCCCCGTGTTGGAGCTGGATGGGAAGAAGTGGAAAGTGGTGAGTTGTTGGTTCATTCATTTAAAAGTTACTTGTAAGTAGTTTCCATGAGAAAACAAGCATTGTAAAAGATAAGGATTCAGATTAACTAGGCTTTTAGCTGTAAGACCACCACAAGTCACTGAACCAGAAAAACAACCTGTTGCACTGGCTCCATTGTTCCATCCTGATTATCTAATGAACTCTTTGGCTCTATTTTCTTAACATTTTTTTCTTCTTCTTGCCTTCTGCAGGAGAACCAAGAGGGAGCGCAGGGCCTGGTGATCAATGACACTGAGCTGAAACAAGTGGTCTATGCGTACAAGTGTAACAAGAGCACCCTGCAGGTCAAGGGCAAAATCAACTCCATCACTATAGGTAAGAACAAAACTGTGTGTCAGATATTTAGAGGAAGGAAAAGTCACTTGTCAGCCAGATGGTTAAAGAGGGGAGGCACTAGGACGAGATGTAAGGCGAGAGGGACGGGTGTTTGTCTGTGCTCTGAAAACAGGAAGTTAGTTGTGTTTTGGCTCGCAGTTACACATGTATTTGAATTCCGTTGTCCTTGTACAGTGTTGCCTATGTTAACCATTCAGTTTGAAAGTACCAATAAAATACCCAAAAAGTGTGACGGCGGTGGGACAGTTCATGTTTGTTTTCCAGAGATCGACTCTCCTCAGTTGCATGACTTGCATATGTCGTCTAAATATGTGTGTTTTGTTTCTCTCCATCAGACAACTGTAAGAAAATGGGCCTGGTGTTTGACGATGTCGTCGGCATCGTAGAGATCATCAACTGCAAGGATGTCAAGATCCAGGTGTGTACATCATGCAGTGTTTTTATTAATGCAACCATAAAGTAAACATGTATACAAAATTAAAAAACACACATGGAAAGGTCTGGATTGTCCTGTCGCCTCAAAACCAATCAATCCAATTCACTCTTGTTGGCATGTAAATATTGTCTATTTCTCCTGACGTTGTTCCTCATAACATAACATCTGTAACAGCTGGAAGTGAACAGGATGAAATGGTAAAAAGACAGCAGATGTCTGAGAATACAGACAGGAGATGAGAGGAGCTAAACTTCAGGCCTCAGAGATTCAGTCGCTAAAGTACAAAAGTATCTCAAGTTGAACACCAGACACACCAGACACATCTCTGGCCTCGCAACACAGACTTGTTTTTAGGGGAGAAGTGGGGTTGTCCTACAAATGCTTGGAGGTGTGGCTCGGCTTAACTCTGTAGAAAAATTGGTAATGGAAAAGCAAATCAGCGCGATGAAAAGTCCAACGTGACCGACACAAGGAACTCCCTGTGAATCAGCAGGCTGCAGTGAGCTGCTGATATTTGGAGCTCACCCACTGGCTTTGTTGAATTTCATGATCTCACCCAGTGGTTTCTGCCGTCCCGTCACTCTTCAGCTGTTCTTGGCTGAATATCAATGCATTTTTCATGAACACCCTGATTTATATTCATGTAGTTACACAATAAAAGCTGCTCAGTTTGTGGCTACAGAGCAGCTCCACTGATGCATTAAATTAAGTCCCCACACAAAGAAATCTTGGGCTGAGTGCAGAAACGTGTCTCAGATACATCAGAAATAAATCCAACAGCCACCGTGGTCTTCATGGTTCATTTAGTTGCCTTTTTTGTGTGCAGGTCATGGGTAAGGTGCCCACTATCTCCATCAACAAGACGGACGGTTGCCATGTCTACCTGAGCAAAGACTCTCTGAGCTGTGAGATCGTCAGCGCCAAGAGCTCAGAGATGAACATCCTGGTACCCGGCAATGACGGAGACTTCGTGAGTATTCTTTCACAGGGACATTTTTAAAAAAAAAAGTGTTAGAGGATAAGTCTGGTGATATTTTATATTTGTCTTATTGTCAACAAAAACAATTGTCTGTTTGAAGTTCACCAATATTTAAAAGACAGATTAACAGGCTGTTGTGTTGGTTTTTGGTCCTTTTTCGTGAGTTTTGTTGATAGAAATAAAATAAAGAATATTCCAGATTCATCCTGCATGTCAAATATGAATTTCAACTGGACTTCTCTCTCTTACTCCCTCTCTCAGACGGAGTGCCCCGTTCCCGAGCAGTTCAAGACCGTCTGGGACGGCAAGAAGCTCGTCACCACAGCAACAGAGATCGCCGGGTAGACCTGAGCAGTGTGAAAAAATGGCCACCCCTCCTCGACACCATCCCCACCCTTTTTTTGCAAATGCCTTCCTGACTGATCCACCAACCCCACCAGCTAACTCTCACACTGTAGACTGAGATTTGGACCTCATGCGTTTTATCTCCCCCTCCCTTCCTCCTTCCGTATCAGCCAATCACAGCTTAAGCTGTCCCTTCAATAAGCCAATGAGAGGACTGTTCGCTTTTATCTGGAGCAAATCCTCCAGCCAATCAGCAGGGAGCAGCTTGTCATTCAAATTGGTTTTCCCTCTGAGCCTGTGAGCACTTTTCAAAAACATTCAGGAGTTTTGCCAATAGCTGGGATGCTCTATATATTTTTTAAATCTATCTGGATAATGCTAAGCTAAATTTATTACGTAGAATAGCCAACACGGGAACAGGGATATTGATTCCTCTGCAACAAAAAGCGCAGCAGCCAATCAGGACGCTTCAGGCTGCTCTTCTTTTCTTTCTCCTCTTCCTGGTCAGGAGGGGCTGGTGTGATTCCTGAGAGGTTTCTTGTCAAACAGCCCGTTTTTAAGAGGATAAAATCATCCATATCATCTCTGCTGATGTTGACCATAATAATATTAATATTCATTGTGGATGATAATAATAATAATATGAAAAGCACTCAGAGCACATAAGAGTAAAAAAAACAAGTTGTGTCACATCATGAAACTCCATTTAGGTGATGTTGGAACAATTGAAATGATCATTCCATGTGCTTTCCATTAATTCTACACATAGGACATTCCCAAGTATTAAAACATTCCATGTAAGGAGGCATGTAAGGAAAAGTTGGCGATTTAAGAGCCGAGAGATGTTTGTACAGATTGAAAGACAGAATTGTTGTTAGATGCTTCACCTCCACCTCTAGATCGGAAACATCTGCTGTAATCATCTGTATAGATACGGATAATTAAAAACATTAGCCTGACCATCATCGTCTCTCCACATCTTCACGATGAAGCTCTTTGCTGAATTTCTCTTTTTCATCGTCTCTTTCTTTTACCTCTTTCACTTTGTTGTTTTTTTTTGGGTCCAAAAATCAGAATTCTGCTCATTAGTACTGGAGATATCATTAAAAAAATGTTGCAATAAAACATCTTTTTGTTGGTTTGTCTTTATTATGTACAGATGCTGTTAAATGAGGTACGTTGGCCTGTTAGAACAGAAAGAAAGTTAAAAAATAAAGTCTCACCATCTGAGAATAATTTTGACCTCATCAGAAAAACTCACATTGGAGATAACACATTCTAGTGTTAGTAAAACAACAGAAGACCCGCTTACAAATTAGCTGCTAAAATTAACAAAGCATCACAAAAAGAATATCGATATCGGACGACTGATCAGTGCGAAAGGAATGAATTATGTGGCTCCGGTTATTACTGTCATTTGCTCTTAATTTACATCTTATTGCTCCAGAAACTTCTCTTGTTGCTGTTTGATGTTATATTCACTTTAAGATGATGTAGTGGGAGTGTTTCAGCGTAAATAAGGCAGCAGGTTTGCGTTGAACCACTCTCTGGTGAACTGGAGGTGGTCTCCTGCCGACGCCAGAAAAACCAGCTTCCCAGCCTTGTCCATCGCTGCCAGGCCCAGACGGTCCTGCAGGTGGACACAGTTCACACCTCAGAAAGCAATTTTTGTTGTATAAACATTTATACTCTCTGGTGAATTCAGTCATTATCTACTCAGGTGAAGTTTTGTAGTCCACAAAACATCTCTGGAGCTTGTCAGCAGAACAGTGTTGCAGCATTCTCCTAAACTGAGTAGATGAAGAGTTAAAACATTAGAAATACCCCTGTACAGATGGCTTCACACAGCTCTGGTTGTGTAATCAAAGTCACCAGAAGCACCGAGATCCGAAAAAGGATTTGAAAAGACGTTGCTGACACCCTCTGTGCTGTCAAACTCGTGCACCAGCTTCAGACAGGATACACTTTCAGCTTTGCAGCTACAGTGAAGATTTCCGCTCTAAAAAGGGTATTAACGTCAACGTTAACAGTTTCAACGGAGTGGGGGATGTCGGTGCTTCTGGAGTCTTGGCTTGTGGCCGAAAAGATGTTTGGAGCCATTTCATGGTTGTTCCCCCCCGCCCAACGTTTTAAAACAAGTCCCCATCTACTTCAGTCATCTAGGAGAACTCTGCAACACCGTTTTACTGTGAAACCCCAGAAATGTTTTGTGGACAACAAAACTTCAACCTGACTTTCCATATATATGAAAAGAAAGTTCATATGGAGGTATGAAGTTCAAGGTATGAAAGTGAGTAGATAAAGTTATTAATGAACAGTTCATTGACTATGTAAGAACAATGATGCAAACTTCACACCTGAAAGAAGCACAAACGGGACTGGATGCAATTTGAAAATGTCACTTTGGCATTTTTCCCAAAAGAAATTTCGATGTTATTTAGACTAAACTAATTGTCAACAACATTTTTGTTCAGCGGTTAAAATTTTATGTATAAAAGTGAGGTGAATATGGACAGAAAGTCCCCGCATCATGATTTCTGGCTGAACAAGATTCACGTTTACAAAAACAAAATGACGATGCGAAAACTTTTTTTTTTAAAGTAGATTTTTGAGTACCATTCTGCACTCGTCAAAAACTGACACTCTGGGATTATATGATGAGTCCTCAGTCATCTAATACATCACTTTTTGATGAGTTGGGAGTGAGACTCAATCATTTCCACCAACAAATAGATTGTTAAACACCGTTACCTCTTTGTAGAGGACGCTGTCCTGCAGGGTCTCGGTCTCTTTGGCCTGGCCCGTTTTCAGGAAGCCGAACCACTACAGCAGGAATCAGGACAAGACGGTTTGAGATGCTGCCATGTTGTTTTCAAATACTGTTCATACACAAATCAGACAGTGATGTGATGTGTGTAAGTTACCTCTGTATCAACAGGATCCACCACAGTGTCCTGCAGGAACTTCACCATGATGAACTTCTCCAGCAGCTGAAGATTCTTCTTATAAGTCTCATTTACAGCCTTTAAAAACGCAGAATATTATTGCTGTTACACAACAAATGTCTGAACTTATATTGAATTTTGCATTAATCTGCTTTTGGTAAAGAGCTGCAGCAGCTCGCTCACCCTCTCCTGATTGATGTCGGCCAGGAAGCGGCTGTGCTTCTTGTACAGGTCGTCATTTAAGGGGTCGTGCCAGTACTGCGCCTGCACCAGGCTGATAACCACAAACACAACATCCAGTCAGAGCTACACATCAGTCAAACAGGACAAACAGACCATTGTTCTGTACAGCCAGTAAACAGACGAGCAACTTACTGTTTCTGCATCAGGTCGGTGTACGCTCCGTTGTTCAGAGCTTTACGGATCATGTCACAGATGTGGGAGCTCTCTCCGGGACACCTGGGCAGCCCATACACTCCTGAGGAGGGAAGAAACACACAGTGTGATAATGATGAGTCACATTCACATGATCCTCCAGTGCTTAAAAAGGACGGAAGAAGTATAAATAAAAGGTTGAGACAAGACGCACATAGAAATGATATTTTTAACACCTACAATTCAGTGACACTGAGCAAATTCCATCTGCTGAAGAAGATCGTAATCATATAAAACTCAAGTCTAACTTTATTATCCAAAAGAAGAAATATATTTGGTCAGCAGAGCAAACACTCAATGATGACTGACACCAAAACTTAATCTAGAATTGTGCTCACATTAACTCTGTGCGATTCTTAAAGACATTAAACAAAAAGTGAAATGTTTCCACAGAGGGAAGTGATCCGAACTGGTGTTCTGGCTCTCCATGGTGATGTTACCTTGGTGCTGGCCACCGATGGAGATCAGGTTTTTCATTGGTGGAGAGGGACAGCGCTGAGCCACAGCTCGCCTGTGAACAGAGGAACCAGGAAGTGAGCTTCCTCATTTTTATCAGGAGACAAATACATGTTTAAACAGACTGCAGCCTGAGAATGAAGCTCAGGACTTGCTGTTGTAAGAAATGCTGGTATTTTTTTTAACATTTCATTCACTCTGTAGTTGAATCAGGCGAGACGGGAAACCACACAAACACAGAATTTGTCCAATTCCCGCCACATTCACATAACAAAACCATTCAGACTCAGGAACAGAGGTTACATACAGAAATTGTGCCCCCTGGGAGAAGCCCATAGCATTGTATCCTCCCTTCAACTTTGGGTCCTGAGCCAGCTGACTGCACACCGTGGACACCTGCTCATTCACGTCCGAGAAAAACCCATTTTCTGTGTCCTGCAGGAGGAGAGACATGAAAAGTTGGGAGCGTGACGGACAGATTTAAAAAGAAGAAAACGAGCCGAGTCCACGAGGAGAAGAGCCGAGCGATAACGTCACGGTGTTACGACGGATCAAAGCACAGAGCGACAGAGTCATGCTGCTTCGCCATGAATATTAACTCTGAATTGTCACATAGTGGAGTTGTAAAGGAGCCACTTTTCTGATGTAACATGAGCCACGAGCTCTGCAAATATCACAGAATAGGAATCCTAACATGTCATGTGGATGTATCCATCTAACCTGATGTATTGCTGCATCTAACAAAAAACACTATGTTAGCTGAGTTGATATGCTCCTGCATCATTTCTATACTTATTTAGATTCTAATTTTTTATCTTTTAGAGTTAAGATTATTTTTCTGTCGACTGACTAATGGGCCAATCTCTGCAGCTCTACTGTGCCTATTTCTTCACTTCTCTCGTGACTGTTCTGGCTCACATGTGACACTCTGGGTTAAAAATGTCGTATTTCCACACGTATGCAGCGTTCGTTCAGGAGGGAAAGATGATCTGATGTTTCAGCTGAAGGCAGTGAATGAATGCATGTATGTGTTGGTTAAATCAGAACTCAAAGTGGCCACTTTTTATCCAGAAAACATATTAATTCAAAATTAAATGGATAAAACCTAAATATCATGTTGAGCTCTAACATTTAACATTAAAAATTCTACGTACACAACAGCTAACACTTAATACTCAGTTTATGTATATTATGTTTATTCACTTAATTCGATTTTTCAGGTACCTCAATGACATTCTTTCCAATCATCAGTGAGAGCACGTAAATGCCGGCGATGTCCTCCTCGATCATCTTCTTTATCGCTCCCATGCTGAGAGGGTTACAGCAGCTGTCACCTGGCAGACACACACATATTTACTTTACATAAACATCTGATAAACATATATTTTTTTTTAAATCGGGAGTTTCAGTGGAGCCACAGCAGCAAGTGGGACCTGAAAGAGGCACCTAACCACTGTTGATGAGGGAGAAGAGAAAGTGTTTTTTGTTTTTCACTTCCCCTGATGGGTATTTTCCAGCCACTGTGGAATTCAAATGAGCAACCTTCAAGTTGTAAGTATAACTGTAAGGTGCAGCCTGAGCACAACTCTGTCACATGACAGGTTGGGTAAGGTTTGTTTTTCAACAGTGCTGCAGTCAGTTAAAATTTCGAGGAAGTCGTGTTTTTTTGTTTTTTGCTTTCACCTTCACCAAAATGTGAGCAATTACATGGGTAGATGCATCATGTATTATCATGGGAGTTGCTCTCCAGGCTCTGGTGCAGCAAATGTTCCCCTTTCTGTACTGAAGCTGTCTGTGAATTTAAATCAAGATTGGTCCATTTCTGGTTCTCAGAGTTTAAAAATAGTGCAGCTTCAATAAAGAGCAGAACCAAAACTGTAAATGAGACAAATATGATGTTTTTTTATCAGCACAGCCACTCACCCATCCCGTGCCACAGCACCAGTGGTACGGTCCCGTTGTCGGATTTATAAACTGGGCTGCCAGCGACCAGCAGCACTGGACCAGCCAGGAGGAGACACAAGATGGCTGCTGTCATCCTGGAACCTGAAATAAATACACAGGAGGGTAAATTGCTGCATAATACAAATACAATCACATTTTCCTGTCTCCACTTCATATCATTTCACACATTTACTCAAGCACTGTACAATTTTAAGGCACTTCACTTGAGTATTTCCATTTTCTGCTACTTTAAATGTCCTCTCTGGTCGACTTTGCAAATAAATATAGTCATAACAAAGTCAAATATGTGCTGCCAGACTCTAATTAGAAGTTACTTCAAGGATTGCATGATACATCAGAGTCATGAGAGCACATTTATAATTAGTTTATTTGATCAGGAATCAGATAAATATACAAATAAAAAAAATAAACACTGATTCTAATATACAGAATAAAGCTGAAAATCAGATCTAATAACTGTCTTGACCAATATTGTCTCATGGTTTACAGTATATACACATACATACGTACATGTAAATATATGTATGGTTTAATTTTTTATTTGTACTATATTGAAGCACATTTAATATCAGATACTTTGACTGTTCATGAATATTTCTTTCTAACATTACATCTTAAATTTTAGTATGACTTTAGAGTAACTTAACAACACTTGTAAAATGTAATAATGTAATAAAAATAGTTAAATCATCAACCGACATCTGTTAGAGTCATGTGAGAAACAGAAACTAAGCTGTGTGCATTTCCTGTCCTCGACACTGTTTTTTTACTTCATAATAACTACACGGACACCGTCTTAGAAATAACTGCACAACGACAACAAGGTTAAAACAGATGAGAGGCTCAGTCTTTGTACAAACACGAGATAAAGATATTTTCAATGAAGCAATATTAGCCTGAACAAGCTAACTAACTACTCAACACGCACAACATGAAATAAATCTGTGACAACACGTTTTAAATTGCGCAGGAGCATTTTTACGCTATTTAGAAGGTTAAAAATCAACAAAACGTCCTCAATACTAATTTATGTTTAATAAGAAAAGCCTAAATCATGTTTCAAATGACCCTAATTTCCCAAAACATTACTCACTGTCTCTGTGCTCGGTTCTTCCGGCGTCTATCTCGTTGGACTGCGCGTCATGTGATTATGTTTAGAGCGAATAGCCAATCAGCGCGAAGGGGCGGGGTCAGCAGCCAGGGGGGCGGAAGTGTCTAACTTGTGACTAGCCTTTTTTAGTAGTCTCGCCATTGTTTTCTAGCCCGATTTAACCATCTCTCTGCCGATATTATGAGTGTTTAGCATCTTGACATTTTTTATTTTAAATCACATGCGGATACGTCACAGCCTGGCATGGCTTTTTAACATGTAAACAGCGCGCTCTGGCTGTTGGCTAACTAATTAGCTTGCCATGCTAGCTCGTTGTGGAGAGAATCGACAACAACATTCCTGTGCGGATTATTCAGCCGCTTAAAAATCAAAGTTCAGACACAGAGATCGGCTTTAAGGTGAGCATAGGCAAGAGGGAGAGGGCCAGGTTGTAAAGTACAGGATGTCTATTCAGTACGAGGAGCCAACGTTAACGGGGAGTTACGATGTTGTGGGGTCGTTTCCTAAAAGTTTTGGTTATGGGGTGGAGGAGCCAGACATGGAGGAGAGCTCCGCATCAGCTGACAAACCGAGGATCCTACTGATGGGACTGAGAAGGAGTGGAAAGTCGTCTATTCAGAAGGCAAGTCACCTAAAAGTGCTGCCAAGCTAACCTGGAACACACCTGTTTAGTTACATGACAGGGAGAGGTGTTATTACAATGAGCCAACACAACATTCCTGCATTAAGTGGCACCTTTTAAGCTTTTAATGAGAGATGCTGGTTCAACTTCATGATTAAATATAGTTATATGATATTCCTTCCTCTTGTATGTTACGCCTTAATACTGAGAGATGATTCTGATATTTAAACGACCTTCATTGATAAAATGGGATGGTCAAAATATCAGAAACACTCCCCGGAGTAGCCTATGTCAAAATAAAGCTGGACAGCAACCCAAAAAAACAAAATGTCAAAAATTGAGTCAGCGCCTTTCTAAAGCAGATTCAGCAAAAACTGAGCATCACAATCTTCATGACGAGATGGAACTGATTGCAGGACTGATGCATTAGACTGTATTCTTTTTGATAAGCAGGTAACTGATTTAAATTACAGCTAAAAGACCTTTCTCAGAATGACACGTTTATTCTGTGTCTCACTCTGTGCATATTTCGGTCAGAAGTTTTATTATCTGTTAATGTTATAAAGTAAATCAATAAAGTATATTATCAGATTTAACTCTTGAATGTATGTCAACATCTGCATCTGCCTCCAAGCTAGGGGGTTTTATCGGTCCATGACATGGGTGAATTCTACTTGTAGGTTTATAGAATCGCATTGTGTTAACATACATTTAGGTTTAAAGAATGAAGGCTGTGGATCGGTTAGATGTTGAACTGAGAGAGTAATCCCTCGTGCTTCTCTGTGCAGGTTGTATTTCACAAGATGTCTCCCAACGAGACGCTTTTCCTCGAGAGCACCAACAAAATCTACAAGGACGACATCTCCAGCAGCTCCTTCGTCAACTTCCAGATCTGGGACTTCCCCGGCCAGGTGGACTTCTTCGACCCCACGTTTGACAGCGAGATGATCTTCAAGGGAACCGGCGCTTTGATATTTGTCATTGACGCTCAGGTGGGATGACATTATTTTAAATCGAGGCTCACATTCTAGGTTTTAAAGGCCTTCTGTGTGAGATCAATCAACACATCACCTATAATCCTGTCCTGTGCTGAATTTGTCTTGTTTTTAGGATGACTACGTCGAGGCTCTCGTGCGGTTACACCTCACTGTGTCTAGAGCCTACAAAGTGAATCCAGACATAAACTTTGAGGTGTTCATCCACAAGGTCGACGGGCTGTCTGATGACCACAAAATAGAAACACAGAGAGACATTCACCAGAGGGCCAACGATGATCTGGCAGACGCCAGCCTGGAGAAGCTTCACCTCAGGTCAGTGTGTGACACGTACTGCTGTTGGTCATCCCTTGAAACCAAGTTAATTTTTAAAATTGTAGTCTAACAGGATGGTCTTGTTCGTGCTCCTGAGAGAGATGTTAGTTCCTCATAACTGAGCTCACAAACTGCAGAATGTTTCTCAGAGGTGTTTAATGCACTGAAAGGAGAAAATTACTGTACGACAGCAGCAGAGAAAACGATCCCACCTTGTTCTGGAGACGCTGTCACTTCTGCCTGTTTGCCCGTATTAAATTCAGCTGTTTACTGAATCTTTACAAAGGTCAGTAGTCGTTCTTTAATCATTTGCTTCACAGGTATTAAACACGAGCCTGCTGTGTTAAATTTAACGACATTGTCGAGTTACTTTTTATTTTGGCAAACCTGTGTGATGTGATAGTAAAAATGGCTTCCTGACCTGTTGTGTCCACTCTCATCAGCCTCTTTTCCAGCGGCAGCACACGGCTGTTTTTTTAAGGAACAAACCTAAAAAAATCAGACAACAGACGGACAAAATGATCTACTAGCTTGTGCAGTTATATCAGCTGCTAACAAGAGACACATATTTAATACTTCAGTGTTTTAATTTGCAATATGCTTGTGGCTTATGCTTTTCTTATTATCTATAGACAGAGCAGCTGCCCCACTCTAAACTCTTGTAACATCTGACATGAGCCATAGGTTTTATTCTCATGTGTGAAGTGAGAACATCTGCTTTACCAACATCAGCTTCAAAAGCAATTCCACCGACTTCATTGACATTCAGAAGCGGAGCTGAGAGCCTCAGAACAGTGAACAGAAACTGGTCATACTGCTCTCAGTTTCCATCACGGTTAGATTTGTGGGTAAGTCCACGTTGGGAAAAGACTGTTTGACTCTGTTTTACCGCCTGCAGTGATGTCTTCACGAACATTTCCTGCCTGCATCCGAGCATCATCCAACAAGACGAAGAGTTTTGCTTTAAACAGTGTGATGAGTGACTCGAAAAAATAAACAATACAGCATAATATGAAAAGATTCCTCCGTCATCGCTCGATAAACACATCTTGTCATGTCTCACAGTCTTCCTGATTGATGATTCAAACGTTGAAGTTCAGGGGTCAGCTCTGAAATGGAGCTGCCAGATTGCAGCTCCATTTCAGATTGCCAGATTGTGGAACAGTTGGATCGGCACATCGTTTCATCCTCACCGGAAGCAGACATGACATCACCAGTCTTGTAGCATTTGCGCTGGGATTTTAAGCTTACTTGGTGACTTTGTATATTTTTGTACTTTACGCTTTTCTCCTTTCCCTCCTCAGCTTCTACTTAACCAGCATCTACGACCACTCCATATTCGAGGCCTTCAGTAAAGTCGTCCAGAAGCTCATTCCTCAGTTACCAACGCTGGAGAACCTTTTGAACATTTTCATCTCTGTACGTTGTTTCCTTTTATTTACATTGTTTAACTACATAAAAAAGTGTCTTTTCTTAACCTTCTCTAATAAATGTCTTTTTTTTTAATGTTTTGCAGCATTCAGGGATCGAGAAAGCCTTCCTGTTCGATGTTGTTAGCAAGATTTACATCGCCACCGACAGCTCTCCTGTGGACATGCAGTCCTACGAGCTCTGCTGTGACATGATCGACGTGGTCATCGACGTCTCCTGCATTTACGGGTTAGAGGATTTATATTCTGCGTGTTGGCAGAGATTGTTTCCTTTCTTTTCCCGACATTTAAAAGTGTCCTTCTGTCTTCTCTTTCTTGGCAGTCTCATGCCGGATGGCAGCGGCTGCGCCTATGACAAGGAGTCTTTGGCTATCATCAAGCTGAACAACACTACAGTGCTTTATTTGAAAGAGGTCACAAAGTTCCTCGCGCTCGTCTGCATCCTCAGAGAGGAGAGCTTCGAGAGGAAAGGTAGGTAGTTTCAGACTGTATAAACGGGTGAAGTTGGCGTTTGTTAGACAGGTTTGATGACACAGGATGTACTAAATGTCTCATTCAAGTGTGAAGCTGCCAGCTCAAAAGTGATTCTGCAGAGTGTAACTTCGATTTATTCCAGTTCTGTGCTTCAGTACAAACTGAGGTACTTGTGCTTTATTTGAGTATATTATTTTATGTTACTTTATACTTTATACATTACATGTCAGGGAAAGATACAGTTTTACTTTCTTAAAGTTATTTGACAGCTATCGTTACAAATAAGGATTTTAAAAACAAAACATAGGATAAAGTAAAATACATTGTTATAGATTATAACAGTATAAAATAACTAAAAATTAGCTTTTCCATTGTTCCTTTTCCTTTTTAGAGATCAGATACATTTTCCTAATAATACTTATTCACTTTAACGTTAGCAATATTTTCAATGCAGGACTGTTTTCTGTTCCTAATTCATTTAAGTAAACAACTTGAATACTTCCTCCACAACTGTCATGACTTTGGAATAATAAAATAGTAACCCTCGCCGAAGAATTGCTGTCAGTCTTGTTATTAGGCAGTACTTATGACATACAATCAAATTATATTTTATAATAATTCAGCTAAAAGTATATAAATTAGGACTAAGTCACAGTACAGACGATGACAGCGTGCAGCAGGGGTCTGAGCGGGGTTATTATTGAAGCAAAATGTTTATTTAAACATAGACACCCTGTTGTGTTACTCAAGTAAGCTGTCTTTTTAATATGCTGGGGTTTATAAAAATGACTGCTGATATTAGAACAACCCACAAAACAGGAGAAAACACACTTCAAGGCCTGCTACGCATCATTTCACACCATCTTATGGAAACATATCACTCAGTCTGGAAACTGTAGCAAAGTGCTACATGTTGTTTTTCAGATTTTGATCTGATGCAGTTTTGTTGTTTGCTGACTTACAGATGACGGCACAGATAATATTTCAACTTAAGTGTAAAAACAACATTTTGATGTATTTATTTGCAGAGTGAAAAGAAAGCAGCAGAAACGCAGCAATGAAAAAACAGAAGCAGATTGTGCAGATGACACTCAGAAGCTTGTAAGAGGAAACGCAAAAGTGCTTTCTCAATGATTGTCGTTACAGTGAAGCTGACAGGCAACCAGTCAAGAAATAGTCTTTATGCTAAGCTAAGCTAAGCTAACCTGCTGTCGGCCGTAGCTTCACATTCTGCACACAGATTAGAGAGCGGTGTAAAGAGGTGGCATTGATCTTCTTATCATACACGAATGAGATCATTTCACGTGACATCATCCCTCAGACATGAAGTCAAGTCTCTGCGTAACATCAACGCTTTAGAAGCTGTGAGTGTGTTTTCTCCAGCGGCCGAGTTAATGATACAGTCAGGAGTTGTTTTTCCCACTTTCTGCATGTGTTACCAGCGTAAATACACATTTGCAGCTCATTTAGATCAACAGATGCTCTGTGGCTGCACTCGAATATCCAACGTAATATTATGACATGACCGCTGTGTTTGGTGGAATATTGTAGGTAATTTGTGGTGGATTTTTTTACTTTACAAATTACAGACATGATCTCTGCGATTATTACAAAATACTGGAGATCCTCATGCAGTACTATTCCAATGCAAACCAGGCTTTGCACTCTGTACTTAACATTTAAATGTGTTATTCTTTCTTTTTTAGGTTTGATAGAGTATAATTTCCACTGTTTCCGGAAAGCCATCCACGAAGTGTTTGAAGTTGGCACCTCGCCGCAAGACGTCAGCTCGTCCAGCAACAACCTGTCGAGCCTGAAGTACGCCGCCATGAACGGAAGTGCCGTTTAAAGGGGCCGAGATGAGACGAGTGTGACTCGGCGATCTCAGACAATGAGGGGAGACGACGCGAAAAGCACACATCCATCCCATCTGTCCATCAAATGTTGCCTTCCTGTGTGAAACTGAATGTGGCGGCCGGACTGAATCTGATCCACCTGTTGTATCGTCACAGGTGACATATGCCAAAAAAAACTCTACAGTAGTTCCTTCTTCGTGCACATTAATCGGTAGTGAAATGTCTGTCAGCCATGTTTACTTCCTTGGCCAGTTGATTCTGTGTGTTTTACAACATAAAAATACTGCAGTGCTCCCTGGACTCCAGTTGGAACTGTATTTCCAGTAACAGACTTTACATTCTACAAGGGTACAAACTTCCTTCATCCTCCTGCTCATTTTATCGTGACATATTGAGTGCTGTAAGTTGATTTAATCCCCCCGTATGAGGAGAGAAGCTGCGTGTTTGTCCTTCAGCGTGTTTTCTGTCGATAATGACTCATGCGACCAGCGACCTGCGCTCTGCTCAGGATCTCCACGGATCAGAACTGTGCCAGCTACACCATTAGAGCCGCGGTTGATCAACAGAGGGGAGGACGGCATGTTGGTCTTAATGGAGTCTGGAAGAAACAAGCTGCCACGACACTGACCAACGACTTCGACCAAAATTTACGCTGCAGATTGAGTTTGTAGCTTTTCTCAGCGCGAGCGATGAGTTTGACCTGAATAATATTTCAAAGACCTTTATGATTTGTTTTTTTATTATTGTACATAATTCTTTAATAAAATATGTTTCGTATTTTTGCTGAGTCACGCTCAACTGAATCTTTATTTATATGGAAGCCCACTTGGGGAAAACACAAATCCATCGTTTTTAACTTCCTTGTCCTCAAGTAGCATCTTGTGATTTTAAGAATTATGAGCTAGCATGTAATCATGAAGGGAAAAACATTTTTTTCTATAATAAGTCATAATCATAATAAATATTTTTGTTTGAAATATGTTAGTTAATATCTACTTTTAATAATGAACTGTTTCTGTCCTACTTATGACATTTGCTCCTACAATTATATGAAAATGTCAGAATTTCATAGATATATTTCTAGATTTATGACATGCTAAGTCAGAATTATGAATAAACACTCTATAATGGAAATAAAAACTGGCATAACTGGGCTTCCATGTAGGGCATATTTATGAAGCATCTCATCATTATGAAAAACCAAAACTATCCAACAGTTAATACTCATAATTTTATGAAACTGGACCATAATTATAACATTATATAGGAAGTCATGAAAATCAAACAACTTATTGAATTAAATTATGAAAAAAAAAAACACTTTAAAATGACATAACTTTTTCCAACAGGCAGAATTGGGCTTCTCTCTTCTAGACTTTTCAGCTTCATGTTGTTTTAATCTAACCATGTGCATCCAATACAGCTCCACCTGTACCTATCAGGTGTGAGCAGCAGGTGGCAGCACATTCACATGTAAATATCTTACATTTCTGGACGATGCTGAAGATTTCCCCTCTCACTCAGGCTCAGCCAGTCCGTTCATATTTTCTAAAAACCTTCCACCATGAGGTTCTGAGATCTACCGGTCCATCAGCAGGTCTCTGCACATAAGCCTCCCGATGCTACACACACGAGCTGAAGTCCTTCATCACATCACATCCACATGTAGTAGTGTGCATCCCGACTTAATGGGTAGTGGCAGGACGGAGCCACAGCTGAAGCCTCTAATCGTCCCCAGACCTCCTGCTCACCGCCGTGGAAAATGGAGGTCAATGAGAGGGAAAATGATATCTTGCTCTCCGAGATCCTGCAGTTTGCTCCTGACCACAGAAAAGTTAATGCAGCCGAGAAAACACTGAAGAAACTCGAGACTTCAGAGTGAAGTAGACTTTGTGTTACTAATTCTGTCAAACTTCTGTTTTAATGGTCAAAATGTCTTAACGAGTGTTCAACACGTCTAAAAACCAAGTTATAAAAAACATATGTGAATGATGTGTTTGATGAGGTTAATAAATGGCAATTAAATAAATGGTCAAAAAATGTTTTAGAAAGCGTAAAAAGCTGCTTTATAACACAAGGATTTGTATAAAGTGTTAATAAATGCTTTGTAACATGTAAAAACAGTTACAGGCACTCTATAAATGTTAATACATGTCTTATAACATATAAGACTCAAATGTGGTCATAAATGTTTATATATGTAAATACAGTTATTTATAAATGTTGATAAATGTTGTATAACACATGTAAGATCTGTTCACACATATAAACAATATGTTTTATAACTTACCATAAGATTTATTTGTGTGTATGAAAACTTAATAATTGCTGTAATAAGCACTGTTAGATTTAAATATTTGTGTAAACTTCAATAAATGCTTTATAACATGTAAAGACAGTTCAGAAGTGCTTTTATAAACTATTAATAAATGCTTCATTGTGCACTGTACTGTTGACAGAAAGGTCTACATGAGTCCACAGATAATCAAATAAATGTGATAATATCTCCTAATCACTACATTTATAAAGGCTCATTAATAGTAAGTGTGAGAGTTAAATGTTACTGTGAGGGAACCTTTTTAAAACGGTTCTGCACAAGTACTATTGTTACATCATGTGGGTTCAAAAATGCCACAGTGCACATTAAATAGCTCCTACTACGAGAATATTACAGGGATTTTCCATTTACAGAGATAATAGAGCGGTTTTACATCAGCAGCTGGGAGCTCAAAGTCCACCGTGTATTTAAAATATTCAATTACATCCATGAAACACGCGGAGTGAATCCACCTTCTGTCAGCCTGAACTCCGCACAAGGTGACAGAGCGACCGAGGGAGTGGAAACACCGGGCAGAGGCAGAGAGGAGGGGGCGGGGTTTGGAGAGGGCTGGTTTGGTTTTTTTTTTTTACGCACCAGACACACATGCTTCAGTCAGTGGAAAGCCTTCAGTTCTCAGCTCGCAGGAGTGCACGAGGAGGATTTAATTATCTGTCATATTATACACGAGAGCAGCACGAGAGCACAAGAGCACGAGATCTGAGATCCTGCAGAGAGGGACGGACGGAGACTCCTGTGAGCGTCTCCACCGGCTGCTGATGAGCAAAGAGAGGTAAGATTACACCTGAAACAACTGATAATAGAGCTTTGTAGTGTGAAAAAAGCAGATGATAAGTGAATTTAAAGTGTGTTTTGGTGAGTTTTCATTAGATTAATCTCCTGAAGTTCACGTGTTTGCTCTACTGAAGGCTTGCACAGATCCTCACCTGTGTTCACCTGCTGCAAAACAGCATTTTTTGATATTTTTACATGCTTTAAGGCTTTAAAATAAACCAAATCAATCTAAAATTATGGGAAATAATGTTTTTTCTAAGGTTAACAAGTCATTTTCTGAAACTTTATAGCTGTGTCAAATGCCATTAATGAGAAATCTCAAAAAATGATGTTGAAATTTTTATATTTCCAACAACCACAGACCAGATTGTTCATTAGAAACTGAGAGTGCAAAGTATTGATCAACACACCTGCATCATTACCATGTTAAAAGACATGTATGTGGGGTTTGTCACAACCTGGCAACCTCAAGTTTGTCCCTAAATTACTTGAAATTCATTGCTCAAGTTCAAGTATCAGTGATGACTTGTTAACAATCGAAACTTGAGCGCGTTAGTGGTAACAAATAAAGACTTTATTGAGCTCATGAAGTATAAAAGTCAACTATTTGACCCCCGGAAATCCAGGATGGACCAGAAAAGGATGTTCTTTCTTTAGAGGGAGGAAATAGTGGCTGTTATTGGGGGGCTGGGGGCCTGAACGGGCTCCAAAGTGAGTAACTGATACTGCGATTAAGTGTCTGCGGCCCCGTTTTTCAAGTAGGATTTATGAGAAGAAGAACAAGGAGAGCTTTGAGGAAACAATCCTTTGCTTTTAATGTTTCAATTAGGCTCCATCATCTTAGGAATGAAAATGTAATGTGCGTTTTTTCTTTCTTTTTTTATTAATTGGAGGCATGTTAACAAGCCATTCAGTCCTGTAGAGTTAGAGTGATGTCATGTCTCCTTCAGATTGCAAATTTTCTTTCTGGAGACTCAAACCACCGCCCCCCTCCGCTCCGGCACCGCTCATAGTTTCCATCACCGCACACCAGCCCCACGCCGCCATCATGTTCCAAGCCATTAGGGTGAAATTAGTACATTCAATTGAAACAATCCAGCTCTGGTTGCATTGAAGAAATGTGTGTGTTTGTGTGCGTGAGTGCATTATTTTCTGTTTCACACAGAAAGGAATTCCTGACTTTTGTCCTGTTTTTTTTTTTTTTTTTTTAACAGAGGGTGGAAAAAAATGTTTTTTTTTTTTCCTCTTCAGCGTTGCAGCCGCGTGATTTTGCCACGTTTCGACCACAGTCGCATTCCTCTGAAATTCTTGTGTTGGGCGAAGGTTTGAGTCTGTGCACAATCACTGGAGAAGAGCCAGAGACAAATAACACAGTTAGAGGAAGATGATTTTTTTTGGACTGTCAAGCGACTGACAGTCTCATCATGAGTCAGTCACTGTCTTTTCCATTTCCCATTCCTGCTGCACAGCCTGGGAAGAGTTCAAGAGGAGCAGGCTGACATTTAGGGAAGGACTGTGATTCAGCCTACTAGATGAAAATATTCGAACCACTTTTAACCAAATATGAAGCTGAGGGCAGCAGCTGTTAAGCTAGTTAGCATAAAAAAAGTGGAAACAAGTGGTGATAGCTAGCCTATAGCTGGCCTTGTTTACAACTTAAGTACTAATAAATGTGTTATATCTTAGATTTTTCTGATTGAAGGGATGAAAGAGAAGCTATTTCTTGGCTAGGGACATTTACAATTAGGCAAGCAGAGCATGAAGCTAGAGCTAGCTGGCGATTAGCTTAATTTAGCACAATGAAAGCAAGGGGAATTGTCTACCTTAAGTCCAAAAATAAGCCTAAAGCCTACAAACACATTCACTATCCTGTATGTTCAATCAGTAACCACATGACAATCTAAAAACAACTTGTGGTGTTAGCAGTGTGCTAAAACTAGCTAATTTCTTGGCGGGAGCAGCTACTTCATGTCTCCATCCAAAGCGTACATAACATTTTTTACATATCTGTTTTTAAAAACCACAAGATATAACGTGTTAATCAGTGAGTGTTGGAGGTGTTAGACTACTTTTAGCCATGCTAGCTGTTCCTGCTTGTTTTGAGTCTTTTTGCTATGCTAAGCTAAGCTTACCGGCTGATGTTTGCTTGTTTGCGGGAAGTTAGGCTATTTTTACCATACAGATATGGAACTGGACATTTCTGTTTTTGTTCTGACTAAACAAACAAGCTACAGTGAGCTTAGAGATCTGGGTAGACAGATTTTGTTATCTTGAACAGAGCTAGGCTAGTTGTTCCCACCTGTTTTGAGTCTTTATGCCAAGCTAAAGCTGCTGCTGCTAGCTTTTTGGCAACTTATTTTTACCGACATGAAGATGGGATCAATCATCTCATCTGACTCTGAGAAAGAAAGCTATTGTATTTCCACAAATGTCGAACCATTTTATTGAAAGAGCCTAAATTTGTTTGGAGTAGCTTATAACCTACGGTTTCCGCTTCAGTTTGAAGTAGGCCTAAATGTGCTTAAATACATCTCTGTTGGTCCACTGTTTCTGCTTCACTTTGTAGTAGATGTCCATTTTAGCAGGAGTAAAGTGGCACGTTCTGCTGGTGTAAAAGTTTAATTTTGGAGCTCTTCAACACAGCGATGAAGCTCGGAATCAAAGTCAAATAAATCCAGCCGCAAACATGAACCAGAGACAGCAGGCCCGGCTGTCTCTCAGAAAACAAACATTTGTTACCATTAACACCCAGGTCCTGACCTGCCTGATGCCAGCTGACTGCTGATGGGAAAAAATGTTTACTTGTGTATTTGTTTTGGACAGTAGCCGTCAGTATTTGAGATCAGGCCGACTGTTTATTTGTATCGGTCAGTGTTCGCATCCAAGTGCAACAACAACACTGCCAAAAGTAACTTCACTAAAGATCCTTAAATTTAAGACACTTCATGACTGCACTTGATTATTATCTTATCAATATTCCTTTTTACTTTAATTCATTTTGTAGGCATAAAAAAATGTTTTAAACTTCAATATATTTTTAGCCACTCTGGTTGGCAGAGTCATTCTACTGATCCGTTCACCATTTTGGGGCAGACTGAAACATCTCAACAACTACTGGATGCGTTAGCGGAACATTTCTTCACACACAGTCATGATCCTCAGAGGATGAATCCTAATGATCCCACACTTTTACTTCAAACACCAAAAAAGCTAAAATGTCATTAGTGTGGTATTTTTGACTCCATTTCATGAGTAACAACATCAGCCTTAGTTGTAGGCTACTTGGCCTTCGGCGCTAATTGGCAAATGTTGGCATGCTAAGATGCTAAACTAAGATGTTAAACTAAGATGGTGAACACTACATGAACACAAATGTACCTGCTAAACATGTTAATTTTGTCACAGTGACCCTGTTAGCATGCTACCTTTAGCATTTAGCTTGAAGTAAAGCCTTCTGCACAACAGTTACCTAGTTAGTTAGTTTTGTGTATTATCCTTTTGAAGTTTCTCTTCTATAACTGAATACACAAGTTGTTCTCAGAGGACAATAAGGTCCCAAGAACACTGTTTGAAGCTAGGAAGGTGGCAGGGTCCGCCAAAGTAAAACAGTATGAAACTGTGTTGATCTCTAAGGTCTGACTTTGCTCAGTCATGACAACAAATACAGATTGTTTAGATGAAAACAAAGACACTTTGTTTAGATGAAAACAAAGACACTTTGTTTAGATCTTTCTCTTCTGATTCAAATGTCTTCACTATAACTACATAGTGCACCTTTAAATCGAGCAAATCTGAGAAAAAGTCCAAAAGCTTTTCTCATTGTGTACCTCAATAATCAACTCGCGGCCCCTGGTGGGGGTCCTGACCCCAGAGTCGCATCTGCTTTGCCACTGTGTGATGAAGTTTCGTCACGGTGGCGACTTGTTTGCTTGTCGTCTGGCTGTTTGTCAGTTTAGTCGACAGCAGCAGAGGTTAAACTGCAGCTGCGGCCCACATTGTTCGACTGGATAAACAAACATGCCATCTGGAGACTCATAAAACAAAGCCAGACACGTACTCAGTCTTTAAAAAGGTGTTTGATTCTCTGACGATACGGGCTGAGTGTTACAGGGCGTGTGTCACTGATATGCAGTGATACTGATCATGTTATGGTTGAATTAAAGCTTGAGTTACAAAACGCTCTCGTTCACATTGGAATAACCAGAAAAATTTTAACAGATATGCCAATTTGATAACTCAGAGTAACATTAGTGTTAAAAACAGCAAGAAGTGATTAATCCTGGATGGCTAAATGTACATTTTATCGAACATTTTGATCTGCAGGAACAAAACCAGACCTTAATTCTAACAGCACGTCATGCTATCTTCTTAATATGTCAGTGTATTTGGCGCACACATTAACACCGGTCGTGTTCTGGTTTCTGAACGGATGATAAACGACAGATTATAAATTATGGCGAAGCCTCATTGTTGAATAACATTTCAATCTTTGCCACTGATTTAACCTAATAAGGAAGAACGTTTCTCAAGTCCAAGTAACCAAACCGATGCTACAGATCTGCCAACTCAGTAAACTCAGAATATCGTCATTGTTTGAAAAAGCTACAAGAAGCAATTTCATTCCGACGAGATCTCTAATCAGCGGCAACAAAATGTACAACGTGTGTTCATTTTGATTTGTGTGCGTGCGGCCCGAAATTGGCCTTGTGATCTGCAGGAAGCCACACCACATTGAGCGTCTTTGTACCGGGGATGAAAGGGAGCACAGTCATCTGACAGCCATAAGAGACCCGTCTTGTTTTCGTTTCTTTTTTTTTTCCTTTCTGTAACAGTTTCTGCAACCATGAGGGTGTCACTTCTCCTTCACGGCTGCAGGGCTCCTCTGTTGTCAGTCCACACAGTGTTATTGTGCCGCTGTCAATATTCTCATTCACCTCCCTCAAATCCAGGTTATGCAACGCAGGAGTCACACAATATGAGGCCTGTTCTGAGCTTCAGAGGCTGTTCAGGGAACCCTAATCCATTTCATGGGGAATAGACGGTAAAGTGGGGATGGTAATTAAAAACCAACTTTGTTACACGCTTTTAGTGTTGCAAGTGAAAGCACGCACAGTTTGGGGTTCTTCAATGAGTGTTAAACCAGCAGGAGAGAAGGGAGTGATAGGAACAATAAGGCATTTGATTGAAGGTTTTTCAATTCAGCATGTCTAAAAATCTGCTTTGTTAGCCATGAATCTGTTTTAACTGCACAAACAGGAACCAGGAGGCAATTAGCTTAGCTTAGCTTAGATTTACGTAGAGTGAAGGCTGGACACACGGGTTAACAGCCTGGCTCTGTGCAGACACCTCCACTAATTCAAACACAGTTCGTTCAATCTATACGCGTACAGACGTAGAAAATATCATTTTTATTTTTTAGATTTTGGATCTTCCAACAGTTCACTCCCATGGAATTGTTCTTTTTTTAATGTTAGCTTTTAATTTTGGTTAACCTTGCTGGCACCATTGTTAATGTTTAATTGTACTGTTTTCAACTGTTTTTGTTTTTGAATCACTAACAGTCTCAGTTCTTTCGTAGGTGTACATGAGAACAAAAAGACAAAAAGGTTTTTCTTAAATAAGACATCAAAGTGTTCAGGCGCGTGTTTCAGAGACGGAGTGCAACTACGTCATGCCCCCTAAAAAGGCCCTGAGTCTGTTTTATAAAGCATGAATTGATATTTTGTGTCCGTGACAGATTTAACACTTACCTACATATTTGTTCTGCAAGATTTTTATTATGTGTGACAGCGGTTTTCATCACGGAATAATCTGGTTTGTAAACCTCAGACACAAGTCTAAATTCCTGCACTGGGAAAATAAACACTAACACGCAGCAGCGGCAGCTCTCACGGCTCGCAGAGTTCCTGGCTCCGGTCGTAAGAAACTGTCAGGTCGTTGAGGAGCGAAACAACAGCAGCGAGCCATGAAGGGACATGAGACAGGAGGCCCGGTGGCTGATCCTGGGAGACAGTTGCCATTTGGCTGCTGCTTCAAAGCTCTCTGCGCCAAGTGACTCCGGTAAATCTGTCTCCGGGACGGACGGTGTATCTGCGAAGCATTCAACGTGTCCACTCATCAAGGTGAATTGTGGGTTTAAATAGTTTCAGCAGCCGTGTTACCAGAGAGAGAGAGAGGAGAGTACTTAGACTGGATTGATGACTGTTTGGATTAAGGAGGAGAACAGGGGTGACAAGTATACCTGGATCTGAACCAAGAGGACACCTGTGGAGTAACGTGAACGCCTCTCCAACAGGTTGCTGACAACATGTGAGTCAGAGCTTTAGACTATTAATGTCAGCCGGACAGGACGGTGTGAAAATGAACAGCTGCTCCACAGATTTTTTATTTGCAGTCAGTTGTGGCATTTAAGCGAGACATATGGACGCAGACAATGGCTCTTGGGATTTAAATGAGCAAATGAAAACCTAATAATTAACTTTAATGTCTACTGTAGTTTTAGCACCACATAATTCACTGTAAAAAACCATCTACTTGACTTCAGGTGGTCTGAATTGAGTTAAATTCTGGTGGTGTGTCCTGCACTGCTGGCACTCGTCAGCCCGCATCAGCGGCTTTTCGTTGAATCTGAATTGATTGATCGAGGCAAAGCAAATCAGCCTGAGAAGAGAAACAGAAAACAACAAAGAGAGCCTATTAAGTGCTGTGTTTTCCTTCACCTCCACCTCTTCCCAAGTGCCATTTCCAATTTTTCTTATCGAAATATAAGAATTTTGACAAGACATTTCTTATTCTTTCAGTCTTTATGCTAAGCTAAGCTAGTCTCCTGGCTGTACTTCATACTTACGGCAAGTGTCCATATAGAGTTATTTTACGGGCAAAGCTGAGAGAAAAAACGCTTCACATGCTCCTCATTTTTTTTACAACAGTATCTTCACAACCACCGCTGGATCATCGACACTGACCCTTTGTGGCTTTGTATGCGTTTGTTTTTATTTGACAGGACAACAGAGCAAGGAGGATGTGGGTGCATAGGAGACAAAAATACGCTAAATATTACCGCCTAGGCCAGGACATAGAAAAAGTGTTTTGGTGACATCGCAAGCGTCTTTCTGATGTTCAAAGATCTTGGATTTAGTGCCTCACATGGACTGGAGGGTAGGTCTTTTCTGCCACTAGGGGTCTCTCCATCAAAAGGATGAAAACAAGAAGTGTAGTTTGATGACATTGTGAAGCAGCGTGGGATCATGGGAGTTATTGCCATTGCAGATGAAAATATATTTGAAGGATCAGAAGTTTAGTCACATTCGCTGACTTCCTTCTTCACTTTCTAACGAATCATCTGATGTTTCCTTTGACGTGTTAATGACGTGCGCCCAAACGAAATGACCTCACCATCAATCTTTTGGATTTGAACTTTTAGCAGCACAAAAATATTAACAAAGATCTGGTTGTTTTTATACATTTTTATACATATTACATCTTCTCTCCCCCGAGAGTCGTACCATATTGGCCTCTTGTATAGCTGACTATAGAAATTATAATGGACTGTCCTATAGGAACCATAAAATATTGGTTCCAACAATGATGGGTTTTGGCACCAGTCCCGTAAGAATTCCCTCTTGGAATTGGAATTGATGACGGACAACAGCTGGAGAACCACAGAATGTGTTCGCAGATGTTTCGGCTCAGGAAGAGAAACATAAAGCTCAAAACCTGCAGACTATGTCCGGAAGGAAAACCATTGTTCTATCACCGCATTCATCGCAGACGTGGATGGACGAGAATAGAAACCCGAACCTCTTCAGACATTTGAGGAGGGAAGTTGGGCTGATTTCCACAGCAATCTGACAGAAAACAGACATAGGATGTGATGTTTTTTTTCGCCTCAGTTTGGTTTTTCCGCCTTGTTTTGTTGACCCGGCTCGATGCCCTTGGAGAGGAAGCGATGCCGTTATCTGCAGGGAGGGATGTGCAGCGTGAGGGATGTCCTCAGCGGTCATGCTAACATGGCAGTGGAGAGAAAAAGTCTCCAAACAAGCCGTGGAGGAGGAGGAGGAGAGGGAGCTTCAGGACATGACTGAGAGCAGACTGTGTTTATCCTTTATATGTTTATCTGGAATTGCTGCATCATCGGTTATTAGACACAAAATGTTTGATGGCAGTCAGACGCAAGGAATGTAAACTGGTCTTTCGAGACGACTCCTCGAAAGACCAGATGCAGATACTTGGAGGTTACGAAGCATGAAGAGCTGTACCTGTAAAACTCAGCGCTAAAACCTTCTTTTAACTCTTACCAGCTTCTTAACAAAGCACAGCGACGAGAGGCCGTTATATATGGAAGACTGCAAGTGCCACAGAAAGAGTTTTAATGTAATTTGAAAAACTGGAATTCATTTGACATCTTCTCGCCCTTCACAGCAAAACAGCGTTCTCCTAAACTACTGAAGTAGATGGGGACTTGTTTTAAAACGTTAGTGGCGTAATTAAAGTCTGCGGAAGCCACGAGTTTCCCAAATTGATTCAAAAACACGCTTCTTAAATCTTTTCTAAGCCGATATCTTCACTGTAGCTGCTGAACTAAAAGTGTTGGGACAAACCCCTTCAACTGTGCTTCAAGGGTGTAAATGTTGTCTTTAAAAAATTGATTTGGATTCTCTGGGCTTCTGGAATACTTCCTTTCTCATTTGCATCTCCATTTCCCTGATGCTTGTCTTTTTGCTCGGTCATCTAGCTTTTTGCCTTTCCATGACATGGCACAAGGTAAAATGAGGTCAAACAATGCAAATGACTCCTTGATTCCACCGGACACGTCTCAGTTACCTGCCGTGTGCAACGCTGCAGCGGAGTGTCGTGCCTGCCTGGCGCTGCTGAGCTGCTGTTTGTGCTTCTACGGTCTTTGAGTAGTCAAATCATTTTGTTGTATGTTTATTGTTAATATTTCGATAATCTCCGGCAAACTTATCACTGCTGCAACGCAGTGCAGATGTGCCCAGTGGAATCTGGGGGATTAGCCATGGGATGAAGCAAACTCTCCGATTGGTCAGAGCAGCACCCACCGTTTACCCCCGCTATCTTTGTCTGAAGAAAGACCTAAAGTGTGACATAAAGGCTAAAAGCGGAGGCCAAATGTGAATCTAACTACTAAAAGGGAAAAGCTTATTCCTCGAACATTTTCTCAGTTGCACTCTGTTGAACCCACCACCTCTTTTCTGACATTGTAGAAACATGTCAAAGCCACTCTGTGCCCAAAATAGGGTGGAAAGATTATAAACAATGACCGTTTCCAAGTGAAATACTTCAGTGTCTGCCTTTGTAAATGTTCCAGACGTTGTGATCCTGAGCATGAACATACAGCAAACTCTGGAGTCTTATCCACGATCTTCATCCACTCTGTGTATATCTCTGTGAGCCCGGCCTGCTTTGTCTTAACTGTTCAGCAGGAGGGTATTTTAACCTCCCACACTTCATTTCCTCGCTCGTTTCCCTCTGCTGCTACAGAACATGGGGTCAAATGGCCCGCTAATGCCTCGCTGTGCTCGGTCATAATGGCTGGGATGATGTTATTGTCTGTGTGCCCGGCTTTGTTTCCACCTGTTCTTCCTCTTCTCATCAAACTATTAATCACATCATTTATTAAGAGTAACACGATCTGCAAACCCAAATCTGGCGTACGGGACCTTCATTTTATGCTCGCGGTATGGTTACAGGAAAACATTGTGGTTTGAGTTTAAATAACGTTACTTGTGTAACTTTAGTCACATTATGTAACCTGCACTGACAATAAGTCACTGTTGACTTTTCACAGTAGACGCAAACGCTGATCTCTTAGATTAAAGTTCTATTTTTAACTCAATCATCCATACGCGACCTCCTCCCTATGTGGACTTTGTTGCTTTTGTATAACATGTAACCTGACCTCCTCCTTTGCTGCTGTAACAATTACTATGGCCACTAGAGGTCTCCAATTTAAAAAACATAAATATGGGAAGTAATGAGCCGCTTTAACAGTCGAGGGCTGAATGAACTTGGTTGAAAAGTGACAGCTATTTTTTTAGATTTAGAAAAGGGACTGTAGTTTGATTGTGAAAGCAGCTTATTAATACGCATATTTGTGTTTCTTGTTAGGCGGCACCCTCTAGTGGCTGTAGTAATTATTACGACTGTAAAGGAGGAAGTCAGGCGGGGCGGTAAAAGAGCGGGAAAACTACAGAGGTAGGAGGTTGGGGACGGATGGTTGTGTTGACCGAACAGGACTTTTAGACAGCTGTTCGTATCCAGTCTGAGGGCAAATATGAATGTCGAGTTATTTTCACTTAGTAACATAGTGAATATACATCACAAACCCGTAACTGCAGTTGTGTATATACGGTAGGTTATTTTAACACAAAACCACTATGTTCTCCCAAACCTAACCAAGCTAAGATTGCTGCAACAGTCATGTTTCAACATTGATATCTGCCCTTTTGATTTGTCAGATCAGACTTCATAAAACATCCCTTGCAATTGCTGAGTCAAAAGAGGTCTGATGTCTGTCATCAGCTTAACCATTCATCAAAAACAGGCTCGCCTGACTCTTTCAATGACTGAAAACAATCCTTGAAGCACCAATAAGCAATGATCATAGTTCAGTAAATAAACACTGAGATATAACTGCTGTTGTCATATAAACAAACTTTATAAATGTACATGTTTGACATCTTTTGACCTGCAAATTATGAGAAAACCATGCACACTGAGTCTTGTTATTTTGCACCCTGTTGTTTTCTCAGTCTCATTTCTTGCTCGCTGACGTGTAGCGTTCGATTCCACGCGCTAATAATCTGGCAAAAAAAAAACCCAAACCATCTCCTCTGAGTCAAATCTATCCAAAGACTTGTTGGGTCACTGATGAGCTGAGACATAAATATTCATCTTCACGGTCGATATGATAACAGATGACAAAGACATGCTTTGCATCAAGATGGAACTAATTTTGAGAGAGCAACCCAATTTCCCCAGTGGGATTTTTGTTTAGTGTCACGCAGCCAGCCAAGACATAAAAAGCTCCGTAACGAGGCAACTGAGATTTGAAAGATTAAAAGATTTTTATGAGAAAGTACGCTCCAGTTAAAAAGTTGTGCTTTCAGAGGAAATCCTGCTGAATTGAATAAGTGTCCTGGGAGATGTTGTTTCTGTTGTTCTCTGAGACAAATGGCCAGTTTTATTTGATAGAATAGAAGTAAAACCTGTAAAGTGCTTAATGGTTGGGCTAAAGGTGACTTTGGGAGAGGCTTATGTAATTTTCTGAGCCAGATATAATCATCCCTGTGAAACGTTCACAGCTGTCATAGGGAAAAAAAGAGAAAAAAACGTTGCAGCAATAAAACATCTTGATGTCAAATCACTGATAACAGGGAGAATATGTTATGCCTTTAAGAGAAAGCTGTGCACAAAAGGAAGAAACAAGTGAAACTCAAGCCAAACACAGATGAAAAGCCCCTGAGAGAGCCTTTGAAACGGAGAACAGTTTTCACTTCAGCTCCCAACAATTAATATTGTTTCGTTGTTCTTTCTCAATGCCAAACCGCCGCGGGGGGTTCGGTACAAGAATGAGGGGGCGGGAGGGACGAGCTTTCACTTATTAGTGAGTGATGATGAAACGGGAGAAGCGGTTACATCATCTGGACTGATTTACAATAAGTCAGCTATAACTCTTCAAGTTAAAGTGTTCACTCAGCCCTTTCTTTGCTGCCAGGGAAAACTTTCTGGATGAGAAAAACTTTGAACAATATTTAACCGTTAACTGCGGTCGAATGTCTTTAAGTAAACAGTCTCCATTTCTTACATGTTGAAAGTTATTCTAAGTAGGATTGTAAATTATTCTGTTGGGAAGTTTCAACAACAACCTCCTTCTCCTCTCTGATCTCTGCTCACTCTCTCTTTTTCCTCTTACCTGCAGTGCAATTTATCCAACTAGACTGTTTTGCATCTTCTGGAATAAATTTAAACTAGACGGTACTTGACTTCGCCTCAAGTCTTAATGTCTCTTGTTACTCAAGATCCTCAACAGACGTGTTGTAGAGTAGATTCATGTCGGAAGTATTTACTTTCCAGCAAAATTACACCTGCAAACTGCATCACCGCACCGAAAGCTAACCAGATAGAGTTTTTTTTCAAAGCCATAAACTTTGGAAATTATGCAAGTTTATGAAGGTTTATGCGTGTTGATCTTTGAACAGGCTGTTTTTCCACCAAAGCACATGTTTTTTTTTACTATTTTATACGCACAAAGTTATTGTGAAAAAGGAAATAAAGAACTATTATTAGTTTGTGCTCCTGTTGCTCTTAAATGGGGTATTTTAAGGTCACAAAATCAGCTTATAAGCCTTTAAAAGAGCCCAAAACCATGTCTGCTTTGAATTTACCTGGGCTGGGCTGTGACAGGCGTTTTAAGATGATTTTACATACATTTCTAGGAATAAGGTTGTTTGTCTTAACTCACAAAGCCCTCCATAACCAGCTCTTCTTCACTGCCACACTCCCTCCCACGGCCTCCGTTCCTCTGACGACAAACATCTCCTGTTCCCACTGTCCAGGAATAAGCAATGAACCTGGACTGTATTTGAAACTCCCAAAAACATCCGTGACTGGAAGGAACATTTTACAGCTTTGAATGTTTGATTTGAAATCCGGTAGTCTGTGTTTTAAGTGTGTTTTTAGCTGTTACACATCCTGTAACGCGTCTTTCGCTATTTTGAAAAGTGCCCTTAAATGTTTTTTTGTCCTCCCATCTTTGTCTCTCCTGTTGGTCTATTTCCCAGCTTTATATCTAAAACTTGTCAGCCTCCCTTCATCCTGCTTTCTCTCTCTGTCTTTGCTAATCTCACTCCTCCTCCTCCATCCTGCGCCCTCTTCTCGCTGATAGCGCACACTAAACACTGCCTGTGAATCCTCTGTTTTGCAGGAGGTCGGCCAAAGGAAGACATCATGAGTGACCAGTTCGACTGCAAAAACTGCAAGGAGTCCCTGAGCGGACGCAAATACATCCAGGTGGAGGACGCGCCTCACTGCATCCCCTGCTACGACCGCCTGTACGCCAAAACCTGCCAGGAATGTAAAGAAATCATTGGTCATAATGCCAAGGTGAGCTCGACTCGTACGGGAGGAGTTCCTTTGTCAAACCAGCTGGGATTCCTGGAAAACATAACTGCGCTTAAGGAACATCAAATTATCTGTAATCCCCTCTAAGTTGAAAGTTAAAAACACTGTACTGAAGGAAACACCCACAGACGCAGTGAATTATGGACTCCCTGTGAGGGACCGGCTGTAAATTACGCTCCTGCTTGCTTTGGCCGTCCCTCCTCCACACGAGACATAACAACATTCATCCTTCACCCTTCTCGGTCCCTCGGTTTACTTGTTTCTTTTACCGTGAAACCCCACGCCTCAACTGTAAGTTTTTCACCCACCGTTCAATGGGGCCATTTATCACAGAGCTCGCCTGAACTGCAGATGAACTGGAACACAAGCAGCTGTTCGAAAAAGAAATCGCAAAGTGGGCTATTCTGATTTTTAAAAAAGAAAATAACGATGACACTAGAGGACAGCAGGGTGTCTTAGAGAGTAGGAAACTTTGAGTTTAGACCTCCATGTCCGCAAAACATCCAAAACTCTAAACTTTCCTTGTGCAGGAAACTGAATCCTTTGGTCGACCGTGACCTCTGACCTCCAAGCAGATGGGGGGGCTGAAAATAGCGTAACTCCCTGTGAGGAATGATAACATCGAGTGTTTTTATTAACTTATTGTTCGGGGGGTTCCTGTATTATTCACTGTTACGGGATGAAGGTGGCATTATTTGATATTTTTCTTCACGAACAAGTCGAGCATTTAGCTGAGCTTTTTTCCTGGAGCAGCTTTGAGACACGCACAATAAATCACGTCAGACCGTAAGCACAGCGTAACCACGGTTTTGCATTGAATTTCAGTTATGTTTCTATTAAATACCTTGTCAGTTGTTATAACAGCACCATTTTTAACCGTGACTGCTTTCACAACCTCCAAATGCTCACTTTTAACCCTCTCCTCTTCCTCCAGGAGCTCTTCTACGAGGACAGACATTACCACGCACACTGTTTTCGCTGTTTCCGTTGCGACCGCTCTCTGGCAGACGAGCCCTTCACCAGCCAGGGCGACGCTCTGGTGTGCAGCGACTGCTACTGCAACGAGTTCTCCTCCAAGTGCGCCGCCTGCGACAAGATAGTCATGCCAGGTAGCGACAACTTTTTTACCCTCCGGCACCGAGTTCACCGAGCTCCTTGAGGACAAATTCTTGAGCAATCACTGAGTAAAGTTCACACCCTGTCTTTGCAGGGATAAAGACGCTAATGAGGTTTTGTTAACCGGGGTGTGACAGCTTAGATGTGACAGAATGATTGTTTCCTTGCTCTGCTGAAAATATCTCCCAGCAGGGCTTTCAAAGCTCTGGGCGCTGTGACATCACGAGAGCAGCAGCGGTGTCGGATGACTGAAAATTACCCGGGCCTGTGGGTAGTGTGGGATACTATAACCCACCAGTTCTTTTCTGAACCGAGCAGTCATTTTTCTGCAGTTTCTGTTCAGCCTGGAATGCCTTTAAACGCAGCTTCTCTGTCCTAGAGTTCAAGTTCAAATCACTGTCACGCCTTCTGGAGGCATTTCAGGCCCCAAAAGTCGTAAAACAAGAACGGTGATTAAAGGATCTGATGTCCGATTCGTGAGCATAACCGGCTCCTAGCTTTTATAAACCTCTGAAGTGAAGCATGTGTTTCTGAGAAAACCTTGCATGCAGCCATGTGTATATCAGCTCGAGCGTTGCTTTGCTGCAGCTTGTCAGATTGTTTAGATGCAAGATAAGCTGACATAATTGTATACTCCAGGAGGGCTGTGTAAGAACAGGTTGAGCCGTCAGACTGAATCATCACTTTTGGTCTTCTCAGTTGTTCACGTGAACACTATCAGATTTCTTTTGTGGCACCGCACAGTAGGACAGAGATCAAACATAGTGACACACCGCTCTTTAAATGTCAGAGAAGAAATCAACAAACAATCACAAACATTTATCTGTCTTCTTCTTCCTCTCTGGCAGGATCGAGGATGTTGGAGTACGACGGTGCCGCGTGGCACGAGGACTGTTTTACTTGTCACGGCTGTGAGAAGCCGATCGGTGCCGAGGCCTTCATCCCCGACAAAAACAACTACTACTGTGTGCCGTGCTACGAGGGCAGAGTCGCCCCTCAGTGCAGCCACTGCAAAAAGGTGAAGCAGGTCTCACATACAGCACAAGTAAAAAACATTAAAAAAACGTAAATCAATCAAAACATATTCGATACCAATACTAAAATGGCACTTGGTAGATAGCATACCTCCGCCAAGGCCCAACAGATACCAGTCACCTAAATACGCCTGACTTTTCTCATCAAAATTCATAAATTATTCTTTGAGAAATTAATGAAAATGTCAGAGAAAGTAAAAATTCCTGATCTGTCCCTCTATCAGAATCTGCACCAAAAGTCAATGAGGTCTTTTCCTACAAAGTTTTGTAGAAATCAGTTCAGCCATTACATTTTGTGTGATCCTGCTGACAAACCAACCACCACAAACCATTTAACATCCAGGCGTCAGATTAAAGGATTAATATGAGTCAATAAAAAGAAGCCGTCTGACATCACAGCAGTAAAAACCTAAATGTCTCCAGACATTACACATAAATGTACCACTCATCCATATTTGTGTTGCAAATTGCAGGCTCTGACTAAAGGAGGGGTGACCTACAAGGACGAGGTGTGGCACAAGGAGTGTTTCGTCTGCACGGGCTGTAAAGCTCCTCTGGCTGGTCAACCTTTCACCTCGCAGGGAGACAGTCCCTACTGCGTCAAGTGTTTCAGCAGCCTGTACGCCAAAAAGTGCGCCGGCTGCAACACGGCCATCACAGGTCAGTGACGTGTACACAACCGCCAAGTGAACTCTTCAGAGCTGATGTCTGTTGGTGAACAGAAAAGCTCTGGTTCAGTCCTGTTGTTTATCATATCCAAATGTTCTCCCGATGATTCCTGTTGATCTTGTCTATCTACTATCAGTTAAATGCCAAAACAATTATCTTCAACAGAGGTGTCGGCAGACAGTTGACTCTGGTTTTTAAGTCTTGGCTCTGATCCTTCCTGTGGGATTTGCATATATCCTGTGTTGTGTAGTTTGCTCCTACTGTCAAAAGAAATCAGGTCACAATAAAAGCCACGCATGGTGGAGTTCTGCCAGTTAAACGCTTTCAAGTGTATCTTACTGACCTTTTTAGCAAACAGTTGCTTATTTACACATTCAAGAGTGTACAGAGCAACATTATCATTCCATTGCAGTAATGTTTGTGTCCATCTGTTTAATCTTAATCCAATATTTACACTCTTTTAGCTCTGTTTTTGGTCTCCACCACCTCCTGAGCTCCGGCTCGTTAGCTGTTAAATGCTCCACTATGTTTAGCAGTGTTAAAGCCAGAACAAAACAGACAGTTGGCTCTACATTGTGACCACCAAACAGTACCACAATTAACCAAAACTATGAGAGTCTGGAGGCCTGGCCAAAATGAAAAAAAAGACGGGGGAAGTCTGGGCCAGCCACAACCAGAACTTCCCTTTCTAAACTAAGAAAAGACACATAAACTAATCCAACAAACAAAGCCTCTAAAAACAGAACTACCAGACCTCCATTTACAAAAGAAAAGAAAATAACCAACTGAGGGAAAAAGACAGAAATACTCTACAATGGTCAGGACTACTTATTCTGTGGGAGAGCAACTCCTCCACCAGTCTCCCTTCAATATGGGACTAACTGGCTGATGAGGAGCACCTAAGACAAGAGGAGGAGAAAACACAGAATGGTCGAGTGAATAACAACCAGCTAATCTCTAAATGTGTCGGTATGAGTGGGTGAGCGTAAAGTAGTTTTTTAGAGCCTTTTCTTTAAAAGCGGCTGCCCTTTGCGTTCGAAAACAACACTGTGAGAGCAGTGAGAGCGATTCAAACAGTGAAGTTGAGGCTGGACAGCAAAAAAAATCAGCTTAAACTTGTAGCTCCAACCTGGCAACACAAACAACTACCCTCCTGAAAGAGTTTGCCCAGGGTTGAAAAAACAAACACTTCATTTAGAAAGATGCTGAAAACAGATACAAACTTTAAGTGAACACAGAGGAACAAGAAAATAAACGAAAACGCAGCAATACATGTCTGACAATTATCTTCCTTATCTGTTGTTTTTTCAAGGAACTTCACAGTTCGATGACATGTTGAATTAAATTCTTTTGACCACAGCCATGAACTAGAATACCAGCACCACTGGAGCTGGCAGCGTTTTCTTTTAGTTACTGCCAGCTGCTGATGTTATCTTGAATTCATTTACGTAGTTTCCGCAGTGTTATTAAACTTTATTTTCCGCCTCTAGTAAAACATTCCTCCATTAGTCGCTCATGTGCTGTGTTTGCGTCTCTCAGGATTCGGAGATGGGAAGTACGTCTCTTTCGAGGACCGGCAGTGGCACCAGCCGTGCTTCAAGTGTTCGCGCTGCTCCGTGTCGCTGGTGGGCTCTGGCTTCTTCCCCGACCGCGACCAGATTCTGTGTACAGACTGCAACAATGACGACTGACCGCCAAAACTAACTACACCTGCAGACATCAGACACTGCTGACCGACACCAGCAGACAAACATCTAAACCTCAGCCTCGCACATGAACACTGCAGCATCACTAACTCACTCACGGTGTAAAGCTGAAACAAAGCTCAGTATTTACAGCTCAAAACTCTCGTCAGCTTTCAGCACATTGAAATGTTTGTATAAATTCAGCAGGAGTGTCTTGTTTTTGTCTTGTGTGTGTGTACGACTTAGTTTTTTCTTTATTTTTTATGTTTTGCACATCAAAGACTAAATGAAATATTCAAAAGATACATGTAAAACTTTAAATTAAACCGTTTTAAACCATTTCACAACACTTTTCTTTCATGACTGCTAGATAGAACCAAAATTTGAATGTTATGACCTATGCTAAGGCAAACATATTTATACTTTATATACTTAAAAAAAGCTTCCAATTTATAGTAAGCTTCCTCCTCCACTGCTTGTCTTATACTGTATGAACTTATCTGCTGAAAATGAACTGTTGGAAAAATGTATATTTTGTTTTCTTTTCAGCTTAGACAGTCTTTACTAGTAAACATGCAATAAAAATGTCATAAAACAAAGAGTTGTGTATAGATTAATGAATGAATTGCGTCTTTGTCTACTGAACACAATACACTTGAAATATATAGTAGGTGTCAGTGAGACTATGCTTTCCTCTGTCTATTTTATTGCTTTTCTTCTTATGAATTACTCTGTAAGATACCAATAAAGTCGAGATGGTTGCTAGAAATGGTTTACCAGCAAAAAAATCGCTGTTTTCCGGTGCTAAGGTCACTTTTTCTAGCGATTTATAAATGACATTTCAGTATAAAACGTGGAGATGTTCTGCTTATTCCATTAATCACAAATGGCTGGTTGGGCACGCAGTACCAATCCACAGACACAACATACTGTTATGCACAAAATCTGCTTTCTAAAGACATTTTTGAAACGGCCGCATCTGTAGAAATGAGTCTGTGTGATTGGGCCTAAGATTTCGCGGACAGTGTGAGCCTGGACTTTAAACTACATGCTAACATCAGTGTCTTCTGATGTTTAGCATGTTCACCATAGTAGTTTAAAGGTGCACTTTATTTTAATCAGAAGAGAAAGACCTTCACTGACTGATTTTCTTTATGTCCAAACAAACTATTGATTTCACAACCTCTCAAGTCCCCAGTTAAAAAAAATAGGGAAACTAAAGGAGTGTAGAGGGTTTTGGGTTTCAAGGGGTTCAGTTAAGACAAAGAAAGATCAACAAACAAAAGAAAACCTGCAGGTGTTAGGGTTAGGGCTATCTGAAAGCAAAGCAACGCACCTGTACACATTGGCCCTGATGCAGGTTGCCTGGTTGAATGGTGTCTGTTGCTGGTCACTCAGCTGGGTTTTTGAAAGCACACACACAACACTTCACTCAACTAGAAACATTGGGGCAGGAAAAGAAATCTCAATATGGCCTAAACCACCCAGAGTTTCTGGTTCACAATCAATGGGGAATGAGTCTGCAATGTGTCATAAGTCAGAATCAGCTTGGGAACTCTGGACGTCTGGGCCTTTCCCCTTCTCTCTAAGGCCTTAAACCTGATTGGCTGACAGGCGAATGCTCCAAGCTGCATACAGGTGACCTGAATCCACTGCAGTCAGTCCAGAGGGATTCTGACATTCAGCCAAAATAAGAACGATAGCAAGTACTGCACAACTGGGACTGCTACAATTCAGCAGTTGTCAAGATTTTTTCACTCTTAACTGCAAATGTGAATCTCAAAAGACAGAGGATAATCAACGTCATTCGGATGCAACATCTGGGAAACATGAATATTAAAACCATCCTTCATGGCAACAAATCCAACAAGTGTTGATATATTTCATCCTCTCGACCAAAGCTAAAACTGGCATCCAAGGAGCAACCCAGCTAGTGTAGTCTTGGTTGAGGTGGTCGCAAAGTGAACACGTTGGTGAATCGCTGCTCTTCAATACACTCGGAAAAGGCAACAAATGAGCAAAAGTATTCTGTCAAATTAAACAGTGTATTCAAAGATTGCTCTTTGTAGAGTTTAGTTTTCCTGATTGACAAAGAAACAAATAATCAAGCTATGAAATTTCGATTAATTTACTTTTGCTGACTTTTAATGAAAACCATTATGTCTTAAACTTGCTTGCCAAAAATCTCTTTCTCTGAGGTCTAGTGTGTAGGATTTAATGGAATCAATCACTCTACCCCTCGTCTCAGGTTTTCTGTGGGTGCTCCCACAAACTTTCCCTTACTGTTACTTCAATAATCTACATAAATATTTACAGTTCACAACCTCTGTGCTGATCTGCTCTGATTGTGTTTATATGGAGGCCATGCCAGGCTAGTGTCCATGTCGGGAGGAGGGATCAGGAAACCAGCTGAGACGATGGACTCCATAAAAGTGATTTGGGCTTATGGTATGTTTGTATTATGGTCTTGATACTAACTTAAATACATTTTACTTGCTTTTTCTAGCTTTAAAGTGTCTCGTAAAAACCTTAAATGAAATGAAATTAAGTGGCATTTTCACTGGAACAGTACATAACTTTTAAAAGTTAGGATTATTTGATAAAATTAAAAACAAATACGATGAAAGATAAAATATATATACTGTATACTGGGTCCTGACAGGCACTAATGTGAAAATACGAGCTCTCTTCTCACTCCGGACCCCTGAAACTCCCCCATAAACTGAGAAATGTAGCTGTCAAGAAGTGATATACATCCCTGTTACTTCCTGCTTTTGATCATCATTTATGACCGAGTGTAAAAGTGTTGACTTGCTGCAACAAGCCTGTTCTTTATACCCTGTTAGAATCTGATCACAAGATCAACTCCAGATGAAATATAAAAGGTCCATGTGGCGCTGTTATTTGTTTGAGCTCGTTCCCATGACTCTTCCTGAAATATTTCTGACCTTGTTTGTGGGGATGAAGGAGATCAGTCTTGTTTGGTCCCAGGAGGAGGCGGAGGAGGAGGCAGGATGGGGGTCCAGGCTCCTCAGTGAATATTTAAGATTTCACGTCATCCCGCTCAGCCCTCCGAGGGGCCGGGGACTCGAACTCAGCTGGATCCCGCTGGTGGAGGCTGTTAAAGTAATTAGACATTACTCTGACTGACAGACCACAGAAGAAGGAAGGGGGCTACGCCTCGCTCGAGACCCTGCAGCTTCTACAGTCTTAATACTCAATATTTATTAAAGTCATCTCAGGTCTTTAGTATCTGAAGGGAATTTACATTTGAGCTTTTGCCAGCTCAAAGCACTCTCTGTTTCTGTGGGATTTAGCCTGTTGTTACTTTTGATTGATGAGGAATATTCTAAAGAGGGTCACTTAGCTTAAATTACAAAAACACATTTGTCACTTGCTGAGCCAGGCTGATCATTTTGGTTTTTACGTCCCTGGTTTTCAGATATTCCTGCTCTGTCTGCCTCGATACGAAGACTGTTTAAAAGAAGTTGACGTAACCTCCACGTCTGAAAAGTAGAGCCAATTAGAAGTGCCTTAAAAGTGCATTTGTTTTAATGTCCAGCAGGGTGCAACTCTACTGGTTGCAAAGGTGGTCTGTATGTAAGCTTATGAAAAAATCACCCTACTTCTCATTTAATTTATCACCTAAGAATTTTATGGTCTCAGTCATTAGTAACAAGTCTTCTTCAATAAAACATAATGTTACTTTTATGATCTATGGTCCCATTGATAGTATAATACACAAAAAAGCAGTAAGGTGAATGACGGATGTAACCTACCTAGCTAGTTTCTCCTAGCGTGAGCTGATAATTTCACATTTGCTATGCTGATGGTACCTGATTCATCCCTTGTTCCTCCCCAGCTGCATCTTCTCATCCATATATAATAACTTTGGGCTCCAACAATTCAAGAAGGCGACAGCCAAAATGCCAAACTTCAACCCTTCAAATGGTACTCAACAGCAACAAGTTTGTTGAGTACCATTTGGTTGACAAAATGGTTCATGTGACGGTGGCTACATCCACTCCTTGTTTGTCAGTGTTTGTCTCTGTACCAGTAAAATGGTAATTAATTTTATTTATGGTGCACGTAGCACTAAAGATGAACTGTGTCCCTATTACTTTGTTTAATCAACTGACCCAGAGACTATTTCTTAATATAGTTGACAGGGACATCTGTGGTTTATCAACTTTGTTCTCCTGCCCTTTGTTTATTCCTGTTAATTTCCTTCGAAGCTGTAAGCAATACAAAGGAAATCCAATAAATATCCGCTGTATAAGAATTCTAGTAGAAATTTTGGATAACTTTAAACCTCTGCAAAATCTGCATTGTTAGAAACCATATGGAGTTGGTCCAATGTAGACAGTAATTGCATGCTTTTGGACAATCCAAAGAATTAGATACCTGATGAATTATGAAAACATTGCCATAAACCTGTCATAATTATTGATTTTGCAGCATTACCCACAATGGCCTAATAACAAACAGGCCAAAATTTAGGTGAACAGGCTTTTAACCTTTTTGTCTTGTACGTCAAACAAAAACCTTCATGCTGAGCTTTAAAAAACTTCACTGTGATGTATTTATTTTTTGTATTTATTCTTTTAAACTTTTTCAAACTTATGCTGTTTATTCATCTGTATTTGGTGCAGCACTTACTTACTTTAGGTGTTTCTAGATCATTTGTTCAAGATGAGCTTTCGTTTCGGGTTCTTAGAAAGTCCCTTTTTGAGAATCTACTGTATATCTTATCAATATTTGAGGCTATTTGAAAGGAAGATACACAAGTCTAGTGTTTTTAATCATACTCTGACTGGGCCTTATCGGGCAGTTGTTACAACACCAAGAAATGACAAACAACACAGTAGATTAGTTATTAGTTTCCAGTAAAAGGTCAGATTGAAATTAAGTCCACTTTCTGTTGAAGGAATCATTATTCACAGCTGCTGTTTTCTCTTCTTTGGACTGACGCATGACTGAACACACATGCTGGTTTTCAACAACTCAACAAAATCATTCATTACGATCAGGGAGCTTCCCCCTGAGAGCTGTGGTGATCCACTTTTGGACAGTTAACGTCCTAAAGGGAAACATTTGCATGTTAAGAGTCAAACTCAAGAGTATTTGGCAGCAAACCAGATTCCTTTAAGCCCTATGCCGCAGTTTGCACTCTACAAATTTGCGGTAAATCACATATCTTGACTCAAAAATACAAGAATGACCTAAACACTATACAGTTGACTCATTTTTAGTTTAACTGCTGGAATCCTGTTTGGCTCCAAACAGCGCAATTAAAGTTTGCCTTGGTCAATTCTTTCCAGATAATTTCCTGGAGTGGCAGGAAATGAAACAAAGATTTTGCTGTTAAGTGGTGAAACACATATTGTACATTCATGCCTCATTACTCACACACCCTAAAGTTAAATGCGTGGAATGTATTCTGGTGTGAGTTTCCAGCCAGATCGCATTACGTAGTGGGTGATGTTGAGCAGTTTGAATGTGACTTTTGAGTGAGTCATGTAACCTGGTCTCAGTCACGGCCTCGACAGTATCTGTGTGTTCGACGGCTGAAGCAGACGTGGGAGGAGACGAGGAGATAATGCCACTGGGAGAAAATGTGCAGTTTGTCTCCCAGCGTGTGTTAAAGCTCAGTGCACTGTCATTAGCTATGAATCACAGACAGGTAGTCAGGGGAAGACACCGGCGAAACCTGCTCATGAAGAGACACCTCTCAAAATGATATCTGCTTCTAAAAGCAACAAAGTTGTGAGAAAAGTAAAGTCCTGAAGAATTTAAAGCCATTCTTGCAGCTCTGCTAGCCTGTAAATTAAACTTAAAGCTAACCTCAGCATACTAACTAAATGACACTATAGATGAGACTCACACATTCACTTCAGTAGGATGGTTCCTCTCAGGAACATGAATGTCTGTGCCAAATTTCCCAGCAATGCATCCATTTTCTTTGATATGTTGCTACAAACTAATCATACCAACCATACTAATGCTCAAGGAAAGGCTGGGGGATCAGTAGGCTTTATTTACAGCATATAAGATCACCAATTTATTAGAAATGTATCCTCCTGGGACCATGAATGTCTGCCAGATTTCATAGTAGTGCATCCAATTGTTCACAAAGTGTGCTAAAAAAACATTTAGGTCAGCCTCACTGGTGCAAAACCAAAAAATTGGGGTATATATAGAACTTATGAGATCACCAAAGTCTTTAGGATTCATCCTCCTGGGACAATGAATGTCTGCCAAATGTCCCTGCAATACATCCTTCAGATGCAATATGGTGGACCAATGGACCAGCATTGTCATCCAGACATACAGCCAACTGCCTGCTAGAGAAACAATAAAAAACGGCTATTGTGTCATTCATAGCTGATGAAATGTGACTCTGGAGCCGTGGTGGAGCGGGATGAAACTGAGGAGTGCATTCCAGGGACGGACTCATCCCAGCCAGTCTCTCCATCATCATGTTTGTCAGCAGCTCTGCTTCCTCGGGGCGCCCGTCTCCATCCCCCCATGTGGTGATGTTTCAGACCACTTGTGACTAATGTGCTACTCATAGAAACATTCAAGTACTTCCAGTTTTGGATTACTCTAAGGGAACTTTAAAATATGTGTTTTGGATCCAGCTCAGGAAACACGGAGCAATGGCTCACTAAGACAGCCTCAAAGAAAATAGTTTGACATTCAGGAAAATCTGCTTATTTGATGTCTTGCTGATTGATACGACTTTAATGTCTGTCTGTTAAATATGAAACTACAGTAGCGAAACAACAGTAGCTTATATAATGCTCGGCTGGAATCAGGTGGAAACAAGGTAAAACATCCTCCAAGCATCTTACTAAAAGTGACGTTCGTGTAATATATACACAAACTGGAATGTTATAAGTTGTGGTTTTGTTGACCCTCACCTTTAAAGGGAACAAACTGTCTTTAGTATTAATGCTTCATATGCTGACAGACATTAACAGAGTGGTGTTGATCTTCTTAACTGATGACAAGAAAGCAAACGACTGAATTTCCCCAAATGATTGCAGAAATGCAAAGAAACTGCTGAAAGTTAGATATTTCTCTTCTGATTAGCATTTCTTCAACAGAACTACATGATGCACCTTAAAAGCAATGAGTAAATAATTATTATGTATTCTATTCTCCTCACCATTCCCCTTTACCTGTTAATCCTCCATTCCTTTGATTTTATGATAGGGAGTATATTCCTTGAGTCACATATTAATTCCTAAGTATCTACATCACAGGGTCATATATGCACATATCCTGTTATGTAATTTGTGGGAGACTTGCTTTCCTAACTGGACACTAGATTTCGCCACAGTACATTAGTAACGTCCTCAATGACATAAAACTTTAAGCTCGTCCTTTTTAAATTGCTTCTACCTTGAAACCTTCTTTGTTTTTTGTTTCTACACTTGAATTGTTCTTTCGGCGCTTTAATATTTTGTGAGGAACATGGTGTTAGATCTTCTTGTATCTAATGTGCTATAATTAAAAGTTTTATTACCATTATATAGTCTATAATCACTGACATGATACCACAAATTGCACTCGAGTTTTTGTGTATTTGATACAAGTTTGTGTTGTCTATAAACATTCAATAGAAAATGATTGCACAGTATTTATACAAAAAAAAACTATGACAGCTGGTTTAAATGCCCAAATGAATAAATGAATAAACATGAAAATATAAAGTATCCAACCTTATATGTCGTTATTCACAGTAAAACCAACCATGTGCTTTGGCGCTGCCTGCTGAAAAGTTTGGATACTGCATGCCGACTGCACGTGGATGACAAGTTAAAAGCTTTAACTTTCACAAACTTTTTGTTGGCCTAATAGTATAAAAGAAACAACTTTCCTCGAGTTTAAATAATCTATTTGTTAAGAAAAGCACGAGATATTCTAGTTTGCAGCTGATAAAATCCAGACAACATTGTGTAAACATGATGCTGTCATTGGCTTTTGCTCTGAGAGCCTTGTTTATTTAACTATTTTCATAAACTGAGAGAACTGTCAGGAGAGAATGTGCTTGCTGTTCTCTATAATAGTTAGGTAAACACTGATATTTAGACTGTTCCATCATATTACTTTTTATGGATCACATGTGTGGGAACAAATGGTCAATGTCAAAGTTTCGCTGACATGCATCCGCCAAAGAGAAACAAAAATTTTGGCTGAGCCAATGCACAACATCCAACAATCCCCCAACTGCTGCGATGATTGATGCAAAGCACTGCCTCTACTAACAAACATTTTAATTAAAAACAAAAACAAAAAACATATTCACGTTACTGGTATTTTTTATTTTTTCTGAAAAACAAACCATGTAATAAAAGAATCCGGGGTATTCGAGGGTTAAATGACCATATGACGCTTAACAAAAAGCAAATCTTTCTCACAATGGAAACATGAAAATGATCTACATAATAAATACAATCTTTTTTTTTTAACACTATACAAGATGGTGTGTTACTGGAGCTTGGCCTCAACAGGCCTCAAGTAACATGCAACACCGTATTTTCTACTTGATTGGTAGGTCAAAAAATCTTAACCGTGACCAAAGGTAGGTGGCGGGGGGAATGTTTCAAGCAATACACACAGTACAGGCTCAAATATGACAACTTGGAGAAAAAAAAAAATGCAGAAAAAGTTCACAAAGTCCAGAAATCTTGTGTTTCTTTTCACGTATCATCATGTATCCAAGTGTTCCAGTCGTCTTTGTTAAGTTGAGTAATCCTGCAGGAGAACAGAGGACGGAAAAGATGAGAACAGAGGGAACACAGATGGGGTTTATTTTAAGCAAAAATTGCCAAATACTTGCCAGTTATAGCTTCTAAAAAGTACAAATTTCATGCTTGTTTCTTTCATAGTAAACTGAATATCTGGATACAATATAATCTTTCCACTATTTTCTGATGTTTATAAATCAATTAAATGAGAGAATAGTTGCCAATTTAATTGTTGATGAATGTAGTTTTTCGTTGCAGACCAAATATAATATAAATAGATTTTTAAAAAATCAATAAAACAAATAAACTCAACTTACAGCTCTCGGTTTCTTGTTCACTTTCATGTCAAATCTGCGAGAAAAAAAAACAGTTAGGTGGCATTAGATAAATACAACAGATAAAGAATTAACAAACCTGGTATTGATGGAAATTATGGTAAAACAGGCAATACCACTACTGTATCATGACGAAGCCTAAAACAAGCCCATAACAAGAACGCTAAATGCCGATGTGTTTGTTCTTGTTTGTGCACAAATCTGTTGTCAAACCAACATCTGACAAGACCAGCAATGTTTTTTTATTCAATTGCTGGAATTGTGGAGACACACTTAAAATGAACCTGGGGCAAGGAAGATATGGAAATACCCCAGTAACAAGCAGGAATACCTAATGAAGTTTAGAGTGCTGGATGCTGATGTGCATTCAAAATTAAAGAAAGACGAAGTAGTGTTGGACATGCAGTATGATTGAATAACTAGCAGGCTGAAACTCGAACTCTAGGTCAACAGAAGCAGACAGAGAGCAGGAGAAACGGTGGAAAAGTTGAGGATGGGGTTTTAGAGCAGGCAGGATGTTAACATGACAGGAGCAGGAAGTAAAATTCAGACTTACTCAAAGTCATAATCAAACATGGCAGAAGGACTGGGGGGAGCGGCATTAGGGGAAGGAAGAAAGCAGCAGCTGTTAGTTTACCAACCTGAGTCTAAAACCCTACGACTACTTTATACTGCAGTCCAGACTTTACTGAGTGAGAGAATCACTTCTTCACAGTGAGTTAGGTGGAGCACCTGCTGTGTTAATATGTGGTTACAACATTAAAGCCAGAGTCAGGAAAAAACTGGTCGACATTAAACAGGTGGGTAAAACAGCAACATTTAACTCTGCCAAGGAACTTATTAAATCTTCTTTGTGTTGTAAAAGTGTAAACAACAATTCAACTAAACTAACCAGTCATTTGTTAACCTTTTGTTCACCCGATCAGAGTAATTTGCCTGTTGTAACAACTAAAACAGAGTTGGATTCAACTATTAGAAAGGTATGAAGAAAGAAAAACAAACTGCAGCTGCCCAAAAATTAACATCGTCTTCCTGGAAATTACATTTGAACACGCACAAGTTTGCCAAGAGACAATGGGGGATGAAGAATGTTGTATTTTCCATGTTTATTTTCCACAACACAAGTGCTGGAAAGCTGTGAAAACTTCATTTTAGATTTCAGCCACTGTGGTTTATTTCTCTTGAGCAAAATTGGGTATACTTACATGAACTTTTGTCTAATTTGTAGCTGTTTCTTAAAGAGGTCAACGTATTTTACCTCTTCAAGTCTCTGAAAATCCTCTAAACGATAAAGGTTGAAAGAATACATTACCCTATCTCAAGCTCGCTTAATTGCTTATTGCATTGTAAGTCTACTCAGTCAACCACCTTATATTAGTGTTTACTCACAAATCATCTCACCTTGAATTCCCTTCACTTCTCTCTCCTCCTCCAGCTGGCTTGCCCTGTGTCTTACTGTCCATCTTTCCTTGTATGTGTCTGCTCTGTCAGCTTTCTTCATCAGCAGTATGTTTTATAAAGTTGCCCAGAAACAAGCACTGCATTTTGGATTTTTCACACGCGATTCTGTGTTAACAATAGCAAAGAGCCGCACGTGGAGGAGGCTTCTTGTTAACGATGCAGTCCTGTACCAACCAACATGGTACAGGACCAGGTGCACTTGCTAGTTACAAAACAGTGCCAGTGCAGTGAACAGACTGAGCTCCTTAATCACGAAATCCTGACATTGGGTGTCAATAAACAGCACAATCAGAGGAAATAAGTGTTCCCCGAAACTTAGTTGTGTACCTGTGTCTGTTTTTGTTCTTCCTCTTCTTGTGACTCCCGTGATGGCTGCCTGAGGAGGATGAGGAGGCTGCCTTCTGAGGTTTTAGGTCCTGAAGCGTTGAGTCCACGTCCTCCGTGTCCTCCTGGCTGGGCTCGTTCTCTTGGTTCTGGAGATCTGGAGAGGCGTCGCTTTCAGTACCACTGCCTGCTTCACCTTACGCATTACAAATAACAACATAAACTCAGTGTTGGAAAGTACTAAAGACTATATTGGAGACACTTTTTCAACACTGCTTGGCTTGAGAAACTACTCACGTTTTTCATTCATGTGATCTGGTATTCCACCAAGTGCACAAACAGCCTGCAAATCCAAACCGAGATCATGCTTAGCATTTCTTTTCTTTCAACTGAGCAATTAAGCAACCAACAAATTTTGCTGAAAAATTTCAGTGAGAGAGGGACTTACTGCAACTGATGTGACAGATGATTTGCTGAACAAACGCTCTGCTTCCTTGAATTTCCTATTCCTTCTATCAGTCTTACTATTGGAGTTCCTGTTAAAAATCGCAGACATACAGTTAGGTAAGTGGCTGTGATCAAGCAGAATGACAGTTTACAGTCAATTTTCACATAATAAAATACACTTTTCATACACGCAGCCTTAAAATTACTGTGTGTGACACTTACTTTTGGTTGGTGAGGTATCGGTCCCATCCTCTGATGATGTTGCCATACATCTGGGTGTCTTCTAGGTAGCTGCCTTCAAATGCATATATTTGTCTTTCCAAGTTCACCAGCGTCTCCTAAGACAATGAAGAAATTAAACTTGGATTAACTGAGAAAGGGGAGTAGGTTTGCACTGATGATCAGACAGATGTGTAGACATGTTTTTCCTACCATTTATTTAAGGTTAATTAGCTGTTATTTTGGATAAGGAAATGATGGGTGAGATAAAAGACATCAAATGTAACAATCTTACTATAAATCCTTCCTTTACTGTTTTCGTTTGTTTACTGCTGATCTTTTTATTATTCATTGTCTTGTTTGTTTTTTACCGTTTTCAATTCCTGTTATGTGATGTTGTCCTCTTATGGTCCTTTACTGATTTTATTTATTTCTAATTTTGCATTACTTTATCTGTTGTATGGATTTTATTCCCTTTATTTGTAATGACTTATTCCGACTTTTTATGTTGTACACATTTTCTGTTCTGCCTTCTCGTTTAAACTCAACTTAGTCTTACTTGTGTTTGACTTGACTGTTGACTCAAATGTTTTGAACCTGAACAGGTGAACCAAAGCCAAACAAATCTGGATGTAGCTACAATACACCCGTTAACATATCGCGAGAACTGCACCAAGCCGGGCGGCGGCTTAAAATTTTAGCCATGCTAACTCGCTAGCATATTCGGATAATAACGCTGCAACAACGCCTGTTAGCGCAATAATCTCTAAAATAATCAAATAAAATTTTCTCGAAAAGCTTGTGAAGCTTGATTGTGTTCATTAAACATGGCCAACAGAACCAGGGTTAGATAATTCGTTGAAAAAAATGGCTAATAACGTTATACTCGCTATCAGTAAAGGTAGCTCGCTAGCCGAGTTAGCAGGAGCTACTAGCCCTACTGGAATGAACTGTGCAGCACTTAGCATTAGCTAGCTAGGCCTCGGCTAGCAAACGAGCGCCGACATTAAAGTTACAGTTAGCTGTAATTCTCATTGCTAAAACACACAAAGTCGTTTTCTTCTTGTATGAAATTGCGGTAACTTACAGCAAGTTCTTGTTTCCTCTTCACCAGCTCAGCGAGCTCCCGGCGGGTATCCGGGATCTGTGGCGGGGTCGTCTTCGCATGCATCGCCATGATGGATGTAGCTTTCTAACCTAGAAACAAAACAGAGGCGGGTTGGTATAAAGCGACCGACAGGCCGCCATTTTACCGACAGAGGGCGCCACGAGACAACAGGAAGTCAGATTCAACCAGCCTGTTTTTAAGTCGCCATAGCAACAGAAAGTCTTTTCTGATATCAAGCTGAACCATGGGGAACATGTACCGATTTAATAACAGTGAGTCAAAGTGAGAACTTATTATCATTATTAATGTATCTTTAAATATATAATGTGATATTATTGTTCTTTTGGTCTGACAGCTGATACAAGTCCAGCCTCAATACCATCAAAATACCAAAGAGTGGTGATAATAACTCAAGAGAAAAAGGGGTTTTCTTCTCAAGCGAAGAGATTTCCCTCACAAGACTGTCTGGTAGGGGGATCTAACTCCTTAATAAATCAACAGCTTAACATAACTGACGGTGCAAAATAAATGTGATGATGACATGTAGATTATTTGTTTCAGAATGAAAGTCCGGGACCGGGCAGTTATGACTGTGTCTCCAGCGCTGAAGTCAAAAGTCCGTCCTTCTCAAAGAAAGGCACCACAGGCTTTGTTCCATCCAAGGTCATGTCTCGAGTTAGTGGATGAATTTTGTAAAGACATTCGTGGTCCATAGAGGATGAACCTTTCTGACAAGGGCATATATTAAAAACTTTAAAGTCTTTAATTTGATTATTTTTACATGCCTTTTAAGATTCCCTCACAGTGAAGTCATACAATTTACAGTTAAAATCAAATACCACCCCTGTCAAGATGACATAACCTCATTGACAGGGTTGGCCTCAATCCTAGCCTAGTGTATATTCTGCTTATTGCCTGTGAATACGTCACATATTATCATAAACACTAACATTACCATCTCCTTTTTAATAGGCTGCTAGACCGTCCAATAACCCACACAGAAGCAGCCCAGGACCAAACGCATACAACCTACAGAGCTCCTTCGTAGACAAGCATGACTTCAACATTGGATCGTCCAGAGTGTTCAGGTTGCCTGTGGCTTTGCAGCTGGATGGTCCGAAGTACGAAACTCCAGCCCCGAATCAATATGATGTATGTTGGTGAATTACACAAGTTCTTTAAAAGACCTCTGAGACTGTGTTGTGCATCCTGTAGTACATGTTTATCTTTCTGTTTCCTCTGTATGACAGGTCAGCTGTGGTAGTACACCAAAGAGATTCTCCTCTGTCGTTGGTACATCGGCTTTCCTGTCAAAAACCAGCCGCAACTCTTTTTACCCAAACAATAATGTGCCATCACCATGTAATTATTACCTTCTATTTCTCTAAGTTCTCCATGTAAATCCATGCATAATATTCCTTTAATTTGTTGATATTGGACATTTTTTACCCCCCAAATTTCTTTTTTTTTCATTCTAAGTAATTGCATTTAACCTAATTGCAATCTCACATCCCATATTTGTTGAAGGTCACTATGAAGTGAGAAACAGTGTAATCCAGCACGACACCAAGGCCATCGTGTCCCCCTTCAAATCAAAAACTCAGAGAATCCCTCCTCCTGTGGACCACCGTGTACCCGGCCCAGGGGCCTACAGTCCACATCAGACCCCTTCACCGGAGAAGAAGACCATCCAGCCGTGAGTTAACATTCAAATGTTTGTGGCTTTTGGTTTGTGTTCACTTGTTTCTTTTGATTGTTTAATAATGTAAATCCTGCTAACTGTGTTTCAGGAAGGGGTATTTTTTAGCGATATCAGCGCCTCCTCTCAATGTTCCTAAGTTCCCTCCCTTACCAGGCCCTTGGAAGTACTACATAAGGAGTTATAACTGCCCGCCTAAGCATCCCATCCCCACTGCTGCGTTTGCATCCAGAGCTAAAAGGATATCCCAACGCTCATGGGCCGCATAAAGCCACAAACAGGTAATAGAAAGAAACAAATCCAGTTAATAAAACATAGAAAATATCCATTTTACAGGATATTTTAGGTGTTGGTTGGGATGTATATTAATTCTGTGAATAACTAGACAAATACATGTGATCTATCCAAATCTGACTATAATTGTGTATATTTCAAGATTCAAGTCTTTATTGTCATTGTGTTAAACAACGAAACAGCGGAGAATCTCCATGAGCTTAGTGCAAAAATATAATGTTACTAAGAATAAAATAGTCTTTAAAAATAGTTGTTTTTTCACACACTCGTTTGCTCATTGTAGTCACATGCTCATTTGTACAGCTTTAAATTGGGATTAGACTACGTTTGCAATAAATTTGCATCCCTGCTGACTTGCGGGGGCTGTTGTTCAAATTGAGTGTGGAAAATGTAGGGAATTGCTGACTTAAATACTGTATATCTAAATGAGGCAGGGGAGGGAAAAGGAGGTGCACATAAAAATTTAATGACAGCATTTCATCAGAAGGTAACTTCTGGAATCTGCCTAGGATTTTAGCTTTAACTGTATTGCCCACTTTTTTATATGTCACTGTATATCTACATATTAATGGTCTTCTTACCTGTAGAGCAAAGTAATCATGCTTAGTTGCAACTAATCTGTACATGTTATGTTTTAGAGTAGATTATTTCAGTTGCTCCTGTGATTGCAAGTATGAAAGTGTTAAATTGAACCTTCTTTCCCTTTTTCCAGGTATCTTTAATCCACAAATTTTGCCGAAGCAGACTCTGGAGTGTGGATTCCTGTTTGAAGCTTTCAAGGAAACCTGCACTGCAGATGCATAAAAATTTCTACCCACAAAAAACTGATTATCTGTATCGAAACGCTTCTCTGCAAGGAGCGGTCTTGTCTCTCTGTGTTTAAATGTAAATGGGTTCCTGTCTGTGACATTTTTCAGTGTTTGTTGAGAAAGAAAGGATGAAAACTAAATGTTTGCAATCATTTAGTCTCTGTTTCTATGTTTAAGCAGGCCAGTGAGAGACTGATGAGATAAGTTTGGAGGATGAGTCATAATCAGAACGTAAGGGAAACACCCAAACACTCCAAAAGCCATATGTTTCATCCTCACCCCAGTTTCCTGATGCTCTCTGCCGCAGATGATAGAGCAGCATTGCTGCTGCAGTCCCCAACAGCTGCTGGTCCAGTCAGTGGTACGCCACCACAACAGCTGAGAGCTTGAGATGACACCACTGTGCCAACTGCCAGAGGGCAGACAGAGGGGTGGAGTGTGACTGTATGTGAGCAATGTGACTGACTGGGCATGAGGCAGGGATGGTGTTCAACCCCAGAGACAAATGGACACATCAGCCACTCCCTTTATCCGATGTTAAATTGTTGGATCAGTGGCTACAACACTGTACTGAACTTGTGTTTTGATTTTTTAATTCTCATATTCTAAATAGAGAACTTAAACCCAAATCTGCAGCTCTCTAAAGCTATACAGAGATTTGCGGTGAGTTTCACCTCAATATTTATCTGTCCAGCTACAACCTGACTGTTCTGGGTCACTCTCTCGGCTCTCATAGTGTCGTTTTCACAGGAGCAAGCAGCTTTTTTCAGTGATAAGGCTCTAAAAAACAGGTCAATACCCGCTCAGCACCAAAACACTGGACAGACACGAGTAAGAACTAGATAGTGGAGCATTTAGCTGCTAAAGAACCAAATATTTCCATTAGGAGTTGGTGGAGACAAAAACAGAGCAAAAAGAGAATGAATATTGGAGTTTTATTAATCAGCTGGCCATTCCAAATCGATGCTTTTGCTGCTCGTGACTGCTGGATGTGTAAATCAGCAACTGTGCGCTAGCAAGTTTGGTATACCAGGATGGGTTTCATCCAGGTGCTACTGTTAGCTTCTTAGCTCAGGTAGCTGTGCAGCTAGCCAAATTTCAAGGGGAGTGTTGGTTTTAATGTCGCTGGCACAGGAGCTTAAAGAGGTCTTCAGATCTGGGGTTAGCTGGTTAGCATGCTAACTTCGGTAGATACCTCTGCAACACCGGAGTTTTCACTCTGCACAGCTGTTTCAAACATTGACGTGGTGATTTGTGTTCACCAGATGCAGCTAAAACCACAGAATAACACAACATGGTGGCCAAAGAGTTATCATCTATACTTTGTGTTTATTTCCATCTGCAAAGACAAAGGATGCGATCCAGTTCAAACCCCGGTGTCATCTGCTCCCGGGGAAATCACTTGGAGATTTTTTTTTCCCCCCAGCTCTGCTCACCAACTGCAGACATGCTTTCCTCCCACACTGTAGCAGCTGTGGTTATATTCAGACTGTGACTTCAGCAGTGTGCTCTCCAAATATGTGCACTCGCCCTGTAAAACCAAACCATTGTGTACTTGAGGGTTTTACAATGAAAAGAGCATTTTATAACTCCTCTTTTGCAGACAGAAATGTGCACTCCCCTCTGGTCAAACGCGCAGGGAGGATCCAGACGAATGTTATAAGTGTAACTGCAGGCTTTTTTTTTTTTTTTGCTGGTAGTCTTTTTCGTCGTGCTTTTGTGGTTGTGTGTAGGAGGGGCAATTAGCTGCATGCCTCCATGGGTTTATGGAAGGCTCTCTGAACCTCCCCATGTTTCTGTCAGGTGCAGGCAAGTATGGACACGCACTCCCTCAAAGGAAGTCTCATTGACCAAACCTTTCGGTGGAGGAAAATGTTCAAGGACACATCAATCTTTACTCATTCATCCATTTGAGCGCTCTAACCTGGTGTGATTGGTTAGATTTGGCTCTAAATGATGGCAATAACAGTCTGAGGGATCCTATAAAACTCATTTGTTTTGCCAAAGTGATGCTGCCGGCATCAGAGTGAAGAGCTTATGTCTGTTGCTTGGCAGCACATCAGGTACAATTCGTTCTGCAGTAATTTCATAAGTCTGGAGGTTTTAAAGGTTTAAAGACACACGGTGTGCTCACAGAGTCCTGGAGAATCAGAACACGATGGTTTAAATACACGAGGAGAACTGTTGAGGATTTTCCTGTCAGCATGTTCGTCGCAGCTTTTAGAAAGACATCGTGGGTCAGTTGGTCAGCTGACTGCAAGACTGAAATAATTTGAAATAACAACTGACGGACAGATTGCCATGAAATTAATACATTCATGATGCCCAGACAATGATCTTTTTCTCTACTGCCATAACTATATATTGCATAGATTGAAATAAAACTTGGGGTCCCAATGGTCTCCAAGCTAACGTTATCGAAAGTGTTGTTGTTAATGACACATGAACCAATCAAACATGCATTTTAGATAAACACGTTGCATACACGTTGAAAGAACATAATGAAAAAATACAAAATGTATGTAAGATGGTGTGTAACGCTGGAGTTAACTACTCGTTAATAACTGTAAAGAAACATTCTGATTCATTCTTTACTTTATAAGCAGCATTCTTACAAGCTAAACCAAGAACAGGAACATCTTAGACATTTTACCCGCTAAATGTCAGCATATCAGAATTTAGCCCAAAGCCACTGCTGATCCTCAGTTGAGCATGTCAGAGCAGAGAACATGGCTGCACACTCTTAGTCGTACTATTTTCTTATACGTGTCCTTTAACGCCTTGCTATGGCGGTGGCGGTGCATGCAGACCCTGCGGCAGTAGCTGTTATGTATTATGCTACTTTTTATGGACTCAGGCTGGCAAAACAACTTGATATTAGAGAGTGTGGTGCCCACAAAGACCCATCTCCACCACGACATCTCGGATCATCTCGGAGCTGTTGCACTCGATGGGTGGACTACATCGAGGACGAGGGGAGGTGGACTCTGTGTTTACCTCATTGATGATTGGTGCTCACATACAGTCAGAGCTGATGGACAGTGTTTTCCAGATGTCCTTTTGATATTAAGAGGCTGACCACATTATCATCATCGTTCACCCTGATGCAGATTCAAAAGACGCACTACATGTTGATGTATATTTTGTATATCAATAACTGTATAGATGTTCCTTAGTTTGTGTAGCATGAAGGAGTCTCCAAACTTTCATTCCCTTACACAACCCCGTGTTGCGTAACGATGAATAAATTACCTTGAACCTTTTATAGAGAGCGCGGCTGTCTGCAGATTTTGTGCAGTAGACTGTAGATAGATGGGAGAGAGACCTGAGGGGAACCTAAACGTTTTGACACACTGCTATCTGTGTCTGAAAAACCACCAGTGCAACAAAGAGGCCGTTCAACTGAGCAACAGGCACTTTAATATATTAAGCAATTTATTTACTTTGTGGTTAAAGCCTTCTAAATGTGACCCCAACCCCTCGTCTGACTTACGGGAGCAACATATTCTCGAAAAAACAACAAGTTCGCCCTGTGATCAGTGTCATCATCTGCCTCTAAACCTGAATGAATAGCAAATAAAGATAGAGTCTGTGGTGGCAAACACGGAAACACATTAACAAATACTTCATCCATCCGTCCGTCTTTTCCGAGACCAAGATGCTCCCTGCCTCTCCCCCCCGGACACTGTATTACATTTCCTGTCATCTCATTTTAAAATCTCATTACTGCATCAACAAATCATTTATCACCGCAGACTCCAGACTCAACAACAGGGCCGCTCGCTCCCTCACAGGCACCACCAGTTCAGATCCAACTCCATTAGTCCCGCTGGAGCTGCTTGCCTTCAACTTCCACGTGTCGCGGGGCGGCCTGCTGGATCGATTAGCTGTGTTTCAGCGCACCGCGGGCTATCTTTAGCATCCATGGAGAAAGATTTAGTTTAGATGGGTAGTCTTTGGGCATCAGAGATTTGAGTTTTTTTTCCTGGCATGTTTGATATAAGGCTGAACTAAAAGGAATAGTAAAGGGAAGGAAAAAGAAATCGACCAACTCCAGCGAGCAATATTCTTGTCAGGATGTCTCAAGCATCAGCCGCAACCCGAGTGTTTAGAGTCCTGAAGTCTGTGAAGTCTTTAGTGTCTTCACTAAGCTAAGTGGGTCATGCATATTTTATCTCTGCGGTAACACACATACTGTACATTTGGCCTTTTAGCATTTAGTATAGCTCTGACATCATGTTAGATTATCTATCCTGCTCCTCATAAGAGTTTACAATGAGTTTTTAAAAACATATATTGCTACTTAGTCTCCATCCTTGACATCCTGCCGATTAGAGAGAAAAAAAATGATGATGACCTCATGTATAATTAATCTGAATTTTGTATCCAAATGACCGAAAAAAGCGCAGGCAGTGTGACTCCGGTCAGACTATTTATAAAAGGCCCTCTTTTGAAAAATGAATGAGACGCCTCCTCAACCCAGGAGAAGCAACATCACCCTCCTTTGTCCCTCGTCTGTAGAAGAAGAAGTCACACTGAAAATTGATGATAATGTTGATATGATGCAATTATTCAATAAATGTCATATTTAGGTGTTCCTGGAGTGGGCTCAAAAAAAGTCCAACCCTCATACGACCGTGGTGTCGTGTACATTTCATCCTTCGTTTTCTTAATTTTGTCATCCCGCTGCTTCTCTTGTCATCAGATAAGACTTGGCGGCAGATTTCCTCCTGGAAGACTTGACCTCGACTGTCTCCTGCAGTGGCAGTAAGGTCACATCAATTGGTAATAAGGTTGTCACCAACAACGCCGTGAGCAGCATACAGGGAGATAATGCCCTGTCATATTTTTAATACACTGGAAAGATGATGTAGACCTTTAAGTGTGCAGCATTTGAGCTAATACTCCAGGAGAAATCATGCTTTTTGAACAATGTGCACATCATCTTTGGTCTTTTCATTGGTAGGATTATAGACACCTTTAAAAAAACACTATTCTTATTTAAAAAAAAAAATAGTATTCCAGTGATAGTCCAGTAAGAATTTATGTTTTCCTGTAATAACAAAGGCCTATTGCCTCTGGATGACATTAATATGTTAATATAAAGGTTTTTTTTTATAATGGATGACTTGTCATTGGACTAAAAATGCCTTTCCCTGTTACAAACTGTTAATTAAGTATGAGTAATTGCGGTAATTACTCATACAGTCCGTTTAATACTCTGTAATGACAACTCACCTCGTTCCAGGCAGCAGGGCAGATTTCAGCTGCTGGAAATCATCTGATGGGTCAAACCATGTATGTAGCTGTCGAGTACAGAGGACACTTCCGTCTTTTTACGTTGACTAAAACCGTCAGAGGCCTAAATGTGTTGTTTCACCTTTTGAAAACGTCGCAGGTGGATTATTCGATCTGGTGTTTGTCGAATAAATTAGTTTATTCCCTCGCGAAACAGTTGGTATCGTCCACTTGGCCGGCATGCGGTTTTTCGGTGCGATCGTCGACGTCAAGTTAGCAAGGGCGAAAACGAGGCTACAAACGGAAATGGAGCTACCGTGCCTTCAAAATAAAACAAAAGGGAGAAAATCCTGCCCGTGATACCTGAAACTGAACACATATTGATAATGTTCTATGAATAATCATGCCAACCCTCACGGTTACATGCCTTACAGCTGAGATTTTGGCTATGTTCTACTTTGTCATGAAGAAAATTCTGTGTCAAAAGCTTTTATTACAAGTTTTTGGTTGGTGTTTCTTGTGCGTTACACCATGTGATGGATTGTCATTTCTTTGTGAAAATCGGAAAAATAAAATATTAAAAATGTGTTTCAATGAAGCTAAAACGTGGTAACTTCTTACAGAGTGTGAATGTTTAACAACTGAAGTTTCTTTGTGATCCATTTCCCAGTCTGGGATCATTAAAGTAATTCTATTCTATTCTATTCTATTTACTTGCTATTTGAGGATGGTTTTCTTAGTTGCCATGGGGATAGCTCAACCTACTTGGTCAGGTGTTGACATTTTCCCAAAAATAATCTTCTATTCCAACAGCTGTTAGACTCTTTAACATAAACACAACATAAATTGTAATACTGCTGTTGTCTCTGTCACCATAACCAATTATCTCAACATCACAGCTATCACATATTTACAGGGTGCAACATTCCTGTGCAATTCATGCTCGTATCCTGTGCAATCAGATTGTCTCCGGGAAACTCCAAGCAATGGATGGATAAACAGACAGACATCCAGTAGCCTATGAGATGCATAAAAAACACAAAAGCAAACAAACAAAATAAAATGCTCACAAGAATTTGTATGAACAAGATATATTGATAAGGAAACACCCCGAGCGATTAAGTGATATTCAAGCCACCAGAACTATTAACAGTCATGACACATTATGTGCAAACTGAGGTTGTTTAACTGTACAACAGTTCATGTATTGTAAATATGATGTCCAGTTGGCCTCCTTGTCCGTAACTGTAAGTAACAGGTACGTAGAGTATAGGGTTTTAAATTGTGTTACTATTTTATTATTACTATTACTTTTTTCACTCTAAATTTATATTATTCTATTGTTGTCCAACTTGTTCATTTTTATCTATAACTCAGTGTTAAAAAAAAAAAGGCTTATCATATTTATTTGCTCCTGTCAAAACATGGCGAAGAATAGATTCGTTTTATTCTGGAATGTCGTACCGGAAGCAGTACTTCCGGTCCTTCACGGCTTGACTGCGGCTCTCAGGACTCACTGACGCTTCGTTTTCCTTTTTTTTTTTATTCCCGCACTGTAGATTTTCCTCTGAACACCCTCCGGACTGGACCGAGTCTCTTCATTCTGTCAGTTTAAACACGATTTCTTTTATTTTGTTAAAGATTTTAAACATTCCCAGCTGTTTCCAGTCGGACCCTGTTTCAGTCCCACGTTATCTTTTTTTTTTTTTTTTTTGCCTACTTTTTCTCTTCTTCTTCTTCTCCCGGTTGGATTTTACAAAGGGCGTGTTTGGGGCGATCTGTACCGGGAGTTCCATCTCCTGTACTTGTGCGACTCTGAGGAATGACAGCGACTGGAAAGGAACTGAGATCCGCCTAGAATGGAAACGATGGATTATAAGGAGCTCGGACATCATTTGGAGGAGAAGCTGACACTAACAGACAAATGTGAGTAATCTGTTACACTCAACAACCTTGGAAAAAAAAAATAAAAAATAAAAAATAGGTCATGAAAACCTTTACAAGAGAATTAAGGTGACATCAAGAGGTTCTGATTATAAACAGTGTTATTTCCCTTAATCTTTATTTTATTTATTTATTTTATCCCACCAGTCATAATGAAAGTGTCTTCTTACAGCAGCCTTGTTTGTGAAATGCGCCTTTACAGTCAACAGCTGCAGCAGCAATCAGGAAAAAAAAAAAAAATCTTACAAATTCAAGGTTCAATTATCCTTTTTGTTTTTAAAAACCTGGCAACCTGCTGTGATTCCTCCACACCAGTCAGCGGGTTGCCTGACCAGCAGCACAGATCCTGGAAATGCTGCACTGAAGCTGTTGGGCTCCATTACCAAACGCGTCAGTGGTGCACAGAGGAGGAAAAAAAAACATGGCCCACATAGCCAAGCAGTAGACACACCGCACATACAACCATCCTCCAGATATGTGTGGGAAAAACCCTTCTTTATTTATTTTTATCTCCCTCTGCTGTTGGAGGGAGTCGGTGTCTTGCTCAAGGGCACTTCAGCCAGCTGATGCAGAGCTCCAAACATCTGCATCTCACCATCTTCGTCGCTGCTCCACTGGTCCAGATTTAAGTCAGTAAAATCCTGATTGTTACGCACAAATAGGCTGATACGAGCAAGTCACACATCCTCTAATGATTTATATGAATTACTGTAAGCACAATATAAGATTTTTATGATTTTTTTGATGGCAGTCAGGGTCTGAGGCTCTGATCCTGCAAGTCATTTCTTTATTTCTGGTCTTATTTTCCCTCTGGATGCACAGTTCATTGAAATTTTATCCAAAAATGTCTCTTCTTCTTGCTAAAGGTAAAAATGTGCGATCAAAACAGCGTCGTAATGAAGTGCTGTGGTGCTGCAGGGACGTCCTGGCCTACGAATCCTGTTCTCAGCATGTGAGAAGACGTGTTTGTTTGACGCACAGACGAAAACAAACGTCACATCTTCATGACTTCATATGTACAGCGAATATTAAAATGATGATTCAAAAGTGGTGATTCCCACCAATCGGTAATCATATCCAGCAAAATAATGGCAATATGATTTAATTATTTTGACCATATCTGCAGCTCTGCTCTGAGGATCTGATCGAGGATCTGATTTCTTCTCTCTGGATCTTGTTTATGTAAACTTGTGTTACGACTGCACGATCAACTGAAGTATTATCAGAGAGAAGAAGCTGCAATCTTTTCTTTTTTGAGGGTGAAATGTTGCCTTAACAGCATCTTAATGAAGCACTACCGTGCTGCAGAGATGCAGTGTACGTCACATCATTCCCACCTCTCGTGAATTGTCTTCTTCATCGTATCTTGGTGCCTCAAATGCACAATGTGATAAATACAACCACGTTATTAAAGCAGAAGGCGTTTCTCCATCACACACACACACACACCTCCTCTTGACCTGTGTGCTGGCAGAAGGTGACTTTCTGTTCCCTCCCCCTCCGTTTCCACTCGATGTGGAGAGCATCGGACGGAGGGAGAAATGTCTGCTGCAGCTTTTTTATCACCGCAAAGGCAGGCAGGCCGTCATGGTGCTCGCTGCATGTGTGGGAGTCTGTACTAACACTGGCTGCTGCTAGAAGAAGAGAACAGAAACAACAGCCTGACGGATGCTGGACCTCTGAGGCCGATACTGACATCAGTGTCTAGATAACGATATATCCGCCGTTATCGTTTTACATTCTTGGCACGGATCCATCTGCCGTTACTGGCAAATGTATATAATCAGATACTGAATCTTGGTACCTGGATGAACCTCAATCCACCTTCCTGTTTTCTGTTAAACTCATATGTGCTATAGTGAAGTTTATCTGTGTCGAAAAGAAAAACAAGCTAAGAAAATGGTTGAAAGATGATGTTGGTGGACAGGTGAAGAATAGACACCGTCGCAAAAGACCTCTGACGTTTGTTTAAAGGCAGTATTACGACGTAAAGTCACGTTATTTAGACGTCACGGTCTTCACCGACACGTCATAATGTTTATAGTTGCATGTAACGTTAGCTAACGTTAACGTTAGCGAGATGCTACCTAACCAGTTAGCTAACAGTAATGTCAGACCTCCACTGTTAGCTAGAGTCCTCTTCATCGATGGTAACGTTAAAAAGATCGGAAAACGACTGATATTTTTTAAGACGGCTTGAATTATTGTTGACCACGACGACTCAGCCGAAATTTTGTGCTGTTTTCTCGTGTTCATGAAACTTAACATCGTGAATTTATCCTTCCGTTTGCATCCTGTAGTCCCCAAAAAAGGCCCAATAAACACCGCAGCACCAAGATAAACGGAAGTGGCGTCATCATGTTTCTTATTGTCAAGCAAGAAAAATACAAAATATTAATATTGTGCCTAAAATATAGGTTAAGATCTTCTGTTTTTTAAACACAAAAATTAGAAATTATCCTTTTCTCATCAGTATCAGCTGTGAGAAGGTGGTAGTTACAGATTAATGCCATCGTTATTGTGCACCCTTATTTTTTCCTTTGAATTGTGATGCTTCCGTCCACTTGAAGCTGTCTTCACACCTCAACAATCAACAAGTTCACAAAGTTAAACTCAGCCGTCGATAAGCGACCTAAGGTGAAAACATCACGGCGTGTTTTGGTTGCGGGCCGTTCACAGACAGCTCCAGTATGCGGCAGGCTGATCAACATGTGACGTTACCGGGGAATGCTCGACGCCGAGAAGGGAGAAAAAAAAAGGGACGGGGCGTTAAATAAACAGAAGCATTCTTTCTCTGTGATGCCTTTCTGAGAGATGTGAGTCTCATTCTTGTTAAAAATAAAGACAGACGGACGGAAGAGAAAAAGAAAAAGCCAAGGAGGGATTGTTTTGTATCTTTACAGTCTGGTGGGCCTGCAGCGCTGTCAGAGGGGTCGTAATCCTGTATCAGAGTGATTTAATCATGTCTGAGGGTAGCAGACCTTCGGTTTAGCACTAATGCATGCAGACCATTTAAACCCCTGACACCCTCCTCCACTCACACACACAAACACACACTTGACTTTATCTCTCCTGTCACCCCTCACACCGACTGTAACCAGCCAACCAGCGACATTACGCCACTCGGTCTGGCTGTTTCTTGTCTGCCTGCTGATGTGTCAGAAAGAGTTTTTTCTTCGAGGAAACACAGCGAGCAGCTTCCTCTTTCTTTACTCTCTCGGCGAGCGCTGGAGTCGAACCAAGCCTCTCCAAGACACGACATGTTCAAAGACTCGACTGTTTTGCGGCTCACAATAGGAGTGGCACCACGCTGGAACAATTCACCTTTTGTGTGACGCTGACAGGGAAAAGAAAAAACTCTCTGCACTGGTTTGTAAAGGGGTTTTAAATTGTACACAGCTCTTCTCCCGGCGTCTAAGGCGTCACGGCACCGCTCAAGTCCGATTGTGGAGTTGAACGCTCCTCTGTGGAAGCAATCATGAGACGTGGACTCCCTTTCGTGCCGGCGAGCTTCCCAGTCATGCTGACGTTATGTTCTTGGCACACATTCAACATCACAGCCAAGGCTGGAAAACGGGAGTTCTGGCCTAGAAAACTTTTTCAAAACCAGCTTTTGATTTGTCACTATCATAAGTCTTCCTCCGCCGTTGAACTCAGAGGAGACGTAACTCTAAATCTGTCCTACAAACAGAGTTATCCTCCATGAATAAAATGTTGATGAGCTGTTTCTTTTTCAGCCTTTCCAAAAACCACAAACACCAGAGCAAAAGTCTAAGATATAAATTCAACAGTCTGCTATAATGAAAGCTGCTAACGTTAGTGTGTCATGCAAACTAGCTTACTAGCCACCAAATCCAGACATGAGACCAAGCCCCCAGGAAGAGCACCAGTTTTTTTGTGTAACAACCCCCGCAAAATGACTTGTTTCACTTTAACAATTTGAATCTGGAAGTTAAGCCGCACAGTTAAATCATTTTATCCCCACTCATGTTAACTAGACGTTAGCTCTAGTGCACATCTGTGGGCTCCACCACGTAGAAGATTTGGGTATTTTCTTACTGTTTCCAAAGCTGTAACCAGATTTTAAATGTTACATCCATGAGTGAAACATTTTACACTACCTTATTTTGTTGGGTTAGGATAGCTAAATAAAAAGCAAATCCACTGACAAGAATGAATCCTTTGTGGAAGCCTTTCCTGGATGCTAGGAAGCTATATCACAGTTTAAGCTAACGTTAGCAGCTCATTCTTACTTATTGTTGGATTTGAGGACGTTGGCATCCTATGTTAGAGGTTTATGTTTGCTAAAAACACTTTTTAGTCATCATCATCATTTAGCTCTTTCTCTTGTACCTGTAAATTTATCGAAAATACGAACAATCAAGTATGTTTTACCTTTTGTTTGCCGAATTAGCCTAAGCGAAGCAGCCAAAACACGCGCAAGCACCTTTACATTAGCATGATATTGTTAATGTTCATTCGTTAAGTGCTTTTAAAACAATTTTACACAATTGTCTGTTTAAAACAAGTCAGCTGGAAACAATTAAGTCAGCCAGAGAAGGTGGGTTCCACCTATTCACGCTGCTAAGGTGATACTGTTAGCTTGATTAGCTAGTTAACTACTGCACCTAATTGGCTAGCAACAGTTCCTTTTGTGCAATGAAATCATTGATCTGGACCCCCAGAAATAAGATCCCTTCTTTTCTCTACCTCTTTCTGAATCGAAGGAACTATTGTTTTAAGAATTTCAACTGAATTGGAGAGGTACATGACGCATTTAATACTGTTTCTGTTTGCTTCTGAAGGCCAAACTGAAACTCAGAAAGCTAAAAGACAGAGCTGCTCTCAGCTGCTTCAGTCAGACGGGGCTCAAGTTCTCACAGCTCTGCCAGCTGAGTCTCGAATGCGGCCTGGGGGGGCTCGAATGCTCGCACATGGCGGGGTGGGAGAGCAGAGCGCCTTCACCGGGATTGCTGGGTGTGGACGGGGATCGGCTGGAATGACTCTGCGAAAAAACTGGACGGGGAGTCGAGGCTCGAGGCGGGTTGTTGTGGTCTGAGTGGATCCTTGAAGAAGAAGAAGAAAGGAGGAGGAGGAGGAGGAGGAGGAGGAGGAGACCAGCGCGCCTCTCCCCCCACACACACTCTCCACGTCAGCGATCTCTGCGACCAGATGCTATAAATCAGAGCCGTGACGCTAACGGCTCGCATAGGATCAGAGAGGAAATGCTCGGTTCTGCAACGGAGTGAAGAAGAAGGAGGAAAAGGATGAAACTTCCTGAGAGCTTGTGCTCACATTAGTCACGTTTCCCTCTTCGTATCCGGCGTTTAAAGAAAAAAAAAAAAAAAGCAGAAGTCATGATTAAGGGGACATTGATATTAATAATCCTGTTTACGGCGTAATCCTGTTAGGTAACAGTGTGAGGCAGAGGGTAGTCATACAGGGAGCCGTCAGATCACATTTTATAGTTTACAGTCGTTGTAGTAACACCTACACATCCGGGACTGTTTCAGAGCTGATGAGGAGGTTCTGACCTCGTTCTGTTCCGGCCCAGTCGCTTTGATGTGTCTGTAAAAACACTCTAGACCTTCAGATTGCGCACAATTTTGTCTTCAGGTGATAGACTACTCCGATCTATTGATTGGAAACAGATGCTTTCAGATAACACGTAAGAAAAATGTGAGGGGATGCTGTGTAAGGAGCGAGAAAGACCAAGTAGGATGGAGGTCGGGGTCGATCACAGGGAGTCAACCCAGTAGACGGATGTTCGTGTCTGGTGTAGCCAAGTAGTTTTATCAGCTAAACATAGTCCTGGGCGGTGGGGCTGAGTTTCATATCCATCGATATTGATATTTGTGATTATTCAATCATTTTTAAAGACCAAACCCTCAAATGTTAAAAGTCTCCTCGACAACAAAAATCAGCAAAATTGGGATTTTAATCAGGAATGTTTTGATCAAAGATTATTTAAAGATGAAAGGATGGGAATCATCTGCATATTTTGAATTAACTGATTAAAAATAATGAATTTCTTGTTCCAAAAATTGCTGAAAATCTTTCGGTTTTTGCCTGTTGGTTGAATTTTAAACTAGTAATTCAAAGATGTCACACTGGATAAACGTTTGTCTCTCTTCAATGACAGCCAACTATAATTTGCAGATTAATCAGCGATGATAAAACCAGTTGTTGCAGCTCTGAACAAGATTTCAGTCCCGATGAGACGGATTTTGATTCTGGACGCTGACACACACACACAGTGCAGTCAGTACCAGAAGAGTTCTGCGGTCGGACCTCCAGCTGTAATTACTGCGAGCCGTCACATTAATTCTCTGCTGCGCTGCACTCGACGTAATATCAATATTTCAGCTGCAGATTCACTTTGATGTACACAGAATACAGAGTATTGATTGTGTCCTCGGGGGCCTTTCTCCAGCTCGCCCAGAGGCAAACATCCTGCCGCTCGCGCAGATTTTACTTCCTCGGGCGTTGGCTGTCTATTAAAGATTAATTGATCGATATTAATTCAGTTGAATTCATCATCATAAGTGTTAAATAGGAGCTTCTTCAGAGGCGACCTCACTTTAAAGTCTTCGTTTGAAAGAGATAAAAACGTCTCGTCTCATTTCAGGAAACTCCTCCACATAACAGCGAAGGTTCTCTTTGAATTCCTTGTTTTGGTTCCTGTCCTGTGCTTGTCCATCCATTACCCATACTGCCTTGCTCCTTGGTACTGGATGTTTTTGTTGATGTCTTCCTCCGTCCCCAGGGGAATCACTAACAGATGCGTGCCCCCTCCTCATCTTTGAAGTGTGTGTGCTGTGCACACAATCGCACACAGACGTCACTCAGCACACAGCGTCTCGGTCACAGGACCCTCAGGCTCTAATATTAGAGCGCAGATGAGGGCTGATACGAATGACAGACCGCAACCGCATTTCATCTTGAAGACGGGACGACAAAACATATGATAAAATGTACGTCACGTATGATCTGGACTTGAAACAGGTCCGCCGTCATGTGGTGCGTCGGGTGTTTTCTGCTCTCCAGACGGCTATTTTTGAATCAGTTAAAAATGCGGCGTCTCCTGCTGCACCGGTCGATTGATCACCTCTGCAGTCTGCCGTGATGACGCCACTCTGCCTCTTCCCTCACACACACACTGCTGGAAGCTCATTGTGCCCTTTTATGCTCCGAAATCATCCTTGAAAAGCTTTTTTCTTCAGGATGAAAGATGAAGGCTGGGCTACGTTTTTGGCTGCAGCCCAGTCAGGTTTAGCTTCTCGTCTGGAGGGCTTTGTGCTGATGCTACTTACTATCCTGGTTGCCAGATATCATGTTTTTTTTTTTTTTTTATTGAACGTCTGATGTTTTTTAAAGGCAAAACACTGCAGAGTTCATGCTGTAGTGAAAACAGAACAGAAACCTTCATCTAACTTATCAAATGAAGAACTGAATCAATCTGCTGCACATTTAATATTTCATGCTTTGCCTCATGAATGAAAAGGGTCAAGACGTCAATAATGGATGCAAAAAAGTGCATTAAAGATTAAAAATGTTCCCCAAAACGTAAAGACTACAGACTGTACGGTAACTCAGGGTATTTACAAAGAGCAACGGTGTATCTGCCTTGCAATGTGTGTTTATAATAAATGCCTTCAGACTTAAATTTCCGGCTTGTATTCTGGTGCTTAGCGGCGCTGCTGTAGTTTCCCCAGTAAACACACCGCTCTCTTCGGCTTTTGCAGTCCCTCCTGACTGGCCGGCAGCTTCTCCTGCCGGGTTAAACTTGGGCTAAAGAGAGCGGACAGGCTGCATGTCAGAAGGGGAAGCTATAATGAAATCAAATGAGTGTCATATTAGCACAGATCCTCAGAAAATTACGTCACTTTCCTGTAAAACCAGGAGAAGACTTATGTCATATCAGGACATGATATCCAAAAGCCAGGATACGATAACAATATGATATTATTAAACTGTTCAGTCCTTCATCGACATTCAGCAGAATCTTGTGAAGGTGATTCATTTCTCCAGCTTCATGTGCTGCTGTGTGCAGGCTGAACCTCGCAGCACTGAAATCAGACCTCAGCTCAGATTAAACTTGGTCCGTCATCGCACCTCTGCCGCTGCCAGGTCAACGTGAGTCAGCCAGACGCAGTTATGCCCTACTTTACGAGTCCAAAACAAGAGTGTGTCAGGGCAGCTGAGGTTCTTTATACGTGATACACTTGATTCTGATGTTTGTGTCGGAGGTCTCATCACAAAATGACACCAAGCTCTTCGTTAAAGTCGCATATTAGCCGAAGGCGTCGTGGGAAGAGGAGTGCACTCTATGTTCTTGGCCAGGTCTCTCTCGAAAAATAGTTAAATAAAGGAAAAGAGAAGACTGTAATTTAGTGTAAGTGGTCAGTTTCTGAGGGAGTCTGGTGGTCTGCGGTTCAGAGAGAAATAAACAAGCTGCAGAGAGACTCATTGTTACTTTGGATCGCGGTTTGCTCTTCTTTTCTGCCTTTTGTTTCACAAGTCTCTGTGTTATGTAACCGTTTGTTTCTTTGACATTATCTCCACTTTTATTTAGACATTTCTGTTTCAGTGGTGCTGACATGATGCCTAAGTTTCAGCAATACCTTAAAACAATGTCAATACTTTATGATGCCTTTATAATATAGACAAAGTCCAAAAATCACAAACGTTACATATTCAACCCATATCACGTATTTTCTGCCTCCAAACAACCAAAATTTTCGACTGATCTGGACACACGATGCAAGAAGGAGCACTTTCTCATTTTCTCTCCACCCGCCTCCTGTCTCCGAATTCAGGGCAGGAACAGGAAAAGCTACTAAAAGTATTTTAAATAAGTACTACGGAGAGGGTACGTGTCTGAAGATAAAAGCTAAAACAGATTTTGTCAGGATGATGAGCGGCAGGCAACAGGATGTTACTCCACTCGCAAACAGGAGAGATCTCGAGAGGAGCTTTTAACCACAAAGAAGTGGGTTACCCAGTCACACAGACATAAAACAGAGCCAGCCATGAATCATATATGGATCATCTATTATTCACTTTTTCCTCTTTCCTCTCTCCTCCGGCTCGGCGTTGATACTGAGAAATTGAGGTCAAAGGTGAGGCGGCGAGAACAGAGAAGGGAGTTTTGAAACCATTTTTTTAAATGAAAGGTGCCGAGAAGAGACGGAGAGAAAATAGCTCAGGCGTTGTTTTGTTGTGACTGAAGCCGTAGTCATGGAGTTTCACTTCCTCGGTTGTGACATCATCATGAAGTCATCTCCATGATATAGCAACGGCGAGCGAAGCCACATGATGTAAATAAACACAGGTTACCACAGGGCAGGTTAAAGCTCTACACTCAGCTGGTAGCTCTCCGTTAACGGTCTTTAACACGCTCTGCAAGGCTGCGCGGAACAAGTGTGAACTGCTGATGTGGCCAAAACAGAAGCATGGCGACCGCTTTAGGAAATAAAAGATAAATTTAGCAACAAGAAAAACGAAAGCTGGCATCCGATGTGTGGTCAGCTTTGTCATCTTGTTCATTCTTTAGGCAGATGAGTTCCTGGTTTAAATCCAGATGTTCTTTGTTTTAGAGGATTCTATTAAAGCTGCATTAATCAGTGTCTTTTATATTAAAGGGACAGTTCAAACGACCTTTTTCAGCCTCTACTCATGCAGATCATGTTAGATGTATTTTATTTTTTAAGGTTTCTGCAGTCACTCAAACACAATGGCGGTGAAACTAATTATATTGATACATCGCACAAAATATGTAAACAAAATTATTCCAACTAATTTAATGTAATAGATGATTTTTGGGGGGATGTAATTCTTTATCAAACATCTGTTTTTTTATTCCATCATGTTGTTTTTCTCAATAACACATTTTATGTCAAATTTGATTTCATAATCTAACTTTTCATGACAGTCGTATTGTTTATCACATACCACTGCCTCTTTTAAGCTAGCAAGTTTAAATTAACCAGGTAACTGGTAACTAGCTTGAGCAATAATACTAATGTTGTTTGTAAATGAATACAATACACAGACCTGCTAACTAAACTTCTGTTGCTTTTAAGCCATTGCTTAGTAATGCTGCTTTTGTTTATGCTGATTTATTCTTGTTTATTTACTCTAAAGTTAGCTGTAACCATTAGCATGTCCAGCTAACTAGCCTAGCACTGAGAGCTGCTTCAATAGGCAAGGGCGGCAACATTAGCGTGTCACTCAGCTTAGCTTAGATTTATTCAAACTAAATGTTCTTTTTGTTTTTAAATGTCTTTTTTTGTTTTACTTGATTGTACGTTATGTCAAATTTTATTTCATGGTATTAGTTGTCATGACGATGATCTCTCACAAGCTAGCAAACCTGCAACTCCTGCTAGATTTAGCCAGTTATATGCTAACTTCCTACAGCTGATCAAATCTACTTTTCAGATGATGAAGTCCTCGTCTGTCAGCTAGATAACCCTTTTTACAGCGTTCTCACTTAAAACAAGTCATCTGAGAACATTAAGAAATCAGCTGAACGTGGAGTTCTTCAACCAGCTCACACATATCACGAGATGACTAAGCACTGAGTGGAAATCTTGACGTGACGTGGCCTAGTGAACAATCATCTCTTCACTTTTAGCCAAACCTGCACATTCAGCGATCCAAAGAGAACAGCTGACACACGCAGTCATTCTGAGGGTACGCGGTCTGTAATTGAATCCCAGAGGTTTCTCTTCTCTCACCATCACAGAGAAGCCACATTTCTTCTCCTGTGACGCTGATTAGTAGCCGTTGCGTGTTGTTGTTGTTGCTCGTTGCTGAGACCTGGAGCTCGTCACAAACACAGCTGCTGGTCCGGTGAAGTCTCGCAGTGTGACGGCAGAATCTGATTCAGAGGTGCGTGCAGCAGTTGTTCTCGTGAGGCCTGAAGTTTTCTGGTTCCCTCAGGGGCGGTGGTTGGTTGACATTTGGTTTGTGGGCTCTTATTGTATCATGCACGCTTGAATTTGGACTCAGTGACCTTTTTTATTTACTCTGCTCTCTTGTTTTTTGTCATGAGATGCAGCTGAGGAAGTGGACCATCAGTTTAGTACCACTGACAACAGATCAGACTGTTTGTCCTTCAGTTGAAGCGTAATTGGTGTAAAACATGAATATTCACCAAGCGATTTCATTTTGTGAACATTTCCCCCCATGCCACTGGTTTTATCTGTCCAAACATCCAAACTAGAGGCCTGTGTTTTGCCTGTTTTTCTCTCTCCCAGGAATGTTCTTCCTCTGCTTTTCCCTGGGGCGTGGAGACTTCTTGCCCGAGAGCATTTCCGTTTTTTTTTTCCTCTATCCCTACAGGAAGAGGTTGTGGCGGCGTCCATCAAGGACACGCGTGCTCTTTGACCGCGTGTAAGCAGACGGACGGCCGGCTGTAAACTTATCAAAATCTCTTTTTTTTGGTTGGAATAGCGCAAATTCCTGGAGTCAGTTAATCAGAGTAGAGTCAATAAGACGTCACGGGTGTTTTAATCTCTCCTCTTTTTGGACGATTTCAGTCCTTCTGTTCCTCGGCACATGCAGGCAGATAACGTACAGAAGACACTCGTCCGCTGTATAAACATGTGTACGGGCTATGTGGATGCCAGGGATTCCTGAGGTTGGCCTGACCCAGATCCAACATGTCCCACTCATCACAAAGACACACACACACACACACATGCTGTAGTTCACATAGTGGCGCTCTCATGCACATAACTCCGAACAATAGCGGCTGACCTGCTTCACACAACATGCTCTGCTCCCCTCCACCTTTAGAAAAAAGACAGAGTAAAGAGATGCTGCACTTTTTATATTTTAAAAAAGAACCTTGTTTAATTAATAACCATATTCTGAGGTAGATGTATGAAATGTACTATTATATTACAGCAAAGGACATCCAGAATATACATGTATATTACAACCAGTGGGTGAGAAAGAGTTTGATGTCATTTGGTTGTTGATAAAGTTGATATTGAGGGTTTAATGTTACGTTCTTCAGCTTACCCTCATTGATATACTGTATATAAGGTCAACAGAATAATTTATAAAAGGTTCCTGACAGCTTAGATGTTGATAACGCAGACATTTTCTACACCATCGTACTTGAAACAGCGAAGGCGTCCTTCTGACAGCAAGAAGAGCGGCTCTCTGGTTTGTTGTGTCCGCCTGAAAGACACATAAAAAAGCTTGGCAAGTGTCATTGCCAGTTTCAGATCGACGCAGTTGTCATTTTCACGCCCAGCACCATGTTTTGTGAATAGATCATTCGCGATCTTGAGTCAGCAGAAAGTGACGGCGCCATGGACCAACGAGGTCCTGGAGCGCCTGGAATGATGGATGACACACTGATTGGTTTAATTCACGTTACACCCAAAACACACCCTCGGCTAATTAAGAGCGTAAATACAACTGATTTGTGCCGTGCGCCTAACGAGCAGAAGCAAGTCGGACACGCCCTCAACGCACTCGTGCCGCGAGCTTTAGACCATTAGACCGTTCAAACAGCGTCCATATAAAGAAATCCTGTGTCTGATTTCTTGCCCGGCTCGATCCGCTCCCTGCAGCTTGATATGACCTCCGTCATTAATCGATGAGGTGCGTAGCGGAGCAGAGGTTCTCGTGAGGCTCTTACATATTTCACCTTGTACTTTGATACATTTTGCTTTCACAGCTGTTCCCACACTGTTCACACCACTGTTTCTCTGTGAGTTCATCCCCAACCCACTGCTTTCACACATGCTCCCAGGAGCCTCTCATTCTGGGAAATGCAGTGTACTCAAACTGAAAGTATAAGCATCCGTAAACCCCCCCCAGCTGTCTGAGGGAAAACATTGTGAGAGTATCTCAGGGTTAACACATATTTTTCCTGACCATCGCCGGTGATTTTCAGCTGTGGTCGAGGTTTAATGTGGCTAAATTTGGCTCCCGGTCTGGCAGGTTACCAACTCTGATTGGATGTCCGTCTCTGTTTTATTCTATTATTGGTTAACACAGTTTTCATGCCAGATGGATTCAGGTTTTATCAGCCAATGTGGCCCACAAGCAGGCAAAGTTAAGTGTCTACCTCCCCCCCTCCTCCTCTGCCTGTCCAGTAAATCTGGTGCACCACATGCTGCAGTTTGTGGCGACTGTGCCGTCCCAAGGTGCCTCGACAGAAGCCAGCCCCTTTTATGGCCGACATTCTCAGTATGGTGCTTAACGCTATTTATAAACCCCGGAGTCTGTCACAGTGGCACAGAAACCTGAGATGGCAGCGGAGGGACGAGGAAGGGGGGAGAGACGGGGGGGGGGGGGGTGAACATCATGCTGAATTTGTGTTTCTGTGTTAAACGGAGCCTGTCACACGGACGGCTGATCGGGCGCGATAACACACACTTGTTGACTCACTGAACAGGCGTCTCTGTAAGCCTGTGTGGACCCGCTTTGTTGTTGGAGGGACACTACTGATAAACATGTCTGTTGATATTAAGGCTGCATGTAACAAAATGTATTATCCCTTATTATGATTGGATGGATTTTGTAGCTGAATTTCAACTAAAATGACTGTCAATGTCTTTAAATGATGTAAAAACGTATGTATCTGGGTTTATTAAACTATATTTCGTCATGTTTTGGCTGATTACCACCATTAAATGTAAGCCGAATTAGCTATTAGCAGTTCCTGTTTGCAATGCACCCATGAATGTAGAGACTCCTATTAGTGGATTTTCCTAATATGGAAGAAAACTTAAAAATGTGATAATTTTAAGGCAAGTTCTGCAGTTGTGAGACACGTCTTTTTTCTCTGATTTCCAAGCAGATTTGTGGATGCTTTCACGATGGACAAGTATATAGTTTATATTCCCCATAATCCTTTGGGGGATAAAAACAAGAGGTATGATGTTGGCATGGATTCACTGTGCTATATGCGTATACATGCTGTAAATTATCAGCCTGAATTACGTTATATTTTGGCAAATTGGCACCATTAAAAGTAAGCCGAATTAGCTATTAGCAGTTCCTGTGTGCAAAGCACCCATGAATGTTCAGACAGCCATCACTTATTATCTTGATACTGAAGAAAACTTAAAAACATGATAATTCCAGGGCAAGTTCTGCATTCGTGAGAAGACTCTTAGGACTTGTGGCACAAATTGGCAGTCTGGGTTTTAAAAGACCTTAATTGCTTCTATCAGCCGTGTGTGTTGATAAGCCCCGTCACATACCCCTGGGGTACCTCCCAGTTTGAAAACCTCTAATCTAGACTAATAAATGTCATAATAATATTTGTAAGAAAATTAAAAGGCTTTTAATGGCAGCTGTGATTAACGAGGCCTTATCAGACACTTTGAAACAGCTGCATTTTATCTTTCTTTTGGATGTTTTTGGACACATTTCGGTCTCCTTTTTTCACTTAAAGTCAAATTATGCAGCTTTTACTGAACGTGTGGCCACACATGTCAATTACAAATGCTTATATGTTTATATAGTGCAGTTTAACAGTCGCGCATGTAGAAAAGTGAGTCATAAAGTCGTCCAGTAACAATTTTTAGTGAAGCCGCTGAGTGTGTTTAATACGGAAGAGGATTAGGGCCACACATGAATTTTTTTTGTAGTTCTGACTTTAAAGTCAGAATTCTGAGAAAAAAGTCAGAATTCTGAGATTAAAGTCAGAATTCTGACTTTTTTCTCAGAATTCTGAGATTAAAGTCAGAATTCTGACTTTTTTCTCAGAATTCTGAGATTAAAGTCAGAATTCTGACTTTAATCTCAGAATTCTGACTTTAATCTCAGAATTCTGACTTTTTTCTCAGAATTCTGACTTTAAAGTCAGAACTACAAAAAAAATTCACATGTGGCCCTAATCCTCTTCCGTAGTTTAATCATTTAAGTCTTAAGTTTTATTTCTTTTCACTTGTAAGAAGAAGAGTTTCTCTCTGTCAGAAGTTTACTCTGTGGTCCAGCCTCAACACGACACCTATCATCGCTGCTCTCTTACAGTACCCGACGTTTAGATGCAAGAAAACACACAACGGACACACCCAGCGCCGTGCTCGCGGTAATAACTGGTTAGAGACAAACTTCAGAGTCATATGAAGGATCTGGTCCTCCCTTTGTTCTGTTGTCTCTTCTGTGCAGTCTATCACAGTTACTCAGATATTAGATACCGGTGACAATCAGCAACAAAGATACGGCCCAATAAGCTTTATTTGTTTACCTTCACCAGCGCCATTTCCAGCTTTTTACCTGACATATTCTAGATTTGAAGTGGCTGACAGTTTGCATATTCAGTTTTCCTTTTTGAATTCAGACGACCCCCCCCTGCTGTTACGGAGAGTTATTCCTTCTCACACAAACGCAGAACTGTACGAGCTTGTCGGCTTTCAGCTGGAGCTGTTTGCGTTGTGTTCAAGTGCAGCTGAGCGTCTTTATCGCGTCCCATTTTGTGTATTATGAATATATTTTCTTATGTTAGTGTGGTGACGGTGGCAGCAAAAACATGTCTTGAAATATGCTGGAAGAAGAATGTTAATGTGCCTTTTTGAGCGCGTCTGACTTGTTTTTCTTCCAGCTCCTTTTTTTTCCCCCCCGTTAAATATTTTGAATACTGGGAATTCAGGCGATCCAAATTGTTCCTAATTTGGAGGCCTCGGTGTCCCCTCCGGCCACGTACGGAAAAAAAACTGCTCAAATTTGAAAAGTCAGCCTCGCTCACTGAGCGAGTAATCTCCTCAAGGAAGGAGGAGCACCTCAATCCTCTTTTTGCCCAAATCCTAATCCTTTTTTTCAACATCAGGTAGAAAGCAGTGTCGTCCTGTTTGAACACGAGCCTTCGTCTCTTTTTTTTTTTTTTTTTTTTTCTCTCTCGCAGTATCAAAACACTCGAGGGGCTCCAGATCACGCCCTGTTGATCCTCCATTAGTATTCTATAGTGTGACCTGTGCATTAAGCTCCTCGTTGGAGTACAGCAGGGACGGTTTGGAGAGGAGCCCAGTGTTAATCTGTGATTTATGTGGTTCGGTGAGCGTTTGGACGGGCCCGAGGAGAGCGTCACGCTCCATCTGCCCGCTTGTTGGCTGACGGGAGAGGAGAGCTGGCCCGCAGCCTGCAGCCTCTCACCTTCTCTGCTCTCCCGTCTCATTAGTTCTCCGGCTCTTACTGTCTTTATCTCGCCTCCTTTTTTGTCTTTTTAAATCCTACGCTCCCTTTTCTCCCCTCTGCTGCACCACTTTTGTCCTCCAGCTCTCCTTTTCCCCCATTAATCTCCCCTCCTCACTCTCCACACGTCCTTGAAGAAGTGTACAATTTGTCCCCTTCTTCTTCCTCTTCCTTTTCTTCTTCTTCTTCCCTCTCCTCCTCCTCCTCCTACTCCTCCACGCGTCACCGCAGCTCTGCTCAGTTCCTCACCGACTTCTTCGGCGTGACAACCAGACGGGGGGATAAAGGGAGGGGAGAGCCCGGGATGAGCAGCAGCCGAGGAGCTGAACTCGGTATCAGCAGGGCGTGAAGACAAAGTCGCCGCAGGATTAAACAGGATGTGTGTGTTCTGTGGCGTTTGCTGCCGCCTCGCTGTCACGATCCGCGAGGGTCAGAGGTCAGGAAGTCGGGCCTCGTGACCGGATCTGTGTGGATGCTCGTGTTTGACTTACGGAGGCTTCATTATGTGAAACATCCTTTTCAATGTAAAGCTGCAACTACTGATATTTTAATTATTAATTCATCTGTGGATTCAAGCATTTCTCGACCATGTATAAGTCGATTTTCATGACATGGTGAGTGCGACACAGCCGGTGAAAACTGTTGTATAATGTCTCCTGAACAAGGAGGATCCGGATCTGGTTTTCTAAGTCAGGCTCCAGAAAGATGACAGGCTCTTATTTGCACATTATAGAGGATAGAAGCTGCTCTACTTGGTTCCACCATGTATAATTCTTCAGCATGAAGCTTGTATTTATTTCTTTGGCCCGTGCACTTTCCTCCAGAAGTCCCAGTTTGAAGTACCCAGAGCTGTTATGCTCTTAGTGTTTACGCATGCACTTTACAGAAGTGCGTCTAGTATTAAACTGCTTTCATTACGATGTCCTGGAAGCTCCACGTGTCAGCTCATAGTCTGCAACGATTACACACATTTTTGTGTCGTGACACGTTGATGTTGCAATTGTGTTTTAGCTGGTTGAAAAGAGACGTGTGAGACATCCAGGTGTTCAACGAGAAGTCAACGCTTTCAGATTTTATCACAACTCGGAGCTTTTTGTGCTGTTTGCAAGTCGTAACTGACATAAACCTTAAATAACGTCAAACAAGGTGCATTATGGGAAGTGTAGGCTACAGTTTTTTAGACCTCTGGATCTTCTCAGCCAAGTGTAAATGACCCTCTAAAACCTCTAAAACGAAAAAGGACTCTTGTCTTATTTTTCCCAACTAACTCAAACCTCACAAAAGCTAAAAAGTTGTGACAGCAGCTGCAGGTTCTCTCCCACAAAAACAGTCTGAAACATAACACAGGGTGTCTAAATAATAAGACGGTCTTTATGATTTGTTTAAGAAGCGGATTGTGGATTAAAGGTAATGAAATAATCAGAGCGCCCAACCCGGAGATGTTATTATCAGAGCATCCAGACACAGGTCACGTGTTAATACCAGGTGTAAACAAGGCCTACAGCTTTCTTACATCTTTTCTCTCAAAACTAAACTCAAGCAATTATTGGAATTGTCTGGTCAACTTGTCTCGCAGTCTTAACAACTTCCAGCAACGTGCTGATGTTCATTTCACAACCACTTTTTGCGGAAACATTTACATAACTTTGATTATGTCTCAGCTCGAGGATCCGTGAGTACTTTGAGCCTCACAGTGAAGTCGAGGGATTCATACATCAGTTAAAGTGGCTCTATGGGAGTAATTAAGCCAATTATCAGTAATTCTCCCCATGATAATCACTATGTAAGCATTCGTCTTTTAAGATCTCCAGTGTTTTCCTCTTCCCCTTCAGGAAGATTCGACGTGTGTCTCGGCTCCTCTGTTGCACTTTCACACGCGGGATGTGTCTCTTCGGCTGCAGTCCTGATTTCTGTTCTGAGATTTGTGTCTCACCTGCTGCTGGTGTGTTTGACGCTGTCGACGGGAGGCCTTTACAAACCTTCGGGGAGCGTCGCGCCTTTTGCTGCGGCTCGCCTGATGCGCGTGAATTGCGTGTTAAAGAGATGTTGGTTGTTTTCTAATGAGTCGCGAGTGTCGTGCTAATGAAGTCGCAGAGGATGTACGAAGGGAAAGTGACGAGCGTTTGGCGGAGGCTGCGCGCTGAGTGACACGGCGGCAAGGCGTCGCATTTAAGACTTAAAGCATCAGTGGCAGCGCGAAGTCGACGAGGCACGTGAACGATCAGGTGTAAATTCTGTCTCGTCAGTAATCAGTTTGATTTTACTTTCTGTCTTCCAGCTCTGCCCCTGCAGACGGCGTCTCAGCCCATCCAGAATGGGGACAAGTGTTCGGGGAAGGACCCACTGACTTCAGACGACTCAGCCTTCACAGACCTCTCTCCTAAAACAGACTCCAGCCCCGAGACGGAGACCCCCACCAAGACAGATGCCTCCTCCAAGACGGACGTCAGGCCATCCACCCCGGGCGACAGCAGCAGCCCTCAGCCCAAGAAAGGTGCAGCTAGGGACGAGTTTATTGCTCGTTATCTGTCGTATAAGGAGAAAAAGTCCAAAACAGAAACAGGGCAACAAATCACATGAGAATTTAAAGTTAGATTTACATGTGTCTTTTGCAGGTTTAGGGGCGTTAGAAATATGTGAAAATGCACAAAGACCATATTCAGAAACTGTGCCTTGAAACATTGCCATGGTAACGTTGTACTTGTCAGTCACTACATACGCTGGTAACACAAGAGGGACGGCGATCCATCATCCCGCCCTCGGAACAATCAGCTGTCAAGCCGCAAAGCAGACTCAGCCGCTCTGATGCGTCTCCGTGGCTCTGGGTTTGGACGTTGTCATGTGTCAAAACAAAAGATGCTTCTTGGTCCGATGTGAGCGGCAGGAGCGTTTTAGAAATTTGATTTGAATCACAGTCAAACCACCTCTGAATGTGTCTATGATCTGATTTGCAAAATATCTCATTTGATCAAATCAAATCAAATCAAATCAAATCAGTTTTGCTTACAAAGCTTAAAATCACAGTCACGTTGCCTCAGTGGGCTTTACAATCTGATCTATCCTCGTGTCCTCAGACCCTCCACTTCAGTATTTTTGTTGCTGCACAGACTTCCAAGAATCAATCAAGTGGACACGACCTGAACCTGCCACAGAACGGATTTGGTCTGGCGGTCAAGAGCCGGAGCGTAACAGCCTCCACTCTCCAGGTTGTTGCACCTGGCTGCAGCAACTTGTTCCCGTTCGGCTGCCAGAGCATTAGTGATCAGATCACATCGACGCTGGGTGATGAGGCCCCGCTAACAAACTGTTCCCGCTGATCCAAAAGCCGTTGGATGGCATTTAGCAAATGTTTTTGTCCGACTCTTACAAACATTCATACACTGATGGCGGTGGCTGCCATGCAAGGTGCCGAGCAGCACATCAGGAGCAGTTTGGGGTTCAGTATCTTGCCCGAGGACACTTCGACATGCAGACCAGGGGAATCGAAACCAAGACGCTGGCTCAACCCCTGAGCCACGGCCGCCATATATCATATAGGTGCACAGAGACTAAACCTTTTCTCTGATGGAAGCCGCTAAAATTCAAACATACAGGATGTTGTGGGATGTCGAGATCATCACAGAGTAATCTCACGGCGCTGCTTGCTCTTGTTTTTAAAGACCAAAGCAGCCGAACAAGCCCGAGAAAGACAGACTCGGTGAAAAAAAACCAAAAAGAACAGATCAATGCGTAAGATTTCTCTGCTGCAGTTTTTGTTGATCTGTGAAACAATACGCGACTCTCTGGGCGGATCATCAAGAGTGACACATGAGAGCGACTGAGCGGCGTTTCATGAGCAGGCAGACGACAGAGCTGCTGTGATCAGATGGGATGGTTCCAGGTATGAGGGGGTAATTAAGGCCGAGCGATGCAGTCAGGAGATATTGAATGAAAGTCAGCCAGACACAATGCAAGGTCAAACCTGCCACGGTGAAGAATAAACACCAAACAAGTGAAGCCTTCTCCCCACTGACTGAAACTGGAAATGGAGGAATATGCTGCAATTTTCCCCTTTTTTTCTGCTACAAACTGCTTCATTTTCTTTCCTTTACCCCCCCCCCCAAAAGTATTAGCTGTTTAATAGCTGATGAGGTGTAAAAATGTGGAGTCAGCATTTTTTCACGCCGCTGCTCCTGGCTGCAAAACCTGCTCTGTGTTAATCGCTCAGTCGTCCCGGCGCCTGAACAGAAAAAAACACTCGGAAAGGTTGTTAAAAGTATGAAAGGAGGCCGTTAACGACGTTGTTTTGATCCTCCGCGTTTCATGTCTGACCACGATTCAAAGACGCAATCGACGCGTCAAAACATAAAAGCGTTCCGGCGCACTTTCTGTCCCCTAATGGAGGCTTCGATGTATATGGAGTCGCTCCCGCCACACAGATGGCGGTGGCACAAAGCCAGATCGCCGTTTGCTCTGGTGGAGACAGGAAGTATAGGAGGAGGGTGAAGATGAAGGTGGAGGGTGGAGGGATTGATGCATTAAGTGACAGTCTCTGTGGAGCTTTCTCTTCCCTTCATGGTGTCTGCGTATCAGCCAGACTGAAGTCTCCAGCCGCGCAAGAAACTCTCTGAAAGGTGGGGAGGGAGGAAAATCAGGTTGCCATGGTGACGGTGCCGAAGTGCCGCAGGGGCCTCGGCGATTGGTCGAGAATGCATGCATGCATATTACACGGCGCGGAGAAGATGGCGCTCAGCGGTCACACCAGGGGTCCGGGTGATCAGCAGCGGCTCCTCCGTCGTGGCTCTCCTTTTTCTCAGCCGGTCTGAAGGCGGAGAGAGTCACACGGATCCTGGCGTTGCAGCGCTGCGTCGTTCAGAGTGCAGCAGGATTCATTCTCGTCGTCACTGCAGATGAGAAGGGGCTGAAAAAAAGACAAGTCACAGCTGAGCAACCACAGAGTTTAACATCGTCAGTGTGCGAGAGAGAGACGGAGCGGCTTTGACCTTGAACCAGAACCTGCAGACCTGAAGAAGACTGCTTCTGGGATTTTCTGTGATGAGTCTGTAGGTTTCATATACATCAACGCTGCTCTAAGTGTTACTATGAGATACCTGTATCCCATCTGTGTGCCCACTTTATCCAATCAGGACAGAGAACGCCGTAAAAAAGAGACGGCCCTGTCTTCAGTGGTGATGAAAAGATGAGGGAGAGGATTACTAACTGCAAAATGGACACAAAGTTAGCTGCATCGCTTACACAAGTTTTTTATCGAGTTTTATACCAGCATCTGGAACATATTAAAGGCTGACCTCAGCCAAAATACAAAAACTATTTATATTATGATTTGTACAATTTCCTAAAGTGAAATCAACGCGCTGCAATTAGAGTCTCTCAATGCGGCGGAGTTTCCCAAAAAGGATCCAGTTGCAGGACAGACGACAGAAAAGAAAAACAAGCTTTAATAACCCTCCATTTTCTGTAATTGCTCATCCTTATCAGGGTCGCGGGGGGCTAGAGCCAATTGTAGCTGACATAGGTCAACATGGGGACAAACAGCCATTCACGCTCACACCTGTGGGCAATTTAGAGTGACCAAGTCACTCTAACCCAGTCAGAAAAAGCTCAGTTTCACTGACATAAAGGCAGGCAACAATAAAACATGCTGCTGAGAATCGAAGAGCAAAATGCTAAACAAATTCTGTGTTCCAGTCGATGTCAGAGGTCTGAATGTCCTAGTTTGTAATAACTGAACTAAAACCCGGGACCACCTTTAACTGATCCCCCGTCTGTACTATCATTTTGGTGAATTACCCTCTAAAAGTGAAACAGCACAATAAACATGGAGAATTTAATTTCAATTTGACAAAGACTCGTCCCTGCTGCGCTGGATGATCCACTGAAGTTGCCGCTCCACTTCAGACTGTGACATTATTTCAAGATGTCGCACGCAATTTTTAAATACTTTATCAATGCTGCGACCACAACATGTGTGTCGCTTCCTCCTCTGAGCTGAGTCTTAGCGGCAGCAGCAGGCGAGCTCAGACGGGATCCCGAGACATTCCCAGGACAGATGGGACATGTAATCCCCCCCCCCCCCCCCCAGTGTGTTCTGGGTCTGCCTCGGGTCTCCTCTCAGTTGGAGCCGTTCCTAGAAAACCTCTAGAGGGAGAACACCTCGAACCACCTCGACCGACTCGCTCTGATGGGAACGAGCGTAGGTTCCGCTCAGAGCTCCTCACCCGAAATCTGAGACAAATTCGAGTCATCTTTGAGATCTTTGATGTGAAGAAGTTGGCCAATTTCAAAGGAAACAACAGCATCAGTTATTGCAGGTTTAAAAAGGGAGAATCATCGAATAAACTCTATATTTTCTTTTCCCCGACAGATTCGATGACCTCAGAGCAACGACAGAAACTCGCCAAGGAGCGGAGAGAGGAACGAGCCAGATACATCGGTGAGAAGTGAAATCAAGAAATATCAAACTAACTTCAAACAAATTAGATTTTCCTGCCGGTGATGCATGAATTTGTCGTAACCAACTTTAAAGCATGCAACATCTTCTCTTCTCTTACTGTAAGTATTAACGTTCCTCTGTCACTCTGCTCTGACGTGACTGACGGTTGTTGTCGTCTCTTATCGTCTTTTTCTCCTCGCATGGCTTTCAGAACAGCAAACTCAGCTGCAAGGTAAGGGCTTCACTAAAAAAAGAAAAAACCTTGGCGTCCGCAGCCTCACGCCGTTTGGGAATAATCATACTTGTGATGGGAATTCCATTTCCTCCTCGCCTTTTTTCTTCCTCCCTCCATCAATCGATTATGTTTTATATTTATTTTTCTGTCGTCATTCGGGGGGGGGGGGGGGGGTTACCGCTGCACCCGGTGAACCCTCAACGATCCGCTCATGTTGTGTTTAAATTTGACTTCATGTTCGTCTACATTCCCACCCAGCGTGCACGTCCCACACCTATAATCATGGTTTGACTTTGCGGCTCCGGAATGAAACTTTCCTCTCTTATGAAAATATTGTGCTACGCCAGAGACATGAAAGACGATATCTGGAGTTCAAACACGGAGGGTTTCTACCCGGTTGATGTAGGCCAGAGCGTGAGCAGCCAATCCGAGGGCGGTTCGGCGGGTGTTTTCCTGCAGAGACGTCCCACGGGCGTGAAAAATGAGCCGTCATTAGCGCGAGCTGAGACCAGGCCTCTCGGACAGATTAGATTTAATTACTACTTTCATTAGCATCGGTAATGTGGTCACGCAGCAGCGCAGTTAAAGGGGACTTCTGCTGTTTTGTTTTTTCCTTCGCCGATAATAGTCGAGGTTTATTCGGCTTCAGTTGCTCCGAGATAAGTTTCCTGCGGTCTGTGATTACACGGTACCATGTTTGGGCCATTTTCAAGTGGAGCATGCAATTTGTTTGAAAACAGCATGCACATAATGGCATGTAGGTCACGAAATATGATGTTTACTGTACGTTTATCCCTTAACCCTTAAAGACCTAGACAGCCAGCAGTGCCTGAAAATATCTGTTGGGCTAAAACGTGTACAAACTTCAGAACCGTTAATCCTTTCCGTGCGCTTTAAAAACTCATGCATAGAGGAGTTTTTCAGCCTTTCAGTGGTGTCACAGCTTTCATGATTTAGATTCTAAATGTCGGAGTCAGAAACAGACTCTGACAAGCGCCTATTGTGGGCGTAATTTCCGTTCGGTGAGAAATCTCCTCAGGCTCTCCGCCACGCTGACAGGCCATTTAATGAAAAACTCCGCCGAGCGTCTCCGATGTGTTCCGGTGTCGTTTATCTCCGTAGAGAGACGTCATGGTGCATTCAGGTGCACGTCTTTTAGCTCTGAAATCTGTATCGCTTTGTACGGCGAAGGATAGGTGCACTCCTGGTATCGCACGTGTCTTGTTTGGGCATTCATGGGCGCCGTAGTTCTGCAGCATTGATTCATTGCAGCATTGAATAGGAAACTAAAGTAGCTTCTTCCTTCAGGGCGATGGATGATGTCGTGACTTGCAGTTTTGTTGGAGGGATAATCGTGACATAGAATACTCATATCAACTACAGCTGGTTTTCAATGAAAAGCTCTGAGGGTCATTTTATAATAAATAGCTGCATCTTGCTGAACAAAGGTCAGATGGAAGTCTACAACATCCAAGTAAATCCTTTTAAATGGAAAAAGAACAAAAACTAAAACCGAATTGTGATTTCCGTTTGTTTTTTATTATCCTGCTAATGGTAAATGTAAAATAGGGTCTATCCTGAATCAACAGTAATAAATACAGGAGGGTCCAGGTCTTTAAAGGTTCATTAAAAAACAAATATATCCGAAAATTAACATTTTTGTTGTGTAACAGCAGATGTGCACCAAATATTTTGTGACACGGTAAACCTCTGCAAGAGTAAGAATGTGGGAAAGCACGCTGACGAGCATTAAACCGACATACTTTTGAATCCTGCTCCACAGAATGCTGACATAATTGGATTTTTTTCACGAATTGGATTTATGGAGGAATGAAGGAGGCTTTCTTATTGTCAGCGAGGCTCAGACTTGTGCGCCTCTCTGGCTCATTAGCAAAAGATGAGCCGCAAAATACCGAACTAAATACAAAACACGTCTTCGCCTAACAATGCTGCTGAGATAAACCCACTAAAAACTTTTTTCCCATGCCATCTAACACACGGATGATGAGGTGATATATGAACACGCCTCGTCTCTGGTTCGATGCAGCATGTAACCCAAAATATCACCATTCATTTTGCATTTTTGACATTTTATTTACTGCTATTTTACTGCTTTTGTTGCTGTTGTTGCTACAATGTCGAGGAGCTGAAACCCACAAATTTCACCTTTTTATACTTATATAAAGAGATGTAAGAGTAAAGGAATCTGAATCTACAGGCTTACAAACACGTTTTGATTTAAGAGGATTGATTGCTGTGTAATTGTTCCTTCCAAGAAACGAGCCACAGCAGCGAATGTGCAAAGACAAACTGGCATCTGCTGGAGGCTGCTGTAAAACACAGCAGGAGACTTCTGCTTATTTACTGTTATCAGGATTAAAGTGTCATGAACACAGTGTCTTCCATCTGCTCCACCCGTGCTGTTTGGATGTCGATGGTGGAGGCTTATCAAGAGTTTAAGTGATTACACAGTGTTGGATGTAAAGTTTGGAGTAAAATAATACATGTCTTTAAATGCTATATTATGAGATTATGTGGGTTTTTAATAGCTTTAGCTACTTTTAGCAACGTAAGCGCCATGGATCAAATTATACCAATGTCGGTCTGTCACTTTATTCACAACCACTGGACAAGTTGCCATGAAATCTGGCACAAACATTCAGGCTCCCCAGAGGATGAATCATACAATTTTAGTAGTTCTCTGACTCTTCTCCTCCTTTTATCAAAGCTTTTATTTTACAGGTAAGATAACTCCAAATCTGCAAAATTTATTAGCACCAAATTGTGTCCAAATATGCATGATCCCAAGAGGATGAGTCATACAAGTTTAGTAATTCCCTGACTCTTCTCCAGCATCAAAGCTTATGTGTATCAAGTTAAATATATCCATATCTATATGAGGTATTGGCAACATTTTCAAATATTCATGATCCACAGAGGATGAATCATACAATTGTATTGAATCCCTGACTTTTCTCTTGCATCAAAGCTTTTATTTAACAAATAAGATATCTTCAAATCTACAAAATGTATTGTAGCCAAGTTTTGTACAAATGTTCAGGATCCCCAGAGGATGAATCATACAATTTTAGTCTATCAAGTACAATGTCACGTCATGTACAAGACGTTTTGAAATGTCTTGCTATTGATGATTGCCATGAAATTTGGTGCAAATATTCATGATCTCCAGGCGATGAATCATACAATTGTATTGATTCTCTGACTCTTCAGCAGCATCAAAGCTTTTATTTATCAAGTTATTTATATTGTCATATACAAGAAGTACTGCCGACATTCAGGGTTCCCAGATGATTAATCCTGTTGACTTTAGCTTCCTGCTAAATGTGGTTTTGATTGAAATGTCTCGACAACAATTCGATGGATTGCCATGAAATTTCCTACAAATTGTCATGGTCCCCAGAGGATGAATCGTCCAATTTCAGTGATATCCCGAATCAGCTCTTGCACCACAGTTTTAACTTATCAATTGAAAAATTGCCACATCTACAAAATGTATAGCTGAAAAAATTGTACAAATATTCATGATCACCAGAGGACTCATGCAACTTTAGTGCTGGATCTTTCCAAACAAAAGCAGAAAAACTGCTGTGAACTGTAGCTGAACTCTTTATTCATCCTTTGGAACACAGAATTGGCAGAAAAGCTCTCAGACAAACGTGTGATCCTCGGCAGCTTTTTCTAACTTTCTGCTGTCATTTTCATTACTCACTCTTTCTCCATCTCGCTTCTTTGAATGAATTTTAACCACTTTCTCTCTGTGACGACGACCCTCAGCGGCGAAGAAGGCCCAGTGGCTGGAGAAGGAGGAGAAAGCCCGACGCCTGAGGGAGAGCCAGCTGGAGGACCGCAGGAAGAAGCTGGAGGAACAGAGGCTGAAGGCCGAGAAACGTCGAGCTCTGCTGGAGGAGAAACAGAGACAGAAGCTAGAAAAGAACAAGGTCGGACAACGCAGAGTTTAACTCCAGATGCAGCAGCTCAAAACCAAAACCAACACAATTTTAAAGGCTTGTTTTCTGAGTATCGACACCGAGCTAATATGGCTGTAATTGATGTTATCACGGCTGCGGGCAAATGTTCAATAACAAACAGATTTCTTTTACTGCCGGTCAAAGATCTACGTCCTGCTCTCCAAAATATTTAGCGTTAATTGAAGTCAGGGTAGGAAAAATCCGCTCTGTGCCAGTGTTTATACAAGCCTGATAGCTAAGTGCAGTTTTTTGACCACTGGAAAACTGCCTGTGTAAAAGGATTTCATCCCATCTTGAGTGTCAGTCGTGATGCCAAGCACAGGCATGCCGCCAGTTTTCCAGTGGTCTGAAGTGCAGATTTTTGTTTGGCTGTAATTGAGTTAACAGCTATTGATCACAGCGGTGGTGCTCAACACTTTTTTTGCCTATTTTATGGTTTTCTTGTGCGTCCTTGTCACAAGTCACACATGGTGTAAACTCTTCTACCAGACGGCTATTTCCTCCACAAACAGAAAATTAATTTGAGTAATTCTTGTGGAAATTATTTGTTGTTGGTTTTTTTTAGAAAAACAGCAGACAAACTAGCTTTTTTCCAGTATTCATGTGAAGCTAAGCTAACTGGCTGCTAGTGCCGTCTTTCTTCATGTGTAATTCCAGCATAGAGATTTGCTATTATAAGCCAACACATTAATAAAAACAATATACATTTAAATATTATTGTTTCTGCATTTGAATTGTATTACATTAAACTGTCAAATAACCTGTTTGCATACTCTGACTAAGTGTTGACTGCGTGTTTCTCCAGGAGAGATATGAATCAGCCATCAAGAGGTCGACGAAGAAGACGTGGGCAGAGATCCGCCAGCAGAGGTGGTCCTGGGCAGGCGGACTCAACCAGACCTCCCGCAGAGAAAGTGAGTCTCGAAACAAAACAACCAAAAACCTCAAAAAAACTCAATGACATGAATATATATCATATATCACGTCCTCACTGAAACTCAGAGGCTTCAAGTTGAGCGGGGCTGCACAGACCGTGACTCACTGGTCCAACTGATGCAATTCAGGGAAATAGCTGGTGAAGGGTTTCGCTGTCAGAAGGGTGTGGATACCGGAGGCAGAGAGAGTCATTAAGGATGTTAAACTTTTGTAATTCCTCAGCGCATGTCCGACCAATTGTCTCCATTTAACAGCGATCAAAGAGGCAGAAGGGACGAAGCAGCGAGGTAGCTGTCACGCACACGTTTCATTATGTTAGAAGTGTGAGGTGTGTGTTTCAGAGAGTTGCGAGATAACTTCCCCTCTTTTCAGACTGGCCTGTTTGTGGTGTCGCACATGTGACGGCTGCTTCTGTCGGACCCGTGACGCTGAGGTCAAGACAAGCGTGAAAGATCCCGAGTGTGTGTGAGAGAGAGAGAGAGAGAGAGAGAGCGCTTGTGTGATATTCTTTGCAGCAGAAGGAAGCGTTTAGTAAAGTGATGTCTAACTATACCACACCCTTCCCACGCTCTCCTCAAAGTTCCTCCCCCGTTTCCCGCAAAAAAAATCAACTAAACTCAGATTAATCTCCTCCTGAATGTTAAAGGGAAGCTAGTTTGTTCCTCAGAGAAATGGTGAGTCTCCTCCAGATGCAGGCCGAGGGCAGCCTTTATCGCTCCTCAGCCGGGGCCGCCTGCACCCCGGCCGCCTTGTGAACAGTTGTTGTCTGTTGCGTTCTCTCCGGTGCAGGCAGATGCTCGGCCTCCACGGTCAACTTGCCGAGACAGGTGGACCCTGTCATTAACAACAGGCTGTCCAAGTCCTCTGCCACGCTCTGGAACTCCCCCAACAGAAGTAAGGACGACCCGACGTCAATGTCCACCAGGCTTCCTTCCTCCTTCCCTTCCTCTTCATCCCCCCCTCCACCTCCCCTCCCTCCTCCCCTCCTAATCTGGTTTTTGGTTTTTCTTCTTTTATTATTATTATAACTGTCGTCTCTGGTGGCCTGCCTGCCTGCCTGTGCTTGGTGACTGGTCATTTTACCACCTACTCCCTCCTCTTATCACGCTCTCGGTCTCGTATGCATCGTGGTTTTATTTTTTGTTTTCAGTTGGTGGTTGTCATTGATTTGAGTCTCCTTTGCATTTTTGATCAGCCTCCCTCTCACATCGACATCACTGAGCCATATTTTGTGATATATATATTTTCGGTGTTTCATAGGTTTATAAGTTCACATCTCGTCACAAACACCTTCTTTGTTGGTTGTCCCCCTGCACTCTACTGTCGGTGGTTTGGTGTGGTGGTGGTGGTGGTGGTGGATATAATAGTGTGACTGTTGCAAATGAAAGTAAGAGCAACTTAATGCACTTGCATTGTGTTATGTTTTGTTTTTTATGTATTATCTTGTCTAAATTGATTATTCCTATAGAGATCAAGCCTCTTTTGTTTGGTTAGTTATTTACATTAACTTATTGCTGCCACCGTGACAGTCGATACTCAGTTTCTTATTATATTATATAACATTAAAGGTTTCTTGTTGTAACACAATTCCTTTTATGTTATAACAAGTTATTTTAATGTTTCACTGACACATTTTCTCCTTATTACCGCACACTATTTGAAAACACATCACTTTAGCTTGTTGTATCACAAAATATCTTGTAATAATACAAAAGCAACACCTGGTTAGAACTTTTGACTTTTTAACATCATAACTTGGTGTGTTGTTAGAAAAAAACAACAGCTTACTACCATGCTAGCTGCATTGGATGGTGCTAACATTAGCATGCTAACGGGTGCACAATGTAAGGCTGCAACTAAGGATAATCTTCATTATCAATGAATCTGTTTGTTTAGACAATAAAACGTCATAAAATTGTGAAAAATGCTCACCACAATTCTTCCAAATAGCTTCTTTTGTCAACCAGCGTTCATAAAGACTCTTAAATTACTGTCGTTGATGACAAAGCCTGTCCGCTCTGCCTAACAAGCACAGAGACACTGCAGCTGCGCCAAACCAAAGAGGTTGGTGTGTTTACCAGGAAAGCTACAGAAAAACACAGACCCAACTCCTTAACACCATAAAACCACTGCGCATACAGTTAGGTAAACTCATCAGGTCTCGCTGACGCTGAAGTTGTTACAATTTATTGTTTAACGTCCATTTTTTTAATAACGAGAAAGTCTCTTGTAAGAAGATGAGGAAAATGTGTAAAAATAACATCAAAAATACATTTTTATAACACAACAGGGATCTTGTCAAACGAGAAACGTTTCATATTTTAACAAGAAACTGAGCAGATCCTTTTTAGTCATGGTGGCAGCTGCTCTATTACGATAAATATTTAACTTAACTTAACTTAACTTGTTGTATCAAACTCATTTCATCTCGACTCCTGAGTTCCCCACATGTACATGAGCAGCTCTGTCTTCATCTCAGATTCGTCGCGCCTCATAACATATGTCATTACAGATCGTATCACCCACAGTGCAATCAGCAGCTCGGCTCTCGGCCTCCCGACAGAAAAAAAGAGATTCAGATTTGGAGCTCGATCGTTACTAATACAGATCCTCCGATACTGCGGGAACATGAAAGGACAAATTGGAGCCGAATCATATTTCTGCAGAGCCAGGGTCGATATCAGAGCTGGTGTTCGTGGCCTGGGGAGAAGCTCTGCTCAGTGTACCAGTAACAGTCTGGTGGTGGGGGGAGGGGAGGGGAGGGAAGGGGAGGGAGGGGTAGTGATGTCGGCGCTATGACGTTTGTGGACCCAGACATCAATCTACCTCCAGGTGAGCGGTCCATCAGCAGGCAGCAGCTCGGCTCGGCCTCCTCTTGCCGCATTTGAGAGAGAAGAGGAGGAGGGAAACGACGGTTGCCTAGCAACAGGAGGTAGTCTGGTTATCAGTTAGTCATAAAACATGTCGTTAAAATGATCCGGCCAACGTGCAGCGGAGGTGACTGCATGTGATGTTACATAAGAAATTATATGAAGACTGTTTGGGATTTTTTTTCACAAACTGTACAAAGACCCCCTCGCATCGTGTCGTGGCGTTACAGGCAGCGCCGTCGTGATTGCACTATTATCATGTGTACGTGTGGTGTGTGTTGATGGGTGTCATGCATACCTTTTGTGTACATACACCGCAAAAGAGCATTGAGAGGAAGTCGAGCTGTCACTAAATATCTGTGCAGCATGTTGTCAGTGGAAGTTTTTTGTCGTGAGAGGACAGGAAGTTCGCTCAGAGCGGAGCAGCTGTCGTGTTTCGTTGAATGTCAGCGTTGAGATGGTGCATACTGTGTCCGTCTGTATGTTTCTGTCGTCTTCTGTTGTGTTTTTAAAGGAGCAGAATAAAACCTACATGCACACAACACTTGGTGATATCAAGTCACCAGCAGTGGAAGAAAAAGAATCCAGACGTTTGATTTAAAGGAGTAGTTCGACTGTTTTGGGAAATAGACTTATTGTCTCTCGTGCAGAGAGTTTTGTTATGTTTATATGCTAATCATAAAGTTAAGGCAAGCAGCCGATCAGCTTAGCTTAGAATAAAGATGGAAAACAGTTGGAAACAGCCTGGCTCTGTCTGAAGGGAGCAAAATCATACGTTATATTTCCAGTCTTCTTCTATAAGTTAAAAGATTGAGTTGGTGCTTTTCAGGGAGTTCCAACGATTTCCAGGGGTCCAGGCGTCTGTGCTAAGCAAAGCTAACTACCAGCCGGTTATTGCATCATATTTAGTCTTCAGACGAGAGTCGTATCAATCCTCTCATCTTACTCTCAGCAAGAAAGTGAATCAAGGAATCACTAAAACTTTAATTTGTAATCTCACTAGTAACTACAGCTTTTAAATGAATGTAGTGGATTGAAAAGATGCAAATTTAACTCCAAAATGTCATAACATTTAAGAATAACGTAGGAAAACATGGAGATAATATAGTAAGAAAGTAGATGTGCTACTTTCTACAACCGTCTGCAGGTCTGAAGTTTAAACTAATTGAAGGAAAAGGCTTCCATGTTTTTTTATTTAGCTTTTTGGTTACTGTTGAAGACGTTTGAGCTTTGTCTTCCTCTGTATGATGATATTCTATGTGAAGAGACTTCTCTCGTATTTATGTAAATAATAAATAAAACTTTCAGACTGATTTGATTCCTCGAGAATCAAAGATGTCGCCGACCTCTGACTAAAAGCAACTTTATCTTGACATCAAGTTTGCTTTATACTCATGAGAGACTGATGTTTCGGTGTGTGTGTGTGTGTGTGTTTTCCACCCGTCATCACAATGCATCTGATTATATTCTGCTGCTGTTGGACGTCATATATGTGGAATTTTTCATCCCATGACACTCAATAACAGTCAGCCACACACACACACAGTGTGACACGGGATGGTGTTACAGTCAGGGGAGAGTGTGTGTGTGTGTGTGTGTGTTGCTTATAGAACAAACAGCACTAATGTCATGGCGGGCCTCTGCACTGCATTGGGTTTGAGTGAGGTCGAGTAAACAGTGAACACTTTGGCTTCTTGTGTGGTGTGTTGTTGAGCGGTAAGTACTGAGAATTAACGTGTGTGTCGTTGTCTAATGTTGGGTGCTGTGTGTGACACGTGGGTTAAGGTTCAGTCGTTCATCCTGTTTGACTCCTCTGAATGTTTGAGAGCGTCTGATGAGCGGACTGGAGTTTGTGTTAAACAAAGAGACGTTTTAGCCGTGGCAATAGCGTCATTGGATGAGTTCGACCTCACTGGGTGAAACTCAAGAAAGAGACATAGAGTTTATTTTGTTTACATCTGGTATCACCGAGTTAGCTGCTGAATAACGCCACTTAAAATGGGTCCATCGGGGACCAGATCTGTGATCAGATTTTCAGCAAACCTGCAGGTTCTTTGAGTGTATTTGAGAGAGAGAAAGCGTCACACTCGCTGACAAAGGAAGCAAGTTACAGGAGAAGTTCACTCAACGATGAAAATTCATCTTCAGTCTAATCAAACCAATGCTGAAGGAAAGTCAGCTGAAGTTCTGTAGACCAAAAGACATTCTCCTAAACAATCGAAGTAGATGGGGACTTCTTTTAAAACAGAACAAGAAACAGAAAGATGAACATATAAACAAAAAATGGCCTCATACATCCAGAGACTTGACATATGCTGGATGAGCTGTATCGAGCCATTTTATGTTTTCTTTCTGTTTTATTGCATTTTTTAAACAATTATCCACTTTAACAGAATGCTGCAATGTTGTTTTACCGGGAAGCTGTGAAGAAAGATAAGTTGAATTAACTTATCTTTAGTTACTCCATCAGTTAGAGCCTGGTCACCTTCCAAAATCACGAATTTCATCAATAAACAGACGCAAAACTGATTTCTTTCCATTTCTTTTTGTTATTATGTCAAATTTGGGGTTTCTCGGCTCCTCCTCCTGATGTCGAAATCAGCCGATGAGATTATTAATGCTTCCAGCGCCTCTGAGAAATGTTTTTTTTTAACAATCAAGTGTGCATTCATGTGCCGCTGGAACGATCTGCACAGTGGACTCCTGCGTTTTCCTCATGTCTGTTATTTTTTCAGGAGACGCACACTGCTTCTTTGTTTGTAGAATGTATCAGGGTTTGTTTGTCTGGATGAATAAACACGAGGCAACAGTGTTTATTTACCTCTGACAAAAGCAAAGTTTATCTTTGTAATCTCATAACCTACTTTGGAGAATTAAATTCTGAGTTTAGATGTTTCCCGCAGCACATGAAGGCAACGGTAAACTCCACTCTGCATCAGACGGCGGCAGTATGTTCATGGTGTGTGTGTGTCCGTGTGTGTTTGTGAGGATGTGCTGCAGGACTGAATCACCTCCTGCCGTGCGAGTGTTCACCTGAGCGACAGTGTGCAGGAGATGCGAGGGTTTGTGTTGCGATGTTTGCGTGGAGCACCTGTGTGTACCTGTGTGCTCTGGCAGTAACTGACGGCGCCCTCTTGTGTCAGCCCGCAGCCTGCGCCTCAGCCCGTGGGAGAGCCGGATCGTGGAGCGGCTCATGACGCCGACGCTGTCCTTCTTGGCCCGCAGTCGCAGCGCCGCCACCCTCCTCAACAACAGCGACTCTCGTGAGTGTGAGACACCCGACCTGATCTTCCTACCCAATGTACCCACAATCCTCTTCTCTGTGTGCTCACCGTTCTAAATCTTTATCCCTATGATTCATATAAAACTCTGTGTTGATGTTTGGTTTGATTGAAAGATAGATGATGACTAACTAACAGTTATTTTGATACCAATTAATCTGTCAGTTGTTTGTCAAGTTACTTGTTAAATCTAAAAATGTAAGAAAGTAAATGTTAAAGAAATAAACATTCCAGTTTCTTAGCTTCATTTTTGCTCAACTGATGATCCAAAAAAACCCAAAAAGTTAATCACAATTCAATTAAAAAGAAAAAAGAAGCAAAAAATATATTCAGCTAGCAAATATTTGGCATTTCTGGTTTATAAATAACGTGTTTCAGGTTCGTCTTCTCACCTCCCGTCATGTATGCGTGTTGCTCATGTTGTGTGTAAAACCCTGTGACGACATTTGGTTTGATTGAAGATGAGGCTGCATTTAACCTTTATCATCAATGTCGATTAATCTGTCAATTATGTGCTGGATTAATTGATTGAATGTGAAGTCAAACAAATGTCAGCGCGAAGTGAAAACGGCACGCTGAAGTTTGTCGGATCAGACGTCCACTGGGGAGCAACTACAACCATTAAAATCCTGGAAAAGTCATTAAGTTTTTATTCTCTCCACACTGATTTTGTAATAATCTGGTTTGGTTTTATGATGGCAGGAAAAAAACACAATACTAAAGCTACAAAAGACACTAATGGATAACAATAAAAAGATAATTAACCTGAGATTCTATCTAAAAACAGTAAAATCGGTCTCCCTCTCCTCAGCCATCACGTCTTCATCTGTCCTCCCGATGTGAGCGATGTCTCGCAGCATGTTGCCGCCTCCCTGCGAGGCGTGTTGTCATCACTCTGCATGGTGTATGTGTGAGTGCCGGGGGCCCTGACCTCGGCCCTGCTGCCGCTCTCTGCATGTTTATGTGTTACTCAGACTCTCACCACTGCTCCCGTTCAGCCTCCGCGAGCCCGCTGAACGCCAGCTCCCATCACCACCCGCACCAGAGCGCCGAGCGCTGGAGGGTCTCCTCCGCCAGCACGCCGGACATCACCCAGCGCCAGCGCCGACGAAACTCCACACCGGTAAGAACACATGATGACTCTCATACGTACAAGCACACTGTGAATAGATGATTTTAATGAAGTGATCAGGATGAACTATTTTGGAAGCTCAAGACTCATTTTCCATCTTTTTTAATCTTAAATGACCCATCAAACCTTCTAAAGGGACATTTCACCACAAAATCATAAATACCTATATTTCCTCTTACCTGTATTCCTGTCTAAGCATCTAGATTTCGTGATTTGCAGAGTTTTATAATAACGGGGTCCTCTTCAGCTGAGCTGTAATGTTTGCTAGCTGTGTTAGGTTACTCAGCCACTGTCTTGTCCAAGAGTAGATGCACGCTTCCTTCTGTGTGGTGACACGACTGGTGGGTGTAGTTCGGTAGAAAGAAAATGGTTTCTACGTGAACTGCTCACAACGTGGCCTGTGGATCTTGACATTGCTGTTTTCAAGTGTTTTTTAGAAGACATATCCATGCCACGTTGTTATGGACGCCTACGTTGGTTGCATTACGATATGGCCATTTATGAGATGTAGTTTCCCCAGTAAACACACCGACCTCTTCGTCCTCCTTCCCGGTCTTCTGCTGCTCCACTCGGGGTTACTCGTCCTCCAGAGCAGCTCTTTGCTGCCATAGTGTCTCTGGGCTCGCTAGGCAGAGCGGACAGGCTGGGTGTCTTCAGTCTTTCCAATGGGAAGAAGGCGCCTATGCATGAACTTTGCCGCTTTTCTCGCCCTCTCCAGCTGAAAAACTTGTTGGATGTATTTTGCACTGAATGCCACGACGACTAAGCTGTCGAGGCTTTCATCGTGCAAAAAAGATGGATGCAAACCAATTTAGAGGCAGAGTACGGGTCCTGCAAGAGAACCACTTGGATCTTTAATAGCTCCTCCTAATCTCCAAAACTCAGCAACTCACACAAAAATAGCCATGATGGGGGTGAACTGTCCGATTGAAACCTAAACCTAAAGCTTTAAACCCCCTGATCAAATCTGTATGAACAACAGATTAAATGATTATGTGTAACGTTAAGGTGGCTGTGGAGCTCTTTAACCTCTTCCAGCTCGTTGTCGTGGCTTCACTTTTACTCTTTTGTCCTGCTCTCGCTGCTCCTGTCAGCATCGTTTTACCGTGACAGAACTCTAAAATCCCACCCTGCCCAACACCAAACAGAAGACAGACTCTGTTCGCCTCTAGCTTGTAGACATAATGGAGCATTAAGCAGCTAAGTAGGCAGATATGAACTCACGTTTATCAGATTACCTGAAACAAATAAATGATAAGGTTGTTCTGTGCTTCGTTTTACGCTTACATGCTTGTCAGTGGCTTATTTTAAAAACTATATAAATAAATAAATGCTTCAGGGTTCTTTCATGAGTGGCATGTGAAAGAGAAAACGGATTGTCATGCCAAGGCTGAAGATAGTTTTTCTCGTCTTATAATGTGATCTGGGAGGAGCCTCTATGACATCTTCAGGTTTGACAAAAGGCCTTTATCTGAAGCAGAAGCGTCGGCCTCCGCCTGTGGTCATGACTGATTACTGTCCTGTCTTTCTTCAAGGTGGACAAAAAGAAGAAGGAGAAGAAAGACAAGGAGAGGGCGAATGAAAAAGAGAAGATCGCCATCACAAAGGAGAAAGTGCAGAAGAAGAGACAGACGGCGTCGCCCACGGCCACGACCACGAGATCCCGGCCGGAGACCAGGTATCATCCATTTCCCGGACAGACTGTATTCATAGCTCTAAAATGTTAATTGATTTAATATTGAGGACTGGCAGCGCGAGAGAGGGAGCTCGTTTCTCCTCGTGTTTCCTCCCTGGAGCAGGTTAATGTCTGACAGATGGTTCAAGGTGCTATAATCTAACTACCAAAAGAGACGCTGCTGGAAAAGTTTCAGTGAGCAGTCGGTGGACGCTCTGCCAGCAGCAGAAAGGGGGTTTTCCCCGACTAATGCACAGGAGGGAAAGATGGCTCCTGTATCTCCTCCTCTCACGTTACACTCCCTTACAGCCAAAGAATGATGGCGACCGAGTGTGGGGTTTCAGATCGAGTCGCTCCTCTCCTCCACATGACCTAGATATGAGCTTTATGTGGAGCACTGCGAACCTCATTACTTTTCCCTGCGCTGCTGTGAAATCACATCCCCTTTTCTCTTTTTCCCCTCAGCACCCCAAAGCCCAAAAACAGACCTCCATCACCCGCTGCCCCAAAAAGCCGGCCCCTGTCCCCGCTGGTTCCCGCGGCAGCCTCCAAGACCCCCGCGGGCAAGAAGACTCCTCCTCCTGGCACCAAGACCAGACCCAAACGTGCCCAGACGCCGGCCCGGGTCCAGCCCCCGGCGGTCACCGCGGTCGTGGAAACGGGCCACGAACCCCAGCAGCCCGCCGGCCCCGAGGAGAAAAAGAGTGAGTGTTTCCAGGCTTTCAAGGTGACCTCGAGGATTTGGCCGACATTTGTGTGTGTGTGTGACTTTACTCCAGGGCTCATCAAAATATGAACAAAATCACAACGTGGTCAAGAAGAATATCGCAGTCGCAGGGGCAGCAATTCATTAATATGAACAACAGTAATAATTATAATAATTAATGTAATTATAACACCAATTAATTATTATAAAAATAATGCCCTTAAGGTGATAAATGTCAGGCTTTATCCTCTTTTTATGTAAAAGCAGCAGGAGTTTCTCCTCTTATTATTTTTCTGATATTTTTAAATGTTCCTTATAAACCTGAATCTTTCCTCCCCTCATGACTGTGTCTTTGCTTCTCCGTCTCCTCTCTGACAGACGTCCCTGCCATCGTGGTGTCCTCTGCTCCGGTCACACCTCCTTCCCTCAGCCCTCCGGTTGTATCAGCCGCCTCTCCAGCGGTGCCGAGCGTAGAGCCGGCTGCCTCGGCTGCTTCTCCTGCCGTTGCCGCTAATCCTGCTCCTTCTGCTGCACCCACCACCACCACCACCACTACTGCTGCTGCTGCTGCTGCCGCCTCCACCCCGGCAGCTCCGACCAGCAGGCCGTCAGCCGGCACCAACGACCCGGAGGAGGCTGCTCGAGCCCTGGCCGAGAAACGCAGACAAGCCCGAGAGCAGCGTGAGAGGGAGGAGCAGGAGCGTCTGGAGCAGGAGCAGAGGAACAGGTCAGCCGTCACGTCGAGATCAACATCAGTCTGTCGATGCTGCTGCTGAAAATATCTAGTTTCAACGAAAAAGACAGGAACTCTTGACAACATGATGTAATCCAATACAACAGCGCTGCAATAAGAAAACACCTTTTTTAAGCAGGCGTTTCATTACGTTGCATCATAACATAAAGTCATTTTGTCCCTGCCCGGTAGTTTTCCTCGCTACAGCGATTTCCTCTGGGGTTTCCTGGAAAGTGTCAGCTCACGCGTAACCACCTTCTGCGAATAAAGTATGTGTATTCTCTTGCCAGGGTCCTTCGCGAGGAGGCGATGGCGCGGGAGGTGGAGGAGAGGAAGCGCAGGGAGGAGGAGGCCCGGTTCATGGCCGAGCAGCAGCGTCTGAGGGACGAGGCCCAGCAAGCTCAGGAGGAGAAGGAGGCGCAGCAGAGAGCCCAGGCTGAGCAGGAGGAGAACGAGCGGCTGCAGAGACAGGTCAGTGAACAGGAAACGTGGGCCTTATTATTATTCGTCATGGCCGGTGATTCGTATCCATGGTGACAGTGGAAAACACCAACTAATACACATAAGATTTGCTGGTGAAGAAATGCTAGCTTCAGTCCAAAATGCACAGACTTCTCTACATTTTAGGGGCCTTCAGTGAGCATCTCTGGAAACCAAAATATTCCAATGTCCATTTTCTCTAGAATCATGCAGGCTTACTCCTCGAACGCACTGATTCAAGCCCCCTCAACCCTTCACTGAACTCACTGTCCAGGTCCTCAGTGAGACACATGATCAGTCCTTCTGAACTGTAAATACTTTACGCTCTAATTTTCCATTAACCAACATGAATCCCTGTGATCCCCGCACGCAGTAAGCCCATTTACCATCTGGGCAGATTAATGGATACGAGGATGCCTGAGCTGTCGGCGGCAGGGTGCGGGGAGGCGGGGGGGCCAAACATCAGGCCCCGGTCGGACTCGCTCACCCCCTGACCGTCTAGCATCTGGGCAGATTAAAGCAGAGGAGAATATGTGCCGCTGTTACGGGCGATGTGTGTCACGCGTGAGCCCGGCAAGTCAGAGGGCCCTTGTCTGCCCGATGCCAGCTGGTGACCTCCATAATGGTGATGAGCGGAGGCTGAGGGAGCCATTGTGACAGTGACGGTCCTGAGTTGCCTCCGTCTCGTACTCTGGGCTCTGCAGCGGGCTGATAGTCGGATAAGCAGCGTCAGTGTGCGCCGGGCCTGAAGCCTTTTTTCCCATTTTCCCCTCAATCAGACCATTGTTCCACCCTGACAGCTCGCTCGCTCCGGGCTTGAGAGGCCCTCATATATTTTAGAGCTCATTTAGTTCAAGTGTTGAGCTCTCCGAGTGTCTGCAGATGAGGACTTGTACCCATAAAATTTAAACGGATAGCTGCAGTCAGAAGTCCGTTCACTGTGGTCGGACAGCAGTTTTCTAATAGTTGACAGACGGGATTCATGCACATGTCGTAATTTCTGTTTTCACCGCTGACTTTAACATCCGCTCGGTTGGTACTGATTCTAAATACTCGGTGAAGCGTGTAAGTTACTCACATAATATCAACCCTGTCCTCCAGGCTGCAGGACAGACTGAGCATGTGCTGCCCCCTGGTGGTCCAGAGAATTACTTTCACGTTTAACGTTTGCCGAATTTACAAGAAGGCCCAAATAGTTAAGAATTTAATGCAGGCAGTGTTTAACAAAGCACATAAAGTTTCTCTGATGCAAAAAAAAACTGCTAAACTGAGTGATTTTTTTAATGGAGTCTGGAGACTTCCTTCCACAGTGAGTTGGAGTTCTCTGACTGTCTGAAAATGTGTGCAGTTGTTCAAGATTTGTGCCAAAAAACTAATAGCTGCAGTTTGAAGTCAGTTCACACCTGGTGTTAGCATGCATCTGGATCTCACGTCCCTGCTCTGGATGCAAATACAAAAAAAAAAAAACACATTGAAAGAAATATCATCATGTGTAACATATGCCGAATTAACAAGAACACCCAGATTGTTAAGAATTAGTAATAGGCAGCATTTCACAAAGTTTATTAAGTTTCTCTTGACGCAACAAATCACAAAATTGAGCGATTTTTGAATGGGGCCTGGGGAGCCTGACGATTTGATGTCTTCTTCTTTTGTATATTAAGTCTAAATTGTAATGGTTTGAAACAGTGTGTTCAACAGACAGGCTGGTGCAGCAGTGCCAAGAAAAGCTGATGCATTTTACAAGGAAAGAAACAACCCAATGTATTACATTTAATGCCGAATCAACAAGGAGGCACAAGTAGTTACGACTTCATAGAAAGCATTTCACAGAGTTCATAAAGTTTGTCCCAGTGCAACAACTCTTATTTGAGCTATTTTTTGAAGGGAGTCTGGGGACTTTCTCCACAGACAACAAAGAAGTAGTCTGTATTAGTTCCTGTCAGAAAACAGTAAACAGTGAGAGGCTAAGTGCAGCCTTTATACGGCCGTAGAGACAAAAATGTCCAACACTCAACACACACTGCTCGTATCAACGCGTCTGTGAACTAGACAGGGACAAAATGAGGACAAAAACAGGACCATCTTCATATGATTGTTTTCCTGTTCCAGAAAGAGGAGGCCGACGCCAAAGCCCGCGAGGAGGCCGAGCGTCAGCGCCTGGAGAGGGAGAAGCACTTCCAGAAAGAGGAGCAGGAGCGTCTGGAGAGGAAGAGGGTGAGTTCAGTTCAGACACTCATCAGCATTTCCTCTATTTTGAGAAAAACATCAGCAGCTAACGACGTGATCTCCCTGTCTGATCGGCACAGCGCCTCGAGGAGATCATGAAGAGGACCCGGAAGAGCGATGCAGGAGATAAGGTTTGTGTGATTCTTTTCAAACTAGCTGGAAGAAAATAAACATCCTCTCCTTCTTTTTTGGAAATAACAAATGTGTTTTTGTTTTTCTTTCTCTAATCGCAGAAGGACGTCAAAGCTTCTCCACAGGTCAACGGCAAGGACACAGAGCTCAGTAGAGGTGAGAGTCACATCTTTAACTCCGTCAATCTGTCGTATAAACAGTCTGAAAATAATCAAATTTATTTATTTATTTCTGCTGCAGCTGGAAACCTGCAGAGTCCCGGCGCAGCGGTCCTCAGCCCGTCGGCGCCCGTCGTAAACGGCGTCCAGCCCGCCGCCCACCAGAACGGCGTCTCAGCCAACGGAGAGGCGGCTGACTTCGAGGAGATCATCCAGCTGAACAACGGCGGGAACCAGACGCAGACTCAGAGCGGGCTGGTCAGCGAGCCCATCCTGGCGTTCGAGGGCGGAGAGCCGTTCCTGATGAAGACAGGCCCCATGAAGCCTCAGCATGTCGCAGGTGAAGAGACGGACACTGACGTCTGAAAAAATTTACATGTTTGTCTTTTTAGGTCTGTCAGAGTCCTTTAAATGAAACACGATGGAAAGAAAAAACAGTAATAGAAAAAGTAATAACAAAAAGTAATAAAATGTTTCACTTTATGCTTTGTTCTTCCTATGTTGTTTCATTTGAAGGACATGTAAATGCAGAAACAGCTGAAAACATTCAGTATTTCACAAGAAAAATATAACCCTCTGTGTTGTGACCCCTCCTACTTATATCAGCACGGCTTTAAGTGTCCTGACCCCAAAGTCGGAATTCAGTTTTACCGCTTTTACACCAAAACGAGTGTGTGTACGCAGGTTTTTTAAATGCGGGTTACCTGTTAAAAATAGGGAATTTAATCTTTTCCACATCAGCTGACAAGTTTTCCTGTCCGTGTTTTTGCGCAATTAAAACAGGGAGGAGTGGAAAACAGCAGATCATGACCCTCGCCAGAATACATCCAGAGGAAATTTGATTAAAACTTGATTTGATAAGTCTTAATCAAGAATATTCTGAATTAGATTAGTTTTTTCCGGAGGAGTGACACATCTCGCTTCTCTCCCATCTCTGTTGAGAGAGTTGCAGCTGATGGCTCGGACCACACGGAAGCCACAACCTACTTACTGCTACTTACTTTTATAATATCTTTAACTTCAGTCTGTCTTTCAAACTAAACAATGTTTGAGTGCTACTTGAAGGAGACGGATGGAAAGATTATAACAAGCTAGTGTCCTTAATGTCAAAACACGTCATAGCAATCGTAAAGGAGATGCTGTGACGGAGAGGATGTTCAGTCTGGTGGTGAGTTCACATCACAGCCGAGGCGATAAGCACCTGTGACTACTGCAGGCTCCGGATCTAATCCTGATAATTAACATTTATATTGCACACAAAAGCCAGATGTTAGTGGGTGTAAGTGGGTTTTTGGGCCGATATGAAAGGAGTGTCATCATCAAAATGTTTCCAGTGGTAAAACCTTTATCTTTTAATTACAAGGCCCCCAAAAAGACGACTCTGTTGCTCTTAAAGTGCCTTTTGAAATGGTAAAAATGTTAAATCCAAAGCCAGTTGGGTGTAGAAGTTCGATCAGATATTCTGTAAACCACAGTCCCGAGATGACAAGACATTCTTTTCCTTATTGTGTGTACAAACAAAAGGGCTTTTCCCCCGCTGCGGGGGCGCACAAAGAAATCAGAAATCCTCCGGATCCCACGTGTACGAACCGCGCGAACACAAAAACGATCAGAACCATATAGGAACAAAGAGATGACGCCCACAGCGGACCCAAGCGCACGCAGTGCGGACGTAACACAATAAAAAGAGAAAGCACTGATCACGCGTCTCAGAGGAAAGGTGTTCAAGAATACAGATAAACCCAACGTGTGCACATTAACTGGAAAAAGTGATGTTATAAAACAAAGTGATCTCGTCTGTTTTTTATAAAAAACATCATAAAAAGTTATATTAAACGATGAGCACAAAACCAACAGATATTCAGTTTCACATCATACATGACAAAGAAAAGCAGAAAATCTTCACGTTTAACCTGCTGGAATAATAAAGTTCTGATTCCACGTTTAAGAAATGAACATTTTACATGATGGAGAAGGTTTCCGTCCGGTCTCACCTGTTTGTCTTTGTCTCCCTGCAGAGGTCCTGTGAGTCCCCACACATCCATGGAGACGCGCCTTATGTCTCAGCTTGAGCTACGAGATTCATGCCACACCACAGCGGCTTATAAGAATAGTGTGCCAAACAAACAAACAAACAAACGATGAACTGCGCTGAATAAAACTCACATCTACAGCATCTGCCACAGAGGACAAAGACGACGAGGAGAAGAAGAAGAAGAAAAAAAAAAACTCTGCCTGGAGAAAGAAAGAAAAAAAAAACTCATCTGAAATATTAAAAAAAAACGACAACAAGTATTCTCTGTCTTCACCGCGTGTTCTGGTGCAGCATTTGTCAAGTTTTACTGAAACGTCACATGCAGATTTTATGGTGCACCTTAAAGATGACTGACTGTGTAACAAAAGTTTTAGAAGATACAGTATAAGATCCTGGAAAATGCATAATATTTGACAATGGTTGTTATTATTACCGTCGTTACGATATTGTTATTGTTACCTTAAGTTGAACAAGTGTGTGCGTGTGTGTGTTTGTTGTTTTCGTCTTGAATTATTGAGTTATTTAACACGGGGGAGCATCGTAAGGACCGGCCACAGACAGTGTATGTAAATGTATAATGAGCCCGGCTGCCTCGGCCTCCTGTTACGGGGGATCTGTGAAATAAAGCTTTATGAAAGGGACTCGGCTCCGTGTGTCCGTCTGTCCGTCCGTCCGTCTGCATCAAAGAACATCAGACATCTAGAGATCTGTAAGAAAAACTACAAAGCCATGTTCAAATTATGGTGTTTGGTCCTGATTTTGTGCTTAATCTGCACAGATTTTATCATAAAGATGCAAATAAAATCCCATCACAAGGAAATAAGACAGTATCAGAGTACATTTACTCAGATGCTGTACTTGAGTGCAGTTTTAAGGTACTTGCTGTATACTTTTCTTGAGTATTTTTGGTTCTCAGAGGGAAATATTGTACTTTTGACATCATTAGCCTTCAGTTATTATCATTTATCAGACAGATTTAGTTACTCGTCACCTCTCAACTTAATAGTTTTCGTTAAAAACTCATATTAAGACAAAATTTCTCAAATTTTTTTTTTTGTTTAAATCACTTTTAGAGGCCCAGAGATGAACAATTATAAAGTTAAGTGAAAAGACCCCAAAATAACAACAGAGTTTTGTAGCGAAACCTACTTTTTTTTCGTGTTTCCTCTGCAGTTAATCATCTCGTGACCCCCTCAGAAGGCTGGAAACTGGACTTCACTATATAATTGTACATAAAATAAAAGTTGACCCGGCTTGAACAGCTACAGCTGAATGTGACTAAAGTAGTGATACATCCTTTTGAATCTATTGTGTAATATATAGTTTTACATTTATACAGATACTTTTACACATTTTCCCTCAGCTGCATCACAAACACTAACCAACATGTTGGTAGAGACCACAGGGTGGCAGCACAGACTATAAAGTACTTGTTTTCAAACTGGGGTCCGCCGGCCGGCAGGGGTCCATGAGTGGGTTGTTGGGGGTCCGAGGCAACAGGAAGATGAGAATATTACAACCATTAACACATCTGTGGTGAGACGGAAACACAAGGATATAAACTGTTTAGGCGGTTTTGAATGATTGTAATTTAGAAATTAAAAACAGGAAGAAATTATAATTCATGTTCAAGATCGTCATCATCCTCCGAGCATTAACCAGAGAGTAAATTTGAGCAGAGGAGTAAGAGTAGAGTGAAGGTCCCTTTATCCATAATAAGAATAAGAATAATCCATCATTTATTAGCTGATTTATATTTTGAATGAATCCTCATGCAACTTTTGATACATTTTATTTATTTTTTTAACTTTCTTGGATCATTTTCTATTAATGCACACGAATAATTTCCCCCTCAGCTCATATAAGATGTCTGTAAAACACTGTGTATGTTACAGACAGACTGATAACACTGTTGTACCTATTAACTTGTGTAAAGGTCAGAGAAGGTTCATTGTGGTTAGCTTCAGCTGCCACAGCTGTCGGACTCAGCCCTGTTGAAGTAAAACTCTGTCCTTCGAGCATCATTTGGACGATGGTCGGCTGGCTGACCCGGGAGCTCAACGATGCTCAGCAGCTGGAGATAAAACCCAGCATTACATCAAAATATGCAAGAAGAAGGTAAATATTTAGTATACACTCTCCAGTTCGAGTCTCTGGGAACAGGATTTAATGTTTGACAGAATGAAGACTTTAACAGGATCCCTCTGTTTTCAGTGTGTTTGTCTGGCGTCCAGTGACACAGAGAAGAGAAATGACCTCAGACGGCTCTGAGTGTCGTCCAGCTGAAGGATCAGAGGCGTGAGTCTGAGATCTGCTCTGATGTAGCAATCAAATATTAGAGGCCTTGTGGTCGCTCTTGTCAGCAACCGAGTGGCTCTGTCCTCGACCTGAACTCTCGCTGCAGCAGCAGCCGCTCCGTGCATCTGTCACCGGGTCGCGACCGTATCGGGTGTCTAACAGAATACACTGGAGCTTGTTTCAGTGTGACCACGCTGCCATTTGGTGCAGAGGTGTGATTCTGGACGGACACCAGAGGAGAGGACATGATGTCTGACGGCAGCTTTGTAATTAGACAGCTTACTCAATGTACGATACTGTGATCCTGTGAGTAATGAGACCCTGTTTACTCGTCTGTCCGAGTAGAGCTGCACCGCAACTCATGGTTCTATTGTGTTCTGTTGTGTGTGTGATCAGCGGGGGAGTGCCTCGTAACTCTGGTTTCACCTGGATGAGACAGGTGCAGTACAACAGTACGACGACTGTCATGACTCTGGTGAAGACCGCCGTATCTCAACAACTACTGGACGGATTGCCCTGAAATTCTGTACAGACATTCATGTTCCCCAGAGGATGAAGCCTGATGACTTTGGTGATCTTCTGATTTCTCGTCTACCTTGATATGTTTAATTTCTTAGTGACTTGGCTCAAAAACTCAACTTGGTTGAATTGTCATAAAACTTGGTGCAGAGATTCATGGTTCCCTGATGATGAATCCTACTGAAGTTTGTGATCCCCTGACTTTTCTCAAGCACCACCAGCAGGTTAAATGTTTCTCTATCAGCAAACAACATATATATAGAATATATAATATGACAACATCTATCAGACGGACATTCATGGTGCCCAGACGGTGAACCCAAGAGTTTTCTGCTCAGAACCGATACTACATCTGTGTTCGACTGAAATGTCTCGACAACTGTTATATGGATTGTAGTCTCTTATGGAGGTCTGGCAGCAGACTTCACGTGACTTTCAATCAGCACGAGCTTGTGCGGATGATGATTGATTTTTTATTTTCGGGTGAACCGCTGTGCCTGGATACAGCCTCACAAAGCTGCTAGCACAGCAGCAGCAGCTCTAATTTTAGTAAACTTGGTCTTAGATCGTCAGTACAGACACACATGCTGATACAGATCATTCAAATAGAAATTACGTAACTTCTGGAACTTCTCTTTTCATGTTAATGTTCATATGCCACAGCTGGAGGTTATATAGACGCAGGACCTTTAGCGTCTTTCATGCTGCTATCTCTGGTCCCACATTGGTCTGGTGGTTTTACTGCCCAATCAATGTGGAACCCGAGATAGCAGCCTGAAAGAATTACGATACAGAGGCTCAGTGAGCGAGCGCTGACATGAATTCACTCTGGACTCCAGCCAAAAGCAACAGGATGCAAATGCCAAGCCGTCGTGTAGCTCAATGATTCAACCTGCCCATCCTTCACATCACAGACGAGGCACGAGGTCACTGTCATAAATGATGTTGAACATTTGAACCTCTCTACGTTTTCCATTTCAGAAGCGTTAGCACACCCTGCAGGCACAATACTCACTCTTAACTCAGATCATCAGGCAGCTTCCTTCAAACAACATCACTGAAAAGGCCTCCAGAGAGGGAACTATTTATAATTCAGATGTGATTTCACCAAGTGGTTGTCAGACTGTTGGTTGCAAGAAGCTTCTCAACACCCGTCTCCACCACACGTTTCTATAAACGAGGACGAGGAGACGTGTCGCTCCTCTCTGCTTTTCGAGGCACTTTCACTCTCCCCTGCAAGGTGAGCCTCATCTTTACATGTTTGTTACACCTCTGTTTTTATATCTTGAGAATCAAAATGACATGTAGAGTCTATTGTCTCATTTTGCATCTTTATTCTTTGTTGATTGAATCATGCTGACATGGTTCATTTAAGAGAAGCAGGAATAAAATTGGATCAATTAATGAAATACTGATACAATACATTCTTCCCGTTTTCTTGTTAGTGCGAGACTTTTTCAAGTCTTGAATTTTCAATATTTTTGCTTTAAAATGAGGAAAGAGTCAATTGCTGTACTTACAGTAAAGACTGGAGAAGCTGGTAAACAAAGCCAGAATGAACATCTGACCTATTGTCAGGTAAATATATAAAAAATTACATACGATGATAAATAAAAGGTGATATTTTGGACCTTTTTGTTGTTCTTTAGATGGACTCAGGCTGTGATGGCCTTCTTCTTATTTTTACTTCTTCCTCGTTTGCTCTATTTTGAATGATGACACAAAAAGCTCCACAAGCTTCATGTTGCAGGGAGAAAACAAGCGTACAGTCTCTTTAATCTTACTGACTTTTACTTCACTTTCATCTGCTGATCTCACTGCTCAAGTCGTCCTCTGCCTCTTGGAATTCGAGCCTCCAGCGAGACCATAAACAGCTCGTAACAGTGACTGACAGACAAGGAGCCATGTGTGGTACCATATTGTGGTCAAGGCAGAGATTTGTCAGGGGTTAATTTTAACTTTGGCATGCCCGAGCATCCGACACCTGTGCTGCAAGGGAAAATGACAGTGAGTAGGAACTGTTTGCATAGCTTGATGGAAGGTCAACGAGGGGCGATTTGATCGCTGCGTGCCGCAAGGAGCTGTCAGAATTCAAACCAGGTCTTTGTGCAGGATGTGGACTGGATGAAATGAAAAAGAGCTGAAATCTTGCTTTCAGGGCTCATGTTTGGTTTTTGAATGGGATGATTTAAAGGTCAGCCCTCTCTGGCAACACGTGCATGGTCAAAATGTGAATGTTTTTCCTTTTTTTCACGATGAAATAGTTCAATGTCAGGTGATTAACAGGTGCAACGTGTTCGACTTTGAGTTGAACAAAAAGGGTCAGTTATCACATTATAACATGTATTATGTTGCAGAGATATCTACTGAAGTTAGCAGGTGAACCAGCAGGTCTAAAGCTCCGGTGCTCTGAGCTCCCAGTCTTGACCGCTAACTGCACGACTAACTCAGCTAATTCGCTAGCGGCAGCTACAGTTAGTAGCAGTGTGTACATGTTTGTCTCCAGTTATTTTTATATTTTCAGCACTTTATTTTTTAGTACTTTATACATTTTATGTTTATTCACTCTTGTCGTATTATTTAAATCCCTAACTAATTTCCCCCCAAAATAGTAAATAATAATAATGAAATGCAATAAAAACAGAGAATTTAAGAGCAGTTTAACAAGAAACATAAAACAGTCAAACAAAGTATAAAAGAGCAATATTAAAACCCTTAAAACAGACGTTATCCAAGTACTTTTTAAAGTGTTGCAGTTAAAACTGTGAAGGCCTTATCCCTCTTTGTTTTAAAGCTGGACCCTTGAACTAATAACGACTTTAATTCTCTGGTTTCAGGAGTCTTGTAGCAGAATAAAGTGTTAGGAGTTCTGAGAGGTAAAGTGGAGCCAGACTGTAGGGATTCAAATTAATTCTGTAATGGATCGGTAGCCGGTGTGATTCCTCCAGGACCACTGACAATGTTGTTTAGCACCTGACAGACTGTCTACGTACAAGGGAGATTAAAAATGGGAGTAATAAGGAAACAACGTCAAACACTCAGTGAACAATGAACCAAATGTTGCAGCTCTCCAGTATGGTTGTTCAGGATTGGTTTGCTCCTCACTGTGGGGGATTTAAACGTTCCCTGAGGTCAACAGGTGGTGCACAACCGACCGAGAAGATGCAGGCGGCAAAAGAAGCCAGTAATCCAGTCTGGACTCTTATCTGTAATGTTTCAATTTCTCTATGTTGGAGAAACAATTTCTGCACCTCCCTCAGTGTGTAACAGACACACTGACTAGTCTCCTCAAGAGGATCTCCTCGAGGGATGTCTTTGTGACAGATCTGTTATTTATTCACTGCTGACTTATATTCAACAGAAAAACAAGCCAGCGAGCCGCCACAGAATATAACTTTAATAAGCAACGAGTGTATTTGTGTTCGGCCGAGGCCAAGTGAGCCCTGAGAGGTGTTAAGGATGGAATCTGTGTGTGCGATAGGAGGCGTTATGAGGCTTACAGTCTGATAAAAATAGAGCACAGTACTACAAACAGCACCAGGCACTAACGACAGACTTCAAGCCAGAACACAGCTGTTTATTTGGGGATGCTAGGAGACTGTAAACAGTTACTGATGAATGATCTGTTGTGACACTGATGCTAGATACAAGTATTTCCAATGCATTTATTTATTTACAAGGACAAATCAAAGGACTCATCCATTCACTGATAGTCATATTTTCAACTAAAACATGTTTTATAAACCTCTTTTTGCAAGAGTTTCTTCTCTCAGAAGAGTTGTCATCATTAATACATCATCAATGTTTGTACATATCACAAATAAACCATAAAATATACAATCATATTTTAGAATTGTGTAGAAAAGTTAGATGCAAGTGTTTTCAAAAGTAATTCTGAAACATGAGGAATAACAATAAAGACAAAAAAATGCAGTTCGTTCTTTGATCATCAGCTAACAAGTCTGCGATTCTTGATGGTAGGTTCACTGGCTTGCAGTTTGTTTGAATATCAGAATATGAACCATTAATACACATTACCAACGGACATGCCTTAAAGGGTCAGTCCGTTCATTTTATGCATAAAGCTGCATGTAATCTGATTTTAAAAAAGAAGAAGATCAAAATCAATACAGCAGAACCAGAGATATCACTTTTTTTTCTTTTTTTTTTTTAAATTCAACACATTCTTCTTCCTCCTATAAAACCCGGTGCCTACGTTTTTGGAGAATTTAACAATATTAATGAGGGAATAATACAAACTTTTTTTTTTTCTCTATATCTGAATAAACAAGCTGTTCTCAGAGGAGAATACGGTCCCCAGACTGTTTGAGGCAAGAAAGGTGGCAACAAAAATGAAGACAGACAACTTGTTTATTTTCTTTGTTTAGGTGTAAAAAGAATTCGGTTAGAGAAGATATTTCCCTTCTGATTAACATTTATTCTCCAAATCAACTGTACTGTATTAAGTAGAAATACAGGAAATATATGCAAATTATTATAAAAACAGACATTTGACTGCAAATACTAAATATTAAGTCTTTGACTTTGCAACAGGAGAGATTTTCAGGTTAATTGTCACTTCTAATAGACTAATAGAGGCCCTTTATCAAAATGTAGGTTTATGGACCATCAATATGTCAGATATTGTGTGCACATCAATGCATATTTAGGCCTGCAAGTCATTTGTTTTTAGACAGATGCGCAGAAGGGGTGGAGAACAGGGACTTCACAGGGGCCAGGCAGCTTATGTTTCTGTCAGTCAGTTATTATACGCCATATATCTGTAACAAACTCCCAGAAACAGCAGGTTGGCTTCATCTCTCCCCTTTTTTAAATCATGACTGAAGACCTTTTCTGTTAGCCACAGTCTTTAATTGAAGCCATATTCAGCCTTTGAACTGCACTGTGACTTTTATTTTTCAGTCTTGTCACTTTAAAACCTATTCTATTTTTAAATTGTTTTAATGTTTTGTTACTTGATGTCTTCCTACTTGTTTTTAATGTATTCTGAAAGCCACTTTTAATGTGTTTTAATGTAATTTCTTGCCCCTTGTAAAGCACTTTGAGTTGCCTTGTGTCTGATTTGTGCTATACAAATAAACTTGCCTTTCCTTATGTTTTGCCCCGGGGGACAATAATCCTGCTATGTGCCAGGGCCACAGGTGGTACAGCGAGAATAAATACAGAAATAGGCGAGATAATGAGCTCTAGACTCTGCTGAAGAAACCTGACCCTTTCCCCCTGGACATCTACACTAAATCACACAAAGTCTCGCGTGATTTGAGCGTAACGCTCGTTAGCTAACAGTTTCTGTCGATCGTTAGCCAGGCCAACTTACCGTTAAATCTCAGATGTCTTTAAAAACTGTCATTTAAGACAGTTGGGAAGTAAATTCAAATACGTTAAAGGTGGCGTGATACAATTACTCGAACACACTGCCTCTTGTATAGGCACGTTGTGTCCGTAAGTGTTGCTAGCTGCTAACTAGCTAGGCTGTAGCTAAGTTGCTAACATCCGCTTCGGTGCGTACAGTAAAACCAGGAAGGAGGGACCAGACGACCAGACAGCTTGGCCTCAAAGTCTGCTCCGCTTCTGCCAACGGTTGTTAACAAAAACGACCCTCGTCCAGTCTTGTGACCACGGCGAAAAGGTAAATGCAACTTAGTTTTGTTTTGTAGCTCAGCCGAAAGTTTAAGTTTTAACGGTTAAAGAATGAGCACGTATATGTCTAGCATGTCGTTAACGTCAGTGCTTTCAGGAGCCTTATCAATAGGTCAGTTTTATTGGTCTTCAGGATTGATTAACATGGTTGTGTCGTGTGTCCTTGCGGCTGCACCTTTTGGCAAAACTAAATATTGTTGAGATTATTTTATCTGTAGTTATTTATATCTGTGTGTTTGCTATTCACGTGTTACTCAGTGGCTGTATTTCTCTGCAGTGCATTAGTAACCTTATAATATGTTGCCCCTTAGCATACAGCCTTAATTAGTGATTATTAACGAATTTAACTAAATAAACAAGAGAAATTGGCAGTAAACACAGTGTGAATGGTGCTAGTGAAATGTTCCCCCCCTGACTAGTAGGGGAAAGTTATTTTTGGGTTGAATACACATGCAATAGTTGTATTAAACAGCTGTCTAATGTTACATGTTGGAGGAAAAGGGTTATGCTATAACAGACATGAATCACTGTGCAGTTTCAAGACTTCATCATCATCTAAATACTCATTTTGAGCCACATTTGACATGAGCCACTATAAACCAGTTTAGTGGCTGCTGTCAGAGGCCTTTCCTGTTTGCAGTTTTCACACACATGTCCCCGCTATCTGTGGTTGGATGTTCAGTTAACACCAGCCCACCCAACCACCCTGACTACGATTCAGCCTAAACTAGAGCCAGTTCTACAACAAGTCTTATTTGCATGTTTGTCCACGTCAACTGTAGTTGTATGAGATGTTTGCTGGGAGTCGTGCGGTACACGGCGCCTTCATTATGGTCAGAGACAGCATGATTAAAATGGAGAAACTCCAAATTGTTCATGCTAAGTTTCACTTCCTGTTTGGTTTTGAATAGCGAGAGACGGCTCACCTTTGGTAGCACACAGTAGTCTGGTGAATGCAGTGAATGTAAACTCACTGATGCACCTCTGTGTAATTATTATTCAGGGCATTCGTGAAGTCTGCAGGGCCCTTTTTCAGAGACGAGCAGAAAAATCAGAGATGATGCTATGAATACAAACTCTCAAATGCCTCATTTGGACCATACCACTTATTAATAGGCAACTCTCTCTTTGCACAACTCTCACCTGATTGATGAGAATTTAATGATTAGCAAAGAGGCAGATTTAACATAGGATTTAAGTGGCTTAGACACCTAAAAATCAGGGGAACCAAGGCATGCAAAGAAGTATAACTTGTCGCAATCATGTGCACTTAAAGTTTGAGGTTCAGCAGAATGGCATTTAGGGCCTTTTGTGCCCCAGATTGGCCTCGGTGTCAAGTATCCTGAAACCCTGTATGCATGCGTAGCAACCATTGTTTGGCACATAGCAACTGTTGTCCCTTCAAACATGACAGAAAAAAGGCAGTCCAAAACATGTAATAAAACCCCCTGTTTTCCCCAATTGTGCATTTCATTTTTGTTCGCAAAGGGAATCTTGAACAAAATACTTCAGACTATGACCTGACCATTAGAGTGGCTGATTGACGTCAGCGCTGCCTTTTCATCAGTAAGACGTCCTTGTGGATATAAAAACAATCTCCTTGCTGGACTGCAGTCAAGCGACAACCTGCTCCAGGGCTGCTGCTTTGTAAGAGACTGATTCTCTGATTTTCATTTTGTTGAAGAGATTCATGAAGAGAAAAAATAATTTGAGGCTTCACTTTAATGTTTGGGTAAATGAATGTCTGCAAGATAGACAAATGTTGCTCCATTTCATCTGTCAAAATAAAAAAAAAGCCTGGTAAATTTAATATGAATACTTTCCTTAATTGGAGCAGATCACATGAATGGAAATAAGTGATGTGATGTTGTACTCTCTGATTGCCTTTTTCAATTGTGAGATTGTTATTTTTGAGTTTTTGTAGTGTGTACAGGAAACTACACACAGAATTCAGCTTGTCATCGGAGCACAAAATATTAATGTGTTGTGTTTCACATGAACAAAAACCGTCCCCCATCTCAGCCACTTATCTTCATGCCAATCTGCGTTTAATTTCTAGGAGATTCAGTGTTTCTACCACTCTTATTCGAAGAGATGAGTTCTCTCCTTAAGTAAACACATCAGATATTAGAGCTTTTGAGATCGTCATTTTCGGTCAGTGTTTACTCACTGGTTTGCCTGGAGCTCAAGGTCACTCAACTGAAGCAATGTTTTCTTACCTCTGAGTTGAATTTTATCTAAAAAGAAAAAACACAGAATGGTATAATGGAGCTGTGAAATGGTAAGCAGTTACTCAGTGGAAGATATCAAGTTTTGGACACTTTTTCTTAACAAAAAGCCAGTGGTACCTATGAATGCTTTAATTTGCCTTGTTGTGTCTCTTGTGTGCTTTTTTTAAGGTCAGAACTGTCAGGAATTGTAATAAGAACCTGGGGAACGGTTGTATTAAGTTTGCTTGAACTAATCATGATGGTATTGATGATTTTCAGATTAAAAAAATAGGATTGTGTTTGTCCCCCTTTATATTCTTATTTGTATACTTATCTGCAATAGGCTGTGTATATTTTGAGATTGCAAGAGGAGGGAGATGACAGGAAATGAGAGGCGAGGCGGTGGCGCCCGACCCAAAGATGGTACAGTATTTTACACTGATATGGCAGAGCCGATAGTTTAGCTCTAACTAGACTTGTTGGATAATTTTGCTGTTAATTCTCAGAATCTTATCACATGCGTTGGGTTAATTTTTTACAAGGGTCAACATGTCACAGCTGCTCTAATCTAATTAGAATTGTGTCTGATGTTGAGCCAGCTATACTCCTTTAGAGCAACAGCCTTCACATCTAGGTGCAGAGAAGCTAAGCCTGTCTCACATCCAACGTTGCTCATGTGTAGATGTTTACATGCTGCTCCAGCTGATTTCTGCAGTTTCATGCTAACCTGGTGGCCTCTGGGTGCTATCGTGTTTCCCTGACAGTTTGAGGTCGTGTGGGGCTTCAGGGGCAGCGCGGGGTCTTGATGACGGTCAACAAGGAGTAATGTACTCTGTACAGTCCCGGGCTAGACTGACACGCAGGAAAGAGGCTGTTGGTATAAGCCCTCCATTGGCAGACTATTTCAGCTCAGTGTTTTGCATGGGCACCTTCACTGCATTCTGGGCTTTGCACCACCCAAGACGATTGTGATTGGTTTAAAGAAATAAAAACAAGGCTTAGTATTTTCCCCCGATACCAGAAGGATAATGGGCTGAGCCAGACATTTCTCAAGCGCTGACAAAGCACTAAAACAAAGTTTGAAGATATGGAAAGATGTAGCCGGACAATCCTCATGGATACAGTGGATTTAAAGAAATTAATTGCATAATTGCTCACCATGATCTTTGGTATCAGTTTATTGTTATATTGAACTGTCCTTTGGTTGCTGTGATGCACAAGTTTGTGCACAAATTTCCCCATTTGTGCGACCAATAAATTTTTTTTCTTTTTCTTCCTCTTTTTTTTTAAGGAAAGAACAAGTTTTACTGGCTTAAGTGCGAAGATGTCAAAGGCTCCAGGTTCTCCAGCTCGGTCCCGCTCCAGATCAAGATCCAGATCCAGATCTTACTCGAGATCTCACTCCAGAAGCCACTCTCGTTCAAGATCCAGAAAACGTCGCTATAGGTAAATCCAGAGATTTTATTCTTATTCTGACATTAAACCAACTGTCATTACAGCATTGTTACTGTTTTGTGTGTGTATTCAGCAGGGTTTGACTTATGGAGCTTGAATTTTAGGATGTTTAGGAAGACAAATTTGTGTAGTGATTATAGAGCAGCTGCAAAGAGTAGATGGCACTCTGTAATAAATATTTTTGACTAAATTGGGAGTTAATTTCCAGAGAATTAATATTGTGTGAACCATGCTCAGAGTTATTTTCAGTTAATTCTTATTAATCTCAAATTTTTATCTGAAGTCAGTTCCTAACTGTTCTTTGACTGGGCCATATTCATTCTAGGTTTGTTCTCGATTTGCATACCCTTTTCCTGCGTGGGAGAAACAATTTGCATCAGCTTGTCTTTCCATTCTTTTCAGGAAGAGCTATCATTTGTATTGATGACGTGTTACACTTTCTGTCAACCAACATGCCCAGTATGATGTTTTATGTAAATAAGGGAGTGCATCCCACACCAGCTGCCTCGTTTACACAAAACTGTGTGCTTCTGTTTGAAGCTCAAAGGTTGAGCACTTAACAGACGGTGTGCTGTTGGAGTGGATTTTTTTTCCTTGAAGTGCATTGCTTCACTGCATGTCAATGATTGTCCAAGGAAAAGGGGAATAGAGAGCAAGTACTCTGGGCCTCGCTGTGTCTCCCTCCCCCTCCACATCCTCTTCACTGTGTGGATTAGAGCAGGTTGTGTCCTGGGAGTAACCTTCGCTGGGCATAAACATTAAGGCGAGACAGGCTGTCCTGCTTGTGGGAGTTCACAGTATTTTATTTGTACCACAGCCTCGTCTAGAACAGCTCTGTTCCAATGAAAAGGTCTCGGGGGTAAGCAGAGAAATTATTTTTTTGATGAATATAGTTTGATTATGATGGTTTTGTCTGTGACTTCACTGCCCATCAGGACATGTACGGGGTTAATATTGTTATGTGAATGTCACACGTTCCTGAAATCCATGAATTTACATGCTGCTTTCCACCAAAGATTGTGTGTTTATTTGGTCTGCTAACTGGAAATGACGTATAGTCTCTCAGAAGTGAAGCTACAGTTTGCTGTTTTATGGATTGGATTTTTAAGTTGCAGATATGATGTCAGCGTGCCTTTTGTCTCCATATGGAATCACATTTAAACATGTTTTTTGTTTACATTTATGTCACTTAATGACCTAATAAATGAAAAAAACTCACAGACTAAAAGATAGTAAGGGCGAGCAGGCTGTGTGGAGTGGAGATGCAAGACTGAGCTTACGCTGCCCCCTGCTGATGTGATAATCAGATGGACAGCAGTAGTCGTCTCTAGTAGGTCTTGTTTCTTGTCAAGAATGCCAAAATATGTCTTAAGACCATCAGGGGACATTGTGTAAACCTCAACAAAAACAGAAAGATAGGTAGATAGGTAGGTAGGTAGAATCAAATTTAAATCTCAAAGGTTACTACAGTAAAAGAGTGAGACGGTGCTGTTTTGAGTTTGCTGGTCAGACAATTGAATTATCAGTCCTAACATTTTGGACATTTTAATAGTTTCACTAAGTGTCTGATAGTTTTGCTGAAAAATGGCCGACTATTAATCAATGAGTTGAAGTTGTTATTGTCAAAAGACTAATCCCTTCATAAAGGAATTGTTTCAGCATAAATCGCTAAGACACTAGCTCATATATACAATTGTTCTTTATCCTTTCAGTCATATCTATTAGTGGTTTTTGTACAAACATAAATTCTGGGAAATCCCAAAACGAAGGGCATTCATTGATGGTCTGTTGTTATGCAGCATATCTGGAAGACTAGCCTTTCACAATTGTGTCTGAATAAAGAAATTCATTTTCATTTTTTATGTCAGCTTAAAGTGAGAGAAAAATTGCTTCAAGGTTCATTCCTGACCTCGAATAAAACAGTCTGACAAAGAAACTCTCATATCAAGGTCTAGCTTAATCAATGTTGTGACTGGTTTTAGTGTGGTGTTCACAGTCAGCTGATGTCGTCTGTCCTTGACCTTTCATTGATGGAGCGTTCCTCACAAGAGAGTCGGTTATGGCTACCATCTGTTGCTTAAATGTGAAGACTGAGTGGTTCTTGACTTGAAAGGTTGAACGTTGTGTCTAGGGTTACACCACATGCTTTGCCCTCACTGACTTTCTTTTCTTTTTCTATCTTCTCTCTCTCATCCAGTTCTAGGTCTCGTTCCCGCTCTCGTTCCCACTCTCCGTCCTACAGAAACTATCCTACCAGGGACTATCAGAACAACAGAGGAGGGTTCAGAGGCTACAACCGCGGCTACCGGAGGCCCTTCCACTACCGTGGCAGAAACCGAGGCTATTACCAACGCGGCCATTACCAGAACAGGGGAGGAGGTGGCGGCTATGGCTACAAGTCGAATTGGCAGGGTGGTGGTGGTGGTGGTGGTGGTGGTGGTGGAGGTGGAGGAGGGTGGCACGATCGCCACCATGACCAGGACCACCACTCACACAGCCCGAGGAGGGGGCGCTCACGTTCACGCACACCTAAGAAGCGCTCAGGCAGCCGGAGCCGCTCCCGCTACTCTGACCGCTCGTCTTCAAGGGGGTCTCGACGCTCCAGGCACTCCAGCTACTCCTCGCGGTCCCGATCATCTTCGCCACGTCATCGCAGCAGCAAGGGCAAGCCTGGCCCCAAAGATACAAAGGACAAGTTAGCAGAAGGTCAAACAGAGAAGCCAGGTCAGGTAGCAGAAGGCAGCGCCATCGAGAAGGTGTCGGGAGGTAAATGGATTGACTACGACACCAGTCCTAAACGAACCAGCCCAGACATTAAGAAGGAGGATCCTTCCGATGATGGCAAAGGGCCCGGGAGCGGCGGTCCTCTGTGGAAAACCATTGGCACCGTGTCCCCTCCAGCAAAGAGCCCCACAATGTCGGGACAAACTGCCTCCTTCAGCGGCTTCGGCTTCTTCTCAAAGGAAGACGCCAAAGGTGGAGATAAAACTATGATCTCTGCCGCCTTCAAAAAGTATGTTACCTTTTTTAACTTATTTTAATGTAATTGAATTATTTTCTTTTTTGATTTTCCTAACAAATTATGAACCTTATTTTTCTTTCAAACATGTTTAGCCTTTTTTCAAAGCTCCTTGGAAGAATACAGGTTAAAAAGGAAAAGATAAGACTCCTGATTTTAAGTGCATTGAAAATGTAGCCGGCTCTTGTCCTTTTCTGTGCACTGAGAGGAAGTTGTTTGAGACGGTGGTTGGTACGTGAGTATAATTATTGCAATTTGAACCCTGGTCTGTACTGTTTGCATTAGGGACGGGCTTTTATTGATAGATTTTTTTTTAAATGATCAAGATAGAGATTAATAACAGGAATAAATCTGAGGAATTTATGTGCATGGGGAAATCGAGGAGGCTGAATTTTGAAGAAGACATAGTTGTTTATTGAAAAACTGCTATTTTTCATATAAATATGCCTTTTCAAGGTGAACTTCCATCATTTGGAAGTGCTTGAATTTTTGATTTTCAAGGCCAGGATGGGTTTAAAAGTAATGAAATTGCCTGCATGCCCATCCCTGATGTGTTTTACACTTTCTTTTTCAGTTTTTGAAATATGTCGAACTTGTGTCTTGTTTTTCCCTCTTGCTTTGCTCATCTAGGTCCATAGAACATTATTATTAAGATACCCTATTAGTGGTGTACCTAACTTTGCAGGTACTAAGGCTTAATTTGTTTCCTCTATTTCAGGTTCTTGGCTGAGAATAAAAACAAAAAACAGGCTGCTGAAAAGGAGCAGGGCACCGCGGACAGAGAGCGAGAGAAGGGAAGCAAGTCTGGAGACCTTTTCAACATCTCGTCTTTCAGCGACTCCAAGGAAGACAAGACCCTGCCTTTCTTTGACGCTGGAGAAGAGGAGTTCCTCAAGTCTCATGGGCTGAAAGAGAGGGACATGGAGGAGGACGGTGAGGTCAAAACCACCCTCACTGCTCGGGACATTTTCGGTAAATGGGGTGATGAGCCGAGCTATCCGACGTCCTACCCGACGCTTAAAGAGAAAAACCGGAGAGAGGCTGAGGAGGCAGAGCCCATAGATGACATAGAGGAGGAGCTGTACCGAAGCCGCAAGCACAGCTCCAAGAAAGAGGAGAAGGCCAAGAAGAAGGAAAAGAAAGAGAAAGAGAAGTCCAGAAGGAGTCCGTCCCCTCCCACAACTTCCAGAGAGAAGGAGCGGCCGCTGTTCCCCGGAGCGTTCCCTCCACGCGATGAGTCACCTGGACGACGGCTGTCCTCATCAAGGGAGGAATTTGAACACAAAATCGGTTCTTTAGATGAAATGCCAAGGTATGTGTAGAAATAGTCATTCATATGATATACACTGCAATATTACTGTGTTGGCCTGAATATAAGACATATCTCACTCTTTGTACACTTTTAGAGAGAGAGAGTTTTATAGGATACAAGACAGCTCAAACTAATTGGTCCTCACCCTCTTAGGGTTTTAAAAAACGAAGCTAAGGCTTTTGCTCGAGCAAAAATGTTGTGACGTTTGCTGGTTTCAGCTCCTTGAATCTTAGAGTTTCTCCTTATCTTTATCATTTATGACAGCAAATGAAAAATATTTGGGGTTTCTGACCGTTGGTTGAACTATGGAAGCAATTTGAAGATTTCACATTTTCACAATAGTCTAGAGATGCACTGTTTGCAATTTTATTTGCTGATTCCGATTTTCTATCGCGGAACTATAATTGACATTATACACACAGTTGTTTGTTCATCATAAAATATTGAACAACTTATGACTCGTACTTTTTCTAAAAAACTGCACCAGGTTGCAGGAGCTCTCGCTCAAACAAACCTCAGAATAAAATGCTCTGTTAATAGACAGAGCAACTTGAAATTAGTTGTTGTATAATCCACCTTATCCAACATGATGTAAGCTTTTTTTTTTTAATTCAGTGGCCTAAAAGTGAATATATAAGTTCCCCTTGATAAGCATTTAATGTGGTGTATACTGGAATCCTTCTCACCAAATGACTCCCCCCAAAAACCTTTGTTGCAGCCCTTGTAGGAAACACGCTTCGCCCCAGTTATTATCTGCTTGCTCCATTCAAACAAGAACTTATGATGACGTTAACACACAGTTATGGATAAAATACGACCCTCTTGTTCTATATTTGGGCCAGCATGGTGGTTTTTAATTTAAATCTTGTCTTAACCATGTTTCGTCACTTCTTCTCCTCTCTCAGCTCTTCTCTGCTCAATCCCACTAAGAAAGATCCAGAGTTTCGTTCCATTTTCCAGCACATTCAGTCAGCACAGCTCCGTCGCAGCCCCTCTGAGCTGTTTGCTCAGCACATAGTCTCCATTGTCCACTACATCAAAGGTAGAGTATGATCTGTGCCGCTTCTGTCCTCGAGGTAACAAGAAAAGAGGACAACTTGGACCACTGATGAGACCAGTGAACATTTCATTGCATGATTATGTTTGGTTTGTTGTTGCTGTTGTATGTGGGATGATGGTTTTTTGTTCTTTATTTGCAGCTCAACACTTCCAATCCTCAAACATGACTTTAAGTGAGCGGTTTGCCTTGTACCAAAGAAAAGCTGCAGAGGTAGAAATGAGGAAGCCAAGGAAGAGCCCAGAAATCCACAGGTATCTAAAACATTTCATATCTGATCAAAAATCTTTTAATCATCTTTTTCATTGTTCAGTTTCTTCATAATCTTTGCTGACTGACATCAGAGCTTTCCCTCCTCTCTCAGGAGAATCGATGTTTCCCCCAGTGCCTTTAAGAGGCACTCTCAGCTGTTTGACGAAATGGACGAGACGAGCTACAAGGTGACCAGCCCTTTTCAAATTTGACGTATTTGGAGCAAACAAATTTGAGACGATCCAAAACAGCAGTGTTCAGCTTTGTGCTTTTCTTTCAAAGGATGCATATTTCTAAATCAAAAGAGCCCCATTGTGTTTTGTAAGTGCCAAGCAAGCCCCCCCAGCCTATGAGATATGGTTATTGATTGGGTATGTACGAACCCAAGCAAAGGCTAAAAGGAAGTGAATTAAGATCCTGAGTCCAAGCCTCTCAAGGGACGCTTATCAGTGCCTTTACCTTGTAAGTATTTTTTCTAAAAAGAAAAAAAATCAAGCCACAAAAAAATGTGAAATGATGTTTCTTTTATTTAGCCACATGCATGCTGCTGGTTTCCACAAATACTTTTATATTGAATTTGTAAGAAATTAGCAGTTTTTATTATTCATGTCATGTTTAATCTAATATCTGTAATACCTTCACATTATTTCTTAACCACACGAAGGAACTCATTGCTTATACATGTTTGTCTGAACCAGAGCATTTTTGAATCTGTGGGAAAATGTGCGCTTGATTGATTCATTCAAAAATTTCCAATATCAGAATTTCAAACGTTTGCTGTCGTGGCTAACTAACACACATCTCTGCAGGATCCAAGTCAAAAGTTCAAAGGCGACGTGATGGACCTGCGCCTGGATATTGAAAGGCGTAAGAGGTTTGCTGGGAAGGAGCGAGACTTCAAGCGTGAAGGGGGCAGGAGCCCCGGAGGCTCCCGAGGGCCGAGCAGAGAGAGGTCCTCTGAGAAATCTGGGAAACACCACAAGAAATCCAAGTACGTTACTGTCTCTGTGTCGCCACTAGAGGTCGATATAGTTCATACCTCAAATGAGAAGTGGCAGAGGAGTGGTTACTATGCTAGAGGGGACATGATGGTGGAGCGAGACAAGCTTTAAAACCTTACAGCTCTTTCTTCTTTTCACACTTAAAGTATGATTTATACAACCAAACACTGCAAGGAGACTGGTGCCTCTAAAATCATAGAGCAATAAGCTTACAACGTTTCCAGGAGGAAAAAATCTCAAGTATCAGTCAGAAACAATCCTTTGCCCCTGCAATCTAATTCTACTAATACGGTAATACTGATCATGTCAGTGTACCCTAATCTCTATCTGCAACTCTGGGTTTGAACCAAATGAATCAACAAAAAACATTTAAAAAATTAATTTACAATTTGAATGTCGACGTTATGAATGAAGCTTTGATCTGTTCAGATTTTAGATTGAGTTTGTTTGTGTGAAGGAGGAAGAGTTGAAAAAAATCAGTCATATCTCCTGTAACCATGGTAACCACTCAATAAGCCACAACCTGCACTTCAGAACTTTTTTGTCGTAAAACTGTATTTTTAAGCCACTCACATCCATCTTCTATGTTTGTGCTCGCAGGAAGGGTAAAAAGAAGCGGGATCGCTCTCCTTCCTCCTCCTCCTCTTCCTCCTCTCCATCCCCTTACCCTCCACTGTTCAGAGGTAAAGAGTACATGGGGGAGGGGATGGAGCACTCGGAGGAGGGCTACACTCACTCCCGTTACCCACCACGGGAGTACAGCGGGCCCCCAGACAGAGCCCCTCGAGATTACGAGGGCCACAACCCAGAGCGAGGCCGAGGCCGTGGATTTGTAAGTTCTGTCTGCCTTCCTTCACCTCTTCTGCTGTATTTGTTCTGTTTTCACTGAGGTACTGACATCTCATCTTCTTGCAATTTTCTGTCCTAATGGCATCACAGTAGACTACGCTTCTCTGCTCTGTTCCTTCCTCCTAATGCTAAGGAACATAATGTGGATGATGATGATAATGATGATGACACTATCATACATATTCCATGCACTACCTGATTTTTATTAAGGTAATGTAGCGCAAATAAGTGGAACTCACCTCATCACTAAACAAATGCCTGATTTCCATCAGTATGGCTTTAACTTGTGTGTTCTGTCGTCGTGTCTGGGTCGAGTTTTGACTCTGACTTGAACCATGTTTATCCAGTATTCTTCCATCTTAATGTGGAAAGTGTGTTTGTCCCTCGAGTGCAGGTTTAAATCCACCTGTTGTTTGGATTTCAGTTCCCCAGAGTGAGAGGCAGAGGATGGAACAGGGGCAATTATCCAGGCAACAACAGCAATGGAAACCCTGCCAATATAAATCCTGCAGTGCGCCCTCCAGAGGAGGAGTGGGACCCTGAGTACACGCCCAAGAGCAGGAAGTATTACCTGGTGAGTCTCTGAAGCTTCACATTCATTAAGTACCCTGAAAAGAGGCTTTTTCACTGAAGTCATCCCGACATGTCACAGTAGAAATAAAGTCATAATGAAATAAATGAGCGCTGAATCCATCTGCTTCAGATTCAGAGGCCTGCTTTTGTTCATGCTGACTCTCTGTCACACGGTCGTGGTTTACTGGGACAGTTGAACAGAAGAGAGTCATTGTTGATGTTAGAAGTAACACCTTTTCCTTCTATGACATGTCAGAATGTCTGCTGTGAAAAAGGCTGAGTGTTCAAGGGTTTAACGCTTCAAAAATAATTACACAGGATATTCCCCCCCCGAATTCTGCTTTTGACTTGTGTTTGGTTTCGATTCACATCCAGATATGAAATATGTCGACTGGGAAAGCCTCACTGGAGCGATACTACTTTTTTGAAAGATTATTTTTAGTCCAGTTTTACATCGTAAATTTCCTACTGACTGACAGACTGAACCATTCAGCAACTTAGGCTTCCATTATTTTGACTTGATGGAGGATTTTTGTCCCTAAAACACAAATTTCATGAACTGCAGTTTAGTAAAAGCACTAATTATTGAGAAGTATTTGGTAACTTTGACCGTAGTAAAGGCTGTATACTTGGCTGAAGAAGGGATCTGAGTTTTGGAATAACTTAAAACTTTGGATATTTATTTAAACAGTTTTGCAAAGCTGGCATATAATTAATTTAAATGTCAGAATATGTAGTTAAAATATTGCTCCATATACTTGATTTACATTTTGTATTAATGATACAAACCTGAAGTTTTTGAATAAATGTAGTGGGGTAAAGAGTAAATATATTTGCCTGCAAAGCATTGGTGGAGTGGAATTTTTTGTTTTTGTCAGGTTGATGACTAATAATTGAGGTCCATATGTGCCCTGAAAGAACAGTTTCAGTCGAGCCCTAAAATAAGTATCAAGAAGTTGTACGTTCAGAGTTGAGTTCTATTGGTTGGATTAGGAGCAACATCTGGCTAAAAGACTTGGACTTGTCCCCTTTCAGCACGATGACCGTGATGGCGAGAAAGCCTGGATGGACACCCGTGGAAGAGGCCGCGGCAGCTCCTTCCCAGCTCGCCGAGGACGCTTTGTCTACCGTAAAGGAGGCAGCAGTCCGAAGTGGACCCACGACATGTTTCAGGGGGGAGAGGAGGGAGGGATGGGTGACGACAACATGGAAGTAGAACGTAAAGAACCCAAGAATCCCGGAGACCCCTCCTCCCTGAAGCCGTAAACCACTCGCTGTATCATCTTCATGTTCATGAACGCTTACAGTGCTGTTGAAGGGGTTGGTCTTTGTTTCCCTTCAGTCATTTCATGTTTTCTGACAGTTAAAGTGAAGCAGAACTGACTTAATGAACAGGCGCACTCTTGTTAATTTCGTACGTCAGATTTAATTTCAGAGTTTTTCTTTTTATGTGACAGTGAGTATTTCTTTTGCAGCTGGTCGACTTCATTGTGTCTTTTTTAAGGGAGAGAAAAACACAGAGGCATCAAAGTTCAAAGATTAATATTCTCGGACAGTTCGAGGGAGAAAAAAATATGTATTTGTGCCTTAGAAAATAATGATACAGTGAAATGTTTGAAGGCACAGCCCCCATTCTGAGAGCTCAAACTGTCTGTGTAGGGCAGCATTAGACGATGTCCATTTCATTGTTCCTGTTTCTTACTGTTTGGTTTTGGGGCTGTGATAAATCTTCAATGTTACTGCATGCAATGTTTGATTCATACATCGCTCCACGGGACCAATCAGTCGTGGGCTCAGGGCTCCCGATCGTCAAATTATCTCAGAAGAAAGTCTGTCGAACCCCCTGAACGATTGGTGTTTGTCGCGAATAACATCTGAGCTTTTTTCACCTCACGAGGAAGTGAACACATTTTTATGTGTGTGTGGGTGTAAATTGTAAAGAATTGGCACCAGAAACACTTGTAGGCTCCGTTTCTCTGTCATATCATTTAGATTTTTAATAAGAACAAGGTTATTATAAAATCTAAACTATTGTAATCTAAACATCTGGGGAACAGAGCTGATTATGGTCCTTTTTTTTTAGTAGAACAGTTGTAGGTATCCTCTCTCAAAAAAAGCTCAGCAGTGTTGTCTTCTACGAGAGAGCCTGAACCCTTAACATTTGTGACAAAAGTGTGTATTTTTAAAAAGAGTTGCCACAAACTAGCAGAACTAGTTGTGCGACTCTCACTGTGCTGCTTCGTCCCACTCTCGACTGTACATACTGCATGGACTGAACAGACCTGTAGGACTTTCTCTTCTTCTTTTTGTTTTAATCTGAAGCTGAAAACTTTTTTTACTGTCCTCAAGAACTTTGAAGTCTTTTAATTTTCAATAGTTTTTTCTTGGATTCAGGGCGATGTGATCTGTGAGTGTGTGTTTCTCTGAGATGATCAGACTGTGGAGATGTTAGACGGCCACTGTGTTGAATGGTTTGTGATTCACATCGTTGTTTGGGGGTCTCATATACCCAGCTGCAGTCTGTGTAAAAAAAATATCCATCATTTTTTTCTTCTGATCTTATTAAAAGCCAGTATGTATAAAAGTGTTGTGTTGGTAACTTCTAGCTTGGCTGTAAACTGGTCTATATTTACTTAGAGGACCTTTTAGCTCTGATGGTCTTACCCCAAAAGACCTCATAGGGAGGTGTAAACATCTGACGAGCTATTATATGAAAACATATCTCAGTTAAAAACCATGTTTATGAGAAGCTCTCATCAAATCCAGAACACCCACTAACACTGAGGTGGTAAAGTATGTTAAATATGCGTTTTGAGCAGTTGAAGAAGGACCGAACACTGGTGATGGGTTTGTCACAGAATGAACACACACCATCAGGTCATGAGTGTCTCATTTTGTCAGCATTGAGAGTTGTTTTCTCTGAATATCCCACAACAATCTCCAATTCAGCCCACTGGACACAAGCACTCCAGTTGTAACATAATCAGCCTTTTCATGGACGCAGGAGGAAAATCCAGCCAACAGAAAATAGCCCGTCTCCTGGGACATCGCTTGGATCCACTCGGGGGGGAAGCTTCGCATTGGTAATATCTACAGTAGCACTGAGGTAAAAAATGGCTCTTTCATAGCCCTGAACAGACATGTCTTTAACAGAAGGAGCTGCAGTGTTGGAGGTGGAACTGGGAGGGAAGCTACTGGGTGCTGTGGAAAGAGGGAAACACAGGAAGTGATGGGGTCAGAGGCACTGGGAACAGACTGGAGAGATTCTGTGGGAAGATTACTCCACCGTGAGACTTCCTCCCTGAGAGCAGCTTGACTCAGTGACTCCAGATAATCATGGTCCTCCTTTTATGATGAATGAACAGATTCATTTCTTAAGAAATATGATAACGTTTTCCAGAGGCAAATATGTGTCCAGAGAGCTGAAATTGTTATAATCAAAAGAAGATAAAGAGCAATCTTGATGAAAGATAAAGCTAATTGTTTAATTTTGGATGCCAAAGGTTCATTTTGCAGAAACATCCACTTTTTGTTGAGAAAAACGTCTGAAAATTGACTTCCTTTACTCTTCAACACCACTGACAACATTAATGAAAAATATATTCGACAAAATGGCTGCTACAGGGCATCAAACCACATGTTGTCAATCATGCAAAACTCACTACATCATGTAATTCATGTATTTTCATTATATGTTTTATAATCTTTATTGGAATTTTCTCTCATACATATATTTTTAAAGAATATAATTATGTATACATTATTGCATTTTAAATGGTAGAGAAACATAGTGTTTAACTCAAAATATAACATTTTCTTTCACGACTGTGGGGACAAGTAACCTAGTTCTTTGGTGCTTGGAATAACTGATTAAGAAACAAATAATGCAGAATTGATGGCCCAAGAGGAAGCCGCTGTTCAAATAACCTGTTGTTTTAAGTATGAAAAGTGTTTTTCAGGTGTAATTTTTCTGTAAAGTTTAGGGACATAAAAAATGACGTTTTCATAGACTGACCCTAAAATCCTACAAACCAACTTCCTAAAATGTGAGTCAAATCAAGTTTTAAATCAGTTTACCTCAAAGAGGACGAATAAATAAACTAATCTGTAACATTTGACGGATAGACAACAGACATATTCACCACTTTTGCTTGAAAACTACCTGAGACGCGATGTCGTGGTTCTACACGGGCCCGACTATTTCTTGCTCGGGAGCAGTAACTTTCCTGGAGTCTCTAACTGTTGCCTGGCAACTTCACAATAGGTGCTAGTACGTACATTAGCTCGCTTTGGCTAAGCTAAGCTAAGCTAAGCTAGCTAACTGTTTCTCGGCTAGCACAGAGACGCTATCAGTTTTCTCATCTAAATCTCGGTAAGAAAAGCAAATAAGTGTGTTGTTTGACAGAAGTGATCACAGACAGATGCTGTCACACAATGTTGTCGATTTAAAAAGTGGTTTAGCTTTTATTCACATTGCAAAGACATGGTAGATAAAGATGAAGCCAAGTGAGCTGCGTACAAAAATGTCTCATGTCACAGAGCAACATAAAAGCCAACAAAAGTGTTCAAGATTCACTTAAATAATAAGACAATAAGGAACAAACCATCATGTGAATAAATACAGACAAATATACTGACATTTTGAAATAAGCTCACATGCTCTTTCAACCAAAGTTAGGACTGTTTTGTTTTATAAAGGTCCTTTTCAGTTCAGTAAAACAGTTTTTTATTGAGCAGTAGGATGAAATGACATGTAATAATATTAATAAGAATTGTACAAATGTATTAGAGTGTTCAAGAAATAGGGATATATTGTTCTTTTTGTCTGTATTGGTGACTTATTTCATAATGTTGAGTTTATTTGGGGACTTTATGAAAGTTATTAGAGTGGAGAGGGGTATTATTATTTTATTTTTGGGCAGTTTAAGGTTGGATAGTCCGACTTTTTAGGAGGAGAAAAACTATTTTACCACAGTTCCTTAGTATAATAGTGAACACGTTGGCTTGCCATCTAAATCAAGTTGAACATTTCTCAGTGCAGTGTACTGAGTGTGTCCTGCCCTCTGCAGTCTGTGAGGTGGATTTTTAGGGCTCAGTCAAAGTGTCTGTTAGTGGTAATGCACTCGTCCAATAGTCCCCGTCCCCGTGACCAGGATGTCAGGCTGCCCGTTCCTCCAGATCTCCCTGACGATCCGCTCCCTCTCCTCCAGGCGTCTTGCCTTCTCCAGCTCATCAGCTGACGCGAACACGTTCACGCTCCTCAGAGTGCCGTTGGACTGGCTGCTACAATCACTCATGGGCCCCATTGTCACTTTAGGGATCCCCAACGCTGCCTCCTCCTCCTCCCCATCCTCCTCAGCAATACTTTCATCCTCCTCTTCCTCGCTGGACTCCTTCAGCTGTCTCCTCTCGGGGGAAGGGGGAGGTCTGCTGTGGCGGCGAGTCCTGCAGGCGATGCCGGCCACCATGAGGCACAGAGCCATGAGCAGGCCGAAACAGACCCCCATCATGAAATAGAGGGCGAAGCTCTCTGGGTTGGCTGTGTGGGCAGAGAAACACAACAATTACTACACTTGAATACAAAAATATACTTGTAAATATCAATTTTGCGCTACCTTATACTTTTACTCCACTTAATCTGAGAGGGAAATATTGTACATTTTTACCTGACAGCCACAATTACTCTTTGGATTAACATTTCACATTTAAAAGATCTGTCATTATCTTGCAAAATAAAAAGCCTTGTTAAATATTGTACCAGTGGTTTCCAAACTTTTGGAGCAGCTTGTGGCTCTTTACAGAAAAAGAAGTCTCTACTTTGGGTCACAGATGTCAATGAGTTGTGTTTCACTTCCACCAAAGAGACCGCCCAGGACACACAGAGGTAAAACTATCCAATATTTCACAAAGCAAGCAAAAAATCATGTCACAGCCTCTCACATTTATACTGCAACCTTTTGGAAGAGCCTGTGGACTAAACTAAATATAAAGTTAATAAAAAACTAGCTCCACCATGAACACCGCCAACAGTAAAATGCTAACTATCATTAGCACTAGCAGGATCAACCATCTAAAAATGTCATATATAATAAGTATACCACTTCATCCCCCAGATTTACGCTTTATATTTTCAGATATTTGGGCTAAAGTAGGATTGTTAATGCAGGACTTTTAATGTAGTTTCACATACTTAAGTGAAGGATCTGAATACTTCAGAATACCACAGAAGCTGAACGATGGTTGTGTGTGTTTGCTTGACCAGAAACAGAATTGAATCTGTGCTCTCTATCGTTTTTCTGCTGCCTACTTCTGAGCACCAGAATCTCAACTATGTGAGCAGATATGCTGTCGCAGTACAGCAGCGGTGTGAGCCAAAGAAAACAGGACACTGAAGTCCCTGGAACTGATTCAGACTAGACAGAAAACTGAATTATTAAAGCGCAAGAGAAAAATGTCTTCTGTTGAGATTTGCTTGGTTCCAGATGTATTTTGGCTCGTCAGTCTTTAGTGGATAGGTTTGTATTTTTAAGTCTGTCCTGACAGAGTACAGGTAGGAAAAACAAAAATGAAATACACATCACTTTCTTGCTATGTTAGCTACACCTAGCATGTTCAGCGTAAAGAATGGAGACGGAGAGGAACAGCTAGCATGACTCTGGACGAATGTAACAAAAACTGCAGGACGAACGTCAAGGAGGAACTGTAACGCCCACCATAAGTTACATGTCATTTTTAGAGTTATACTTATTAGTTTTCTTAAGTTAGCTACATCTAGCATGCTGCTAGCTTTGCTCCGCATAAAGAATGGAAACAGAGGGCAACAGCTAGCTTGACTCTGTAGCCGACAAATATAACAACCCTATCTTATTTATTTATTTATTTATTTTTTGACAGATATGAATTTTAAGGAGTTGTAAATCATTTTTGGAAATGTACTCATTTGCTTTCTTGCTGGGTTAGCTACATCTAGCATGCGGCTAGCTTTACTTCACATACATAATAGAAAGAGAGGGAAACAGCTAACTTGACTGTCCAAATGTAACAAACAACCAGCAGGTTATATTTAATTTTTTATCACATTTCTTGACAGACTGCTACAAATTTAAAGGACCAGTTATCATTTTTTGTAAATATACTTAGGCCTATTCGATTTCTTGCTGCGGTAGCTAGCATCCTTAGCTTAGCTTAGCATAAAGAGTAGAAACAGCAACAGCTAGCTTGACTCTAGTCTGTCTGGTACAGATTAAACAAACAAGCTACAATATGCTAATTGGTTAGCTTTGGTTATCAGATTTGTTGACAGAGCGAGGGCTAGCTGGTTTCCCTTGCTTCCTGTCTTTGTGCTAAGCTACGCTAACTAGCTGCTGGTGGTTACTTTATATTTCAGTCATCAGTCTTCTCATCTAACTCTAAACATAACAACATGCATTTTACTGTTATTAGTGGCCTGAAGATTTTAAACTACACAGTATTTGCCATGAAATATTAGAGAAAAGTCTGATAAGGGAAAATGTGTGTGTCACAATTTAGTTCTTTTTCTCATTTTCAACACTAGTGATCATCTCGTGACTCCATAGATTCATCCTGTGAGCCCCTCAGGGAGTCCAGAGCCCAAAGTAGTAAACATTATTATAGACACACTGAGTTTTTACCTTTGATGTGAGCGTAGGTCGCCATGCTGTTACTTAACAGCTCCATGTCTCTTTTAACAGGCTCCATCCTGATTCACTGACGGGTCAGTTATCTACCATCGCCAGGACCGAACTCCTCCACTATCCACCAATGACAGATCCTGTCACTTAAAAAACACAAACAGACAGTTGACATGTGTTACTATTTCCATCTGATGTAATATCCTTTGATGAGAGAACAATAGTGTCACTTTCTAACCCACAACAGAAGCCTTAGTTCATCCAACAGATGCCAGAGGCCTGACAAAATGTGTTCCCCACCCATCATTCCTGCGATCTAAACTAGTGTCCGAGGTCAACAGACAAGGACAGTGTGTTCCTCGTAAGTGTTTTACACTCAGGCCTGTGGTCACGACAACGTGAGGCCCTCTCTGCCTGATGGGGATGTTTACATTTATGGCATCGGAGCCTGAGGAGGCTCTTTTCCGGCATCCAGGAAACGTTTTTTTTCTCCTTTTCCCCACAGAAAACATGACGAATGTCACATGTTCCTGCAAATAAACTCTTAGCAAAGTATATTTTCATTTTAGTTTACTTTGCAGAGGTTTTCAGACACTGTTTATGATGGGTTTAGGAACTAATGGCTTTGTTAGTGTTACTGTTTATACAGTAATCCATGAATAAATGCTCACTGGGCTCTTGCATATAGTAAGCCATTAAGTCCGCAGTAAATATATAAGTGTCGGAAGACAAGGATTAATAAAGAATGGTTACGATTATCCATCATGTCTGCAGTTGTAAATGTTTAATAAGTTGTTAATAGATTTTGTTCCAAATGTGCCGCAGCCTTTTTGTCAAACTGTCGTTTTCAGCTGTCTTCATGATAAACGAAAGAAAAGAGGAAAAACACCAATTTGTAGACCAATTTACAAAAATCAGAACAAAATGATATATAAACAAGACAGAAGCTGCAACTCTCATACTGTCATTAAGTCTAAACAGACTTTGTGTAGGTAGTATGTTCACACTGGAAGAGAGACAAAAATAAGTAGTTAGAAGAGTCAATATGCAAACCAAAAAGCCTGATCTGTGTGTGTGTGCGTGTGTGTGCTGTCAGCAGACGCTCTCGTCTCTTCACACAATGCACTGAGGAAGCGGGGGAGCTGCTCACAGCTGCAAAAAAATCAAAAATAATTGTGGATGGTGCTGAAAAAGCTCGTGGGACACCTCGGAAAACACAAAAATAACAATTTGGGGGGGGAGAATTTAAATAAATGTCTATTTGTGAAGTTTAATTGGCTGTGACATCCCAAACTCGCACTGTGGCTGACATGCATCAGTGCATGAACTGATGAATGGGTATTTCCTGTTAGTATAAAATGGTTCGGTCAGTATAACAAAAGCGTACTGATGTTTAGAAGTGTTATGTTTTAGCATGCTAATGTTATCTCATATGAACGACACACTAAATCCAGCAGATGCTGACGGGAATGTCACTCGTTTGATGATACTGGACAAATGACAACAGATGAAAAGTTACGTGTCTTAGTCAAAACAATGAAAGCAGACATTTGATGATACTGTCTTCATTGTTTAACCACCATTGTTGATGAAAATCTATCCGGCATGACTAACATTCAAGGAAATGTCTTAAAGTTGTGTTGAGGTTACGTTTAGTCATGTTTGCTGATCTCCTATCTCACTTTCTGACTCAACTCCAGACGTTTTAGGGAAAAGAAGACCAAACAAAAAAAACGTTCCCTTGAACAAAGGTCTTGTTATTTTTAGACACTTAAGGAAAGGACACATATATCAACCCCATGGTGGTGCCAGAGAAAAACTCAGGGGATCACTAAAGTCAGTAGGGGTTAACCTCTTGGAACCATGAACGTCGTGTAAATTGATGTAGTAGACGTTGAGATGTTTCATTGGATGACTGATGGTGCAACAGGAGAAGTCGGGATTCACCAAACTAATCATTCCTCCTGTGGGGAACACAAATGTTTGCACAAGTCTTCATGCAAATCCATCAAATAGTTGTTGAGATTTCTGGGCTAAAGCGTTGAACCGGTCAACCAACAAACAACCAGACATCATACATGTCTTTCCAGAAGCAATGTCTGTCTTTAGTCTTGGTTATCCACCGACCTGGAACCAGTTTTTACTGATAAAATAGTCCTTGAATATGTTTATTTTTGTACTTTGCACTGATCCTTATGGGGATTGACAGCCTGAGGGCGAGAGGAGGCTCAAGTGCTGGATTTAGTACGTAGCCCTGTCGCAGATGGTCCCACGGTTACTGTAAAGCTCGATGTAAACACGATGACTGATATCTCCCACCCCCTCACATTCCCTGTCATTACAACAACAATATGCGTGGGAGCCAAATGTTTTTCTTTCTGCTGCTTTTCTCTCCAGGGAGAACGAAATCATGCCCTGCTCCCGCCGCTGCCACCGGGGGGCTCGAGACGCTCTCCCACCCTGATCTTTATCCTGGTGACTCTTGGCAGAGCCCAGTGTGCTCTTGGAGGCTTTTCTTTTTTATTTTCTTAGGGGGGTAATTACAGCGATAGTCGCTCTGGTGGCTGACTCAGGGTCCACTGACTCATGGGAACCGATGGGTTTCGACTGGGCCCGGCTTTCTGTTTGGCATTTAACTCGCAGACAGAAGAAGCATGACTCCATCTACACCCTCAATTTGCTGCCCCCAGACCTTAACAACATAAGTGGGCAATTTGGTTTTCGTTTCGGCTGCGAAAAGTCAAACAGTGTTTGTTTTAATTAAAGAGTGGCCTTTACACCCTGTAGTTCTACAAGCCCACATATCAGATTGGTTATCAGACTTGTAGCATCGATCACAAGGCAGATATCAAGACAATGTTTTCTACAATCTGAAGTTTTTAAAGGCATAGTTAGCAATTTGGATGTATCCGCTTTGTTGTCGAGAGTTAGTTGAGAAAGTTTGATACCATTTTCAAGTATGTAGGTTAAAAATGAATCAACCACCAGCAGCCAGTTAGCTTAGCTTAGCATAAAGACTGAAAATAGGGTAGAAAAACAGCTAGCCTGGTTGCTGCCAACAAGTCTTAAGCTCACTAACATGTTTGATCTTATTCTGTTTAAATATTTTTTGATGGATTAAAATGCATTTAAACTTTGTCATTTTGTAAATATACTTAATGCTGAGAAAGCTACACCTAGCATGTGGCTAGATTAACTTAGCAAAGGACTGGAAACAGGGAGAAATAGCTAGCTTTGCCAAAGATTAGCTAAGACCAGCAGCCAGATAGCTAAAATAAACGTCAAGACTGGAAACAAAGAGAAACAGTTAGCTTGACTCCGTCTAAAGATGACAGCTAGGAGCCAGCTAGCTTAGCTTGAGGCTGGAAACAGCTAGGTTGGCTTTGTCCAAAGATTACAGCCAGCAGCCAGTTAGCTTAGCGAAGTATAAGGGCGAGAAATGGGGAAACAGCTAGCCTGGTTCTGCCAAAAGTTATTCCTTATTATGGTGACTGACTGCTGTGAATTTAAAACAACGACATCATTTTTTTGGGGAAAAAACCTATTCACTGTCTTGCTGAGTTAGCTAGTCTGCATCTTACCAAAAGACTGTAAACGGAGGCAAACAGCTAGCTTGGCTCCGGCCTGCAGCCAGTTAGATTAGCATAGCATTAAGACTGGTACAGCTAACAAGGCTCTACCCAGAGGTCAAAACAAACAAAGCTCACTAATTAACACGTTAAAGCTCATTTAAGTGAAAGCGTATTGCTTTTTTACAGGGGGGTTACGTGCCAAAATATTTTCTGCTGCCAAGATGGAGAAAGTATTTCTTTTAAAACCTTTTTTCCCCGTTTAAAGATTTCCTTGTTATTTATTGTGCAGTGACATCTTATCTTTTCATTTTCCAGAACATTTTATCCTCCTTGGTTTATGACTTATTCATAGACACGAGGGATAAGAGGGAGACACAGTGCCAGTGCCACAGTCAACTTTTCTGAACAAACAACGCTATAATAAGTTTAAAAATAGTGTCCTTGCAGGAGCACACCCACACTCTTGTTCTGTTTTCTCACTTGCAGAATGAAACTGTACATATATTCTTATGTAGCACCCCTCATGACTTTATGACAGGCGGTTTGTGGTGAAAGTCTGTCCGGGCTGGAGGCACAGCACAAATACCAGAGGGAGACAAATGTCCGTTTTATGCAGCCGCAGTCTTTCGGGCAGACAGATTTAACACCTAACGTTTCCAGACACGTCCAATAACTTCTCAACTTTTTTTTACTATAACACATGCAAAGCCCGGCAGCTGTAGCTGTTTATGTAAGCCCATAAAATGCACTCCCGTTCAACCCTCCCACACTTCCTGCTTAGATAATCCCATTTAAGTCAAAAGATGAAATCTGAAACCACAGAAGAGAGGACTTGTTATTTTACAGTAGCGGACGCTGCTTCTATAAAATGTTCAAACATCTCTCAGACGGGGGAGAGCTGTCAGAATTAATCTTGTGCAGGAGAAGGTGAATAAAATAGAGCTGAACAAAGCGTTAAAATACACAAAAGAAGCTGATTTTAGATGTAAAGTGTTGTAGCTTCTGTGCCCACAAAGGATTTTATGGTCTGTGGCTTTGTAAACATGGTGCAGACCCTGCTAATAAACTCCTTTGTTGCCCCGTTTATTGCCTGACAACAAAGTGACTGCAGTATATTTGAGAAGATCCTTGAGAAATTGTAAAAATCCCAGCAAATCTGAGTTTCTTCAGACATTTTTTTTCTTTCAGAAAGCCCCTAATAAAAACCTTAATTTACAGGGAGATTCAATATACTGAAGAAAAGGGTACAAAGATAAACACAAGATCATCTGAAATCAGCCCATCACTCACCTTGTTGCTGGACGAGAGCTGCACAGGTTGATGAACACAAACTTTCCACTGAAAAACAAAGAATTCAGATGCAGATTTGGACCTTTTTCTGTCAGCCAACACTTGGATAAGATCCCATAACGTGCACAGAGATGCAGTGAGAGGGTTGGTCCGGAGCTGATGTAGCTGCTGGACTGACGGAGCGGGAGCAGCCCTCCACTATGATCCCCTCCCTGTCATCCGCTAGAGGAGGAGGACCAGACTCTAACGGTCCTCACTGGAGTTGAGGAGGAGGAGGATGAAGAGGAGGAGGAGGAAGAGGAGGAGGAGGAGGAGGTGTTTCCATTTCCTGGGAGACAAGTGAAAGTAATGTACCACTCCACAATAAAAGCCCCAAAATCCTCACTTTACTGGAGTCACTCTGCTGACCAGAGGGAGGTGATCTCTCTCTCTGCCGGCCTCAAACGCACCACAGTGAGGTCTGTTCACTGTGAAGCCGACAGGGTGGAACAGGAAATAGCTCGTCGGCTGCCATGGGCACGGGGCCGCGCTGCTTCAGGGGCTCGTGGATTAATTGAGCTCTTTGTATTTTTAATCTTAGCCTCGAGGGAGGGGAAACTGAGTTACACAGAGATTATTAAGCAAACAGCGGAGCGGCACGTAGAGAAGGGACAGCAGGTGCTGCTGCGTGGTGGAAAGTAATCGAGTAACTTTAATTTTATGCCAGTTTAGACTAAATTGAATCATTTCCTTCTTAAATCTTTGATTGTATCTGAGCTGGATATCATCCTGGAGGTTATGTTTTCATTTGTGTCTGCTGGTTGGTTGGTTTGTTACCAGGATTACACAAAAACTACTGAACGTATTTCCCGAAAACTCAGACGGAGGACGAGTCTCAGCCCAGAATAGACCTCTTTAACTTTTGGTGCAGATCTGGATGAAGGAACAGATCCAGGAATTTCTTTTCTGTTTTCCACATTTTTGTTTATTTGTCAGGGAATAATGCATTGATGGTGATGAAAAAGGTGTATTTAGGTGTCTGAGAGAGTACAATTTTTTATGCAGATCCAAATAAAAATCAGGATTGGGCAGATTTAAAGATGATTTATTTGATATTGAATCAGACTTGATTAAAATAAGGGGGACTGTTGGGCCTTGGCGGAGGTATGTGCTCTACTAAGGGCCATTCTAGTTGTGATGATGTCTTCATTCTGCCATTTTAGCCTCTCGCTCTCAACAACACTTTTACTTTAAATGACTAGTTTAAAAGTGCGCCACATGGATTTGGTAAAGAAATTTGGATCATAACAGAAAGATCTTGTTGACTGATTATTTTTACGCTTTAACAAGCTACATAAACAAATTGACCTTAAAGGACAACACAAATTCATAGTTTTACTTTTATGTGGCGAATCCTGCAACCTTTCTAGCTTCAGTGTACTGGGGACAACTCACAGCTGATTATTTCCTCTATTAATTGATTCATTTTTTTTGGTCGATAAAATGTCAGAAAATTATGAAAAAAATGTCGATCTTTGTTTCCCAAAGCCCAAGATGACGTCCTCAAATGTCTCGTTTTGTCCACAACTCAAAGATATTAATTTTACTGTCACAGAAGAGCAAAGAAACCAGAAAATATTCACATTTAAGAAGCTGAAATCAGAGAATTTGGGCCTTTTTAAATCAAATTATCAAAGTAGTTGCTGATTCACTGATTATTCATTGCAGCTCTCACTCATAAACTTCTTAATGTCCTTGAAGTGGTCACCAGTCAACAACACTGTTTTAAACTTTAACAATGTGTTGTATTTTACCGTTTCATGATGTTTTATTTTTCGTACTTCCACTTAAGTACAGGATGAGAGCACTTGTCTGACCACTGCTGGAGTCCATGACACCGACCCAGCCCTGCTATGTATTGTAAAAGAATTGTTTATGCGGTGGAGCCTCTGTAAAGTGCTATTCTGAGTCCAAGTGAGTGTTGATGTGGCACTCGCTCGTGTTTTCTGCCGAGTGGTAAGCGCTCATTATGTGGGCTGCTGTCATCCAGTTGCTCTCAAGGTTGGTTTTAAAGCAGTCAAGAGAAAAATATGTCCCTCAAAACACACTGAGGCCACAGCCAAAACAATGACCCGGCCGCTGAGGGACATTCCTGTGTGCTTATTGCTCTTAATTTACTGCGCTCAGTTTAAACGGCATGGCTGCTGAATCCACTCCCATCCATCTACAGTGTGGGGTTTATCTGCACCAGCTGCCTCTGCCTGTGTTATGTCAGGCCCGTCCTCTTCCTGACACTCTGTAGGAATAACATACAGCTTGGCAAATTCCTCAAATTCCCTGATCGTATTTGTGTTATCGGGAGAACACTGGGACGGCAGTTTCCAAGAGAAACACTCTCTTCCTTTCAGCCGCTCGGCTCGTTTCCATTGGCTGGACAAGGGTCCCATCGCGCCCGGCTGGATGTCACAGCACCAATCAGGGCGGAGAGTGACGGCTCACTGATGCATGCAGCGGAGATGTTTGCGAGGTGGAAGCTGTGGAAACACGCCGGCTTGTTTTTCCCTCCACCAGACTGGCACTGATCGTGACTAATGTTTTCCTGCATATGGGCAGTTATTAACTTTGGGCCGGTTTCACAGACAGACAGATGGGCTTCTGTGGTGCATGCCAGGAATACTCTGCAGTAAATAAATACATAGTGAGCCACACCTGCACCCACTGTTAATTGTTTATGTTCCATTTAATTTTAATAAAGTGGCTGTGTGTTGGAACAGAGAGGGTTTCTGGGAGGACAATGGCTTATTTGTTAACATCTTTATGTATTCAAAAAAAAGGTTCCTGCTTCTTCAGAAGAAATTAAGGACAGATAATTTAGCCTAATTATCAGAACACAAAGACAGTCAAGTAGTTTGAAACAAGACGCTGACTGATTAACGGGCCAACACAGTGCTGCAGGGATGACGCATTTTAATACGCTAACCCTAAAATTTGCATGGCCCTGGTTCCCTCAACAAAACACACACCTTATTTCAGACATTGAACCAAAGCCTCATGTCTAATGATTATTAACCGTTTCTGTCTGTTTTCAATCATTTCTCGTTACATGAATGTCAAGTTTTCGTGATTTTCTTGGTTTCATATGATCGTAGACTCAATATCTTTGGGTGTTAAACTGTTGTTCAGATATTACACAAAACAGTAAAAGAAGCTACCTTATAAAAATAGTAATTTAATCAAGAAAACAAAAATCCACAGATGAATTGAAAATGTAAAAAACAGTCGCAGCTAAAAAAAAAAAAAGGTTGTGACCTTGTTTGCAGGAGTTAGAAGTTTAACAAAAGAGTCATTTAATCTTTCTTCTTTCATATGAAGGCCTGAAGAGTATCACAACAAAATAAAAAGGGAAGAAGTCAGTTAGGTTTCTTTCGTTCGTAATCCCTTAATCTTTTCGTTCCTCTTAGTCTCGCTTGTTGCCCCAGAGTGTTTTTTGGACTTGTCTTGCACAAGCAGTACCCCACTGAGTAAATAAGTTATTTTGCTTTCTTGGTGTACTCCTTCCTGCCTCCTCCTTGGCTGGCAAAGTTTCGGACTCTGTGGATCTTGGCCAGCTGGCTCTCGATAGTCTTCATTATGTCGATGTGGTCTGGGATGTGAACGTAGCGGACGTTCCTGCCGGTGATAAACAGCTCCTGCAGCTGGGTGAGCTGACCTTTTCTGTCCCGGTACAGCACGTCCTTCAGACGTATGTTCATGAAAGCGTCCACGTTGACTACGCGGCCCCGTGCTGTGCTCTCGTTCTTCAGGTCCACCGTGGTCACCTGTCCCTGCAGGCCCTGCAGCAGGATCACCATGCTGTTCTCTGCAATGGTGCGCTCACGGAGGGAGCTGGTTATTTCAGATGGGCCCTGTCCCGACGGCTGCGTTTCACCTCCCTGTGACTCCATGGACACTGATGAAGAGGATCTCCAGAGGTCAGGAATACCTGCAGACAGACAGGAGTCAGCTACTGCCAAACAACTCTTTAGCAAAACTGGCTGCCGAAGTGGAACTAGCAGTCCTGGGTGGAGGGACAACAGCTCTTCTAGCAGCTACATAAAGCATGTGTCTGCCTGCTACAACCTAAGAAACTCAGTCACTATAAGAGTCCAAACATGAGGGATGTGCATGGCGTAATGCATTGTAATATGTTGTATATAGAACATAGAACCAGCGTTTAAGACCTGTATATTTAAATGCATATGTAATTATATGATATATTGCCTTGAATCTACTGAGAAAAGTGACATGTTTTTGTTCATGCCAATAAAGCAATTTAAATCAGAATTAATTTGTCTGCAGTACACATGATTCTGTCTATGTTTAATACTGCTCACACAGCGAACTCAGCCATGTTTATTATTATTATATTAAAATATAAAAAAGACTTCAATTTATAGCTGAGAAGAGTTGTTAAGATGCAGTTATGATTTCTTAGTGCAAAACTTTAAAACACCCTTCATTTTTTTTTAATTACCTTGATAGGCTGCCACTGGCCTACATTTGTATCTGTCTGCCACATAATATTCAGCTCAACTGTCCTGTTATTTCTGAAGTTTTCATATACAGCCAAACATTCAGCACACCTGCACTAATTAGACCTCAGCAAGCGCCTCAAAAGATGATCAGTCACTGGAGGAAATACTAATTAAGAGACTCCGCTGTCATTTTGGGCGGCAAACGTGATCTCAAGACAGAAAAGGGTAAACATATGATTACTCTGTGGAATTAAAGATCCCTTTAAAACCAAACGACATAGAGGGGAGTTTTATTTTTAAGTACTGTCCCCTCCACCATGTGACAGGAGAACTGAACTCATGATAAATATGCCGTCATATTAATTAAGTACTACTATTGTGGACTTATACCAGCCTTAATAAAGCAGCATTTGTATTAGTTTAAAACTGGTGCTTATTTAAAGCTGATTGTAGGCCTGATATTAAGCTGTCGAATTAAACACAGAATGAGACTTTAACAGCCAAAACACGTCATATAGCAGCTTGTGTTTGTCATAAAAAACTGATGGCGATAAGAAAAGTCCGTAAAAACATTCATTTAGAGAGAAAGCAGATAATTTCATTCAAGCATCTTCAACTTAAAATTACTAGTTTTCCTATGAGAGTCTGGTACAAGTAGTCTTAGCAAGCGCCGCTGTTAGCTTTAGCAGCGACACGACAAAGTACAACAGAGCCTCTAAAGAGCACAATTATACGGCTATTATTCAGACTATTGTGTGTTTGATTTACCTGCAGTAGTTAAACACTTATTCCACGTGAAAGTCCAAACAAAGTGTCTCAGGTGGCAACAAACGGCTCAAAAACGTCAACCAGTTTGTGTTCCCGCGAGAAGTCCAAACCCGGAAGCGCAGCGTGATGACGTTTATCGTTGCGACGTAGATTTGCTGGAACACGGAACAACACTGCCCTCTGCCTGCAGTACAAGATCTTTTCTAGTGTTTTTCCTAAATATACCAGTGTTTAAAATCCCCGATTGATTGATTGATTAATTACGTGATGTGATTATATTCATCCACTGGTGTCACTGTATTTTATTTAGACATTTTCATGTATTTTCTATATGTTAATTTACCCAGGAAAAATCTCTCTTATAGGAGTGTCCCTGCCAAGAAAGCAGCCGCATTAACAAAACATGCAAGACAGAGTTATGGTGAGTTAAATAAAACAAATAAGGAGAATAATAAACCAATCGACCTAAATAAATACATTTACACATAACATGTATATCAGTAGGTTATTTCTGCATGTACGCACATTACTTGCCAAAAACTTCTGACCCTAAGGCATTTGGCTCAATAGATTATACATCTAATCATCTTAAAAATTGATGACAGAGAAATCAAACCACAAATGTGAATAAACACTTTATTTACTTTATAGAAAAAATAAATCCAATATAGCAATTTTACGATTTCCAGTCCATTCATCAGGTACATTTCAACATACTAATGATTTAAAAGATCACTTTAATTGTCTGCTGTCAGTCAGTGCACAGGTGCTACAGTATGAGTCAGATATATTACATTTTTATTAAACTGTCTCATTAATGTTAAAGAACCTAGTGTATAATTGAACGCATCAACAACTGAGTGTGCTGGAGATTACATTTTAACTCACAGTGACAGTTTTATCCGCGATTATTCCTGAGATAAAGAGTCTGGCATCCACCAGAGTTAGGTAGTTAAGTTGACAACAGTAAACGTGTCGCAGCAGCTCATTGAAACTAGTTCAGCAGGATCAGAGGTCGTCCATCATGGCGAGCAGGTCGTCTCCTTTGTTGCTCTCTGAGTTTTCAGGCTTCTCCTCTCCTTTTGCAAATTGCCCGGCGATCAGAGCCAGCTCAGTTGCAGCCTGTTCATCCTGAATCAGATAAAACACAAACATGTCGTCTCTTCACAAATTCATATTTGACACATTTTCAATACATGTCAACCTGTCAGGTTTCAAAGTTGTTTACAGGCAGTTTATAACTAAAAAGCTGATGGATTCTACAGTCTACAGTGCCCTGCTGTACCTGCATCGCTTGAATATTTATCACTTCATACAAGGACTGCCCGGCTCCACCTGAAGCTCTCCTGTCAACGAAAGTCAAAGTCATATCTGTCTAAATTAATGTGGATTTAATGATACAATCGGTGATGAACAAAGACAGAAAAGCACTCACGCCTGCTCCTCCTCCTCCTCCTCCTCCTCCTCTCGGTCCGTAGTAAACAGGTTGATCCGAAAGACAGTTTCAGCTTTGGGCATGTTCTCGGCCTTCATGCTGCCCATCAGACGAGCCAGCAGGTTCAGCTCCTCTTTGGCCAGCAGATTGGGAGTGTCATCCGCCTGCTGCTGCATGGAGGGGCACGCAAAGGTCACACACAAATTAAAAGAGAGTCTCTCACCTAAAGCACACTATGTGTAAAATGTAACAAAAAGCTGCAAAAATACCAAATGACTGAGGGAATTCCAAAATCTTTACCTCCTGCCTCCGTCTAATTGTTCTGCTGTTGCAACCGTGTACCTGTGCTGCTGCCTGTCTTCAATAAAGGTTTTAAAGGGAATTAAGGGAAGTCCCCGATCAACGATCGATGAAGAGTTCTATTGTCATCGTGCGTATTTGTCTTCTGCCTGGCGAGAACGATTTGGCACCGTTCCACATCAAAGTGAGCCAAATATTAATCATACCAGGAAATTGTGTGACAAAATGCTTTTCAATTCATGTTCTATCATCAGTGAGTGAGTAGAGAAGTCCTAACTATTAAGTTGCTATACATAGTTATGTTGTAACATATCTTTGTTGTACCCATTGAAATCACAACTTAGCAATAATTTACGCGACATTATAAATCCTAACCTACTCACAGCTGCTGCATCAGGCCGCGGATCTGTAAGTAGAAGTAGGCCTACCACATTTTAATTAGAAAGCCCTGAAGAGGATTATCAACAAAATGCACCCAAAGTATCAGAAGCAAAGGTACCTCTATGTGTTATGTTATTAAAAATCAAATAGTGGAGCTACTTCTAACTACTCTAAAGTTGTTTAGTTAAATCTCTAACGAGGTCGTTTGACTCAGCGCGTTCTTGAACAAGATCGTCTTATTTCTTTAGATGGTTTCAGATGTTCAGTGTTCCCACAGTCTGAACGTGATTGTGAATTATGATCATATCATGTTCACCATATCATGTTTATTCAGGTGTTTTGTAATCAGGCGTCACTGGGAAAAAAAGAGCTTGCTCTCAATTGACCTTCCCTGAATAAATAAAGGATTCAATCAATAAGGTTCTCTATGTTTAATCAACCTGAACCTCCTTCTGATAGTTATAATGGTACCTTTGCAAGTTGTTTTGACAGGCAAATTATAGAGCGCTTCAGGTGAAATGTGGGACACACATGCCGCCGCTAGGAGTGTAATGACGACTGGTTTGTCTTAAGGAGTGGCCGTGAAGGACGTGACACACTGAGCGTCTTGACCCACTTATTTTTCATTGTTGTTGTTCCACATGTCAACCGCATCGTTCAGCTGTCTGTTGAATGCGGATGCCAAACTTGAAGAATAAATCTGTCATTAAACTTCCACACCTCCGTACGGAGGCCGCAGGAGATCAGGCCGACTCGCTCTGTTAAAACTCTCTTTGAAACAAAGTCTTCAAAAAAGCTTCCTCCTGAATTGCTCACTCTTTCTTTTTGAATTATCTTTAATTTGTTTTAGTAATTCTTACCTTGCATGTTTGACTATTGTATAAATTGTGCTGTTGTTACTAATTTTATCGGCAAGTTATCCTGTTTTATGTCTTTGTAAAGCACTTTGTCACTTGTTTTTTGAAAAGTGCTAAATAGAGTGTTTATTATTATCATCATCATCATTATTCTTATTCTTATTATTATTATTGTTATTATCATTATTATTATTATAGATTTTGTGGCCTACTCGGTCAAATATTTTAGACCACCATCAATGGGGGGCTGATAGTTATTTATTTTAAGAGCTCTTGATTATAATATAGGTGGACTGTGGTTCAGGTGTAGAGCCAACCCAAAGTTGTTGTTATCGGAAGGTTGCTGGTTCAGTTCTCCTGGTCTGCATGTCGAAGCATCCTTGGGCAAGATACTAAACCCGGAACTGCTCCTGATGTGCTGGTCGGCACCTTGCATGGCAGCGACAACCATGAGTGTATGAATGTATGTATGAATTACATTGGACAAAAGTGTCTGCAAAATGCCCTAAATGTTAATGAAATTAATGAAATGTTGCCTGTAGGAATGGTGCAGCTACAGTATATTTTTGAGGAAATTGGACATGTGAATAAATATTAAAACTGTAGAAGAAAAACAGTACAATCAGAACATTCCTATTTCCAGTATGTTTGAGTTTCCCCAACATTAAATGTTTCCCACAGTCAGTTAAAATCCCTCCACATCGTCCAGCACATAAAAATGTCTAACAAACAGATTTATTACCTTGACAGTGGGAGTCTTAGATGTGTGTGTCTCCTCTAGGTGGTTCACAGTGTACCTTTAAATCACAGAACACACAGCAGTGTCATGTTCTGACATACTCATGTTCTGTCCATCCATGTAAGCCACAGTACACGTGGTGTGGTAGCATTCAGCTCGTTACATGTTCAGGCCCAATGCGCTGACTCTGTCGCCGTGCAGCAGAAAAGATCCCTCTCTGATAGGACTGGTGTAACATCCTCCTGTGGGGAACTCGGCTCGACTCACTTCTTTGCCCTTACAGTCAAATGTCCTGTGGAAACAGGAAGCAGATGATGACACGCTGGAATGTTTAAAATTTCCTCCCATCAGTCAGGGGGACATCTGAGACTAATTATGAGACGATTTTCTGATTAAGACGTGCTGGAGGAGCGTTTGTAGTTGCATCAGACATCTACAGGCAGCCACATCTGGTGCCACAGATAGATGGACATGTAATACTACTGCTGTGCATCTGTAGGTTAGCAAAACATGAAAAAGATTACATTTACTAGAAATTAAATAATCTATTTACCAAGTAAAGACGCACAGAAATCAACTTAAACTAAATTATTTCAAAAGGCCAGTCTCAACTTAGCCTAGAAGCGCAATTAGCCTTCCTCACTAGCCCCTGTTAGCTACTGTAACTCTTACAGAGACATTGTTTTATCGCTTTTTCTAAGAAGCTGAATATTTTGTTGTACTCTCTGTTCATTTTCTTACATTGAAGAAGTTTGTTCTAAGTGCCAAATGCCAATGATAGCAAGCTGATCTTTAGTATGTATTATTATTATGTTTGCTTTGTTAACAACTGTATTTTCGGGGTGTTAACATGCTAACAATCCCTAATTGGCAGCCACTTTCCAGCACCAGCAGGTCAAAGTTTTCCCCTGGATAAGTTTCACTGAAACATCTACTAAATGGAATGGAATGAGTTTGGTTTTGATAGAAATGCCCCCCTCTGTGGTGGGCAGGAGATTACCTACATCACAAGAGACATCCTCTGAGGATCTTGAATGTCTGCACCAAAGTTTCCGGAAAAACAATCGGACATTTGTCAGAATAGTTTCTCATCAGCTGCCTACCTAATCAGGCCTGGAACATCTATCCCATGAGGCACTGGGCCCGATGTCGACAGAGCAAAGCGTCCGTTGGGATTCTGTACTCGATTTTTCAGGAAAAGTGACACCTAAGAGGAAGGAATGAAAAATCTATCAATGTATTGCTATAGTTTGATCTCACGTCTGCACAGGGAGGAATAAAAGCAGAGAACTCACTCGAACGTGCATGTCTTGAAAAAATATGAGCAGTGTTTGTCTGAGAAGCTGGAATTCACCTTCTGATAAAGATGAGTAAACCTACAACAACAGCAGAACGAAAACAGGTCACACAGGATGTACGGACAGAGTATAGGTGATAAAAACTGACAGCTGTAATTCAAACAGTAAGGACGAACTGTACGAATTGTAAACTACTGTATCCTGAGGCGATACATCTCAGGGCTCTGTCAAGGGTTGAACATTTGAACAAGAAGCAGTATACCTCAATGATCTTCCTGTGTGTCTCATCTACTTGGTTCAGTACGACAGGAGTGTCCTTTACGAACTCCCTGATGGTATCTATGTGGTTGTAAGAGATGAGCAGCAGATCTTTTGGCCGTGGACACAGGAAGACTTGATATTTGAACGCCATGATCATCAGCTCATAAAGCTGCAAGAGGAAAAAAATGAAAGAAGATATTAAGATAGGAATTCCGCTGCAAAACAACAAACAGACCATTTAACACTCAAGGATTTAAGCTGTACATACCCTGTCCATGCTGGCCGGGTTCAGCCTCATGATGGAGGTGTGCGCTAACCGAGTTAGCACTGTTTTCATTGTCCTGTGCGAATACAGCTGCTGAGGTTTGAGAAGTTCATCCATAAAGTTTTTACTAAACATGGTGCCAACAATGTCGTTCATAACTATAAATATGGAGGATAGAAGAAAAACAGAAACATGGTTAGTTCTGACTAGGACTTTGCTTTTTAACAACTTTGGTCCATACTGAAGTGAAATACAGAATATGTTTAAGTTAAGTCCTACAGTATCTAACAAAATGTGTCCCGTCACCTTTATTTTGATTATCTCCAGTCCAATTAGGCTGCATGGATTATCTTAAATGTATCTCTGCCTTGCTAGTGTAAATATATACATACTTTAACTTACAGTTCAAGTTACACTTTTCTACTTACATTACAAAAGAAATGTGTTTTGATGATGTTTTGGCTAAGCTAGTAGCTGTTAGCTAGGTTAGTTTCTCGATTAAAAGTGGGATTAGATGCCGCACCTAGTTAGCATATATGGACTTACACACAGTATTAACCTTCCAACAGGTTGGTTCATTAAACAGAACTATTAAATATTCTTTTCATACCTTATTAGAATTACACTTGCCTAAAATCAGCAGCATTTAGCTTTGGTTGTAGCCAGGACTAATTACATAACTAGCTAACAAAAGGTTCTCCTGCTTTAGTGAAACTAGCTTTCTAGATAATGTAGGCTAACGCTATCTTGCTTGTGTCTTTCTGTCTGTCAAATTCGAAACTTTCATATACGGTAATGAACAGTAAAAAAAACCTACAATTGAATATAATATGTGAAATGAAGCTTGATCCCACCAAATCGTATGTACCCTGCTGGAAAAACCAGCATAGACCAGTATGGACATCTAATTGGATTTTAACAAATGTGTGCTCAAAATCTGAAAGAAGTAATTATTTTGTGTACATAAAAAAGAAAACCGTTATAAAATTGTTTACTTAAACTTGTGAGAGAAATGGGAGCAAAAACCAAAGTGTTGCATTTATATTTGTGTATATTTAGTGCAGTATTTACAGTTCGTTTCGGGCCTCAAATGACCCCAAAATCTTGTTGGTTTGAAGATTGCGTTCAATAAACTTGGTGTACTGTGACAACATCGCTGACTCTGTGTTCTGTATTTGACTTTCACCGCCAACTTCACTCCTCCTCATACTCTGCAATATAAAATAAGTTGTAGACACATCCCATGCTGGTCACCAGCATACCAGCACCAAAACACAACATATGCTGGTCTATGATGGTTTTTTCAGCAGAGTACTCCACTAGAGTCAGAGCCAGAGATGTTATGGATAAACTAACTGTTAGAGTTTAGCTAGGTACATTTCTGCATCACCAATTGGGCTATCTGCCTAATTTAAAACATTTACCAACAGGTAGGTTCATTTTAATGTTTTTTTCTTCTGACATTTCAAGTACAGTACAAGCAGTTAGATTTAGCTCCAGTTGTAGCTAGCCAGGGCTATAGCTACAGCCAGCTAATACTGTTAGCTAGATGTTCTATAGCTTTAATTAGACTAGCTGTTTAGCTGTCCGTCTCTGACAATTTTTTAAATACTGCTTTCAAGAGGATTTTACATTAATATGGTAAAACGTATTATTATATGGTAAAACTGATGCCAAACAGTCAGATAAAGTTGGCCTACTGTGTTTTGTCTTTTCCCAGCAGTTAGACTATTGCAGCCTACTAATGTCTATCTCACATTTGACACTACTTAGCACTGTACTATGCAATACGGGGCAGAGGAAGCTGACTAAACAACATGCAAGTTTACCTCTTTTTCTGTCAACTTCTGACCACACTCCTGCATGCCAAAGTGAGAGAAAGAACAGAAATACAATAGCCTTCTCATGTGGTGTGTTACAGTTGAGAAATATGAGATGCACATCTTCAGTTTATCAGATGACACCTGACAGGTACCATTTGTCAGCAGGAGGGGATGACTGGGGGCTAAATACGCAAGCACCTAACAAGCCGTTCGGGCCTCTAGCTACCTCTACCTTTCTCTGAGTTGTCCTCAGACGTGTTGTGAGCTCGCAGCCGCTGGTCCAGTATGTAAAGCATCTCTCCGCCAAGATTAATGAAAACCAGAGGGAGAGTTCTCACAGACATCTTGCTAAGACAAAGCAGGGATTATCTCCCTATGCATGCAAGAGCTGGTGCAGAAGCAGGCGTTTGCTCTCGAGCCCCTTGCAGATCAGAGGCAGTCTCATCATTTCAAAGGCATTATCTGATTGCTCCTGTTGTGAATTTCCACTGGCAACAAATTGCCCATGTTAAGTCTTATCTGATCATGCTTCTGCAGATAACCTGCCACACTAAGATGCAACAGGTGGTCAGGGAAGAGGATCAGCTGAGGCCAACACAAGCTTATTGGCCAGGGTGAGGATGACGCAACCGCACGGCACAGCCAACCAGAGAAGGCTAACAGCTATACTGTATGTTGTAGTATGATGCAAACGTGAAAGTAAGACCTCGGAAGCCAAATAATGACATTTACATCAAACATAGCATGAGGTAACCTTATGAAAGTATGCAAGTATGACAGCAGAACATTACACCCACTATAACATCCTCCACTCATGATTCCACCCTTTTGAATTTTAACCAAGCAAATGAAAACAGCTAAAAACATAGTAGACAGAAGTATGCAGACAAGGGTGTCCTCATACTTGGATACTGCATAATGATATATTTTGGCTGTTTTACATTGTTTTAATTTAGTTTAGGTTAAGGATGATGTTTCTACATGCAGTGTAAAGAAACCCCTGCCATGTGTCTCCATGACTGTGCCTAAAGCCACATTTTACTAACTAAACTTTCATGATACAATCAGTTCGCCACTTTTACGATACCCATGTCTTTGTCTCTTTCTTTCTCTCTCTCTCCATGCCATTCCAAGTAAAAGATTAGAGAGTAGTAACATGCAAATGAAAGTTTATCTTCACGCTCCCTCTCACAGCAGCTCACTCCAAGGGAGACAATTGTCTATTTGGGACAGTCATGTCGGAAGTTAAAAGCTTTATGTGGCTTGTTTAGCGTTTCAGGTGTTTAAGAGTATAGACAAAAATGTAAACACATCGTGGTCAGAGAGCTAAAAGTAAAATCCTGATTGAGCTTACTGGACCATAGATCAGCCATCAACAACCAACTATGGAGATCTGTCTTTTCTTCTGCCTTTTCTCAATGTAAGTCAAATCTAATATGACATAACATTTCTAAACATGTCTACACATTCTGTATGTGGGAATGTGCTCGATCACATATCTGAGTATGGTTCGCTAACTTATCCAGCAAATATTCTTTTCATATTTAGTCAGTTTCCTGATTTTATTTGCTTGATATTAAATAATAGTTGTACTTGTACCAATGTTGAAAATTCCCAAGATGTCTTAAAGTTAGCAAGTATCCTATCTTCCCCTAACAGAATAACCTCCTGTTCAGGAACAGAGGATGGTTTTAATGATAACCCAGACCTTGATCCAACACAATATAGCCTCAACTGGATGAAGTCTATATCTGATGAGACTCTTGTATCGGCTATCTCCATTCCTGGAACACATGAAAGCTTAACATTAAGTGGCGGACCACTTGTAAAATGTCAAGTTTGGAACTTGGAAAAGCAACTTAAAGTGGGAGTACGTTATTTTAAGGTACATGCAGGGATTTGGCTTTATTCCCAAACTGTTTCTATCAGGGACAGTCACTGGACGTTTGGGCAAGGGATTACATTTTATGAAGTCCTTAATATCATTGTTGAGTTCTTAAAAGTCCACAGGAGTGAGACTGTGCTGTTGAAAGTGAAACTACTGGGGTTTTACAAGACAAAAGTTGTAAAACAAATACAAACGATGATCGAAGATTTCAAAGATAACATATGGAATAAGTTATCAGTACCAAACATGCAACAGGCAAGGGGAAAGATTGTCTTTCTCAGGAGCAGTACCTTCCATGCCGGAACAGAAAACCATAAATCACATTTCTTTGAATACAACAAGCTAACCGATGTTGATAAAAAACTGGAGCACACCAAGTCGCATCTGTGTGGCCATTTTATTGTAGTCACTGACACTGCTGCATCACGTTTTGAAAGTCCTAAAACCCTGGCTGAAGATGTCAACAAGCAGCTTTACAAATTTCTGAAGGAACGTAGGAATATCTCCTCAAACCAAGGTTGCTTAGGTGTCATAAGCGTAAACTTCCCCAGTGTTGAACTTATTAAAAACATTATTCAGCTCAAACCATGCGATTGTGGTAGAGGTGCAGGGAAAGGACATGATGGAGAGAAGCCTGGAAGGACAACTGAGCCACAAACTATGTTCTCAGAGTCAACACCTGAACTTGACACTACACCTGATACAATATCACCACTAACAGAACTGTCAACATCCGCACAAATCACAGTGGCACCAGAACCAACGACATCTGCCGCAGTTTCCGAACCAACGCCCAAGTCACAAGCCACAGAGGCACCGGAACCAACGACGTCTGCCGCAGTTTCCGAACCAACGCCCGAGTCACAAGCCACAGAGGCACCGGAACCAACGACGTCTGCCGCAGTTTCCGAACCAACGCCCGAGTCACAAGCCACAGAGGCACCGGAACCAACGACGTCTGGCGCAGTTTCCGAACCAACGCCCGAGTCACAAGCCACAGAGGCACCGGAACCAACGACGTCTGCCGCAGTTTCCGAACCAACGCCCGAGTCACAAGCCACAGAGGCACCGGAACCAACGACGTCTGCCGCAGTTTCCGAACCAACCCCCGAGTCACAAGCCACAGAGGCACTGGAACCAACACCGTCTGCCGCAGTTTCCGAACCAACGCCCGAGTCACAAGCCACAGAGGCACCGGAACCAACACCATCTGCTGCAGATTCCGAACCAACGCCCGAGTCACAAGCCACAGAGGCACCGGAACCAACACCATCTGCTGCAGATTCCGAACCAACGCCCGAGTCACAAGCCACAGAGGCACCGGAACCAACACCATCTGCTTCAGATTCCGAACCAACGCCCGAGTCACAAGCCACAGAGGCACCGGAACCAACAACATCTGATGCAGATTCCGAACCAACAGCTGAGTCACAAGCCACAGTGGCACCGGAACCAACAACATCTGCTGCAGTTTCTGAACCAACGCCCGAGTCACAAGCCACAGAGGCACCGGAACCGACAACATCTGCTGCAGTTTCTGAACCAACGCCCGAGTCAGAAGCCACAGAGGCACCGGAACCAACACCATCTGCTGCAGATTCCGAACCAACGCCCGAGTCACAAGCCACAGAGGCACCGGAACCAACACCATCTGCTGCAGATTCCGAACCAACGCCCGAGTCACAAGCCACAGAGGCACCGGAACCAACACCATCTGCTGCAGATTCCGAACCAACGCCCGAGTCACAAGCCACAGAGGCACCGGAACCAACACCATCTGCTGCAGATTCCGAACCAACGCCCGAGTCACAAGCCACAGAGGCACCGGAACCAACACCATCTGCTGCAGATTCCGAACCAACGCCCGAGTCACAAGCCACAGTGGCACCGGAACCAACAACATCTGCTGCAGTTTCCGAACCAACGCCCGAGTCACAAGCCACAGAGGCACCGGAACCAACAACATCTGCTGCAGTTTCCGAACCAACGCCCGAGTCACAAGCCACAGAGGCACCGGAACCAACACCATCTGCTGCAGATTCCGAACCAACGCCCGAGTCACAAGCCACAGAGGCACCGGAACCAACACCATCTGCTGCAGATTCCGAACCAACAGCGGAGTCACAAGCCACAGTGGCACCGGAACCAACAACATCTGCTGCAGTTTCCGAACCAACGCCCGAGTCACAAGCCACAGAGGCACCGGAACCAACAGCATCTGCTGCAGTTTCCGAACCAACGCCCGAGTCACAAGCCACAGAGGCACCGGAACCAACACCATCTGCTGCAGATTCCGAACCAACGCCCGAGTCACAAGCCACAGAGGCACCGGAACCAACACCATCTGCTGCAGATTCCGAACCAACAGCGGAGTCACAAGCCACAGTGGCACCGGAACCAACAACATCTGCTGCAGTTTCCGAACCAACGCCCGAGTCACAAGCCACAGAGGCACCGGAACCAACAGCATCTGCTGCAGTTTCCGAACCAACGCCCGAGTCACAAGCCACAGAGGCACCGGAACCAACACCATCTGCTGCAGATTCCGAACCAACGCCCGAGTCACAAGCCACAGAGGCACCGGAACCAACACCATCTGCTGCAGATTCCGAACCAACGCCCGAGTCACAAGCCACAGAGGCACCGGAACCAACACCATCTGCTGCAGATTCCGAACCAACGCCCGAGTCACAAGCCACAGAGGCACCGGAACCAACACCATCTGCTGCAGATTCCGAACCAACGCCCGAGTCACAAGCCACAGAGGCACCGGAACCAACACCATCTGCTGCAGATTCCGAACCAACGCCCGAGTCACAAGCCACAGAGGCACCGGAACCAACACCATCTGCTGCAGATTCCGAGCCAACGCCCGAGTCACAAGCCACAGAGGCACCGGAACCAACACCATCTGCTGCAGATTCCGAACCAACGCCCGAGTCACAAGCCACAGAGGCACCGGAACCAACACCATCTGCTGCAGATTCCGAACCAACGCCCGAGTCACAAGCCACAGAGGCACCGGAAACAACACCATCTGCTGCAGATTCCGAACCAACAGCTGAGTCACAAGCCACAGTGGCACCGGAACCAACAACATCTGCTGCAGTTTCCGAACCAACGCCCGAGTCACAAGCCACAGAGGCACCGGAACAAACACCATCTGCTGCAGTTTCCGAACCAACGCCCGAGTCACAAGCCACAGAGGCACCGGAACCAACACCATCTGCTGCAGATTCCGAACCAACGCCTGAGTCACAAGCCACAGAGGCACCGGAACCAACACCATCTGCTGCAGATTCCGAACCAACGCCCGAGTCACAAGCCACAGAGGCACCGGAACCAACACCATCTGCTGCAGATTCCGAACCAACGCCCGAGTCACAAGCCACAGAGGCACCGGAACCAACACCATCTGCTGCAGATTCCGAACCAACGCCCGAGTCACAAGCCACAGAGGCACCGGAACCAACACCATCTGCTGCAGATTCCGAACCAACGCCCGAGTCACAAGCCACAGAGGCACCGGAACCAACACCATCTGCTGCAGATTCCGAACCAACGCCCGAGTCACAAGCCACAGAGGCACCGGAACCAACACCATCTGCTGCAGATTCCGAGCCAACGCCCGAGTCACAAGCCACAGAGGCACCGGAACCAACACCATCTGCTGCAGATTCCGAACCAACGCCCGAGTCACAAGCCACAGAGGCACCGGAACCAACACCATCTGCTGCAGATTCCGAACCAACAGCTGAGTCACAAGCCACAGTGGCACCGGAACCAACAACATCTGCTGCAGTTTCCGAACCAACGCCCGAGTCACAAGCCACAGAGGCACCGGAACAAACACCATCTGCTGCAGTTTCCGAACCAACGCCCGAGTCACAAGCCACAGAGGCACCGGAACCAACACCATCTGCTGCAGATTCCGAACCAACGCCCGAGTCACAAGCCACAGAGGCACCGGAACCAACACCATCTGCTGCAGATTCCGAGCCAACGCCCGAGTCACAAGCCACAGAGGCACCGGAACCAACACCATCTGCTGCAGATTCCGAACCAACGCCCGAGTCACAAGCCACAGAGGCACCGGAACCAACACCATCTGCTGCAGATTCCGAACCAACGCCCGAGTCACAAGCCACAGAGGCACCGGAACCAACACCATCTGCTGCAGATTCCGAACCAACAGCTGAGTCACAAGCCACAGTGGCACCGGAACCAACAACATCTGCTGCAGATTCCGAACCAACGCCCGAGTCACAAGCCACAGAGGCACCGGAACCAACACCATCTGCTGCAGATTCCGAACCAACGCCCGAGTCACAAGCCACAGAGGCACCGGAACCAACACCATCTGCTGCAGATTCCGAACCAACGCCCGAGTCACAAGCCACAGAGGCACCGGAACCAACACCATCTGCTGCAGATTCCGAACCAACGCCCGAGTCACAAGCCACAGAGGCACCGGAACCAACACCATCTGCTGCAGATTCCGAACCAACGCCCGAGTCACAAGCCACAGAGGCACCGGAACCAACACCATCTGCTGCAGATTCCGAACCAACGCCCGAGTCACAAGCCACAGAGGCACCGGAACCAACACCATCTGCTGCAGATTCCGAGCCAACGCCCGAGTCACAAGCCACAGAGGCACCGGAACCAACACCATCTGCTGCAGATTCCGAACCAACGCCCGAGTCACAAGCCACAGAGGCACCGGAACCAACACCATCTGCTGCAGATTCCGAACCAACGCCCGAGTCACAAGCCACAGAGGCACCGGAACCAACACCATCTGCTGCAGATTCCGAACCAACGCCCGAGTCACAAGCCACAGAGGCACCGGAACCAACACCATCTGCTGCAGATTCCGAACCAACGCCCGAGTCACAAGCCACAGAGGCACCGGAACCAACACCATCTGCTGCAGATTCCGAACCAACGCCCGAGTCACAAGCCACAGAGGCACCGGAACCAACACCATCTGCTGCAGATTCCGAACCAACGCCCGAGTCACAAGCCACAGAGGCACCGGAACCAACACCATCTGCTGCAGATTCCGAACCAACAGCTGAGTCACAAGCCACAGTGGCACCGGAACCAACAACATCTGCTGCAGTTCCCGAACCAACGCCCGAGTCACAAGCCACAGAGGCACCGGAACCAACAACATCTGCTGCAGTTTCCGAACCAACGCCCGAGTCACAAGCCACAGAGGCACCGGAACCAACACCATCTGCTGCAGATTCCGAACCAACGCCTGAGTCACAAGCCACAGAGGCACCGGAACCAACACCATCTGCTGCAGATTCCGAACCAACGCCCGAGTCACAAGCCACAGAGGCACCGGAACCAACACCATCTGCTGCAGATTCCGAACCAACACCCGAGCCACAAACCACAGTGGCACCAGAACCAACAACACCTGCTGCAGTTTCTGAACCAACACCCGAGTCACAAATCACAGTGGCACCAGAACCAACAACACCTGCTGCAGTTTCTGGACCAACGGCTAAGCCACAAACCACACTGGCACCAGAACCAACAACATCTGCTTCAGTTTCCAGACCACCACCTCAGCCACAAACCACAGTGGCGCCAGAACCACCAACATCTGCAACATCTGTTTCTGGGCCAACAAAGTCAGATGGCCATGGACCACACATGATACATCCAGCACCCACTGTGCCTGCAGACGTACCTGGACTTCATCCTCCTGTTCTCCCTAACATCCCTCCTCAAACGGTGCACAAGCCAGAACCACCGTGGAGAAGACGTAATTGTCACAGAGGCTAAATCGAGTAAGATGTGCATCAGTAAAGAAAAAATACATTATCTTCTAAAATTCTCACTAGTGAGGCGGCTTAGGTGAAAAATTGTGCACTTTGTGATAAAAGCATGAAATTTGGTACAGTTAAGGCCAAAGGCAGTCTAAAAAAAATTGGATATCGGGCCATTGTGAATTTTCAACTTGGTGGCCGTGATGGCCATTTTACAAATGGCCGCCACTGACAACAGTTTTCAGATCAATTTTCTTATTTGCATGGTATAAAATATGATGTTGATGATCTTGTTAGATACATTTATTTACCATACCTAGTTTAAGGAAATTTATACAATAAAAATTCAAGATGATTGCCACGATCACCATGAATATTGTAATTTTAATAACGTTTCGTATGTTGCATATAATATGGTTGATCTTCATAAATACATTATACATTTTATCATACAGAAATAAAATCTGCAATGTGTAATAAGCCCAGAATCTTCCTTTGTTCTTACAATTCAAGATGGCCACCATTTACTTGCAGATATCACACATGAATGTAAGCGGTGCTAGTTAAAATTAGCTAAAGGGAATTTAGTTTAACTTCAGTCTATTTCCTCAAACTTCACAAATGCCTAAGTCTCAAAAATAGTGACATGTTGATATCACCTTCAAGTCCTTCAATTCATTGGAAAGATCAGATATGACTTGACCATTGCAACATGCCTCGAGTTCATTTTTGTCATATGCTTGGCTCTAGGTAGGCTTACAACTAGATAAATTAAACTTATTAAACCCTTATTTTTCCCCCATTGGCACCCTGTTCCACATAAATAGTTAATGTGCTAATGTGCTAATAGCACATTTCAAATGGTGGATTACTGTTGATATAAGACTACTTGGTAGGAAGATACCACAGAACCATGTCTGCTTTATTTGGGCTTGAAAATAGATAAATGAAACTTATTTTAGAAAAACACTTATAATTTTCGCATTAACACCCTGTTCCACATAAATAGTTAACGTGCTAACATGCTAATACCACGTTTCAAATGGTGGACTGCTATGCTCGGTAAGAGCTATGCACACACGATGAAGCTGACACTCGCGTTTTATGACATGGGGCCCATGCAGTACGAAATGGTCACAAGAAAATTATGATCCAAACTGTTGATACCGATGTTGTGTTCTAGCTGTGGCAGCAGCTCAAGTTCTAAAGGCAGGGGATGAGCTTTGTTTGGCATTTGGTACTGGAAAGACTTTACAATACCTAGCAGCCCATGAAATCTCAGCTGCACTTGGGCCTGAGAAGGCACATGCTCTTCCAGTGTTTCATGCTTTGACTGGCTGTGACACAGTATCAAGCTTTGCTAGCCAGGGGAAAAAGACTGCATGGGCTGTCTTTCCAGAGCTTACAAATGCCCTATTAGAATTGTCTTCTGCCCCACATGACATTCTAGAGGAGGTAATGGCAATTATTGAAAGGTTTATAATCCTGTTCTATGATCGAACCAGCACATCCACAGACATAGACCAAGCTAGAAGGAAGTTATTTGCAAAGAGGCACAATATGCAGTCAATCCCTCCAACAAAGGCTGCCCTAAAGGAACATGTTAAGAAGGCAGTCTATCAAGGAGGCCATGTATGGGGTCAGATGCTGGTGTCAACACCAGAGCTTCCTTCTCCTTGTAGATGGGGCTGGTCAAAGGCATCTGAGGGTCATTATTAAGCATTTTGGACATGCCTGCCTGATGCAGGCCAGTCCAGCTATGAACTTGTCTCCTGCAAATTTAAGAAGGGTTGTGTTAAGCAGTGTAAGTACAAAAAAGCTGCCTTAGACTGCACAGCTATCTGTTACTGTGGAGGAGATTGCTGAGTCTTCCACGATGGACCCCATGTTTGGACAGTTACTATTGTCCGTTAGGCCTATCTTGCATTGTGAACTACCAAATAGGCTAAATACTAAAGTTGCCACTTGAATTCCTAATCATAAAAATGTGTGATTTACCCCAATATCATTCATATCACAGGAATCCATGCAACTTTGAAGCAGTAATTATTTTCACACCAGTCATGGTGGCCATCTTGAAAAATAACAGCCATCTTGAAATGTATTTGTATCATTCATGTACAAACTCCAAAAAGGTAAATACATGTAGCTAACTATATAATCAATATCATATTATAATCAACACACAAAAGAAAATTCACGTGAAAATGGTAGTCAATGGCGGCCATTTTGAAAAATGGCTGCCACAGCCGCCATATTGAAAATTTGCGATGGCCTGATATCAAATTTTTTTTGGACTGTCTTTGGCTATAAGTGAACCAAATTTCACACTTTTATCACAAAGTGCACGATTCTTTGGAACTTTGCTGTTAAGCTGCCCCACTACACATGCATTGCTAGAAATAGTGCATGTATTGGGAATGCAACCCCACATAATGATTTTATTTATGAAAATAAACCTAATGACTGTCATACTGTTGTCGTTGGTTGTTGCTGAACTAAATAAATGAAGTATGACATATGTAAACCTCATCAACTTGAATATTTTGTTTTTCAGTTGTACAAAGGAGCCGCAGGGCTCTAAGGAAACAAGATTTAAGAGAAATCTCAGATTGCTACATTTATATACATTCACTTTTTAGTATTCTTAGACATCAGATTAGCCAGAAAACTGTTTTGAATTCTGAGGCAAAAGTTACAGAGTTTCAAGAAAGAGACACAATATGGAAGGAATCTCAGATATGTGTTCTCCCCTCAGAATCTTTACTTTGTCCTCCTTCTCACTCTGAATACTAACGTCTATCTCAGGACTGAAATGTCTTTGTTTCTTTTTGGTGCGCACACGCGCCTCTACTAGAGTGATTGATAACACACCTGAAGCAAGTCTGCAAGATTCCTGACAAGACTATTACAATTACTCTCTTTTAGTGATAGTATGCAAAACACTGTGAGGACGAGGCCTGTAATTGTAAAAAGCATGGCCTTGTCACCCTTTATGAAAGCTGTAAATCAACTGAGGCTTCTGATGTCGTCTTTAGATAAAACAAACAAACAACACAATAATATTTGGAAGTAACACCTATAGCAGTGACACCTTACCTGGAGGTCAAGGCCCACAAAGGCCTCCCTTGTTCGGGGATAACCAGACAGTTATGTACTACAGAAAATTATATGTGTTATATGTCTTTCTGCACCATTAAATATGTGTTTTTTCCTACTTCTTTAAAAAAAAATATGATAATAAATGAAACAATAAGAGAAGGAAAAACCTTTTGTCTCGAACTGCTCTCAATTAAGGCTACAACCTGTGATGAATGATAACAAGGAGACGAAGCCTCACAAATAACTCATAAATAACTCCTCATTGTGTCGTTATTTCTTTTACACACAGGAAATATGTGTTAACTGGTGAGCTTTAAAGGTATTCGAACACAGATTTTGCTCCTGCAGGACAGAGCCAGGCTAGCTGTTTCTACCTGTTTACAGTCTTTGTGCTAAGCTAACCCAAGTGGCTGAAGCAGTAACAAAACTTTTCTCTAAAAATTTAGTTTTAAAGTACTTTTTTCCCTCCTTTTTCTTTTGTACATCTCACTACATATTATACTCACATGACACATTATACTCAATGAATTCGTGCCCGTGCAAGATCTCACCAGCTGATACCTTACACTTATGAAATACCAGAGTTTCAGAAATGTGGTTGGCAAAACATTGTTTTGTCTTTGGGCCCAGCATCTGATTGATTATGTAAGATGCTGTATATATTATGTAATAGATAAATGGTGGTTGTTGCTACAGGACATATTTTTCTTGAGATAAGATGATTTGATGGAATTTAGTCCCCCCCAAAAAAGAGATGGATAAAACGCAAGATTTGAATAATAGGTACTCTCGTGTTTTTAATAAGTAGAAGCCAATTTATAAATCAGTTTATCATCTGTCTGTTTCAGTTTTTGAAGCAATTATTATACTTTTTAAGCCACTACATTTATTTGATCACCTCAGTCACAAGTTAGTATGGTGTCCTTGAGTGTCAAAACACAACAGTTAAAAAAGACGCAAAAACATTTAATTAAACACAGCATTTTAGAAAAACTCAACACGACAAAATGTGTTAAAACATTTCACAAAATGCACAATTTCTTAAAACACAACATTTCATTTGTCTTGGATGTTTTGTTTTGACCCTCAAGGCCACCGTAATAACTTTATAAGCTGTATATATATATATATATGTATGTGTATGTGTTTGTGTGTATATATATATATATATATATATATATATATATATATATATATATATATATATATATATATATATATATATATATATATAATAAAGAAAATAAAAAGAGTATAAAGAAAATACTGTATTGAACTGTCAGTCAGTTTATATTTATAAAGTGGTGCAGCTTCGCCTCACCTGGCTGCAACACTGCAGTAGGCCATGACACCTGATCAGGCTCCCTGTTGTTTTTCCTGATGTTCCTGGCTGATTCTCGTGTAATTGCTCGCAGTGGATTGGATGAGTCACAGCGGATTGTCATTTACATAGTCAGTCTCAGCATGTGACTCGCCTTAAACCTCCACGTTGGTCGGTCGGGGCCGCTGGTTCGTCTGATGATGTCAGGAGGAGGAAAAACCCGACTTCCTTATACACAAGCACACAAGTTAAAAAGCGCAGACCTCGTCAGCTGAGCTCGTCAACCTGAGCGAGAAAACAGACGCATTTTACCACTCGTCGGAGGGTTTTAAGGTAAGTTTGTGTCTCTTGTGTCTTTAAAGTCAAGTTGAGGCGGAAGCAGCTGACTTTTCTGTACTTCGCTCTCGTGTAGACGCTTAAAGTGCTGCAGAGTTTACAGGCGTCCTCGACACGAGATGTTTTACTGTCATTTAATGTTACTAAAACTTCTGTTTTTGTCGTTTGATGACACAGAAACTGCAGTTCTGCTCGTTTCTGTGTAACACGTTAAACTTCCCTCAGTCAGGATGATGAAAATAACGTGATCAGGACTGAAACAATAGTCGATTCATTGATCAGCCTCAGATATGCAACTGTTCTGACGAGCTGTGAATCATTCCTGGCTAATTTTTACTTTCAAACCCATAATCAAATGTTTTCAGCCTCTCATCACGTATCTGTGACTTTGTGTCTCAAAATTATGACTTTATTAATCTCATAATATTTACTTTATATCTCGATTAAGGCTTTTGTTCGTATATTTTTAATTTTTAATCTCATAATATTGGCTTTCTATCTTAATTTTGACTTTTTAGTTCATAATATTGACTTTTGAATCTGATAATATTTATTTTCTATCATGTAATCATGACTTTATATCACTATTATGACTTTTGTTCATATATTTTCAATTTCTCTTGTCATATTTGTCCAATTTCTGTTGAAAATGCCAAACATCTGCTGGTTTCAGCTTCTCAAGTGTGAGAATTTGCTGCTTTTGTTGGTTTGTTTTCATAGTTTTAAAGATTTTTTTATCTTAAAACTTTCAGTTTATCCCATAGATAGGACTTTCTACTCCACAGCTATGTCTTTATCTCATGATTATTACTTTTCTTAATCAAATATTTTAAACTTTTCATCTCATCAGTATTTCCTTTTATTGTGTTTTGTCACAAATGTCAAACATCTGCTGGTTATAGCTTCTCAATGTGAGGATGTGCCGCTTTTCTTCTTTCCATCTCATAATTTTTGACTTTCTATCAAATATGTTCAACTTTTCCTCTCAAAAATGACAAACATTTGGTGTTTTCAGCTTCTCAAACATATTAATTAACTGCTTCTCTTAGTTCTTATAGTTTAGAGCTGCAACAATTAGTTGATACATTGACAACAATTTTGAACTATTTTTAAAGCAAAACATTTTAAACATCAACTTGTTTCAGGCTTTTAAATGTCAGGATTTGTTCTCATTGCGAGGTTGATATGTAAAATAATACATTTTTAGACATCTTGGGTCTTTAGCGATGACTAATTCATAAAAAAAAAATCAGCAGATGATCATTCATGAAGGAAATAATCACTGGTGCTACCCTAGGAATTAGTACTGATCTGATGTGGGAAAAAATACAGTTGTTATATCCAAATATAATTGAATTTAAAAGATAGAAAGAGTAGGTTGAGAGGAAGAACTAAAACAATACAGGAACAATAATGATGTCAGAGCTCCGGCTAACGGTTATATTCGTTTTGAATTGATCTGTGAATGATTTTGTCCATGAATCGAGTCATTGTGTTGTCTATGATGTCAGGTAATAGTGAGAAATGCCTAGGGCGATGTGTTCAAATACCTCGTTTTACCCGACCAACAGATGTATATTCAGTTTAAGATGAAGAAAAGCAGCAGATCCTCACATCTTAGCAGCTTTATTTATTTATTATTTCTTTAATTTATTCTGTCTTTTAGGATTAAATTCTGCTCACAGTATTATTTATAATGTTGTTTTTGTCCCAACAGGAGGAACATGATCAGCGTCTGAACGTCACAGACGCTGACACACCTGCATGGATCTTCCCTCCACCTCTCCCAGCTCCAGACTCCTCCTGTCGCTCCTGTGAGAGCATGCGTCCAAGCGATCCCGACCCTTCCCCGGACCCCCAGAACCCAGAGGCCCAGCTGGACTTCTTCCACAAGCTGGGCTACTCCACGGCTCAGGTTCAGGCCGTGCAGCAGCAGTTCGGCCCCAACACGGACACAGATAAAGTCCTCGGGGAGCTGGTGAGGATCGGGGTCAGTCGGGATGCCAAGCAGGGGCCGATGACCACCATGTCGGTGTTGGTGCCCAGAGGGGACATCCAGGCTGTGGGCCCCACCATGCTGCTGCCCTTATCTTCATCATCATCACCTTCATCTGATCAGACCAGAGAGGAGAGCGGTGAGGATGAAGACGCTCTCCGGCCGGTCGTTATAGACGGGAGCAATGTGGCCATGAGGTGAGAAACAGCTGATTGATCAGATGCTAGTTTGTTAATCAATGTAAAGCCTCAAACTAACAGGTTCTGTCATCTCAAAACTGCTTTTCTTTGTTTTATAGTTTTAGTGCTGACATGATTCGTTGATTGATTGATTAGTCGATCAGCAGAAAGTTAATCAGCAACTATTTTGGTCAACTTTGACATTTTTTATCCCATACTTCTGATTTTGTATCTAAAAATTATGAATTTTTCTCCAAATGTCAACTTTTTATCACATTTACGACTTTGTTATCACATAAAAATGCATTTGTTTCTCCTATTTATGAGTTTTTCCTCACATTTATGATTTTTTATCTCATATTTATGACTTTCCTTGCATATTTATGACCTTACATGTCATGATTATGACTTTTTAGCTCCTATTTATACCTTTTTTCTTACTTTTACATGTTTCAACTTCTCAAAATCTGAGAGTTTTCTGTTTTTCTTTCTCACACATGATGCTAAAGTGACTGTCTTTGGATCTGAACGCATAAGGCTATAAATGATAATTCTGTGTTTCCACTATGTGTGAGGTTTTATAAACCAAACAACTGAAGGATGAATAAAGAATAGTTTGTCAGATTAGCTGCTAATGAAAATAAACTTTTTCATGGGGCAGTTCAGCCCTTTTGCCGCTTTGTAGGTTTTGGTTTTCATATCTTTGCATTTTAAAGTTGCAGTTATTGTTAAGATTGTTATCTACAGCTCCCACTTTTTATTTCAGTTTTGAAGTGGTTTGTGGTCGAACTGAGAGCTGAAGTCACTTCAACACCTGTCCAGCGTGCAGTCAAATGACTCACCAGTGAGAGTAACACCAGAACAAAACATGTCGAAAACCCTCAGACATTTTATTTCATCTTAAGTTACCGTATGATTCACTCTTCGTTTGTTTTGGATATGAACTTCCTCCTCATTGAGGTGAATTTGAGCTGAAAGGTCTGACAGGTGACTTGGGGAGTTTCCCCGCTTCAGTGACTCAGATCGATCTGGTAGTTTGTATTTTGCTTATTAATGATGTTTGAGTGAGAGGTTCAGTGATAACGGTTTAATAAACTAAGATAACGAATGCAGCTTTATGTGAACTTTCAGACTGGATATCAACACGTTAGTGGTTCTAGAACATTGACACTGACACGTTATTGGCAATATTTTCGTAGGTGTTTGGTCTTAAAACAAAAATATGAGTTGAATTAATCAGTCGGGTGACCAAAGTGATCACAATACATCCTGAGTGGAACATAAATGTTTGCACACATTCTCATATCGCTCCAACCAGAAGTTGTCAAGACATTTTCCTCAAAACCACAAATGTTCATTTTCACTGAAACAACTACTGAAATCATGATGGTGACATTTGTTTTGGTCGGTACCTTACGAACATGTGTTCCTGCATCGTGAAAACAAGAAATGTAGCTCTACAGCACAATGCAGCGTCTTCAGTTGAGTTATATTAGCCATATTTTGATTGTGATTATATTTAGATTAGTTATGCCGCCCTAAATAAACACGATGATACTTTCAAGGATTTCAAATTATTATTTATTTTTTTTGTGACAAACTGGGCCGAGCTCATCCAGAACCAGCTCGTCTGTTATCGCTGCCTGTGCGATTGTTCACATTTTCCTCAACGGGCTGCTGCTGCTTCAGTGTTGAAGGTTGTCGTATTGTTAAAAGAAAAGCGGGAACTCTTATCTGCTCAGTTTTTTATCACCACTTAGGATGATTTATGGTCTGTAATTTAGGGAGCTCTGTCTCTGGGTTTATGCAACCTTTTTGTTCATTCACCAAGTCTCACCTAGACGTCCTGCAGGTACGGTTTGAAGAACAGTAGCAATCAGTGAGAGAATGAGACTGTGATAAATGCGGTGTGTAAACTGTGTGTGTGCGTGTGTGTGTGTGTGTGCACAGTGTACACCTCTCCGTCTTGCCTTTGCTGGCCAGGCGTGCCCGTTCAGGCATGTCTTATACAGCCTGCTCGAGTATGCAAATCAGAGAATATATGAGTGCCTTCTTGTTTCCTGGAGGACCTGCACCACTTCTAAAGAGCTGATTTTGACAGAAACGGGCCTGACAGCATTTCGCACCTCTGCTCTCCCTCGTCTGTCTTTCCTTCACCTCTGTGTTTGTCTTGGCTTTAAACTTGATATCCAGAGTTATCCTGAGGGCTGACAAGAAGTGCCGTATTTACATATTGCAGCTCTGCTAACATAAATAAGCAGGGGACAACGTGTCATGTCGTTGGATTCCTGAGATTAAATGCTCTGATATCGGTTTCTGACGGACGGGTAGTTGTATGTAGATGTCGAAGCGGATGATGTCGCGATGCCCAACAACAAACTTAGATTAAACCACAGATACTGGAGTCAGCACTGTTAATTCATGGGAGGAATCTGGAAAAGAAAGAAGAATGTTTCTCTTTTTTTGCTTTTACTCGTAATGACATAGTGGATAATTTTACTTCTTCGTGCCTAGATGGACATTTTGGGGAACACGCTTTTTAAAAACCCTTTCGAGCGACGACGCTGGTTCAGGAGGTCACGGCTTCCTGTCAATAAATTGTACGAGGTTCAACCCGCTGTAGAACTGCAACTTGCCAAACAACCAGCTTAGTTGAATCCACGACAGTCAGTACTTTGTGGGCCACTTGCATCGGTGTCCGAACAAGATGCCAAGATTGGCGGTGCCAGCACAAGAGGACTGTGACCTGCAGTTTCCCCAGTAAACACACCACCCTATTCGGCGGTTGCCTCCTGACTAGCCGGGTGCAGTCAGAGTGTCTCTGGGCTGGAGAGAGCGGACAGGCTGGATGTCTGTAGGACTTATATATTGTTAATATTCATATAATATTTAATTTTTCCCTCCTTGTTTGATACAGTTTCTGATATTTGGAGTGCATGGAATGGCTGTTTTTTTTTTTTAAAGGTATAAATATAGTTAACTGAATCGACAAGCCCTACTCCATAACTCTATTGTGATCATCAGATTTACATAGCAAATGCTGTAAAAGGTCGTACTGATAAGAGTGATGTTATAAAGGACAGGTCAGTCATTGTTTTCCAAGTTTTTTTTTTTTTTATCCACAGACACTTTAATTGCTGAAGTGTCACTGTTGTTTCTCAACCAGTCTCCCTGTTTTCCCTTCATTCATTCCTTCATTCAGCCATGGGAACAAGGAAGTTTTCTCTTGTTTGGGAATCCAGCTGGCTGTGAACTTCTTCCTGGAGCGAGGCCACTCTGATATCACCGTGTTTGTTCCCTTGTGGAGGAAGGAGCAGCCCAGGCCAGACGTTCCCATCACAGGTGAGAAAGATGGGAATTCACGTTTGTTTAAACGTTTTCTACTTCCTGCTTTGCCACATAAATCTGCCAACCTTTTGTAAATTTAATCCGAGGTGTGGTGGGATCGCTGTGAGGTGGTATTATACTCATTATTGTGATACCTTTATTTTGTCATACTGGAAATGAGAACACGCATACTTGAATATCTTGGTGTTTTTGACATTACCATATGTCAACTTTAAAAAAAATTTTTTTTCACATTTTTTAAAAACTAATTTGATAGAAATAAAACTGTGGAGCACACAGGCGTTTCTCATTGGACCTGACAGATTGAGAAGAGCAGGATATGATTTCCTGTGATGCAACTGCTGGGAAATACCCCGTGTTGATTTTTATCGAAATGCCAAGTAAATGAACTTCTGCAATCTGCTATCTGCAATCTATGTCACTGCATATCAAAAGGCTGTCAATGCAGGGTTTTTCCAAAGGCTTGTGATGCCACATGATAACCATTGAAGCTGTCACTGTGGCCTATTTACAGGCAGCAAGTGACAGCAAACTGCTTGTTTGCTAAATGAGCAGATTGCTCATGCTGATAAATAGTTTGCTTTTTACAGGATGTTCTCATAAGGGCCCGTAGTTAATATTTAACTAGGTTAAATCTGACTGACGCAAATCAAAATGGAAAAGCCGCTGTAATCCATTTGTATTCTAACCAGTTACTGTATATCTAGATGTTTTGTTTTTCATGTTGTCAACACTGACTGCATGCAGTCCTCATTACACATGGACAAGCTACAAAAAGTAGAGCCTGACCAATAATATCTGTGTTAAGCCGATTATTATCGTCAAAACAAAACGATTTCTGACTTTATGTTTGGATCACAGATCAACACATCCTGAGAGACCTGGAGAAGAAGAAGATTCTGGTGTTCACACCGTCACGCCGCGTGGCGGGTAAACGGGTGGTTTGTAACGACGACTGCTTCATCGTCAAGCTGGCCTATGAGTCTGACGGCATCATCGTGTCCAACGACATGTACCGAGATCTTCAGGCAGAGAAACCGAAGTGGAAGCGCTTCATCGACGAGAGGCTGCTCATGTACTCCTTCGTCAACAACAAGTGAGTTTTGCCTTCTTGATAGGACGCTTCCTCCGCTCTCTCCCTGAGGGCTGCTTTTCGACTAATTTTTTGATCTCCTGACGCAGGTTCATGCCTCCTGATGATCCTCTGGGCCGCCATGGACCGACCCTGGAGAACTTTCTGCGAAAGGTTCCAAAGACTCAGAAAAAACAACCGTGCCCATATGGTGAGAGAAGTTATCATAACACTTCACTGGTCCTGTCTGTCATCGTGTTTTAATAATATTGGCATGTTAGCATTGTCATTGTGAGCATATTCCCAGGCTTTTGCTAGCATGTAGCTTAAATTGCTGCTGTGCTCTCTTCAGACTATGCACAGCACTGCTAAAATCTTGCGTTTGTTCTTCCACAGGTAAGAAATGTACGTATGGGATCAAATGTAAATTCAGCCACCCTGAGCGACCCAAACAGTCCAATCGCTCGCTTGCCGATGAGCTGCGGGAGAGCGCTAAGCACCCTTCCCCTGCTCAGAAACTTCCCTCAGCTCGCTCTAGTCCGGTGCCGGGACAGAGCCTCTCGCTGGTGGAGGACATGGCAAAGAAACTGACTCTGGGACAAGAGAGCGGCTCCCTAAAGAAAGACCATAAACACGAACATCAGGTGAAGGCGAGTCACCGCTCCAGTAAGAGAGCCACGTCTAGAAAGGAGAAGACCAGCCAACAGTCGTCCTCTGAGCAGTCCTCAGTGCGGCACGGTGGCTCTCAGGAGCAGCTGGACTCTGGTTTAGGCTCCATAGACAGTCAGACAGCTCCTTGGAGCGATCACCAGTATACCCACAGTATGAGACAGCAGTACGGCCCACCTCGCAGCGCACCGTGCAGCTGTTGCTCACATGGCCCGTCGTCTCAGGGGACCACACCAGCTTTCCAGCACCACAACCAGCAGTACAGCCTTGGGCCTGTCAGCAGCCACAGCTCTGACATCATCCCCTACGGCCCTCCACAATACGCCAGCTACGGCGGATACCCAGTCAGCATGCCTGCATATAGCCAGCCGCCAGACTTCCAGCACAGCAGAGTCCACAACCCCCAGCAGCGGCAGCAGTACTGGTCCGACCCATTTGGGGCTCATCCTCTGGCGGCCCGCGGCCTGCCGCACTGGGAGCCTCCTCCGCCACCTCAGCGGACACAGCCGAGTCCGACCAATGGGGAGGAGAGAGAGGTCGTCCGGAAGAAGCTCCTCGCCATCTTCAGCGCCCACTTAGTGGACACCGCCATGGACATGTTTCCTCAGCTGATGGATCCACAGATGCTGGTGGCTGAGATCCTCATGCTGCAGAGTCAGAACAAGTCGCTGAGATGAGGTGAATCCAGGGCCGGTGTGAACCCACGTCTTTCAGTGGAAAGACAGAGAATCTAAACATGAGTTTGTGTATTTTTGTATTGTGGTATCCACCTTGTTATAAACTTTGTTTGAATGTTTTGGAAATAAGTTACCTTATTGAACTGGGTAAAATAAGAGCCAGTGTGCTGTTGATACAAATTGTATCTTTATTTTAAAAAATGAGGGGAAAAGAGGATTTTTAAAGCCACATTATGTGATTTAAAGGTGCAATGTGTACGGATTTTAGTTGAGAGAATAAAAAAAAAAAAAAAGTTTTAATTATCACCAGAATCTCAAGAAACAGTGTTGATCCCATGTTAGAGAGTTGTGGTGCAGAGATGTCTTCTGAAGTTAGCATGCTAACCAGTTAGCCCCTGCCTGTCCAGGTCCAAAGCCACTAGCTGCACAGCTAACTAAGCTAACTAGCTTATAGCGTCTGCAATTAGCAGCAGTTAGTGATTACTCCAGTAATATTCTGCCTCCTATTTGTTTTGAGTATAGTTGAACAGGTGGCCAAATCTTACATAGTGCACCTTTTTTAAAAGGAGGGACACCCTGACACACAGTTGTCGGGGCTGTTGATGAGCATCCGTGGCTGTAGTTGGTACTGGACGTCCCTTGTCTGCGGCTTTTAGCAGTTAGTAAGTGCTCCCCATACGCAGCCTTTCCAATGTCGATCACGTCTGCATGACTTCTGTGTGTATTGTGGAGCGACCAAGGCTAATTGCGAAAATGCTGAACGTGAACAGATCACAAAGACAAATAACCAAAAAGGTTGAACGTTCTGCATTTGCTTGAGAGGGAATAAGACTATAGCAGCAAGTGGCGGTAGTCTGTATTCGTCATTCAAAGGCCTGTATACAAACTTTTTTTTTAATGGACAAGCCGGCAATATTCAGCCAGTTCTAGTTGAGAATAGGAGGCAAAAAATACGGAAAAAAAACACACTAAGTAAATAAAATCATGGATACTAAACTACAGACTTAAAGGGGTTTCCTTTCCTTTTCTGTCTCTATTCTTGTGCGCGGATTTGCCTAGCTGCCAGAACAACAGATTGATTTATCAAACCACCGATTCTGCTGGCTCAGCCGACTATAAAGCCTCCAGCGTGGGCTGAGCAGTGCCAATGGTGCGAGACAGACTGTTTCAACCTAGGTCAGAGCCCTTACGTGGTACAATTAAATGGAATCTATGTCAACTGTTGTGTCATTAAAAATACTTGTATTATGCCGACTGATGCCCTCATAAAGCTGGTAATTATATGTTTGGTGTGGGTGAGAGTAGCACTGAATATGAAAATGACTTTGTGTCATATTGGCACCGTGCACCAAGCTTTCCCAGCAAACTGCTGCGTGGGCAGTAATTAACAGTTTCACACCTTCAACAACCGTGTCATGATGAAATTATGTTGCGTTATTGTAACGCACAATTTATAGAGGCATAAGTAATAATAATGTACGTATGTCTTATATTCCCAGTCAAGTTTATTTAATGTGTTGCTGTGTTTGTTATTGTGATATTTTGGTTGATACCGATGATGAGAAAGTGTTGAGCGTGTGTTTCACAAGATAAAAAAATGAGTTTTAGAGGAGAGTATGAAAAATGTATGTTGTCAGTGTTTTTAATTTATAGTTACATTTATAATATTTGCATGACATAATCAACCCATGGCTGACTGAGAATGACAGGCTTGCATATGTAATGTTTATATCGATGACTGTCATTGTTACGAAAATAAAATTAAATATCTGTCATGTGCAATGTGAATTTATTTTTCTAACTGTGTGTGTGCAGAGAGACGTGTGCAGACCTTGACATGTGGAAAATAACTTGAGGCGACTGCATTAATCAGACTTGACACAGAAGCCAGCAAAATTTCATTGTTCATCTGAAGTGCATGAACAAGCTTTTCAGACCAATTTGGGAACACAAGGCTTACGTAGACAGAGATCACACCTGGCGAGCAGGACATAGGTGAATGCTGCAATCCCCAACCATTCATCAGCATTGTGGTGACTAGGGAGTGATTGAATTTAAATTATTTTCAGGTTAACTTACACTTTAAATAAAAGCAACAACAGTGAAATATAAAAATGATACATTGCAAGTCAAATTGCAAATGGAAATGTTAATAAAACTATGGAAAACTTTAACACAAAACATTCCCTGGATTGGATGTAGAGCATTTCACTGCCGCAGTTGGTCAAAGTGGAGCTAACGATGCTAACAGTGCATCGTGTATATGAAACTAAAAGCCTATAGTTATAAACGCCACGGAGATCGAAGTAAACTATAACCTTCTGAAATGTAATGAGGTCAAATTAAAGTGCAGCATCTCACATTTTTATTTGAGTACAGTGAGTAAATTTACTTTATCAGCTACTCCACCGCTGCCATTATCCAAATAAGTGGAGGGGTATATACACGCACCGCAGTACATATGCAATACAGGTTTGCTGTCTTTGCGTAGCACTCGTGTGTGTGTGTGTGTGTATATGTTTAAACCTCTCATCCATGCAGTCAGATGATCACCTGTGGTGCAGGTTTAAAACACTAAAAGACATATAAACAACATTTTAATATCATTTCTGTGAATCCACACAGAGACAAAACAAGAACAAAGTTGTGATGAACCAAAGCAGCACATGTTCGTCTTCTTAAATCAAGAGATGGATCAGATAATGGCGCATGCGGTGCCGAGCTGGGAGACCTCCAGTTTCAGTTACTGACAGCTGAAAACTTAATCAATTTAAAAAAAAAAAAAAAAAAAACTTTCAACGTGAAAAATAGCCTCTTTATCTCCACAAACCCACCCACTGTTACCACATGGTGTATTTGCACGAGGCAGGTGCTCAGTAAGACAAATTGTGATCCACGATTGCTTCATTTTGTAGGACAGTGAGCGTGTATAGTCATGGGACGTTTAGCAAACACAAAGAGCTGCTGGAGGGAAAAACTCAAACTGATTTATGACTCAGTTGCGGAAAAAAAAGTTCAACCCAAACTGTACTTTCCCTGCTTACCTTGCAAAATGATATTAACTAAATACATATTAAACTCCCAGCACACAATACAGGCCCACATACGAATACGGATGTGGAACAAGGAAATGTCCTTTTCGTCTACTTTCAACAGAATCTAGATACTGTGAGATAAAACAATAAAGTGCCAACTGTTTTGATGAGTGTAAATAAGAACAGGAAAGGGAATAATACTTATTAATATCATAGTAAAGGAAGGCCATCTAGACAGCATCTTTAACACATTTAACACAACATTTTGGAATGCATTTATCCCTGTGTTAACATGCAATACCATGATGTGTAATTAAGGGTATAATTGGCACCAACTTGGCTAATTTATTTTGCAAAAAGGTGATATTTGATGATGTCAGACTCTGAGGAGACGCTATCATGACCCAACAGAGCTCAGGCTGTTATTGGTAATTATAGCTGGAAAACCTGGAGGCTCTTTTTAACACGTTTATAACCGCAGTCACGTTTTCTGACACTTGATGCTTTCATAATTATATTTTGATATCCAAGCCAGCCAATGAAACAGCATAATAGTTACAGCACAGTCAGCTAATTGAGAAATTCTCACTTGGACTGAAAACACACGCCCTGAAAATCACGTTGCTATCAGTAGTGGACTCATGGCGGCCATTTGTGCCATGTGTTCCATGTTTAGGTCATTTAGTGTTGAGAGTATCTGACAAATAGTTATCTTTTCAGTGTGTCCTTATGAATCAGTGGCTGAAAAGATGATGGGTAGTGAAAATATTTCAAGGTAAAGTAACATATTTGATAACCTGTTCCCTAGCGTAGCATTCAACCACTTCGAAGCTAACGTTCTGATCTGATTAGCTAACGTCCAGTAAATAAATGTGTTGACGATATATGTTGATGTTCTAAAATAACTTAAAGCATTTTCTCTTGGATCATATAACACTATCAAATGGTAATGTTAGCTTTTGTTGTTGTTTAACAGAAGCTAAAACCATACTCACACGGCAGCCATCTTGCTCTATCTTCAGATGCCTGGGGAGCTCAAATTCTGAGATAATGCTGCTGTTTTCTAGGCTGCATATAAATTTAGGTAATCTGACAAATGTATCTTTTCCCTGTTTCCTAAATGGTCAGCAGCTGAAAGGATAATGGATCGTGAAAATCAGGGGGGACATTAGGCCATATTTCAAGGTGAAATAGCACATTCGATAACCCATTGGCTAGCATTAGCATTTTGTTTGTTGATTTTTTAATTAACACCTTCTATTTTATCTTGTAACATGTATCAAATAGTTATGTTAGTTAGGAAGTGATTGAATGCTAACATTAGCTGCTGTCTAACAGAAGCTAAGACCGCATTCACATGGCAGCCATTTTCCTCTTTTGTCATGCCCAAGGTCAGCAGCTCAAATGCTGCTGTTTTCTAGGTTGCAAGTCCCTTTGACTAATGCTAGCATTCCACCATTACTAGCTTACATTAGCGTTACTGTTTGATCAAATCCTGTGCATTTCACTTCACTTTCACCAATACATGTGTCCATGATGTGTGTTGATATTTTAAAATATATATTGGTATGTTTTCTTTTCTGTTGTATCTTGTAACATGTACCAAGTAGTCATATTAGTTAGGAAGTGGTTGAATGCTAACACTAGCTGTTACTTAAGAGAAGCTCCCACGGCGGCCATTTCCCTCTGTTGTCACGCCCAATGTTGGCACCCTTAAATGCGAGGATAATGTTACTGTCGTATATACGTGGTGAATCTGACATATTATCACTTTACCACACCCAGATCAATCGGCAACAGAAAAAGATATAGGATAGCTGAAATCTGGAGGAACATGGGCCATATTTAAGTAAAAGAACATATAGAACTCATTAGCTAAAGTTAGCCTTCAACCACTCCCTACCTTCAGTGTGTCAGTCCATGCTTAAATTAATGTGTCCAAGGTGTAAGTACTTTGTAACACATATATAATAGTAATCTCTGTTAGGAAGTGGTTGAATGCTAACGTTCGCCTTTCTCTAACGGGGCTAATGGGTGCATGACAATGTCAGTAGCCTTGAAACAGAAGGTCCTAGATGGTGTCAGTGGGTGTTATGGAGGATAAAGAACAAACAACATTTTGGTGGAGTGTGGTGGTCAGTCAACAAGTATTATTTTAGTCTTCTAGTCTTGTACTTATGAACACTTTTTAAGTATCCTACACATGATCATCAACGAATAGTTGTTTTTCTTGTCAAGAGTTGGATGAAATTCAATACGACTCTTATGTCTGTAAGCAGGTAAGGAGCTACAGCCGGTTAGCTTAGCTTTGCTAAGAGACGGTAAGACACAAACACTGGGCTGGTGGAATTTTGTTATAAATGTTGCCAAGGTTAATTAAAATATAACTCTTTAGCTGCGCCTATCCAAGTTGATTTTGTGCCACAGCTACATAAATCCTTAACCACACTGTTGTGAAGTCATAAAACAGTCTGTATATTTTATGACAGTGATTTATAATGATTGTCTGAAGTGATGATGTCCTGCCGATTACACTCCCATGTGTCTTTCTACAGGGACACATAACCACTGGTAATAAATATAGATGTGAGTATTTAATGCAGACAGGCTTGAAATGTGAAACTATCATAAAATAAACCCACTGATTATTGACGATATGCAACTCCCACCTCCCTGCTGATGACCGTGAAATGTATCTGCAGCTAACAGCTGTCAGTTAACGTATGCTTTGAAATTGTTTCTGCAATAAACTGATACCAAGTCTTTCCATCCACAGTAAAACAAAGCAGTTGGTTATCCCACATTCACAGGAACAGGTGATGATCCAGGAAAGGAAAACAGTATGAGAAAACTGACTTCAAACCACAAGTTTTTAATCTGATGGAGGGTTTTGCTGAACTCATGCAACATCTTGTTGCATCATAGAGATCACTTTTAATTAAAGCTTTCTTTGTTCTTACACCCGTGTGTATGTTTGTTTTGGCCACTTGTTAGCCTCAAAAAGTTGTAATGACAACATTGACACGCCAATTAATTTGATATGGTGAATTTGAAAGCAGCTGCTTGTTTGCACATCCAACAGTTACTAGGCAAAATTATCATTAATTTGGTGTTGTGTTAGAGTCCCCCTGATCAGTGTAAGCCCAGTTGTCACTTTCTTTTTGCTCTGTTTTTAGTCTCCTCTGCCTTGCAGTATTCGCTACAGCCCAGTTGTCTGGATAAAGTGTGAAAATAGCAGTGAACATTTCTGCAAACTTATTATATGTTCACATCTGTATGCGTCATAGGCTTCAAAACACACTTCTACGACAAGTGTCATATGTTCACATTACATGTTTACAATCAGGACCTCTCCAGCCATGTTTGTGGTGACAAAGAGAGTTTTTTAATCCACAACGTGAGCTTTTTCTAACTCTAACCAAGTGGGTTTTGTGCCTAAACTTAACAAGATCATAAGAACAGCATTGTCAAAAACATGAAGATGCAACATAAAGAAATATGAGGTTTCAGCATATCTGAGGTTTGCAGCAACGTCTATTTATTTTGGCAATTAGGATGCTTCAGCTGCTAAATCGCCACTATTTCTACAAGTGCAAAGTAGGTTTTTAGCACTTTTTCACACACAAAACAAGCTAAACATTGAACTCCAACTATAATGCACCATAAAGCTCAGATCACGCATCACTGTATCCTGAAAAGGCTGACTATAACTGCTTTCAAAAATCAAAAATGTGACAGTATTAATCATTCAGGTGAAAACCCTCACAACAATCCTTAATACAGAGTCCTCAGGGCTGGACTGGCCTACTTTGGCTGGACTCACTGTTCTCTTCACGTGTGCCTTCTTGAAGCATGACTCATGCTCTGTGTGCACCTTAACATAATATGCAAATTCTGAGGTTAGCATACAAGCGAGGGTACACTTGACTGCAAATGCATTCCAGTCAGGACACGCTGTGCCGTTCTTAGATGTTAGCGGTGATGGAGGAAGTACAACAGTATGGAAATACAAGTTATTGCACTGCAGACACTGCAGGTGAATAGGGTAAAATGTTTAAAATAATATATATAACCATGAATCTTCCCCAGTTGATTACTTACATCGACACAGTTATTTTTTGCATTACAAGTTGTCTGAAAATGTGTTTAAATTCATGCATTCTGAATTAAAAATACACCAATTTGCATGAATTTTCCAGAACAGAAATCTAATCTTTGAATAAAGTGAGGTATGAAATTCTCCTTTCATTTTGTTGACGGATTAGAGTCAAAGGTTTTTCTACTGAGGACATTTTGAGTATCTATTTGTAAATGGTAAATGGACTTACTAGTCTTCTTTTAGTCTAGTCTTGGCAACCACTCATATATACAACACAAGTCACCCATTCACACACACACACACGCACACACACACAGGATACCATGCATGAACCACCGGTAGCAATTTGGGATTCAGTATCTTTCCCAAGCTTACTTTGACATGTAGACTGCAGGGGCCTGGAGACGAACCAACAACCTTCCAATTGGTGGGCGAGTGCTCAACCTCCTGAGCCACCGCCAAACCTTAAAGGAACAATTCACCCAAATATGAGAATTCGCCGTTATTTACTCAGCCTCGTGTCGATGGACAGTCAGGTAACATTTTGTAGTCCACAAAACATTTCTGGAGCTCCGCAGCTAAACAGCGCTGCAGCATTCTCCTTAACAACTGATAAAATCATAGAATTGCACCACGCAGCTCGTGTGGTGTAATCATGGTCATGGCCGAGCTTGTGTGCCCACTTGTAGCCTAGCAGTTACAGCAAAGACCCCATCTTCTTCAGCCGCTTAGGAAAAAGGTGCAACGCTGTTTTGCTGTGAAGCTCCAGAAATGTTTTGTGGACGGAAAAACTTCACCTGCCTTTCCAGCAACATGAGGGTGAGCAGATAATGACTGAGCTTTCTTTTTTTTGACGGACTTATCCTTTAAAGTTGCAGCTAGCAAATTCATTTGAACCATTTTCAATAATGCCAGGTGGCTCAATTAATCAAAAGACATCATGATTTATTAGTTGGTTTATATTTTGTATTGGTTATCAGAAACTGCAATATGACTAATCAAGTCCAATGAAATAAACTATTGAATATAAAATACAACAAAGTATACAGTGAATAGATAGTGAGCTACATTAAAATTATACTTCAGTACTGCACATGAGTAAATGTCACACATGACAGGATGACTTGGACCTTTACAGTTTGTCATGTGATAGAGCCGTGAATTCACCAAAGGTCAGAGGTCACGTCCTGTGATGCCTCAGCAGTGTGAAAGGCAACATAAAGAAGTCGCAGCCTCACATTTGACGCCCACATCCTCTTTTAGCACTTGTTAAATGCTGCTTCTTGTGTAACCTCACACAGTCCGACTCGAAGAAAAAACGTGAGCTGACAATTTTGTGGAAAGTCTCCAGTTGCTCTTGTGCCGCGCAGTGTCAGAATACTGGAAAACAACAGCTACACCCACCAAACGGAGTTCCCAGAACTCGAAGAACTTGAAAAAAGCGATTCACCAGATGACAGATGTGTGTGGTAATGACTCCACCTGCTGGACTAAATGAAACAGGGCTTTCATGTGTCGTAGGTTCAGTTCTAGTGAAGAACTGTATGAATTTAACTGTAAAACTTTTCAATGATTCCAAACAACATTCAAAGATATTCTTCTAAAAAGATGAACTTAATCATCGTCATCATTTTAACCGCTTCTGCTCAAATTTTTGGCAAACATTTATTTTTCTGAACATGTGTTTTTCCTTTTATCTGCTCATATTAACGCCACACTAAGAGTTAGAGTGCAGTTCAAGATAAGGATCAGAGCCTTGACGTTCAATAAAAGAAGTGGGTCCTCAGCCTTGATTTAAAGGAGATGCTGCTTCTCCATGTTTAGTTTTGACATACAGACTTAAAACAGACCTGTACCTGATGACCTCAGAGGTTTGGATGGTTCAGAACATAGCAGAATCATTCAGTGCTTTACAAACCAACAGCAGGATTTTGCAATATCTGCCCAGACAGACAGGAGGCCAATGTAAAGATGTAAGAACTGGAGTTACGTAATGGACTTTTTTTGGTCCTTATTAGGACTCAAGCAGCAGCTGTCAGATGGATTTCTTTAGAGAGTCCTTTATAGACATCATTACAGTATTCTAGTCAACTGAAGTTTAACACATGGACAAGTTTCTCCGAATCCTGCCGAAACATGTGAAAACAAACAAACAAAAAAAAACTTGGGCAAATTATGGCCAGTTTGTTTATTTATGAAGACAGAAATCATCATATTCAAAGAAAATGAAAAATAAAAAAAAAGATCTTAATTATCTATGTAAAATAATAAGTTTTAGAAATGTAGTGTATTTCTGTGTTTCTGGAAAGCTTTTTAAAGAATTAATAGAAGAAGTACAAAAGTGGGAACGCTGATACCAAAAAACTTCATTACCCAGAAGTCAAACGGACCTTGCGCATGCGCAGTGCGAGTCTCATGACGTTGATTTTGTTGTCTTAACCCAGTTACTGTAGTGAGCTGCAGCTCTGCCTCGTCTGTGACAGCTCGCTGGTACATGTTGCAGTTATGTAGCAGACAGAAGACGGACTTTACCCCGCTGTGACCGGCCAACGTCAGCTAATGTCACGGTCCTCTGTCGGCGTGTGAAACTACTGCGTCTGTCAACCAGCTAGCTAACCAGCTAGCAAGCCGCACGCTAGCAAACAAGCTGGTGTGAGTTTGCAATGTGCTGCTGTTTGTTTTCCTCTCTGTCGTCTCGGCTGGCTATATAACGCAGCTGCCAGGCGGCTAACCCAGCTAGCTACCTGTTGTGTGGGGAGGGAAGCAGAAAACTACACCGCATCTTTCCCCCCCATATGCTGTTGGTGCTATCTGGTGTCCGGCTAAGATGTGGCAGAGTGTCGGACTCACACTGCTGGTCATTGTGGCCACACTCGTCTGTGCGCTGCTCTTCATGCTGTTTGGTGAGTTTACAGCGAATAACCTTCATAAACTTACATAACTCACTGTCTGACTAAGTCTTTTTGTGGCTGCTGTAAATGTTGTCATCGTACTGTGAGTCAATAAGGCCGATGTCACTTTATTAAACTGCTAGCTAACAAGATGCTGTTATGTTTACTTGCTTAAAACTCAACGCTCCTGTGGGAGTAGATCAACAGTTTAGCCTAAAAATGTCCACCTATTCCTTTTAATAAAGTTGCTTTGTAAGGCAGGTCAGAGTGTACTGAATGTCTCCAACCGGCAAGTTTCAATTACAGTGAGCAGTTTCTATATTTACCAGTCACAGAGAAGGAGTCTGGCAGATGTCTGAACACAAACATGGCTGCTCCTTATCTGCTCCTCAGTTCTGCAGTTCAGTCAGTCCTCAGTCAGACACTGGGGCGGGGTATCACCATGTACCTCGCGATACGATGCTATCACGATATTTTGCCCACGATAACGATAATATCACGATACAGCGATTCTGTGATAATCGATATATTGCAAGAAATTTCATCCACGATACATCACGATATTTGTGTCACTGAAGAAATTCAGAGTTTGTTGACTGCACTGAATCCATTTCACAGGAATTACAAAACATTGTCAATCAATTTCACATGAATGACAGCCAAGTAAAACAAAGTGTATACGGCACAGTGGCTCTTCTTAACACACACACTGACCACAATTTAAATATGATTAAATATCGGTATTTGGCACCAGTGTATCGATAATGTACCTCAATGCGATAGCCTATATCGTAGTATCGATATTTTGGTACACCGCTATCAGACACCCTCCTCTAACCAGACTGGACACACCTGAGCCAGAGAAGCAGGTGTATGTAATGTTAGAGCAGGACTGCAACAATCAATGCAGATTAAGTGTTATCTAGGTCGCTTGGTCCACACAGTGTTAGAAAGTAATGATAATACATGTTGTTGTACTCATCAGATGCAACATATACTGTTTACTGTTTATTCTAGTGTACTTTTTAATCAAGACCACCTAAATACTCAAAAATGTTGATTAACAGCATACAGATTGTGTAAGATTTTGTCAATTCTGCCTACCGTCTTTGTTTGGATTGAGTTGAAAGGGTTTTTTATTGTGTAGTGGCCAGAATTGTTTGTATTAGTAAGCTGAGCGTTGGAAGTAAGTTGTTAACTGACCCTCATGCTTACTTTAATGTAATCAAACTGATTCATAAAGCACTTTGACCATTCCTGTAAACATCTACTTCCTCTTCTTTCCTCCCTCAGGTTGGTATGTAGTGTGGCAGCTCTTCCTGTCCAAATTCAAGTTCCTGCGTGAACTTGTCGGGGACGCCAGCACCCCGCAGGCCGAGACGCAGCCGTCCGAAACGAAGAGCGAGCGCACAGCTAGCGCTCCGACACGAAATCGGCCCAGGACGGCACGCCAAAGAGTCGCCTCTCCAGAGAGCACTGCATAGAAAATCACCCAGACAGCCACTGTGCACCCAACGCTCTGCTCACAGTGACCGCTCATCAGAGATGTTTCCCACTGACCTTCTTCTCTACACTACACAAGGACGCTCAGTCAGCCCTCCTCTTCATCAGGACACTTTAAACTGACCAGGCAGATCTCCTGGTTTCAAAGGGAAAAGCCATTTATGTACATTGGTGTCCATTTCTGTATTTCATCTGTTCATATGTTTTATTATGTACAGTCATATGTGTACTGAGTCTGAGGCTGCTTCCTGCCACCTGCTGTGGAGCGTGACGCTGCTCCATCACACACACACACAGATGTTTTAATCCTCTCACACGTGTTAGTCTTGTGTTTTTACCAGAAGTGAGTCCCGCGTTGAACCGAGGAGGGAGATAAATGTTAAAAGTGATCTCGTCGACATCATTTCAAGATAAAACTGAAAAACAGACGACTTGTACAGCTGACAATTGTATGTTCCTTAAAACCGTTACAAAGTGCAATGAAAGGATCGTTCACGCTGTCATGTTGATGTTTCCTGCACAGTATACTCTTTGTATTATGGACGACCATCCAGTAGAAGAAGAAAACGCCCCCAGAGCTTCCCGGGCAGATGACGAATGACACGGCTTCATTCCAGTTGTGTAAACAAAAAAAAATGTGACCTTTTTCTTCTTGCAACTTCTCCTTCACCCTTTTGTTTTTTATTATAGATTTATACTTGAAGAGTGAGGAGAAGGTGTCGAGGACTGTCGGTGTTCAGAAGCAGCTCCGTGTGTTATTAGCTGATCTGGAGGAGCGTCTGAACCCTCTCCCGTTCCCTGTGCCTCTTGTCTGTACCAGTGCCTGTCGAGATGGCATCCACTGTTTGTAACACGACCTCCTTTGTATGGTTGACAGTAGCTCGGTTACCATTACAGAGCAAATCAAAGCTGACCAGGGCCTAGTCGATATTTATGTGATAATATTCTCCCTCCAGGTCAAACTCATGTAACTCTTGCACCTTTTTATCAGCTTTATTTTCTTCCTTCTTCTTCTTCTTCAGTGGAGCACCAGCTTCAAATAAATAATGCCATAAGTATGTCGAGCACTGTTTGTTTGTAAAGAAAAACAAATAAATGATGGCTCCCAGTTCTCTTATATGCAAGATATAAAGTACAAGTATTATAAAACACACAAAATACATCATTAACTGACTTGTTCTTTATGCGCACATGGAAAGAACCATGTATTAGCTAAAACATTTAATAGTGTCTCACGTGTCTGTAGAGGAGATTAATGGCCACCTTCAGTAAATGATCAAGAACATGATCATCAGATTTATTGATAAAATAATCCTTGAGATGCCAGAAAAGTAAACAAACGTTTGCCTCGAGTCTTTAAGATGGGAGTGGGAAACATTTTAGATTAATCAAGATTAGGACCAAAACAAAAACAAATACAGTAAATGCAAATAATTATATACACATCACACACCTTCCACATATTCATATATGACATTAGTACAAGAGTCAACAAATTAAATATGATTAATTATTATAAGCTAAGATAAAAGATCTTATTGATCTTTGGGGATGGTTTTCACAAGCTACCAGCAGTATATAAAGTCATTCAGATTAGCCCGCTGTTAACCAGCTGCAGCATTAAAGTAGTCTACAAATGAATGCATTAATAATTGAAATCCAATCATTCAATATTCATTAGGGCAATAAATCAGTATTAAATCGCTATGTTGATATGAGTCTTGTGGATATTGTTTTATATGATTCGGTACACGTGTTGTCTTTGAGAGGTTTTAAAGGCTGGTTCAGGTTCCTTTAACCACATTTCTGGTGATTATTCATCTAAAATCTTATTGTGTTAATCACTACGATACTGTCACAATATTCATATCACGCCATTTAGTCAAAAAAATGTTGATATTTGTATTTTTGAGTGAATACTGCATCGTATTATTTTGAATAAAAAGCTCACTGCCTTAACGTTTATAATTACTGCATAATAAGTACTTTGACTTTTTTGTCCTCCTTAAGAGCATTTTGAAGCCGATACTTGTACTTGAATGTATTCAGGAGTTCTACTTGTAACTGAGTATTTCTACACAGTAATATTACTTCTTTTACTTAAAGGTGCACGCTTTAGTTTTGGGGAATAAACTGTAATCAGAAGACGTTATCGTCCTCTGAGAACAGCTTGTTTATTCAGTTGTGGGAAAGATAATTTGAGTGAGTTTGTATTATTATCTCATTAATGTAAATATGAATCCACGAGGCTCGCAGGTGTTCCAGTATCTTCCATCCACCTGTCGTCCTTGACTCTGACCACTAGGTGTCACTGTGGCACTGACAGAAAACAGCCCCCACACAAGCTGCAGCCTCACAGCCTGAAGGAACAGCAGCTTCACATCTGAGCAGGACAGCACATGTTTTATCTCTTTATTCTCTTCAGTATGTGTTGAATCCATGTGGACAAAGAACATAGCTCTTTCACCTGCATCTTTTATGTCTCACGACTTAACTGAGAATTAAATAAAACTATTTTGGAGCAGAGTGCGTTGACCTTTAAAGGCCCTCAGGTCAGAGTACAAGAAAAGGAAATGTTCTAATGAACGGATATATTTAAATCTTCATAATCGTTTTTTTGTTTCCATCAGTCAAGGGGTCGGGAGGTGTCTGATGCTGTGAAACAAACACTGCAGCTGTTTTGTTTTTGAGTCGGAGCTCACAAACAGGACCAGATGCTAAAAACACAAAAATAAAATACTAAAAATAAAAACAAACACAAAAACACATGGTGAACTCTCTGCGTCTCCTTTAAGCTCTGAGGGCTGGCTTCACAGTTCATTGTTGCGGTGAATTAATGTCCCAGAACTCGACGCACTGAATTAATCTACTGTACGTATAATCTAATTTGAATAGCTTTAAAACTCCATTTCAGTCGTCTGGCGAGGCGAAATCCATTTCAGCCACAAGGGTCGTTAGCTTATTCCTAAAGTGCTCGTACGTACTGCAGAGCAACGATGCAGAGATTGTGACTGCGGCGTGTAGCACAGTGAGGTCGGAAGGATTAAGCTTCAATATCCTACCGACACATTTTAAAGTTCATATGTATTGAATTTCCCCCACAGCAGATTCTTCTGTTTCAGTCTGCTCTTTAGAAACACATTTTCATTATCCTGTATCCATACTTTTAACTTCATATTCTCAGATTTGTCAACCATAAAAAGCTCCAACAACACAGAAGTGAACGGTAACTAAATGCATTTAATCTACTAGCCTTACGAACAGATTCTACTTCTACTCCACTACATGCATATTTCACTTTTTACTGCACTACAGGATCATAGAGACAACTCTACTTGTAATATTCTTGGCTCAGGAGTAGAGCAAGCGTCCCGTTACTGGAAGGTCGCTGGTTCTAGTCCCCTGGTCTGCTTGTCGAAGTGTCCTCGGGCAAGATACTGAACCCCAAACTGCCCCCGATGTGCTGGTCGGCACCTCGCATGGCAGCCACCGCCATCAGGGTATGAATGTATGAATTACTGTAAGTCACTTTGGACAAAAGTGTCTGCTAAATGCCCTCAATGTGAATGAATAAATAACATTTCTATGTATGTTGACATCATTTTTTGATCCTGCTTGACTTGTGCCATGAAGTACACGTATGATGTTGGTCAATTTAAAAGATTTAATGTAGTTCGTCATAACACAAATGAAAAATTAAGACTGAATTAGGCTTTTACATAACTTCAGTTTTCAATATGACCAGATTTATTTTGATTTTCATCATTTTTAGCACATTTTCTGTGCCAGGTAGGCGGCCATGTTGGTGACACGTGTTGAGCGAGACAATGTGGTCTGCTCATCGTGAAACTCCAATTATTATATTAATTAATAACTATAACCAAACTCTTTGATTCAGTAACTTACGGAGAGCCAACATTTGGGACTGTGGCGAGATAAAACTGTCTTTTAACAGGCAGAACCCTCGAGCAGAACCGGACTCATTCAGCAGCCTCTGAATCCAGAAAAAACCTCCTCTGTAACAAAACATCTGAGAGGAGACATGACTACAGATAGTTTTTAAGGCCTAGCCCCTGTTAGAAATTAACAAATTACCATGATTATGAACTTTTGCACTGAATTTAGTGCTTCTTGTCACTGTGTTTCTACACTGTGGTGTTGCTGCTTTTACTTCACTGAAATTTACGAGTACTTCTTTTACAGCTTAAATCTAATAAAAAAAAGAGAGCGAAGGGAAGAAATATTTAAAGTGCAGTAATTGATACATTTCACTGTGGTATGACTCAAATGTTGAGCATCCACACATCCAGAATACCCTGCATCCATCATCGACTGGAAACAGATGCAGAAAATTAAGAAACCACCCTTTACAGTAAATTATCTTTGAGGCGAACCTTCTCTCATAGATTTATTCATACTAATGATGCCACCTCTCCCTCAGATCTGGCTCAGTGCGTTCCCCGCCTGCAGCTGGGGCCCTTTTTCGAGCGAAGGAGGCCCTGCTGAGTTACGAAGCTGTAATTTCAGAGCCTGCAAATACTTTACAGGAAATGATTGTGGTAAGCCAAGGAAATGACATAGACTCTCCAGTACTCTCTATATTTTCAGCAAGAACCACACTTTGCTATCTGCTCCTACTGTTGGCTGCGTCGCCTCTCCGATGACCTTTTTACCGTTTGTTCGCTCAGGCAGGTGAGCGGCTGACTCTTGATTACCGCCGCTCCAAATTTCCATCTCAGCAGTCCAACACCTGTTTGCTGTTTCTCAGCCTCGACTAGACAGTGTCTCATCGGGCAGCGTGGAGACGACTGCTCCAGGGGATTGAACAAAATGCAGCTTCAGCTCTCCGTCTGCAGCACCTTGCGTAGGCCTAGCTGTGCAATTGTGGTAAACCAAAGACAGCCATTTATGAGATGTTTGGCATGCTGCCCCTCGTGACACACACACAGAAGCTTCTGCTAACGTTGTGAGCAGGACTGTGTGTTCTGGCCCGAGTGGATTTATTAGAGCTGCCAGGACTAAAATAACTCATTGATTCACCAATCTCTCCCCAGGTCACAACCATTAATCAGCCAAAAGCTATTTTCTCACTTGTTTGGAGGACAAGATGTCCTGACGAGCCATTATTACTGCCCCAGAAAGGCAAAATAACAGAAATACAGGGAGCTAAAGTGAAAACTGACAATGACACAGCCATGGCTGGCCTTAGCTAAAATTAGATGTAGGCTACTTAATGATTTTCCCTTGCTCGCTGTAATAAGAAAAGTATTGATTTAATGAACCAACAAACTCAACACAACAACACAGCCATGATGAGGGAACAAACCAGCTCTTCTTACTTCATTTAACTAGCAAGCTAAAGAGCAGCAGCTTGACTCGTGGGTTTATTACAGCTTCCAGGACGAAAATAATTCAAGGACAAGCATAATCAACTGAGATATTGTTCTAACTTGTTGAGCCACAGTTACTGCCCCAAACAACTAAACAAAGCAAGCTAGTTATAGCAAGTGAAAGCTAGCTGGTGAGACGGCCATCATTAGTTAAATGTTCTTTATTTTCTCCCCTAAACATCTTATATAATTGAAAATACAAAATGATGGCCCAACATCTAAGTTATTTAGTTACTCAACATGACTAAATGAAGCAGTTGGAAAATTCCGACCCTGAACACAGCTAATCTGCCGCTAACAGCAACTAGCTTAGCAGAGAAGTAGCAGTAACCTCCGTCTTAGCTTCTGACTCCGGCGCTGGACTATATTCTGGCATGAGTGGATTTACTAGTTTCCAGGGCTAATATAACTCAAGCACAAACATTTTCCTGACATGTTTAGAGCCAAAAGATGTCCAAGGTTGCCATTATTACTGCATTATGATGGAAAAACTATAGCTAAACAAATCAAGCTAGCTATAGCAAGTGAAAGCTAGCTGGTGGGCTATGACTAGTTGTAGCTAATGCTAAATTTACAATTTTTTTTCCCCAAATGCTAGATCTTATATGTAATAAAACATCAATGATGGACCAACATCTTAGTAATTTAGCGAGTTATTCAACATAAACGAGGCAGTTAACATGGAGAAAAACAGCTTTGCCTTTGACTACAATGGAATTAATTAAAATTTTGATGAATTAATCTACATTTGAAGCAAAACATTGTACTTGGAAATGGCATTTTCCTCTTATTCCGTGTACATTAGTTTGGGCCTACACAGCTGTATGGCAACATTCGTCTGTTGGTTGGTCCGGAATTAAATCTCACCGGCTGTTTGATGTATTGCTATTAAATTCCAAGCAGACATTGATGGCTCCCACAAGATCAATCCTAATGACTTTGGTAATTCCCAGAGTATTTCCTCTAGAGTTACCATGAGGTTGACACTCGCGGTTTTTCAGGGAAATGTCTTGATAACTAATGGATGGTTTGGGTTTGCAATGAATCCCCTCAACTCAAGATGAACTATGTCTTTGTCGATCGCAGTCGTGCAAACCCAACGTTGGTAACCTTCATATTTTCATGCATTTAATCTGGGTTACCTTTATTTTTTGGCATTAACAGTGAAAATACACATTCAGATAATTGCATGGCGCCATTTTGTTTCATGTAGCATTCAGTCTTAGTAGCATTATTGACAGCAGTTATTCAGCTATTTGTAGCACACACTAGTTAACTTTTTCAGTAATATGTAATAATTTAAGTTTTCTTTGTGTTACCAGTTCTCTGTGGGGGTCACTGCTGAAGCATCTGGCTGGCAAAAGTACTTCTAGCAGCTTCAAGCTTGTTTAATGAGGCTGATTGCCAATTTGGACTGTACCATGTTCCTCCTGTAGCCGGGGGCCAGAAGTAGTGCTCTAGTTTCGAGTTCCACATTTATGGTTTATTTCAAAAACTATTCTTATTATATTCTTTTATTATTTTTCTTTAGTTAACGTTAGGAAGCATTACCAACATGTGTCGGGTTTATGTTAGTACTTGTTTAGATGGTAATGTCCTTTTCATCCACTTGGGTCTCTAAATAACCTGATCAGCCGCTATATATGTTCCTAACCATATTTTTAGTTGATGCTTTAGTTAAGCGCCATTGTGTTGATTGTGTTTAAGTCAAATTATTTATTTTCCCACTTATGTTTTTTTTTTCTTTGTTGGTTCCTTACATGACACTGAAGATCTGTAGATGAAGACAATGCGTTGCGGTCAAAAGATCAAGATGATCATTTGAGCGTTAGAGTTCATTCTTGATCTTGGAAATACTATTATAATGGGGTGAAAAAAAAAAAAAAAGATTCTCAACTGAAGGTCCACTTATTTAGCTTTATTTCAATTTATTTTACCAGTCTGACATTAAACTCCTTTAGCCAATGAAGACCGTTGAACACAGTTGAAAGTTTAGGAAAAACTAAACATATGCTTTATATGTGAGGTTTTTGTTGTTGTTGTTTTACCAGAAAAAGAAACACTCAAGGTACACTTAACTAAATTTATTTATTTTATTATGATCTTTTTTTTCTTCTGGAGCTTGACATGGCACTAAAACACTATCTGTGGATGAAGAACATGAGATGCAGTTAAAAGCTCTGTGAAAAATAAGAATTATTTAAGCATTTCTCTCTTAAGTTGTTGCTTAAGTTTACTTCTGTAACGTTGACCTCTTTTACGGGCCCAGAATTATTCTTCAGAACTTCTGTTTTAAATTTTTGCTACTTGTTAGGATTTCTTTCGTCCTTTTCAGTGGTTTTTAAGTCCTCTATGTTGATGATTAGCATACTAACATGCTAATCTAAGATGGTGGCACACATGAGGTCTGTACATGCTCAGTGCCAACATATTAGCATGGTGGCGGTAGCCTCGCTCAAAGCACCGCTGTCATCACGTATTAGAGGTTCTAGTGGATTTCTTTTTGGATGGAATCATCTTTAAAAGGCATTAAATCAGCGCGTTACATCCTTCTATCATCCTGAACACTTTAAAAAACCCTTTTTCTCATCCTCTGGCTTCTTGCAGGGCAGATTACAATGCCGAAGACAGATTTGTAAGACGGACCTGACATCCTCCTGATTTACTGTGTCTGTCTGCACTTTGGGTTAAATGGGAACCCCTTTTCAAAGTCACTGCAGATTCCTTTCTCCTCTCTTCTCCCCGGAGAGCTCAGAGAGGAATGCACTGAATAATAAAAACACTCGAATTGCTTGTAAGTGCCAGCCTGCGTGAGCTCGGGGGATTTTTAATGAGATTTTTTTCTGATTGGGAGCTGCAGGAGGGGGCTGGTGGGCCTATAGTCTTGCTGTGGTCGCCGAGAACACAGACATGTGTTCTTCTTCTTCTTCTTCTTTACACGGTCCTCTCAATCTGAAAAACACATCCTACAGTTTTCTGTCCAACCTAATGTTCCCAGCAGACTCCTGCAGAGGACCTGCCGTTATTCTGTACATTTCATCAATTCACTACACTTCAGACCAGAGAAAATGCGTTGCAGCTGACCGGGTCGCTCTCAGAACATGTTTTCTCACGGTCCAGAGAACATACGTAGCAGTATTATTCTATTTTCTGTCACGTCAAATGTTCCACATGCAAAGTGAAGAGATGTTTGGCGGCAGCGGCGGCTCATCCAGCAGCTCTCGTCCTGCTTAGTGAAATCCTTTCTGCTCCCATCTTTCCCCGAGATTACAGAGGAGAAGTAACTCTGATCACATGTGACTGGGAGTCAAAAACATCCCTCAGGGATCCGCGAGGATGTGATCGAGTCTGACGTGACGGAGGGTCACCGCGGTGAGAGAGAAAACCAAAACCTGCTCTGATGGTTTAGGTGGTTTCTGCTGAGTCATGCTTCGGAGGAATCAGCTCCTTATGTAAGTTCTGTGTCTCACCACTGACAGACTGCCAATACCCGATCGAGCAGAGCTTTTAAATGTGCTGTCATTCATATTTCAGGATTAATGCTCAGCCTTGACTCTCATCTGTGGACGAAGACCATGAGCCGCAGCCAAAAGCTCCAGAAAAACAAAACATCTTGCGTTCGTATTTGAGCGTTAGACTTGATTCCTGACCCTGGAAACTAAAGGGTTACTTGTTTATGTTGTTTTTTCTTTCTTTGACCTTCAAACTGAGTAAACTCCATGAGCTGATGAAGACCATGAATTGCAGTTTAAAGAGACCAAAAAAGAAACCTCAAGCTCAATTTACTAGGATTATTTTCTAAATAAATCTATATTATTTTGCTGGACTATAAGCAAACCACCATCTGTGGATGAAGCCCATGAGCTGCAGTTGAAAGCTCCAGAAAAACAAAGTATTAGAGATGTTAGATTCATATTTGAATGTTAAAGTTCACTCTTGAACTTGGACAAAGTAGCTTAACAGAAATGATCAAACTTGAGGTTTACCTGACAGAACAACTGAGAAAACTCTATCAGCTGATGAAGAATGACGTGTGGTCGAAAGCTCATGAAAAACACTCAAGATGTTGATGTTGTTCCTTCAGACTCTTATTTATGACTCACGAGAGTAAAAAATCATGGAAAAAGTTATTTTCTTTATTTGGCTTTGACATTCCCCAGAGGTTGACATGGCAACCAAGCAAAGATCAGGTGAAGACGACCAGGAGATGTGAGTGAAAGCTCCAGATAAACTATATACACCGTTTATATTTCAATGTGACAGAAGTACCTGTAGCTTGAATGATTTGTTTTTCCTTTCATTCTCAAATATACACATATATGTGTGATTTGTTTTTCCAGAGCTTTCAACTGCATCTCCTGGTCTTCATCAGTGACAGAAGTGTTCAAGTTGACGTGAAAACAATATATTTTAATCATTTTATATTCAATTTGAGCATCAAACTGATCAATATTTATAGATTTAATGGCGTTGCCTCGTCGCTTTTGTCCCAAAAATATCACCATTAGCCTTAAAAGCTCTGAATTAGCCAAAGTGCTTCAGCTCTTTAAGGCCTCTGACTGTAATAACACCTTCCTCCCTCTCTCCGTTTCCTCCTCTCATGGGAATTTCTCCTCTCCTGTAACGAATCCGATGCGTCAGAGAGATTAAACGACACAGTCACGTGGTTAAAGAACAATCCTTTACTTTGTGGAGAGCTCCACACGCACACACACACACGCACACACAGGGACATTAAACATGATTTACAGGAGATTTACTGTCACACCCAGCAGTAAGACACATCCACGACATTCTACAGGTAAAAACGGGAAAAAAACCGAAACAAACACGGGACTCATCTCATCATAAGGTGCTTCGTAATATGCGACAGGAATGTTATGAAAACAAAAAACGTCTACATGATCCTACAGACACCAATACTGCATCTACATATATATTCATACCATAATATAAAACAATCTACACAAAATAGAGCAAATATTTACAGAACGGACTATTTACAACATCCAAAACAGGCTTAAAGATGAGGAGCAATATATATAAATGTACTGTAAATATATATATATTTATGCTAGATTAATGTACACGTGGAGTCTATGGTGAAACGAACGGAGCGACGGGTGTTGAAAATCACAAGTTGGCCAGCTGCAGCAACTGTTCCTTGAACTGCTGCGCCTGGTGCGAGAGGTCAGTGACTCTGTCCACCATCTCCTGGATGGCGGCCGTGTTCGGGTAGTTCAGGGCGGCCGTTTTGGTGGCGGCCACCACCGTCTTTAACAAGTCACACAGCACGTTGCTGGAGTTCATCACCCTGTTGGCCACCTCGGGGGCCGAGGCCTGCCGGGACAGAGTGTCTCCGATGAAGACCAGTTTGTGGGCGCTGAGGATGACGAACTTGCTGTGCGCCACGAAGATGCGCGGGGGCTGCCCGGCGCTGACGCAGCCGAAGAAGGCGTCCACGGCGCTGAGGAGCGTGACGAAGTGCTGCTCGCACTGCTCGGAGTAGAAGCCGAGCAGCTGGCGGTCCCGGGCACAGACGGGGGTGGACGGGGAGAGGCAGGAGGACGAGTCCGGTGGGGAGGCCGAGGTCACGCCGGAGTGTTGGTGCGAGATCCACTGCGTGATGTCGTTCTCCACGGGTTTGATCACTTCCTGCTCCAGCTTCTTGAACTGATTGATCTGTGAAGGGCGACAGGATTCAGATTAGTTTCTTTGCTTGTTATTAATATCCGTCTGATTATACAGAGATGATAAGACGAAGTTCAGCTCTGTGACGAACGCATCCGAGATTCAATTCTTCCTCTTACTGGAAACAGAAATAGAACTAGAGCTGCAGACAGCGGTCGACTTATAGATGATCGGATTGATTGTTTCAGTCATTTTTCAAGCAGAGATGACAAATATTTACCATTTACTAGTTTCTCATGAATCAAAATCTTAAATTTATTCCTTGTTTATTGTAAAATTATGTATTTTTTTTCTGGGTTTGGACTCCTTGTTGAGTAAAACCAGCAATCTCAGGACATCACTTTGTCCGAGGAAGGTTGTGATGGGTATTGTTCGCAAAAAAGAATCAAGAAGGTCAAATACTTGCTATTTCTGGCCTCTTAAATATGAGGATTTGCTCCTTGATTATTGTAAAATTATGTTTAAGGGGGGTTTTGGGACTATTGCTAGAGTAATAAAAGGAGTTTATCACATCACTTGGAGGTTAAAGAGGTTGTGACGGGCATTTTTCACCAGTTTTTGACATCTCATAGACAAAACGTTTAGTCGATTAATCACTTGAGTCACTTTTCCAAGCAAAAATGTAAAATATGGGGATTAGGAGTAGGATCTGCTCCTTTATCTTTTAACCCTCCAAACTCTTAAAGCTGAAGCACTTCATCAGATCGGCGTGGGTGTGGCTCGCTCTGATTTAATTGACAGTGGTTGGGAAACAAACAGCTCCACAGCTGTCACAGCGTTTTGATTTAAATGCTGATAACTGCTGACAGGAGCAGCTGAGCACCGCCCACTTCAAACCAGCGAGAGACGAGCACAGACACATTTCTCACATCAACCACCCGAAAATGTCAGCAGACGCTGTGTGTCCATGCAGGAGCTCAACGCTGTTAGTAGAAGGCTTCTGATATCACTGTTTGATTCTGTTCTATATTCTGGCTTTGACGGGCCGCGTGGCTCACAAAGTCTCTGCACCCACGAGGCCCAGAGAAGGTCACCTGCTCTGTTCTCACCTGTTCCTGTCCCAGCTGGACTTGACTCTGCTTAATAATGTTTTCTTTGTCCAGCAGCTCCTTCTGCTGACGCTCAAAGTCGTCTTTGCCCTGCGGAGGAAGACACAGGAAGGTGAGAGGAGGCATTCAGACGTGCTCAGGTTTGACCTTTGATACGTCTGCATAAGTCAGACAAACTGTGACTTAAAATCTATATAATCTATCCTGACCTTACTTGACAGTTGTTGCTGGTTTAGGATGAAATTCTGTGCCAAAAGTAAGAACTATTTATTTAAGAATTTGAGGTTTTAAGACATGTCATGTATTAAAGGCGCAATATGTAAGAACTGGCCTTCATATTCTAAACCAACAGGGGGCGGCGCAGCTTATGAGCTCAGTTAACCGGGACAAAAAAGCAACAAGACTGAAAGATATTTTGCAACAATGTTCTATCAGGATACTTTTAGATACAATGATCCGGTCTACGAGAGGGAGCTTAAACGATCTTTTATCATCTTTTTTCAGCTTCTCTAACTGAGGATTTTTACCTGCAGGTGCACGTAATCGTAGTCCTCCATCCAGCTCTTCACGCACTTCTCGCTGTTGTTCATGTTGTCTTTGTCCTGGCTGGATGGCACGGGGAAGGGCTTGGTCTGCCCTCCGTAGTTGTCGTTGTCAGAGGAGGGGGAGGTGAGCGGGTGGATCATGTTCTCCTCGGGTGTGCTGCCGATGGAGAAGGACCCGTCCATGTGCGTCCGCCGGAACAGCAGCTCGGCGTTGCTGCCTATCGTGGAGGCCAGCTGCTTGGCGTCGTCGGGAACAGTCCTGGAGACCATGACGAAGCGATCCAGGTCGTCGGTCTTGTTGTGGTGCTTGCCTGAAGACACCAGAGCGTTCAGAGCCCAGCTGCAGTTCTCCAGGACCTGGTAGATCTGCAGGAGGATCTGCTGTGAGTCCTCCAGGCGTCCCAGCTGCCGCCTCAGCTTACTGTGCAGGCTGGAGTCTGACAGAGCCGTGGCGTTCGCCGCAGCTCCTCTACCGAACACGACAAAGTCCCCCAGAGCCGCCCGGACCCTGTCCAGCACTGTGCGCACGTCGTTAGCGTGGCGCTCCATGAAGGGAAAAGTCCTCCAGTGAGGGGAAGCTGCCATTGAGTGTACAGCCCCGACTGAGGCGTCCACGGCCTGCTGCAGGCGGTACAACCTCTGCACAGCAGCGTCCACATCCAGAGCGAGGCGGCCCTCAGAGCTGGAGCCCGTGGAGGACGACGAGGTGGACATGCTGCTGCGTGTGCTGCCGGTGCTGGAGAACGACAGGCGGTTCACGCCGTCCGTCACGTCTGCTACCGTGCGAGCATCCTGAGCCGGGATGTCGTAGATGCCCTTGCTGTTGTCTCTGTCGGCGGGCGAGGTTCTGTGCTGCGGGGGCTGCATGCCCCGAGGGAAGTCGTACACGTCTCTCTGAGACCCCGCCCCTGAATGAAGGGCGGGTGGAGGCACGTCGTAAATGCCTTCGTTGCCGTTGGTGTTCGGGTGTTGGTGGTGGGCAGGAGGCTCCACACTGGGGGGGAAGTCATAGTGAGACTGAGGGCTCGGCGCGGGTTTGGTGAGGACAGGTGGAGGTACGTCGTAGATGCCTTCCTGTTTGTGTTTGAGCGGCTGCGGGAAGTCGTAGTTTCCCTCCTGGAGGGCGGGGTTGGTCCTGCAGGGAGGCACGGAGTACACCTGCAGACAGACACGGTCAGACATGAAGATTTAATGTTATATCACACTGCAAACAGAGAGATTTGTCTTCTGTCCCTTCTCAAATAATAACAGAGACACAAAAGGTTTCTTTATAATAATACTAATAAAAACTGCATCCTGAACATGAGGACTGCCACAAGATTCTTGTTTCCTGGTGAGACATTGTCACTCGTCGTCCAAACTTGTTAAGTTTGTTGTTAATCGTACCGACAACATTTGAAGTGGATCTGGTTAAAGCTGAAAATGGAGCTTAAGTTTAAGTAAAATGAGTGCAAAGTGCCAAAAATGAGCACTTAATTCCAAATCACCTGTTCCCTGGAGGGTTCGCAGCCACAAGAGACTTTTTTGCAGTGGGCTGCATTTTTGGGGGCGCTAGCGAGCCATCTTACCCCGTCCATGGCTGAAACCCATTAAATCCGAACACAATCCGAATTTTATGCAAAGTTTCATGTATATTTGAGCCTGATTTACCCAATAAAAATGCATTTCTTTTGGAGGAAACAAACGTTTTACTATAATATTTTATTATCGTTATTTAAAAGTATTTTTGAGAAACATTAAAAACAGTAGAATGTAATGTTTTAGATGAGCAAATGTCCTCTGTATACTGCCGAAAAGACATTTTCATAAGAAGATCATCACATAGTGTAATGGACTTTATCTTCAATTTCCCCAAAGCCTTTGCTCAGATGGTGAAACAAAATTCAAATGTACAGCAGACAAAATGACTTGAGATGTCTAGAAGCTGCTTAATGATATGGAGGTTTTAGCCGGCGAGTGGTTTTAAATACAAAGATGAGTCTCTCCGTGTAATGAAAGCCAATTAAATGTACACATGCACGAGAAATCAGCGGGAAATTAGCTCCTCTAATCCCTCACCCTCATTAAGAGAGCCAGTTTTCTCATTACATGTCATTTAAGAGCTTACTGGAAACAGCGGACTGTAACCCAGAAAGCGTAAATGTAAACGGACCGCTTGTCGGCAGGTTTTCACCGGATACGGTTTGCACAGCAGCGCTGCAGTTGCAGATTGAGGAAGTGAAAGAGCTTCTGGGTTGTGTACTATATTTAAAACCTCAAAGTTTCTTCCTCTCACAGACACAAGAGTAAAAAAAAAAAAAAAAAACCTCCCGCTGGCTTGACAGGGCCGAGTGTGTGTTCTGACGTACATGGCACGGAGTGCGATGGGAGCGCGGCGGGGTGAATAAAACGGTGGCCTGCGAGTGATTTCCATCAGCCTTGAAACGCACTCTTTGCAGCTAGACAGGCCAGCCCGAACTGTAATTAGGAGCGACGCAAATAACAGGTCCCGGCATATTTCAGGTTATTACAAACAAACTGGTGGCGCTCTGCCTGGTCGGCTCTGGTGAAATCTTAGAGGCTCTGGAAACAGAAGAGTTGTGTCCTTGACTGCAGAGTTCAGGCGCAGAGCCGTACTCATGGAGTTTTGGTTAAACTCTTCTGGCAGGCAAAGGTTTCATTAAGCGCCGCCGCAGGAATGTCTTAAATATGACATTTGACGTATTATTCATTTATTACGGGCAATTAAGAGAAATACTAGGAACTGTGTCAATAAACATTAAATAACATTTTCTGGTCGGGAGCAGCCACCACTTCCTGAGTTTTTATTATCTGACTGAAATAAATGGAGTGTCTGACTGATGTGCCCTCTCATTGTGGCGGCGGATCGGCCGGTTGTTGACATTCTTCTCTCACCCCTTGTGAAGACGGAGGGATGTCGTAAACGCCTTGTGTCCGCGGGTCCATCTGAGGCGGGGGGACATCGTACACTCCCTGGTTTCTGGCGGCGGGGAACATCTGACCGGGGGGAATATCGTACACCTGAAACACGAAACAAACACGATGATGAACAACAAATATGTAAAACTCATGCTTATGATCACGATGAACGATTAAATGTATTTGTTTATTTGCTTAAAAGGTGTAAGAATGGGCCAATATTCACTATTAGAGGGCAGCATATCACCAGAATAACCTCTAACTGCTGCTAACTGTAGCTGTTGTTAGCTAGTTAGCTCAGTTGACAGTGCAGTTAGCGGTTTAATGATAAAATATAGGCAGGGGCTGACTTCAGAGGACATGTCTGCAGTAAAATACGTAGACTTCTTTGACATAACAGCAACATTAGTTAACTTTTCAAACTAAAATGATTCTATTCTGCATCTTCACGATAAATTGCAGCCTTTTATTTTGTAGGAGCACCTCGAGCGTTAATTACACGCTTTATACAATGGAGAAGTCCTGTTTCTTCCTTTGTGCCCCATAGGACCGTTTTTGGGGAAAAATGTATACAGTTAATGACGAGAGACAAATATAACCTGTTTTAATTGTGCACATTTGATGTTTGTGCATTTAAAAGATACATTTTCAAGTGCAGAAAGTCACAGTTTGTCTTAAAGTTAGTAAAATATCAGTGAACACCAACATGGCCGTCACCTCGACACAGAAAAAGGACTAGAAAACATGAAATCAAAGAAGAAAATCTGTTCAGAATTACAGTTAAAGCTACAAACATGCAAAAGGAAAGTCAGTGTTGTGATTAATCTGATATATACAGTACCGGATCTACAGGGTTTTGGTCTTGGGTTTCCTCGAGCGTAAATGTCCTGTAACCTCGTCCTACATGTCTTTGTTCTGTCACGTTTTGTGTTGCAATAATGGGAAAGTCATGTATTACAGTCTTACATTTCGTCAGTGTTATGACAAATATCATATTTGTGATTCACGGCATGATTCAAGCAGGATCAACGGATGTATTTATCTCTCGCCTTTCACTACCGCACATGTTTTTTTCATGAACTAAGGTCCCATCTCGGTCCCCCAGAAGGGGCACAGCGGGATTTACCAGCTTAAACCCGAGATGACGGGACAAAACTGTAACTGTCAGGGATCCTTTCTGTGAAAATTGGGTCACTGCACAGAACAGGATGTGTGGTAGATTCAAATATGCAACAGAGTGAAGATAAAAGAAACAGCTCTGTGGTTGTGACAAATACCTCCTGCTGTGGTGACTGTAATGCTTCTGGTTTGTTTGAATGATCCATTTACTTTATTTCAAATGTCAACAGAAGCCGGTCAGAGCAAAAAGTGATATGATTCTAATTCTTAACACCAAAACTTCAACTGATTTGATCAAAAACAGAAAAAAAAACTAGTTTTTATACTTTTTGATGTTTTTGAATGTATTTTTCCTACTTCTTCCACTCATTTCTGCATTGCAGAAATACAATTTGGGTTATTTTTTTAACTTGTCACATGCTCAAGTTGTGTAAAGTCTGTATTACAGGAACACTCAAGAAAGTTACTGACTGGCTTTTTGAATATGCAGATATTTACGGAAACCAAGTGATGCCTGAAAATGTAGTAAAGTATATCAGACCCTGATATTGCAGAACAATTTATGGTGGGTTTAGACTTGGACATGTTGCTTTAAACCTTATTCTAACTTCTGAGTTTGTTTATAATTACAATGGAGTTCCTCAGGAGGGGGTTCAGACGACATGTCACAGTAAATTTAGCTGAAAATGTCACGTAACCCCTTTGAAATCCATCACACTGCACACTGAGGGGCCGTTCAGACTATTTTTAGGTCTTTAAGGTAGACAGGAGTTCAAACTGTACATGCTGTGGGAACACGAGACACCTACCCCCTGTGATCTGCTGGGTGGGACATCATAGAGGTCCTGCTGGTTGTGCTGTCCGGGGCTGTAGGTGTAAGACTGTCCCACTCTGGTCGGGGTCACCACCTGTCCGATCACAGCAGGGGGGGGGGAGACACAAACAATCAGAGCTGCTGTCTAAAAAACGACACCTGGGGCACAGCAGAGTTCAGGACAAAGACACGCTACAAACGCACTTCATCCCACCACCCAGCTCGCACATTTGTCCTCCTTCTCCATTGTTTTGCCTTATTTTCATTCCCAGTCCTCGAGCGACCCGGGGAAATAAGTGATTACAGTCGAGGCGGATACGTTCTGACAACGGAGACGGACCAACATCCTCCCCGTTTCAGGCTATTTGTAAAGGGACCCAGGAAACCCAGAGATAAACAGAGACCTGGAGCCGCAGAGCAAGGAGTCTGTTTAGTCAGTTGCTTATAGGACATCTGGTTTGAGTCCCAGCAGGGACCGCTTCCTGTCGGCTCTACGGGCCTACTGTACGATACCCGGGCCAACACACCACAGAAGGCTTCAGCAGGGAGGAACTCACAATCTCCATCACTTGTTTTGTCAATAAAATGCCAGAAAATACAAAAATAATGCAACAAAATTTCCCCAAAGCACAAAGTGAAACCAGAAATATTCAAACTGCAGTGGTATAAAACAGAGTGAAGCCGAATATCTACCCTTAAACAAGTGAATGTTAAACCCGTCAATGGACTTTTTGATTAATCATCAACTAATTGTTTTGATGAATCTATTTTTTGTGATATCGCTGGTTTGGATCACACAAACATTCAGTGATGTCAGTTACAAAGCAGCGATATCTGTCTAAAGTTTGCTAACTTAAGCTAGCTACCATTATCTTGCATTAGCACGTCGTACCAGACAGCGTAAAGCACAGCAACAGCTAAACCTTTGAGTATATGTTATTAAGCAAGAGTGATTTATATTGTCATGAATTTTACTTAAATTTCTTTCTGTTACAAAGTAAATTAAATATTAGGAGCGAGAGAGAAGTTTTGTGACTAGAGCTAGCTAACGTTAGCATGTAACTTGTGCCTTTAATTGTAAAGAGATGTATAAATTCATGTTAGTAAAGTTTTTTTGTCCTCAGTTAAGAGTTAAAAGTTTCTCTTTAGAAGGAATACAACTGACATATAAGGAACAAGAGAGAGAAGTCTGTAGCCAGAGCTAGCTCATTAGCTAATAGTCTAAAAAGACAAAGCAAAGTTGCAGCAGCAAAACATCTGAATGCATTTTACAATTTAGTAATTCCACTTCAATTAGTACAAAGACATTGTGTGAGGAGAGCAAGCAAACACCAACCACAGACCTAAAAGCTGAGTTATATTTCCTGTGGCTTGAGCAGAATAGCCCGTCACAAATTCTGCAGCTCGGATAATAAAAACTGCATAAAACTAATGTGATTCAGTCGAGCAATAAAATGAGCAGAAGTGAAAAGTGAAGCAGACCTCTTGCAACAACAGTGAGAAACTTTTAAAATGCTGCTTTTCTAGCGAGCGAGGAGAATATTTTATGACCGAGGCGAGGATATAAAAATGAGTTTATTGTCGCGCTGGCTGGATCGTGACATCTCGGAGCTTGGTGAAGCGCTCACTGGTCTTTGGTATTGATGAACAACCTTGTAATTTTTTTTTTTTTGCGCTCTTGGATTTAATACATCTTTAAAATATTTTACACTGTGGTGAGAACACAAACACAGACCCTGCTCCTGGTTTCACGTAAAAAACCTGTGACCTTTTTACGCGTTAATTTTTTTATCCCTCCTCTTTTCCCGTCAGTTCTAATCAGTCCCTCCACACCTCCTAATCCTAGTGTTTCCATCCCCCCTCCCCCCGCCTCCTGGCCGTCGTCCCCCTAAAAGCAGAGCTTGCAGACCTCCTTGCTGCGTCAGACAGACAGAGGAATGCCGGGAATGTCCTTCGCTGAGCCCAGTAGTCCTCTCCTGCCCCCACGCACCAGCATCGCCACACTAGAGCAAGCAGGGTTCATTAGCAGGGCTGCGAAAATAGGAACCATACGCATGGCTTCCTGGCAGAGGGGAAAGTCTCCGGGGAGGTATAAGACTTGAGCCCCGGTATCCACTCATGAGTCGCCGTATAGCCGAGTTAATATCCTAATACCTACACATCTCCCGAACTGTGGAGACATTTATCGGAGCGTGAGCAGTCGGAGCCAACTCAGAAAGGGATTAATGTTTCAGAGGAAGCAGCAGAGAAAGGAGAGGAGGAGGAGGAGGAGGAGAAGGAGGAGGAAGGGGGGGGGACTGGTTTGTAAAAGAGATTTATGAAAAAAGGTAACGGAGGTGGAAAGTGAGAGGAACGGAAAATGAGAGTCCCTCGCCTAGTATGGAAAGGAATGCCATTCATCTGAGCCCCGGAGTCTGAGTAACGGTAGTCCATATGGTTCTCATAAGACCCCCGATCTGAACAAGGCCGTGGTGATTTAAGGTGTTCATTGTTGGCATTCCTGTCCGTGCATACATCATCCCAACAGGGGCCTGTGGGGTCAGCGCTGAAACATACACCGAAGGGGCTTTAAACGCGTCAGACCGGGCTCGGAAATAAACCAGCGGGGGGAATAAATAGAGTCGCTGCTTTGGGCTCCTGTCACGCACCGACGCTCGCACACTTCAGGCTGTTAAAACTACAACAACAAAAAAAAGATGCTTGATCTGCTTTGTAGTATATTTGCGGAACAGTGATGGAAACCACGTTATTTTCATTTGTTGAATGAAAATATAGTGCGGGTCATATGATCTAGATCAGGGGTTTTCAAGGCCTGAGACTGTGAAACTGCCCCAAAATGGACCCTTACTGGGATTCTTTTCAGCCTGTGTTTGTTTAAATGTTTAGAAAAGGCATGCCGGATAAGCTATTACCAGTTCCTGGTTGCAGTTTATTCATAGACGTCCAGAAAACTATCACTCAATTACTCTGATACGAAGGCAAACTTAAAACGTGACAATTCTAAGGCAAGTTCTGCAGTTACAAAAATCTTTTTTTTTCTTTCTATAATTTCAAATGGTGTTAATTTTGAGATCATTATATTCTCAGACGGGGTAACATAGTATCTAAACTATAATGGAAATCAGTAGAGCGCATACCTCAGCCAAAGCCCAACAGTGAATTCAATCAAGCCTAATCTAGCATCAAATGTGATCAGCCCTGTATCACTCAAGACTTTAAACTCAATCATAATCAGTCAAATCATATCCAATCGTACTCACTCATAGATACCAGCCACCCAAATACATCTATTTTTTATTTTTTTTTAATCAAGATCCATGCATTAGACCCTGAGAGACAAAGAACACCTTGTCTCACAAGTAAATAAAGAATGAAAAGGTTCCTGGATCAGTCACTTATCTGGATCTGCAACACAAAGTAAATTGGTCTATTTTGGGCTAAGACCCATCCTCCATACAACTTCAGTGAAAATCTGTTTGGTAGAAAACAAACAAACTCCCATGATCCCACGCTACTTCATGATGTCATCAAACAGTCATCGGTGAGACTCCATGGCTGCAGAAATGACAAACTGTGCATTTAAGTGCCTTCATTTTTAACACTTGGTTTTATTAGCGAGGCTTGAGAGCTACATATTTTATTTCCATTGCAATGTATTTTTTGGAATTAAAAAAAGGCGGAGCATGTAACCAGACCCAGCAGACAGGGAGCCGGTCTTTCACTAAGTCACAGCAAAGTGAAGCTTAGTTAAAGGTCACTCCAACCGGCTGCCGTCCCTGCGGGTCGAGCCTGCGTGCTGACGATAGCGGTCTGCCTGGACTCAGCTGCCACATGCAGATGGCGGCGGGGCGTCCGTCACGGACCTCGGTGACCTTTTTCCACAGGTACGTGTCATCGCTTTGAGGAGCGCTCGGCCCATGAGCGGCTCCTCTCTACTGCCGCCAGATGCACACTGCTCATTTATTTCCCATCTCCTTCATCTGTTTGCCCAGCAGGCCGTCGCTCTGAGGCTGCTCGGCGCTGCTGTAATTGCTGGTGGGTAAATATTTGCCACGTCCAATGAGGTTGGCGCTCGCGGGGCGGCGGCGGCTGATGGCTTTTCAGGGAGCGATGACATCATGAAGGGCCGCGTCGAGTGAGCAAACATTTGTTCCCGCTCAGGTGATAGACTCTTCGGATTCCTTCATGGAGGAGGCAGAGTGACTAAAGAGGGGATCAGGTTCAAACTAGTGCCCCGGAGGAGACAAATAGATGGCTTGTTAACGCTCCTACGCGTTCTGGTGAGTGACTCACGGCTCTCTCAGCAACACTGTGTTTACTCTGCATCCTGGCGGGCTCAAGTTTTGGCAGGTAGAAACTTTTTAGCTTTACATCATTAGAGAGGTGTCGTCATTACATCAACAGCTACCTCATCGGCTTCTCTTAGATTTATGTGCTGATGAGCAGAGAGCCACATCAAAAACAGTAAGCGTGCAGGAGAGCCGAGTTTCAGCTGAATCATACTGTGATGAAATGACTCTATTGTTGTTCTACAGAGTGAGGCACATCGCTCCAGATCTCTGGCCTGGCTCCCTGTGTGTCAAATGATTGATTTCAAAAAGACTATATTGGTTAATAAAGCACTGTAAAGCACAATGAAGCATTACCGTCCTTGAAGTCAGAAAGTAAACAGGGGGAAGAGGTTTTTCTTCACCGCAAATATGCACGAAGCATCGTCCATCCAAGTTTTGTGGAAAAGTGTTTAGTAGATTTTGTGTACTCCTGCTGACAAACCAGCCAACCAACCATCAAACGGACACAGGCGATTTGCTTTATTCAAAATAGACGTCAAATGAAAGAAAAGCAAGAAAAACCAACACATAAATCGCCACCGAACGGTTTTACCATTAGAAAGATGGGAATCAAACGCTGTGGCCTTTCGCAGTCACCAGATCTCGAATCAAAAACGCAGAATAAAGGGCTGATTTCTGGCACAAAATGGTGTGCAAATGGAGTTCAAAGTCTTCAAACGCTGAAGCTGTTTTGGCGCGACGCCTCGGCGAAACACTTCACGTCGGTTCTTCGCTTCACCCGTCTGTCCACTGACATCGGAAAATAAAATGTCATTACTGTCATTATATTTTCAGCGGCGTCACGTGGTTCACCTCTGCACCATCGGCTGTGGGCGAGTCATGCACATGTGGCACGATTTCACAGGAAATTGTCATTTCACACCTTTTCATCAGATACATGCACACACAGCCACTTCCTCCCGCTGACACAAATCAACAACGCTAACGAGGCTTTTCACCGCTCATAAAAGACGGTCGCAATGACACCACCGTCCGGGTGGCTGCCTATTGAATTTCATCCATCCGTCTCGTCATTCACAGCACATCAGCTCCTCTCTTGTCCTCTTATCAATCCATCAAAGTCGACCTCTCTCAGTTTCTACCTCCGTGCACACAGGCTCATCTGAACCATGAAGTTCAGAGCAATCTAGCCGTGATATCACTCACACGTGAGGTAAGAGTGGTGTTTTTTGTGTATGACGGCGTCTCCTAAATGTAGGCTGTGTTCCTGCTCTGTAGTAACCTGCCCTTTTTTTCTGCTTTGCTGAATCACAGCACAAAGGCGTCTCTCGCGCTGTTGTGGTCCATTTTCCCCTCGCCGCTCAGAACTGCTCGGTAACGCTCCCCCTCAGCCACCCGGAGCCGCAGCAGCCTATTAAAGGTGCCAAACTAATTAATGCAGGTAATTAACTGGTGAATCCTGCGAGGCTCTCGGCCGTCTCTGCGACGCGTCCAAGTGGCTAAACCCAAACAGACAGCGCGCTTAATGAGGGGCATTAAAAGGGAACACACTGATTTGAGCTCTAATAAGGATCATCCTTCATCCTCTGTGATCAAAGCGGCTTCTTTAATCCGGCCGGCGTGATTATCTGAGGAGACGCAATGTTAAGAGATGAATTTGACATTCTGTGTTTACTTTCTAGGAATACAATATCATGAGACAATCCTCGGAGAAGAAAGGAGGATAATGTGGAATGAGAAACGACCCTAAAGCAGAAACCCTTAATAGGAAACAAGATCCACTTCTGATCCCTTTCCCTTGTTTTTTACGACTGCCGGTGGTTTATATCTCCCTCTTAGAAATGGGACAACCCTTCAAGACCCTCATGCATCATCAGTTTTCGTCAGTGGTGTCAATATGGCGTCTTCAGCTGTGGCGATGGACGCATGGACACTTGCAATTTGTTCACAACTTCATGCTATCAAAATAAAGGAACACTGCTTCATTACCTGGACACTGTCAGAGCTTTTTATGGTAACGTTGGCAACCAGTGCTCATATCCTGCCATGAATCAGGGGAATTAATTCAATCCATCCTGAAGGGAACATGAATTTGCGTCCATCCAATAGTTTGTTCGCTAAAAATCAACAAAAGTAACCTCATGGTGGCCCGAGAGTAAAAGTCAGGGCATCGCCAAAGTTAGTCTGAATCATCCCCTGGGCAACGTGAACGTTTGCACCAAGTTTCCCTCCAAACCAACCGATAGTTGGACCGAGGCAACGGGCTGACATCCGTCCACAGAGCTGCTGGTGTGGCTAAAAATGCTTTTAGATGTGAGCATTTCCTGTTTTCCTTCGCCTCCTATTGCAAGACACAGAATCTCTTTGGGTTTTGGGCAGCTGGAAAGTCATTTGAAAGTGCTGCTAAAAAGTTAACTTTCAGCAAAGCATTTCCTGTCTTCTCGCAGACTTCTGCCCATTCATCACACTCTCTGCTCTAAACTTTTCAAGGGGAGAAAGTCCTCCCAGTCTCTCGGTATGCGCACCGCAGAGCAGATTACTTTTGGTGCAACTGATTTATAACCTTACCCCCTCGGTCAAACCTCACGGGCCGGCGATTCATCACGACTGCGACAATGGCGAGCAGACAAGAGTCTGAAGGAGCCGGCTCGCTCCAGGAAGAAATAACTCACTTATCTGCTGCCGAGATTGTCGCGCGCATGATTAGGCAGAGAAAATATGGCAGAGGCAAACAAACAAGCCATTCATTACACATAACCTGGTTACTTCCAAAGGAGACTTTTATCAAGGTAGATAGCTGTTTATGAGCAACAGGGGTGTGCTATCAGTGCACTTCCTTGAGTTGTGTGGGAGTCAATTAAACCCTTTGTTGAAACTCTACCTTTTTATGGCACCAATGGGCAGATTGGATCTATGGGTATGACACAGTGGACGCAGGAAATGCCCATACAAGGAGCACACCTCCACGCCACCGTGAGCCAGGAAGTGAGGAATGAAAAGGCCGTCTGGTGGGAGCAGATAAGGAGCCCGGGCGGAGAGATCTTTGAACTCTGAACCCAACCCATCTTTGAACGCCGCGACCTCAGCGCCTGAGTCAGAGGGGGAAGCACGGCGGAAACGGGAACGCTGGGGCGAAACTGGCGCAGTGGAACAGACACACCTTTCAGAGCCGAAGAAGAAAGAGTTGAAGAATGGAGTGATAAAAGCCTGGCCTCCATGTGAGGGGCCCTCTTTGTGTGGACGATAGCTGGAGGCATCTGTCCCACACGGTCCCTGCGAGGAGGCCTTGAAGAGGGTGGGGGGGGTCCCGGCTCACCCTCCCCAAAGGGTCACCCAAGGACAAGGCTGCAGCATCAAACCAAACAGCCAGAGAAGCAAAGAGAGCCAAACCTCAGTGTGCCTTCATGTACCAGAGCCCCACACCACATGAAGGGAAAATAACCAGTCGCCAATCTGGATTTGCACTGCAGCACTGGCATGCAAACCCCGAGGAGGCGTTCTGGAGGATACGTGTGGACAAGACGCACAGGAACCTTCCTCTCCGCGGGAGGCTTTAGGGGTAATACGAGAGGGGGATTATCAGCGGAAGAAGCCTGCATCAGCCTCCATAATCATTTAGGGGGCGAACATGTGTCTGCGTGCTGTGTTTGCTCTTGAAAAACAAGAAAATGGCTGTTTTCTCCCCCCATTCAGCTCTGAGCACCTCACACCACACGCAGCGTGAGTCAACGCTCGCAGCCTGTCATCAATAGTGCTCCGGTAGTAAACAAGACCCGAGATCAGTGTTTTGAAGAGCAAAGGTCAGGGTTTGGGATGTCGAGTCGACAAATATCCACAAATACTACAACCCAGAATTCTGCTTATAGAGTTTCAAAGAGCCTCCGGTGCACTTTAAAGTCTCTCGGATAATTCTGAGTTCACTGTGGGTTTATGTTCCGGCCATCGGTTTGAGTTATGTGGGCTTTGAGAAATGTTTTGTCCATCAGTTTGGTAAAAATGAGCAGCTCTGGTTACCTGAATCTTGTTGCTCGAGTGAAGAAGCCGCAACGAACTGCAAACGCTTTGTCATCGCAACTTAAAACTAAAACCACCACACTGATTAAAAAAATAAATAAGTAGCAAAACTCATCTCCAACACACCGTGATTCATATCCTTGTTGTTAACATCTTGCCACCATTACAATTTTTAGACAGTTCTGATAAACTGCCTCCAGTGATGTCACTCAGTGGCTAAGGTGCATTGTGGGTAATGCAGGACAAACAGTCCACTGGTCTACATTCCACTTCTGTAACAATGTTGGACTCATTATGGACATCTTGAAAATAAACAATCAAAGCCGATCCAGCAGAACCAGAGAGATCATCTTTCTCATTCCACTCTTGTTCTTTTAAGAAGCGTAAGCCTACATTACCCACAATGCAACTCAAACATGTATCAGCATCTTTACACACACACACACTTTGATGTATAAAATAAAGTGACTTTACTGTGGTTTTGAGTTGGAAAATGGAGACTATACGTGTTTACCTATTCTGAGTTGAGCTGAAGTGAGTGTTTAGTGGATAAAGCACAGTATGTAGATACAGAGTCGAGCGTCATATTTAACCTGGATTTTAAAGCTTAAACTGGTTGTTCTTGAAGAAAGAAATAGCTCTTAATTGATCCACAATGTGAAAGTAAACTGACAGAAACACGTTAATGCATCAGAAGTTTTCTATAAAACATAATCGTTACCTTACATCTTTAGTATCTAATGTACAGATGAGTCCACTGGGTGAGTTCCTGTCCTTTCACAATAAAGGGGACTTTTCAACCTCCGAATGCCCAAAATAGCTCCTTTAACTTCCACTTCATGAGCCAACAATACTTCTCCTAAAATTGTTTTCACTACAGATTTTGCTGTTGGGCTTCGTCAGGGCCGACTGTGGCCACAGAGACCGATGGGGCTGCTGTCCAACAGTCAGGCGTCACTGGAAAACAACAGAGCACTCCAGTACGCTGACACACAGTCGTCAGTATAAGAAGAAATCTTTCTGTTTAACAGACAGGAACAACCACTGAAAATTGCACCACTTTGATAACCACAGATTGGAGGGAAAGTTGAACGTCCAAGACTTAATTTAATCTCTGCAATAACATGATTACAGCACTCTCATTAGAAGCACATTTAATTTTCCATGTTATCAACAAAGCCATTTTAATACCGCTCCTTGAGGCCTGGCGGTGGAAAACAGAGGTGTTGGTAGACAGGGCCGCTGTGTGCAGGTTGACTGACAGGTCTCTCCTCTCAGCCCCGCGGCTCCCACTGACTTTATCACACACTGAATCACATAAAGTCCTCTAAGCCTTCGGCGCCTGCCGCCTATTTACCCACCAAAATGCACACCTTAGCTCATTTCCATGATGGCTGGGGCTGATTTGTTAGAAAAAAACACCCTCAGGACATCAAAAGCTCATTCGGCATGTAATTACTATCCGTCTCCTGAAGGGATGATCTGGTCGGAGGTGCTAGAACTAGTTAAACGGTTGAACACACAGGAAAATTCTTCCTTCCTGTTTAAGCACACACCTGCCAAATGACTTCCATCTGTAATGAAGGATCACCGTGCTCGCCCCTGTTTATCTGGTGCCTTTAAACATATATCCACACATAGACTATTTAGCTTTTGGTGCCACAAATGACATTAAAGTGCAGTGTAACCGTGGCACAAGTAGAGAAGTCAGCAAAGCAATAAGCCTCTCTAGCTCATTTTTGCTAACATTAGCTACCATAAGCGACTGGAATGACCTAATCATTCATGGTAGCTAATGTTAGCTGATGTTAGCTGAGAGAATGTTAGCTAGTAACATCTAGTTGCTTTGGTAGTTCATATAAGCTGGAAGTGAGCTAACATGTTCTAACATTAGAAGTCTAACAGCTAACATTCTACCATTATCAAATAATATTATTTGCTGATGTGGGCAAATGTTATATGGGAACTGCCAGTCGCTTTGGTAGCTAATGTTAACCAACACATCAGCTAACATGACCTACAATAAACAAACTAAACAACGTGGTAGCTAATGTTAGTTGGAAGTTAGCTAACATTAGGTTAAACCCAGTTGGTTTTGGTGATGTTACATTAGCTAACACTACCTAGCATAAGCAAATTATATGGAAAGATGTTTATGGCGGCTAATGTTAGCTGGAAGTCAGTCGATGTAGCCTCATTATTCATTTTTTCAATGTTACATGTTTGAATTTGTCTATTTTTCTATTTCTAAAATGTATTTTTTTACATTCTGTAATTTCTTACGACATCTAATGCTAGTTTTCTATAAACTACGGGAAGGCTGCGGCTCTGCTTGAGTTATATGCTTTAAATGGGACACCATCCCTCCAGTAAAATGACAAATATGGAGGACAGTATATGTGGCTACACTGTAAACGACCATGCCAGGCGTTATTGTACTGGCTGTACCAAGTGTACAGCATTCAAAATACAGGAGGAAAACCTACTTTCAGGCAGCTGTGCTTCACCAAAATCCCAAAACCAGCGCTGTACTGTTTGCTTTTCCACGACTTGTTCCCATATTCACTGCCCTCCTTCTGTGGCTTAGACTGGCTCTGCTACACACAGTGTGCCAATGTACAAGAAAAAAGCCAAATGGGAGCCCTGCACAAAAACACTACCCTGCTCTGTGGTGAGCGCCAGGCCCGGCACACCCTGTACACATTTCACATGGCAGACACACAATCTCTCTCCTGCGTTTCTGTGTGTGTGTGCAATCATACTGATGAGAGTCGTGGCAGGCTGGCGGGCTAACAGGTCACGGTGTAAATGCGTAAATGCCATGTTCCATCACATCTAATATCCACACCGGCCCGTGAAGGCCAAGACCAGCAGAGATTATGTTATGGTTTAAATCCACTCTGATCCTGAAGAACTCTCTCCAGAGGTCAGCGCACGGACCGACCTATATTTTTCCATTTATCTATGCCTTCATCCGGCTCTCTACTCCTGTATCTAATAAATCACTGGTAATGAGGGTTTAAAGTATGTTCCATATGTCCAGTACGTTGTAGAAAATGAATGTTGGATAATCCAAACACATAAAGGGATTGTAGCCCAGTCACTAACTGTCTTTTATCCAGCAGAAATCGACAAATATATTCTGGTTCCAGCCTTTCAAATGCGAACACTTGCTTCCTATTCCTGTTTAATATCACTGTAGACGGAATATGTTCAGGTTCTGGATTGTTACTTCGACAAAACAAGAACTAATAGGATGTCAGATTGGACAGTGGAGACTAAGTGATGGGCGTTTTCCAGTCACATTGTCGAACAACATGCCAGAGAGAGCCACTGGTCCACAGGTTGTTCCTCTATTTGAAGGCTAATCGGTTCATTCAGCTGCTCCAGCCTTGTTGGCTCTCCATGCTGCATGATTTGATTAAATGATTAATCAAAACCTAAAGGAAAGATTCACTGCAGCCTGCAGGGAAATGTAAACTTCAGTCTCGTTTCTTTCTGCCTCACCTTGTTTGGAGCGTTATCAGCAGCCAGAGTACTCCTCGGTGGGACCTGGTAGACATCTTGTGAGGGAGGAACCTGGTAGATGCTCTGCTGACTCTGCTGCTGTGGACTCTGGAGGGACGGGGGCACCTGGTAGATCCCCTGAGCGCCCAAGGCAGGCTTCTGCTGGTACCCCGAGCTCTGAGGGGAGGACTGTGCGGCTGCGCTGGCCGCCGGCGACTGGGCGTCGAACATGGGTCCGATCAGCAGCTTCAGGCGGTTCCCGGGGGCGATGCCTTGGCGGCCGTGCAGGGAGCAGAGCCACCAGCCCTCCAGGCCTCCTGTGTTCTGCTCTATGACGGTCAGGATGTCCCCTTTACGGAAGGCCAGCTCCTCGGGGGACTCCGGCACGTTGTCGTACAACGCCTTCGCCATCAGGTTCTGCAAGAGAGAGAGAGAGCAGACCGTCGTTAGAGCAAGATGTTTGCATCATTTTAACATAAAAAGGGCTTTTTATATTCTATTAGATGTTAAAAGAGCAGTTTTACATTCTGGGAAACTCTCTCAGTTGCTTTCTTTCAAAGAGTTTGATGAGAATATCGAAACCCTCCTCTTATTGCTCTACTTTAAATATGAAGCTACAGAAAGCAGCAGTTTAGCTTATCTTAGCACAAAGACTAGAAACAGAGAGAAACGGCTAGCTCGCCTTGTTATGTCCAGCACCAGTAAAACAAGCTAATTAACATATTATGTCTTGTTTGTTTTAATCCAAACAAAAATGAACAAAACATTTGTAAAAACACCATGTTGTGGTTTTACGGGGGTCCTGGAGACCCTGACTTCAGGAAGTCACTGCTCCCGGTCAAGACATATTTTGGCTTTTTCAATCTTTTTCAAGCTTTTCTTCAATCTACAGAGTAAATAAACAAGATATAGCATGTTTCATAGTGAGCTTTAGAGGCGCTAGTAGGTGGATTTTGTCATCGTTGGACACAGCCAGGCTAGCTTTTTCATCCTGTTTCCAGTCTCACTGCTAAGCTAAGCTAATTACCGGCTTTGTGTTTACTATACAGACATGAAAGTGCTACGAATCCCCTCATCCACCCCACCACATTAAAGCAAGTAAGAGCATTGCCTAAACTATTCTTTTAAAACGCCAGAGTTTACCCTGATTTTGAAAACATCAATGGCAGTTGCTTCGGTGAATGACATGCTGGTGAACTTCTCTCTGCACTTCAGATTACCATGCAGGATTGCATTAGGCCCCCAGCTCCGCACCAGATGTCTTTCAAAACGATCTGAACTTGATGGGATTTTCTCAGCTTGCGCTCCTGCTCCAGGGCACAGTTATCTAAAGGGCCGGCGAGGGCTGAGGGGATAATGACTCAAAACCACAGATTTTGGAGATAGGAAAAGCCCCAGAGTGTGCCACTTCTGTGTCTGAGAGAGGCATTTAAGACTAATTGCCCCAGTAAATGCATCAATCTTTTCCCTTAAGCCTTTATTCATCCAGGGGGAAAGAGTTAACTGAGCATGAATGCTCCTTTTTCAGCTGCTTCACACTCATAACAAACTCGTGGGAGATACCACTTCAGTCCTGTACTGTAAGATACGTAAGCTCCATAAATGCAATTAGGGATTAAGTGCCTTGCGCAAGGGCACTTTAATTTCAGATACTGAGAGGGGAGAGTGTTTGATGTTCACTTATCCCAGATTGTTTGTCTTTCATATGAGTAAAACTACTCAATTTCATTTTTTTCAGCACAACTATCCAGTCAGATGGGCCTTGTAAGGACGATAAAAAACAAGTACCACAGTCTTTAACGCTACCGCTTTAGCAATAAAATGGCTAGGCCAGATCTTATAAAGAAGATGGAACTACTTTATCTTCACATTATCTACCATAAACAAATTAAATGAGCAGTTGTTTATGGCATCTAATGATAGCTGGAAGTAAGCTAGCTAGTTTTCTAACACTGAGCAGCTTAACAGCTGCTTTGGTAATGTTAACCAACACATCACCTTAAATAACATAGACCAAAGAAAATTAAACAACAACACTATCAGGTGATATTCAGTCAGTTTTGGTAATGTTAGCCAACACATAAGCTAACATTACCTACACCTACACCTGCAAATGTTAGCTAGAAGTTAGCTAACATTAGGTAGCCAAAAAATTGTTGCTTTGTTGGTGTTAGCCAGCACATCTAATATTACCAACTCATGCTAATATTAGCAAGACGGTAGCTAATGTTTGCTAACATTAGGCATCATGATAATATTAGCTTACACAACAGCTAAAATAACCAAACCTTAACCAATCAAACAACATGGTAGCTAATGTTGGCTGCACATAAGTTTACGTAGCCTATAAGTTGTTTTAGTAACGTTAGCCAACACATTAGCATTCACAACCAGATGACCAGTTTGTTATGGTAGCTAATGTTAGCTGGAAGTTAGCTAATGTCTTCTTACATATATTCTATTCTTTTAATCGAACGCTTCAAGAAATGTCTTAATGAAGATGAAACTAAAAAGGGAAAGCAGGATTGAAGCTACACTGCTGCTGACTTTAAATCTTAAAGTCTCATTTCGCAGCATAAATCCACTCGTCGGATTAAATGAGGTGACTTGAGGATAAAATCTGAGTCCTAATCGGACTAAAAAATCTACATGCACATTTGGACCAAAAAAGAAACACTCCTACAGATTGAGGATAATCAGAAACACAAGTCAAAAATAGCAGCTTCAAATGCAAACACAGCCTCAGAGAGAGAGTGATTCAGTTTCACTTATCTTTCTAGTACCTTAATTTGTGCCTCACCCTGCAGCAGCACACTGTGGGAACCAGGAAGCCCATTTTGCGGCTGCTGCTGCTCTGAAGCGGTCTTGAACGCTCTCTGGCCTTCCTCTTTCCTACCCGGGCCTGATTCATGCAGTTCCCATGTGAAACTCTTTCTGTTACTAACGTCGTTATCTCTCTCTGCGGGCCTGGCCTCCCTGGCTATTGTCTAAGTGCGCTGTCAGGGTTGTTAGCCAGCAACACCCGCTGCACAATTACACCCATACAATCGCCCTGCGGCCACCGGCTCCCTGCGACAAGTTCAATCGTGACCCCCCGAGGTCAACGTCGCCCAATGGGAGCGGATGTCTACTTAGTCCTATAATTTGATCCAGGCTGGCAGAGGCATCCATGAGGAAACAAGATGCTGATTACTTTGATTACAACTGCAGCTCCAATTAAGAGTTTGAATACATTTGTAGAAATCAGAGACACGTTTATAATCAGCAGAGAGATTAAAACATTTTCAAACTCTTATCTGGAACTTCTAAAAAAGTTAGAAGTTAAGCAGAGAGAGAATAAAACATTCATGAGCTGACGTGAAGTTTAATACTTTCTAAAGCAGAAGTGGTCTGTGACTAAGATGAGAGGCCTTCATGGGTAAAGAGAAAGTCTCTGAGATATAATAGGAGAGAATATTACAGCCTCATTGTTAAAGCTGGACAGAAATCTGCAGAAAGACCTCGAAGCGCAGAGAGTTTTCTGAAAACTGACTGAATTGTAAAAGGTGCCGTGCCGAAATACGGCAACAAAATCAAAACATCTGAAAGACTTTTCGAAAATTGGCAAGCAATGACGATAATGATGATAACAGGGTGAAGAAAATACTCAGATAACAGATTATACACATTAAGGCGTCACCAATCTTAAATCAAATGTGGGTTTCCCCCCTGTGAGTGAAGGCTGAAGACACTTCAGATTGAACCGAGCAACTTCTCTTGAAATACAAGAGCGGATCCGTCCATACGAGTGGTTCTTTGCATGCGTCCTGCTGAGGTTAACTGTGTTTGATGCTCGCAGGAGAAATTAAATCACCTCGCAGACACAGGAGCAGCACGTTTCACCCCGCCGTTGTCTCTTCTAATTATAGTGATCGCTGTAACCAGCTGTCAAATCAGGAACGCCAGTTTCACTTGACCACACGCGCACACATCACAATCACAAACCATCGAATGGAATGGAAAGAAAGGGGTAGTGAAAACCACCTCTGCAGGGCCGTAGAGGGAAAACGTGCGAGAGAAACTGTCACCTCTAAGCCACACGTAGATGCTTTATGCCTGCTTAACATCTGACAGCTCGGAAACACAGTCACACGAACACATTCGCACTTTGATGAGGCCTCGGTGCAGACTATAAAGTCATCTCAGGACTGGTTTTGTTTTATCACCTCTGGAACTTGCAGAAACATATGAACTAAAGACAAGATAGAAAGTCAAGTACACAAAATGATGCAAACCTGGTTGAATACAGTATATTTTCATATGTTTCTAGTCTGTGACACATTGCTATATATGCTAGCTGCTAGCTAAACTAGCAAAAGTTGCACTGTGCAGTTTTGTAAAAAAAAATAAAATTCTAACTCAGAAAAGTGACTCTATATTAATACTGTAATAACACAATCTTAGACATATAGTCATTAGAAATATTGATCCATAACTGAATAAACAAGCGGTCCCCAGAGTGTATTACGGTCCCCAGATGGCTGTGTGAGGTCCTGCAAATATAAGTAACATGATATAAAATGTGTGTTTTCCTTTGTTTATTCAGTCATGATTAACATGTTTTCCCCAAAACTACATAGTGCACCTTTAAATGAGACTGTGTCAGACATATTATTTCCTCAAATATGTTGTTCAAGAGACTAAATAGACCTTTTAATGAAGCAAAACACAGCCTCATACGAGCTGCGAGCACAGCTATTAAAAGCCCTTAAACGTCATCTTGAGATAAGATCTTGTTGTTGCTGTCTAACCTTCTCTATCCACCTCTGCCACCCGCGCTATTTCATCCAGACTCGAGGTCAGACAACCAGAAAAAGCTTCATATTTACATTAGAAAGCAGCCGACTTCCTCGCTGACTTATAACAGATAACTTCCTGGAAGCCGCACTCGTCTGTGGGTGAAGCAGAAGGGGCCCTCCCCGCCTGACAAATGGCAAACACATGTGTTTATAGGAGGATCAATGGCGAGCGGTGCAGTCGCTCGTGTTGTGACTAACCAGTGTTTATGCCAGAGATGTGACGCCCCTGCTTTAATAGTCGGCTTCACCTGCTCCCAGTACAGCGGGGATGGAGCAAACAAACAGGAGCTTCACCCCTCCGCATCGCTTCAAAAAAGGAGGTGCATGTAGCCTGTTAGCCATTAGAGCTAACAACCTGTTTGTTCAGTGTGATCAGAGGTGATGTTTCACATGAACCTCAAGTCAGTCAGTGTGTTTGAACTCTCTGACCCAGTCTTTACTAGTAGAAGTGTTATAAATGTTATCACGAGCTACGTTTATATTTTTATGTTTGTTCACGTACTATAAAAACCACAGTGAGAACGAAGGTGGTGTGTGTGAACATGTGTCGATCTTTGTGGTCACCAGGACTCACCACAAGACCTGATACTGTACGTGAGGGTTAGAACTGTAGTCGTCATGTTTGTTGACGCGCTGCTTCCACAAACAGAGTCTGACCGACACCTATTAGTTATCGACTGTTTTATTAATCGCCTGCTAGTTTCATAATCGAATCAGTTCAGTTTCAGTCGTTGTCTAGGAAAATAGAAGTCAACGTTCTCTGATTCCTGCTTCTTAAATGCGAATAGTTTCCTTCCTTCTTTGTGAGAGTAAATGTCTTTGGGTTACGCCAATTGAAATAATCATGAGTTGCAGTCCGTCTTTGTGGTTTCTAGACATTTGCTTCACTTCCTTGTTGTTAAGTGTGTAAAAAACGATGATGACATAGCAAGATTAACCCTTTTTTTTTCCTTCAGTGGGACACAAACCGGGCTGTCTCATCCGAAACACAAAAAATGAGAACTTAAAAAAGACTTGTAAGACCGATCTAAAGAGAATCATTTGTACGGTGGCCCTTCAGGCTCAACAAGCTACATCTCAGTAAACAGATCAATGTTTCATCCTACTTCTTTTTCACACAACCCAGTTAAATGCTTGTTATGTAACTACAAGAGTATTTACTTTAGTGTTTGAATGTATATGAAGCACAGAACAAAAATCAAATATATTGAATTTACCCCCCAAATATTCAAATTTGAAGAGTTATAATCACCGATTTCACAGGTGATGTCGTCAGTGTTTTGTTTTGCCCAACCGAAAGTCCGAAAGACCAAATCTAACAGGAGAAAACGTCACATCTGAGAGGCAACAATCAGAGAGGTTTGCTCCAATTTTGCTTTAAAAATGACTATTAGGAACAATAGCTGCAGGTTGTTGACTAAATGATTAAAAGACTAATTGTTTCCGCTCTAAAGATATTGATGACGAAGCTTCACAAACTTTGGCCTCATTACTGAAAACCCCCCCCAAAAAAAAGATCAGGTCCAGATGACATTGAAAACATAAAAGGAGGTGTAAAACTGCAGCGCACATGTGTTTTGTTTTGTGTCGTGGTTTCTCCCAGGTCTCCATCGTGCCCTCTCCCAGCATCTGGCCCCTCGGAGACGCTTTTTTCACAGCCTCGTGTGTTTTCGTCATTAGAAAAAGCGAAGGAATCGTGCAAAGCCGAGCCGTCGGCGTTCGCACCTGGAGCTCCATACACAGCCTGAAGACCCAGCTGTCCGAGCCCCTCCACCCTCCACCCCTCTCTGCTATGACTCACACACCTCTACAGCAACAAGACACTTTCTTTTTTTTTTCCCCCAACCTGGCGTCTCGCCTGAACACAAACATTACAAACGTCCTCTCATTTGTGTGGAGAGAGAGAGAGAGCCCTGCAGCTGAGCGCGCCGAAAATAAAAATACTTATGTAACTTCACCGCTCGCTGAAGCAAAAAAAAAAGGGGCTCCACCTATTTGCTTCGCTTTACGGTCAGAGGCTCTCTGGGTGGTTTTGGCTCGGCCTCTCTGGGGTTCACGTCAATCTAATAATAATGAAGGTGGCTTTGGCGAAAACAAAGCTCGCAAATGCTTTTGGTCAGAAAACACGACCGCGCCGACATAACAGAAAAACAGTCCCCACGGCAACGGGTGGGGGGGGGGAGTGGCCCTAGGCTTTCAAACACACGGGGATGGTTTTTCGAACAAACGCGACCTGCTCCCAAAAAAAAACAAAAAACAAAGTGGTACGCCCCGACTGTGAGAACATCGCGCAGCACCTCGGCATCGTGTAGAATCGGGGCCGTACCACTGTAACACGTGTCCCGGGGTGGTTCGCAGAAAGGGGCGAACCAGCACACTCATTTGGCCTCATTTCAAATGGTTAAATATAGAAAATAATTATAGTAATGACGATAATGAGGACCTGATGACTTTTACGAGCCGTTCCTCAGAGTGCGGCCTGCTGCGGGTGAGAGCCAGTTCAAACAAATGGGCCGTGTTGAAGGGTTCTGGGTAGGGAAAGGGCTCATGGGAAGTGGTTCAGAGCTCAGAGCACATGGTAATTTCTTCATTTGGACAGTTTGCAGGGAAGGTTGACCCTCTGATTACAGCCTCGTTTGCAGAGCCAGTGGCCGTGTATTAACTTAATTATACAGCCGGAGCTCGGTGAAACTTCACCTCCTCCATTTCTGAAGAACGCTGGTGGAAAAAAAAAAAAAAAGGTCGATGTCACAGCTTTTCATTTTGAGCCTCTGAGGGGAAAAGTGATCCGACACGGGCACTGCAGCAGCCACACAGCGGCTGATCTACGTCTTACGTAAGAAGTGGTAAATCAATAGTCAGGACACAGTTACAGTGGCATGAACGGAGCTCTTTGACAATCAACAGCCTACAATAACCATAAAAGTGTAATAGATCTATACCCACAGAATTTACCTTCTTATTTCTGTTTTGTTTTTCAGGGGAACTCCACGATCACGACTCAGTTTTAGTCATGCATCCTCACCGGCTACACACACACCTCCACCCCTAAATACTGTGTGGTGTTTTGAGCATCAGTGGTTTTGTTGAAGCTTGCAGTGTGGTTAGACGCAACATGGCGCATCATTTCCTGTCAAGAGAGGAGACGGTCGCCACCCTGCTGCTGCTGTTCAGAGAGTCTCGGGAAGTGGAGATACTCCCCCCGTAGCGCTGCGGCTCGTGAATCACAAATGAGAAGAGGGACGGCGGTGGGAGTCATATTTACACCGGGGAGACAAACGTCTTTCATGAAACACCGGGTGGAGTGAATAGAGGCTTTTTCTCCATCGGCCCGGAGGGGCTCGGTGTGACGTGTCCTGATAATTGTGGTTGAGTAGAAATGTACACAAGACTCATTATTGAGTCTGTTGGCAAAGAAACAAATCACTAAACCGCCGCTGTGATTCATATCTACTAGCTAATAGACCGTGTTCACACGGCGACCATTGTCCTTCAACATCATGCTCAGGGTTGTATAAATGTAGGGCATCTGAGAAATCATATCAGAGCTTCTCAATTGATCAGTAACTGGAAAGACAATGGATAGTGAAAATCCAGACGGACGTCGGGTCGTAACTCAAGGTAAACGAACATACGACATACTCCATTTGCTAACGTTAGGTTAGCTACCAGGGATCGTTAGCGTTCAACCGCTACTGTTGGATAGTGTTACATGACATGACAGGTAAGTCTTAGACTCATTTTAAATATCAAAAACCACACTGGACTCATGTATTAGCTAAAACACGCTAAAATCCGGTCATAATTTAGGGTAAAACAACATTTGCTAGCCCATCTGCTAACGTAAGTTTAGCTACCAGCAAACGTTAGCATTCAACGGCTGCTGATTGATAGTGTTACATGACATGAGAGGAAATAGTAAAATGATTTACTACTGAGCTTATCAGAAGATTAGCAAATGCTATTTTTTTTTTATATACGTCTATAATCAGAATGTTTTTGGGTTTGTAAAGACTCATTTTTACTATTTTCTGCCATTTTCTAAACATAATTGATGAACGACTCACGGTATAAACACAAGGTGAGGTTTAGTTAGAACGAAAATAATCCTTAAAATGCATTTGTTCTCATGAAAATAATACGACCTGATGAAATGCGACATGACACCATAAACCACCTCCTGATGACTGGAAGTGGGTTGAGTAACTTCTTAGTTTAAATGAGTGTTCTCCTGCAGCTCCTCCTCTCTCTGCCCATTCATCACAGTTGCATTTTTTTCTTTTTTACTGTCACATAAACTACAAGGTAAGTTGACATGACGCCCTCCTCTGTTTCCGTCCCACTCCTTAGCCCGCAGCGCTTCCTGCCTCCTGCAGAACCCAAAGAGTTCCCGGCGACGTCTGACCGAGTCTTATCATTTCACATCTTGGACTCCCTCGCTCCTGCTCCTGAACGCCAAGTACAACCTATAATTAGAGGTGAAAGCCACACTGGAGATATTCTCTCAAAAGTGTATCAGATTCTGTGAACTGGAACTGCTGCCGGGGGAAACATATTTTGCAACGTTGCCTCTCATATTCTGCCAAGTCATTGTCGGACTGCGTGAATGGTGAAGCAGCAGGAAGAGAAACCGTCCTTCAGCTTGATGGCCCGTGTTGGCGGGCGTCCAGGCCGGGCTTTTGTTTGGTTGCTGACACTGACCTCTGCCCCTGTAAAGACAATTTACTGCACCTACAGGGGTCAAGAAAGCGCCAGCAACGCAAGAAAACAACAGTATGGTTGGTATTCACGGGGCCTCGGGCCAAGAGGCGCTCAGTTTGGGCGCAGTGAGAGCGGTGGATCATTTCCAAGCTTTGGCACCGTTTGCCAAACGAGGGTACATGACTGCATCGCGGTAACCCCCAGAGATGAGAGCTTATCCCTCCTTGGGGGAGGGAATCGCCGACATGTGAAATATGTCTCATGGTATCTCCGCAGGGCCACATTGAGCGGTTTTACATATAGGAATAGCCAATGAGATGGAGATTCCCCGCCAGTGTCCTCCCGATTTCACGCCGCCCAAAAGATCCCACAGGCACGAAAAGGCTGCAGTCGTCTCTCTTTGAAAAACACGAAGGGCGTCGGAGATAAAAAGGAGAATCTTTTGTTTACTAGAGGGAAAGATTCTTCCTTTAACACTTGAGTGCTTTACAAAACATCCACAGAGGACGTGTTTCTCTTTTTCATGTTGTACTTTCTTTATTTCAGTGGTTGACTGATCAGAGGTTGAGCAGAGCAACAACTAATGATTATTCTATCATTCTTATCTTATTTTTGGGATTCAGGACACATAATAGACTTTAACACGCTATACTTTAAACTGAACGGGAGCCGTAAGAAGCAGGAATTTTCACATTAATTTCAAAAAGTCGGAGGTTGTCCTTGAATCGTTTTTCTATGCGTCATAAAATTGTGAAAAGTGCATTCGAGAAGCTCCCCGAAGCCTTGATTACATCTTCAAATGTCTTGTTTCGTCTGACAAACTGTCTAAAAGCCAAAGAAGTCGAACCTAATATGATGGAAAACAGGAAACTACTAGGAAATCCTGACATCTGAGAAGCTTTAAACAGAGAATAATTGAAAGTCGGGCTATAAAACAAATGCAGATTAATGACTGACGTTGAAATCAAATCGTCAGATTGGTGGTTAGCTAATGTTCAGTCAGTTGAGTGATTGTGTCTGCTCTGAATATTAAGTCGTTTTGATTGATTTCCTGCTACTACAGTGAGGTTTTAATGGAAAAGGCGTTCGGGAATATTTCGGGAAATTACAAATGGCTCAGTAAACCACAAAGTAAATGTTATTTGTTCCACCGTAAAGTAACTCTAATAACTGATTTCTGAGCAGCGGACGGTGGATTTTTCATGAACAAAGTTTAGCTAAAGACATCACACTCACTTTAACACCAATCAAAAGAATGATGTTGGTCACTTCTGAGATATTCGGGTACAACAAAGGATTATTTGCATGTTTAATTAAGAGATTTATCGAGCAATAACTTCGACCAATTTGCAGGGATGTTTAGTGGCTTTGTTATGGCGGCCACCTTGACCTACAATCCCAATTAATTTCCAACACGATGCAGCAAAACCAAAAGAATTCGGGGCACTGTTGCTTGAAAAATGACTGAAACAGTATCTGTTCCTAGACGCGAACATGTTTACATCACATGTTCAGGTGGATAAAGCCTCTGACGGTCCTCCAAACTCATTTTCAGTTTTATGTGCGGTTGTATTAAACACTTTATTTTTCCTCCTCTTATCTGTCAGGAACTCTCTTCAGGGTCGCACTGAGCCGACGGAGCCCCGGCTACGTCTTGAGAGATGACCCTGCAGAATAGCTGGCATTCCTCGACGAGGGGGGGAATAACCGGGGTGGCGAGAAATTATTTCCGCCAAAGGTCAAACATGGAAATGATTATGTGCATTGTTGCTGACGTCGGGGTAGTCTCCTCTCTCCCCTCTCCCTCACACAATATAGTCTGTCTCCCCGCTGACCGTTTTCAAATGTTAATGGCTGGCTCACGGGGTGAGGGCGCAGCGGGGGAGGAGGAGGGAGGGAGGGATGGCTATTCATTATCGCTGGGGGGGGGAGAAGCTCTTCACGCTCTCTGGAATCCTGCACAGCAGCAAAAAACTTGGGCCGAGGAAGTGGCGAGGAATCCTGCGCTGAAAATACCACCGACTTTTAAAACAGGCAGCGATAAAGAGTCTGCGCTCAAAAGCTGCTTCACTGCTTCAAACCTGCGCAGGTTGATCTCAAACAAGCAAAGAAAAGGATTGTTTGCTTTCCAGAGAACACAAATGTCTCTTTTCTTCACAGAAGAACAGACTCGGTGTCTGTGAGCGTCTCGCTGCCAGGCTCATGAACAATGTCGGGGGGCACCTTGAAACAATCATGTGCATCTTCCCAACAACCTTCCCACGCACAATTGCCCGAAACGCTCTCGTTCTCACAGGGCGCTGCTCCTCCTCGACCTCCTCCCGGCTCCCATCCCCCCCCATCAACCACCACAATACATCCAACTCTGTTTGCCCTCTAGTTCCCCCCACAACTTCCTCTTTTCTTTCATTTTCTGCAGCCCCATTCAGCATCACAGATCCTCCTCCTCCCTCCCTCCCTTCCTCCCTCCCTCCCTCCTAGAACAATGTCTGCTCCGCTCTCCTCCAGCCCTCTCCGCTGTTGGACCAGCGCCTGGAACCTGAACCCATAAAAATAAAAAACACACACACACACACACACACACACGTATTGGCCAGAATTTGGGTTCACCTAATCACTCTTCGGTGCGGTTGTGAAGCTATTTCTGCAATAGTTACGTCAGCTGCGGAGGAATGAGTCGAAAGGTTGAGGAGGTCTCCGGGCGAGAACGCACAGAAGAGGAATTCTTAACAGTTGTGTCACAACACTTTAAAGGAATAGTTTCACATGTCATGGAAATATCTTGATTCGCTCTCTGGAGAAAGAGTTTGAAGTGAAGATGGAGACAACGCTTAAAGGTATAAAGCTGGAGTCAGGGGGCAGTTAGCTTAGCTTAGCATAAAGACTGGAAACAGGTAGAAAAAGGTAGCCTAGCTCTTTCAAAAGCTAACAAAATATACATCTAAACCTCACCGACTGATGTAATATCTTGTTTATTTAATAATAATAATAATAATAATAATGATAATAATAACATTTTATTGGCAGATTAACTTAAATGAAACATTTTTATTCTATTCTTTATGCTATGCTAAGCTACCTGGCTGCACCCTGATTAAAGTATTAAACTGCTGTTGGAATAAATGTTTTTCTTCATTTAAATCACATGACAAGAAATTGGGACCAATGAAAATGTTTAGTAGCACTTGATATATGTTTTTGGCTGCATGTGTGACCTGTGAGAGCTTTAGATAGTAAGAGCCAGGCCTCTTGTTTCCCCATTTCTGAAGATAAGCTAAGCTAACATGACGCCAACAAGTCAACACTTCAAACTCTTATTTCAGGTCACTTTTAAAAGCTTACAACAAAAATTCGTACATATATCTCTTTTAAACCACCACAGTTTTGTGTAAGCGTCCTGCTCCCCCTCCTCGGTGGGCCTCACAGACGCTGTAAGGGATCCATTTGTGTGCACCTCCATCTGGAGGATTATACGCATTAGGTGACCTATGGAAGACAAGCCTTCCCTTCACACCTGAACACCCGCTGGAAAACATCTCTGATGTCAGAGATGGAGGGGAGGCGTTTGGGTGCAGCGTCTGGCTGGGACCTCACCTCAGGACATGTGACGGAGCGCCAAGCGCCGCGGCGACCTCGTTAAGCTTCTGTTGAAATATAACCACTCTGCCAGGAAAGGAGCTCTTAATATAGCTGTGAATAATTCACGGCGGCGGAGATCAAGAGCAAAAGCTGAGAGCTGAAAGGGGACGTAGTAAACTCTGAAACTGTTCGTGGGAGTTAAACAAGGATCTGTGAGAGGAAACTATAAACTTGGACAGGAGTGACGCAAAATGTGTCGTCTGACCCCGGCGACGCCTCTGACCGCCACCCTGCTCTCCTCTGACGGTGTTGCGTAATGCAGATATGTTTATCATAAGCAAAGAGCACTCTGCATGATTTCTATGCCCCCCTTATCTCGCCTGAATGTGGCAGAGGCAAACAAAGGAGCGTAGACGTCAGAGAGGTTGCAGATAACAGCTTGGAAACACGACTGTTGATCAATCCCCTCCTTGACGATGAAATACTGATCGATGGAGACGTGTTCAGAGTAAGTTCCTCGCCTGAAATCCCCGAAAAAAACACCCCCATCACCCTGGACTGCTGGGCTCTCCCTGCTCTCTGTAGTCAACAGGAGAATGAGTCAGTTCAGACCATGATGATACACACAGCGTGGACGCCCTCCAATCAGAACCACACCCGGCTGAGGAGCGACACCAGGCCCAGTGGACACCGAAGTCTGAAGCCTGAATCACGACACAGTGCAGTTTTGTTTTTCCATGGCCTTCAAGCCAACGTGTATGAAGCGTCTGATGAATGAAAGGAAGCAGGGTGGAGACGACGCTTCACTGTTTACGCTCTAAAGCGTTCAACAAAAGCAGAGATCAAAACATGACCACCCTGCGTAGAAATCAATCAGCTCAGATGAAGCTGACGTCGAGCCCTCCATCACAGAACAAACCTCAGTGACTGACAGCGACAGGCGGGACAGGGCCTCTGATTGGCTGCATGCTGGGTTAAAGAGCAAATCACGAGCTCCAATCAATGACGAGATCATCGTGGGGGTTTCATGAGGACATGACGGATCTCAAAGTGAAAGTGTCAAATGATGAAGTGGGAAATTCAGCCGTGCACTTCCCGATATGACTATGCCAACCTCAGTAGACGAAGCTTTCCCTTTAACACCTTTATAAAGGCTGATTTAACAGGACTGTTGCGACATTATGATGCTAATTTACACATTTAACTCACTGGATGAGCCCCGAAAACAGACTTTTCCTTCTTCCTTCGTTGTTTTATCAAAAAAAAAGGTTTTGTGAGAAGAAAAATCGATAATTACTCAAAATCGAGTTAGTTGTTAGAAAGTTAAGTGAAACTGAAGCTTTTCCTGTTTCCAGCTTCTCACTTTTGAGGATTTGCTACCTTTTCTTTAACGAGTTGAGCATCTTTGAGTTTTGACATGTAAAGATCTCCACGTGAGCTCAGGGAGGCTGTGATTGACTATTTAAAGACCAAGAGCAGATCAATCGAGAAAACAATACCAGTAATAACAGTCGTACACAAGTGAAAGTAAAGATATATGGCTAAAATATTGGGTTAGCTGGAGTGAAAGTCTTCCAGACAACAAGTAGTTGAGTAAAAGTCTTAAAGTATCTGATAGGGACTGACCGATGTCTTATTTCAGGGCCGATACAGATTCTCAGTAATCAAGGTGATCGATAACTGATATTGGAACCGATGCACATTTACAGTTCAAATGAAAATCTAATTTATACTTCCAGTCCTCTACATTTATTTACTAACTTTAGTTACTAGTTACTTTGCAGATGAATTGGTGCATTTTTAAATTAATTTCAATGGCAATCAGACACAAAAAACTGGAAAAATACTCAATATCAGCCCCTGATAGTGGGCCAGGCCGGTCCATCTAATGTACTTAAAGGTAACTGATTAATACATTGTATACTTTGGGATCTAAAACTCAGCATTTCTCTGATTCTCACTGAAATCAACATAAATCAATTGACAAATGTTCTCCTTTCACTCTGATGCAGCATGTAGTCTGTAAAGTAAGTTTTCATACAACTGTAGTTGAGTAAAAAGTACAATATTTCCCTCCAAATTGTAGCAAAGTGGAAGTATTACGTACAAGAGAATGGAGATATAAATGTGCTGCTTTGGCTCCGATGCAGCATGTAATCCGCAAAGTAACTAGTAACTAAAGTTCATCAAATTAATGCCTGGTAGACTGGAAGCACTCAAGTAAAGTACACGTACCTCAAAGTGCATCACACAAGTAAATGTACTCAGTTACATTTGATCAGTGAACAACAGCAGAGGGCCTTTCATTGAGTTTCAGGAATATAATCAGAAAATATTTCAAGGTTTTTGTCCATAAAGCAAGAAAAAGAATCTCAGCTCCAAAGTCCAAACAGCAACAACTCGTGTGTTCGTGTGATTTTTATACCTGCCAGGTGTCAAATTAACTCTCAGAGAAATCTTTTTAAAAGCATCTCAACAGCTGCAGATGATTAAAATAACATAAGAAGCCACATATTTCTATTTCTGTCTTTCTAAGTTGAGAGGAGGGTTTGTGTTACTCTATGTCCGCCCCTGTGCTGCTGTGATAAACGTAGCCTGAGGACACACATCAGCAGCCTGACGTGAGACGTTCACGTACACACTAATATCACATTTTTCGATATGATTCAAGCAGAAACAAGCAGCACCAGCGTCACATCTGATATTCACAGGTTCCATTAAAAAAAAAACAAAAAAAAAACACTTCTATGACTCAAACACACCCGGATGATCTTATTTTAAAGAATCTGTGGTTCTTTAACGACGTGAAGCTAAAGTGGGAAAAGTTTCACAATCTAGTAAATAACACGTAGACAGCCGTGAAGACACAAAACCCACAGCGACTAATCCGAACTCAAGAGACCAGAGAGAGTCCAGATCCAATCTGTGCCGCTTCACTTACTTTGTATTTCATCTCGCAGCTCTGCTTTTCTCTGAGACTCCGGTTCAAAAAAAAAAAAAAAGAGAAAGAAAGAAAAAGAAAGAAAAAGTGAGAAATAAATCCGCTTTCTGGCCTCAAGCAGCGCTCATCCGAGTGACAGAGGACCGGAGTGTTGGTTCCGTGAGGTCAACCGGCCATCCAGAGCTTCACACACGGGAGAAAAACACGCACGGAAGAGTGTGTGTGGGTCGGTACCGCTCCTCTCTGGTATCTACTCCTCAGCTCCGGGTCGCTCCTCGACACATCCAACGGGCGGGCAAGCTCATTAGCATTCGACGCGTCTGATTGGTCGAGAGGAAAAACGTTATGACCACGCCCCCTCCCTCCCAAGCGCTGTGTTCTGAAGGACAATTACGTCATTTTCACAATATGTGTAGATCTCACCGCTGATTTGCTTTATTTATTTATCTTAAAAATCAAAGTACATCTATTTTCTCTCTGCTGTGGTTCAGTTATTTATTTAAAACAATTGGTACAAAACTACAACATGAAAAAGTTAATAATAATGGATATTTTCAATGTTTTGTCACCCCTTTCTCTTAGGTCTTTGAGGAATGATGATGCTTTAAGTTTCCTAACTAATATCTTGGCGCCATTAAAAGTATGCCGAATTATCTATTCGCAGTTCCTGTTTGTAATGAACCAATTAAAGTACAGACAGCTATCACTGTCTTACTATGATACCTGATGGAAACTTAAAAACAATGGGATTCTTAGGCAAGTTCTGCCCATATATAAGAAAATATGCATGACATTCTGTATGCTACCTATAAGGCAACATATGATTATTACATACATACATCCTTGGATATATTTATATATAGGTTTATAACACATATGAAATACCCACATGGAAATGTATCTATGTACATGTATTAAATCAATATACATTATACAATGATTCTTTCAAGAATTTCATCAAAATAAAGTTAAAGCTAAAGGACACAATTTGCCTGCTAAAATCCAAATATTCACCTCCTACACCTAATAAGAATGTCTGCTGCTATGCTAGATATACCAATAGCTGACAGTCAAATAAGATTTTAATCTATGTATAGTAAACATATACATAGATTGTCAAAAAAACACATTTTCTTATGCATAAATAACTGCAACCAACTTCTGAATGACTCTTTATGCTGATTTTGAAAATTTGTTTTTAAATTTGTAAATTTTAAACAAATATTTAGCATGAAACATGCATTAAAAGTATTGATTAAAAACTGGACACAACATTAGGACCTGGAAAATGTATGTAAAATGTATGAAGGATCAAATAAAAGTGTTGTACTTTTCATCTAGCTAAATGTCGCTATTGACAAAAAAGCTGTTAAAACATATACAGTAACGGTTAAAGCCTAACGAACTATAAACTACTGTAATGTCTATACGTTTTACAAGGTTTTTATTTATTTTTTATCTTATCTTATGATGCTGGGCCCCATTAGGCCAACATGAACAAGTGATATTAATATGTTGTATACTATCTCTATCTGTTGAAATAAAGTTTGATATTATTATACATCAGGCAGTTCTTGTTTCTCTATGTGATAAAAAAAAAAAAAATGTGGTGGTTTTTCCCCCGAAAGAGTGTGAGCTTGAATTTAGGAGGAAGTATGATTATGCAGAATTTTTTACTGCACGGAAACACGTCTGCTGGTTAAAAAGAAAATTACACCACCCAGTAATGCAACTGCCTTTTACCAAAACCTCCCCAAAAACCATCCTCCTGCTCTTCAATGAATAAATGAATACGAAAGTGAGTCGTCCTCTGAGCTGTCGCCTTGTTTTTAGAAAGCTTTGCTGCAGAGCTCAGGCGAGACAAACAGTCAGCTCGACATCAGCCACTGCAGCTTTAGTTTACACGTCTGACAACAAAGGCTTCACAAAAAACGGTGTGTTTGTGATTTCCCCTTTCTGATATCAACATCTGGAATCTTTCATCATCATCATCATCATCATCATCACAACTGGAGGAACAAGTTAATCTCGAAGAAGATAATCACACAAAGCACAAAAGCACAATAAATCAGAAGAATATCAAACTCTCTGTACCACATAAAGATAAAAATGAAGTTAATTCCTGATACAGTGGCTGACATCACACAAAAAACATTCCTCTTATCCTCTCTCAAAGACGGTACAAGTGAATTCACAGGTTCTTTAACTTGAATTCACAGGTTTATACTTAAGTGCTCACCCTGACTTGAGTGAAGACAGCGCGGATGATAGCAGAGATGTCACCTTCGTACGCTCAGCTCAGCATCTGACTGAGGTGACGAGAAACACCCAGGCTGATCTGTGACGAGCTGAAGTGCTGGCAGGAAGAGACTCTTTGCTTCGGTGCATCGCCCTGCTCACACTTCCTCAGCGGCGAGAGTTATTGCACTCCAGATCGGCATGTCATAATTACAGAATGGAAACATGGCAGCCTGACAATCGGCGTGTCCGTTGAGCCCATTCGCTCCAAATCTGCGTACGAATAACACAACTTAAGACTTCACATGCAACATATACATCCACAGGTGACACACCGACCCTTCCCACTAAGCGCTCTGGAAAACAGATGCATCCCAATGCCACTCATAAAAAATATCCGGTGGTATAAAGAATGAGAAACAAACAAACTGAACTTTCACCCAAGAGACTCTGAGAAACTGTTTTGTTGTAACTCATGTCCACATGTTAACGGACGTAACACTTTCAAAGTTACGTCACCTCTTCTTAACAACACATCCTCAGAACAACACGTTGCAACAGGTCGATTACCGACAATATGACGATTGTATCACCATTTCCAATTCAGCGTGACCAGTGACGCAGTTTGCTTAGGTCAAGGCAACAAAACTGCTTTGTTAGGTTGAGGTTCTCAAGCTTCATGGCTGGTTTTAAAACGTGAATTCTTAAGTTATAAATAACTCCCTGCTGTAAAAGCAGACAGGACATAAGCAGGTCTCCTGGGTGAAAGTCCTGTACTCATTTAACCGACCATCCGTCCCCGACCTCCTTCGCTGCAGACGTGTTGCTCTTTTAAACTACTTTACATTTACATATGACATTTTTGGGCATTTATCAGACGCTTTTGTCCAAAGCAACTTACAGTAATTCGTACATACATTCACACACTGATGGCGGTGCCGACCAGTAGATCAAGAGCAGTTTGGGGTTCAGTATCTTGCCCAGGGACACTTTGACATGCAGACCAAGGGAATCGAACCAGCGACCTTCCGATAACAAGACGCTAGCTTTACTCCTGAGCCACAGCTGCCCATTTTACCTGACGTCCTCCTTTGCAGCTGTAACTGTATAAGGCCACTAGAGGTCACAACAACAAATGTAAATATTAGTCATGATGAGCTGCTTTCATAACCGACATACACGGTTGTTTTTCGGTGACTGTTTCCTGAACTGCAGCCTAAACGTGTTTAACTTCGTCACCGTGACGATGAAGGTCACCTAACTTTAAATCCGCTCTCCACAGAAGTTCATTAGAGATGCCACATTGAACTTTTGGCACACGTTAAATTCAAAAGTGCACAGACGTGTTATTTTGCATGCAGATTGCTGAGAGCCGGTCTGCCTGTTTGTTACTGAGACTTGTTTTCTCTAAAGAGGCAGAGCTCTCCTGTAATTAGCCCGCCTCTCATGTGTTTCCGAATGCTCTAATCTGTGTCAGCTCATTTATTACAATCACAGGGACCCTATCGGCTCTCATTGTCCCCCGTGAACAGTCATATCCTCAGATGAATGCCTCTTGTAAGGGCACTCAAAACACTCATTTGTGTAATATACACCGTGCCCAGCTGGAGCCCATTCTCTGGGCCACAAGTGGGTACGGGGGGCTATTCTTTGCAGTGTATGGCATGTGATTATGTGCCTGCGAGCACCTGTTTCCTATGACAAACACAACTCTTTTCCCATCTGTTTATATCAGCGCATTGGAAGAAAAACAGCCTGGAATAAGCCAAAAAGGTTGTTTATCCCCTCCTCACAACATTTGGCTGGATTGAATGAGTCCATTAGTCTTCAATCTCTAGTGGCGTGTCATTTTGGCTCCTTTCAAACTCGATGCCTGACACGCACTGTCAGCCCCGCCGCGGCTAGAAACGAGAGATTTTGGAGAGGCAGAAATTGCCCTCGCAAAAGCTTCGAGTTTGAGCCCCTGAAATCCTCCTTTTGAATGTCAGCGTGGAAGTCAAACAACCAGCAGCCAGGGGAAGATTTGCTCTGGCTTCTGGGCTCGAGCCGCCGCGGCTGCAGTGTTTGTGGTCGCACACACCTACTGTAAAAAAAAGGAAAAAAAAAAAGCCCTCCGGCACTCATAGGTGCAGAGGTCTCTCGGTGTTATTATGGCACATTTCAGCGCGGAAATAGCCGGTGATAGTGCAAGTGAAAAATGAGCCGCTCCGCCTTTCATCTCCGCCAGGTGTCTGTGATGTTTGGGTTACATAACGGCCCCTGCAGATCTGACCCCAGGTTTTTACAGAGGGCAGAGCGGCCATAAGTCTTCCATAAGTGGAGATCACAAGGGGCTGCGTAGCCTGAGGCGGGGATCCTCGCCGCCGTTTCGTTGGACGGACAGAAGCAGGAGGCGGAGATGGTGGCTGGTGGAGGGAGCCTGACAACAGCTCCTCTGTGCAGAGGTGGCCCCTCGCCGCGGCCTGTGAATCACCGTCCCTCAAGCTCTCGCAAAAACTGGCTCAGGCAGATTTATGGGACCACCACCCTCCTCCACCCTCCACCCATCTTGTTCCCTGAGCTCAGACAGGCGGGGGCCCCCCACCCACCCACTCGTCCTCAGTGTCTTCCCCCTTTGTGCCCTGTGACCTTGCGAAGCCTTGTGGCCGGGCAGCGGCAGAGAGGAATGCACAAAACACACAAGACGGAAGAGTGAGAAAATATGAGTCCGGGACTCAGCCGGGGGGGTCGGGAGGTTTCTCTGACGTTTGTACCCAAAACTAAGGAACTCTTTTTTTTGGGTTCCAGGGAAAAGAGATATCACCCTTTCAATTTCCTCTCCAGCTCAAAAACATTCGTATTCGCCAGAACCATTATGTTCAATCACTTTTTAAGATTTTTCGTCTTGAAAAAAACATCTATCTCAAACACCTGGGCACGCACAACTCCAGCTAGCTGCATGATACAACTAAAGATAACTAATTAATTGTGGGTGAAACAACCCTTTAACCCTGTCAAACCAAAACTATCTCCATGGAAACCAGTGGAGCTATGAGCAATAATCTACCTGAATCAGAAAAGAAAAAGACAACATGTGGTTACACAACAGGGACCAGTCTGATCCGCGTACTGTTTACTCTCCCCTTCTCGTAAATTCTGACTATTTCTGTTACTTTGAAACTGCAGACTTACCTCAGGTATTTATTTTTCTCGACTTGTTCTCTGGAAGAGGAGGTCATCTGGAGGTGCAGCCACGACGGTATGAAAGAATTAATCTCTAACACAACATCCTCGAACTGAACTGGGCTGAATTAAAGATAGAAAAAAAAAAAAGAGGAGGTTTTCACGGGCATGAGTCCACTTGCAGCCTTGGAAACGTCAGTCTGGTTAAATTGCAGGTATATTCAGACTCCTGCAGGTCTCTGGTTTGTGTGTCAGCGTCACCCAAGTGGATCCAAGTGGACTCGCAATCAGCCGCAATCACATGGTGTGAATTATCAAACCACGATCTTTAAAAAAAATAAATTAAAAAGGTGTTTTTTGAGGCAAGAATCCATTTTTGAGAGTGTGAACTCTCTCTGTTTGGGTCTCGTTGGGTTAGCTGTGTGTTGGATCAGGTCTAATCATCATGGACTCATTATGGAGTGATTGTAAGCATGTTTGTTCATGTTGTGTGTTTGAATAGATGCATGGTTGAAGAGCTCAAAGGAGCGGGGAGATGATAATTTAAGTTTAGCATAAACAGTCGAAGCGGAGGCATCTCATCGAGCCTGGTTCTCTTTAAATGCGTACCCACACCTCTAAACATGGAGGAATTACAATCTGGATACCTTGACAGAGAGGTTCTGTCTAATCAGTCCAAGAAGAATTGCTTGCCAGGATTTCATGCAGGAAAATGTCCTAGCCAACCAAATCCTGGTCCTGTCCGTGACTTCCCATTAGAGTGAATCATAATTGATCTTGTCTGCGGTTCCAGGTGTCATGATGCATGATAGCTGCCTCGCTTATCCTGCGTCTGTTTGGAGCGTCCGTTGAAAATGTCCTGAGGAATTAACGCTACGTATCCACAAGATGCTACATGCTACATAAGTATGTTACGCCGGTTGTTTAACAGGTTTATCTTAGGCCTTTTAACCATGCAACTATAGTGCAGTGATTATCTTTCACATACAACACAACCATTTTTTTTTTGGGGGGGGGGGGGGAAAGTAGCCTAAGCTAAGCTAGCTGTTTACTCCTGCTTCCAGTCTTTTTGTGAAGCTAAGCTAGGCTAATCGTTTCCCGCTCCAGCTCCGTACTTACTAAAGCACAGACATTAGACCGATTTTTCAGTATCATCCAAGAGAAGGAACGTACATTTTCTTTCCTTTCAAAAAAACAAATATTTGCACTCAACTTGTTGAAATGCTCTGATTTCTGTTATTTCTGCAGTGAACTTTGGTCGAACCGCCATCCCGCCACTGACATCACTCTCCTCGAGCCATCACGTCAGGTCTCCCAGCAGCTCTCATCGACATTATGTGCCGCGCTCAATGTTCTCCGTCACACAGCTCAGACATTACAGTAGATTGATTCCCTTCCGCATCATTAGCTGAATCCACCACAGATCAGAGGAAACAGTCGCGGCACTATCGCTCCGTAGCCTTTAGCAACCGCTCCGAGGCTCCAGTGTGACCGACCTCACTAACATGAAGGGTTTCATTTAAGTCTGATTGTCACAGTTGTATTTCAATGACCTGAATAGCTCCTTGTGCGCGGCTAAAGGCTTTGCTTTATTTGGCCTTCAGCTTGGCAGTGATATAAGTGATCCACGGCTGCTGAAAAACAAGGCCATAAAAGTCTGTATTAGACTTAGATTGTGCTGCACGCGTAAACGCTCGCTGCAAATGTGAATTACTCTTAACTGGACGCCAAGGCCATCTTTTAAAAAACCCAGAGTTCAATGTTCACTCTGTTTTTTTTTCATCCCCTCTCACTTGTTCATTCATTGTACATTGCCCGGGCACACCTTCCCCTGTGAGTAATTTGCCTCTGGATTGGTCTTGTATTCTGCTGCAGAGCCAACTGTTCATCATTCTGTCACCAGCCACTGCAGGATAATGCTTCAGTGTCAAGAGCAGTTTTAAAATTCAGACGACATACAGATGCCTGCAGCACAGCTTTACTGGTGGAAACAAGAGAGGTGAAAAATACTTACTTTACACTGGAAACGTGAGTGCGCCGAGGTCGCGTGTATGATATTGACAGAAGTGTAGAATGAAGGTCTTGCTCCCAATCATCCACTCCACTGACCGGTGTTATAACGCTGTGCATGTCACTCAATCTACAGCAGCAGCAGAGTGTTCAGCTTCAAGTCAGTATAAAGCAAGGGAGTCGGTTTAACACTGAATTATTTAGGGGATTAAATTATTTTAGGTTTTTGGAGACATATCGTAATTGGTCATTAGTAAAACTGCCTCCTTGGCTCACATGAACCATTTCTCCCACTAACATATTACCTCATTATGTCTCATTCCAGTGATATCTCTAATATTACTAACTGGTTGTAGCCTCTTTCTGCAGAAGCCACGTGGCGCATGCATGATGGTGAGTAGTGTTATTTCAATTCAAAAGTCTAGAAATAACAATTTGGTTTACAAGAATATATATCCACATATAGAGTCAGCTTGAACATTGCGGTAAAAAGTTAGCGAGTGTTGCAAAAATAATCAACACCTCTTTTAGTTAAAGATAGAGAACAGACAGTTAAAATAGCTGAAAATAATGGATAAATGGTGAATTAGTTAGCGTGACGCATGGACATATTTAGCTAATTAGCTGGATAAAGTGAAACAGCTAGCCGAAGTAGCCTAAAGGAAATATTTAGCGAAAATAAATGAACTTTTGAAATATTTAGTTGGAGCAATAAATGGTGAAATAGGCTAAAGTGATCAATAAACAGTCGAAAAACGCAGCTAAAATCAGGCTAACAATGGGCTAATGGATAAACGGTGAAATGGTTAGCTGAAAGGTTTTCGACCTAATTGTATGAAAACGATGATTAATAATGTTGAACATCATAGCATACATGCTAAAAATATATTAAAATCAACCATTTTGACCAGGATGGCTACAGCCTTTATGAGTTGATCTGAAAGGGGGCTGTGGGGTCCGTCAGACAGAAGACGTCTAACCCTCTGGTCCAGGATTCACAGTCCTGGGCTGTGATTTGATGGCGATGATGCCGATAACGTGTCGACACTCACATTTCTGCTGCAGGATCCTTTCTGCCTGGTTTGAAGCCTGATAAGACCTCCAGTTGGCAAGGTGACAGACAGAGCGTATTGACCCCCTCTGCTCTGTCTGATTGCAGTGTGTGTTTGTGAGTGTGTGTGTGTGTGTGTGTGTGTGTGTGTGTGTGTGTGTGTGTGTGTGGCCCCTGTGAGTGTGTGTGTGTTTACAGTATGTGGTGTGTGTTGCAGGGATGTGTGAGCACACGCAGCTTTAATCAGGCCACTAATCCCAGGGTGCTTTAAAGCTGCGGCATTGTGGGAGTGAAATGAGACACTTTAAGCTGAGCCTGAGACGATGACGTTGTGTGTGTGTGTGTGTGTGTGTGTGTGTAAGTGTGTCATTTAACGCTTATTATTACTGTTTTATTGAACATATTGTAGGTAACAAAGGGGGGGAAGATGGAAGGACGCATGTGGATGTTATCAATAACACTTTTAAAGCTACAATGAAAACAAACTCAAACCCAAAACTAAAATACATTTCTAAAACTTGCCTCATTTTTTCCTGATTCTTTGCTCAATAACTTCATTGCAGATAATTTTTCGTTCATTCCACATTATTTTCTAAGCTCTCTGTCTGTCAGTGGAGACATACTGTACATTGCCGAGCCAGTTCTGTCAATGAGCTCAGTATTTCTGTCTGATTTCATTGATCATTCATTGTGTTTAAGTCATTTTGGCACTTTTGGCCCTCCAACACAAGTCGCCAGAGTCCAATGTGACACATTTAATTTTCTTGTTTTGTCTCACCGACGCACTAAAACATGATATAAAACAGACAAAAGCTGCAAATTCTTACAATTTTAAAAGCTGGAACGAGCAAATGTTTGATATTTTATCTTGACAAGATCAAAAGTGATGATTAGTTTGGTGTTGATGGACCGATCAAGTAATCATTTCAGCGCTGTGATCTCTCATTTCTTCCCGCCACGACACATTATATCAAGACACTCTGGCATTATTCTCCTCATAATCTCGTGTGCTGACAAGTCCGACTGATCTGATCGCATTCACGGTTTGCTTCTCTATCTCAAGAATTCTTTTTATTTTCCCCCCTTTTATGCAAATGTGTGCCAGAGATTTATCTGCCCGCGTGATGGATCCAGCACATTTGGACAGCTACTTTCTGGTGCGGGGCTGTTCGGGGGCTTTGAAACAAAGCATGGAGAGAAAAACATAGTGGTTTTGGCTTTGCTCTGCTGGTTATTTATGGAGAGGATCCATCCATCCTTTTGTGCTCTGCGGGCAGGGGGCGATGCGGGTGGGAATTCTGGGAAGTGAAGGATCTAAACCAGGCAGCAACTCAGCCCCCAAACATGTCGGTGGACGGCGAGGACCGCCAGTGCCTCCGGCTTCTTTCGAAATACTGTGCTCCAGAGTGCATTTACGCACAAACACACACACACACACACACACACACACACACACACACACACACACACACACACGTTTAAATATGCACACACAGAAAATAAACAGGATTGTAAGAGGGATTCCTGACCTTTGCCTCCACCTCAGGTCCTATTACTCACCTTTTTGTTTGCGAGACAAGCAGCTCTCAGCCAACTGACCTACTTTTAGCTTCTCCTGGCTGCACTGTTACACGTGAACCTTTTCTTGCTCCTGCTTTATTCAGAGGGACCTTCTCATGTTCACGGTTTTCCTACCCGAGCTTATCTGTTTTCTTTACTTAATCGTACCCAAAAACACAAAGCACGCATCGAGCAAACAAGCGCAGCTGAGGAAGGAAAGTCGGTGATACAATGCAAGCCATCTGAGCCGAGGCCTTTGTGAGTGTGTGCCTCTGCTGTAGCCGGCGTTTGGAAATGGGGTTCTGGTTTCCTGCATACCCTCCTGACTGAGATGAATGGGTGTAGTGTGGGTAGTTGCTTAATGAACTCATAGCAGGGTGTAGTCTGGGCTGGCGCATTGCTCAACACCGAGTCTGGAGCGCTACAAATCTAATTGTGGCTCTCGAGAACAGGGCCTGATTGCGTTCTGGTTGTCGGGACACGGAGCTCTGCCCGGGATCTGTGGCTGGGAGGCAAAAAGCTCGCGTTTGTCTGACATCTGGATTTGGTGCGGAGGAGACGTGATGAGAGACGGTGAAACGGGGGACATCTCTGGTATTAATGACGCCGCGTTTGTTCGCCGTGAAATGGAAGCAAACAGATGACGTCAGTGAGCAGGAGTGGAGGCCACATGGCTCCAACCCGGAGGTCACACAAACACATGACAAAAAAAGTGTTGCTCAAATCAGAGATTAAGACTCTACAGCCATGCCAGCATCTCTGTCAAGCTGGCACAGTGGTACTTTGTGGTGAATGATAAAGCTTACATGCCAAAAATGATAACGTTCACCATCCTAGTTCAGAGTTTTAGTGTAATAAAGTGTGTTATACCATGGTCTGGGGGAATACTCGATTCTGATTGGCTGCAGGGTGTCCATTAAACGGTCATTTGTTCGTGAAAATCTTGGGGACAATGACATGACTGGTTAGCTAGCTAATCGTGTTAGCTAGCATACTGTCAAATTATATTTGACTGTTTGTCAACCGTATGCAATGTTATTGACTTTGAATCTTGCTAGCATAGCGTTAGCTTTCTGGCTCATCGCTGAGCGGACTAGAATATCTCCCGTTGCCAAGTCGTATCTATGATCTGTCCTATTTACTGGAGGAGTGAACAACGTCTCCGTTGCATAAGAATCTTACGGGAGAGTAATGACTGTTCCAGGTATTAGTCAAACCCTCAGGCGTTACCAGGGAAACGTAGTTCTGGCTTGTGAAAAACTTTATGTTTTGATTGTAAAACGCATGAAAATGTAAATTTATGGTCCGAATTTCTTTTCTTTGGCAAGTGACCATGGTATAAGCGGGATAATGCCCTTCGAGGTGTCCATAAACAGGAGTTAATGGCCTCCGCGTCGTCCATTTACTCCTGTTTATGGACACCTCGTCGGGCATTATCCCTTACTTAATTTGCATGAACTGATTTTTAGGCGCTTCAAAAGATAGATAGGGCGATCAGACCGGGTGCAGGTCCCACGGCAGGGCGACCCCATGGTAGCAGAAGACTGGCAAAGAGGTTGGTTTGTTTACCTGGGAGAACGCAGCTCATAATCCACCGTTTCAAAACCACAAGAAAACAGAAAACAACCAGAGCTACTGTGTGAGCTAACAGTCGTCGGGTAGACAACGCAACCAACCTAAGTCCTAATCAGTCTGGTTGGATCCATAATACGCCTTGGTTGGCTGATAATTAGGCTGAAAGTTGAGAAGAGGATCTGTTTAGTTTGACGTGTCCTTCCAGTCGAAGCTGTGGCAGCAGTTGCTACGCAGGGAGAAGGCAACCACCACGAAAGAAAATATTCAGACATTTCTTTAAGTTGACTTGCGTACAAGAACTGACCTCATTCTCATCATGACTGTTGCTGTTTTCATGCATGTAGATACTGTAGCCACAACTCTGTTTCTCCAACCAGGGAAAAAGTCTAATGTCTTTTGGAGTACAATCCTGGACCGACGTTGCGTGTCTGATCTCCACTCGTCTAATAAAGACATAAAGAATGCTCCAAACATACTCGAATCCAGCTCATTGAAGCTCTGTGCACCCTCCGTGACCTTAATCATATTTTGTCCCCACTAGAATTGAATTTGTGCACAAAAAAAAGCATTTTCATTGGTTTGCTACAAAGTGACAAAGTCCCTTGATATTGCTGAACTGTGACTGTAAGAGAATGGACGTCCCGCATCTGAGTTTTATTGAAGGAGCATATTTCATGCGTGTTCCCTTTTGTGTTTCTGGCCATGAAAACATCCATCGTTAGGCCACTAGCACATTAGCTCACACACAAAACAGATGCTTACAACAAGGCAGCGATTGTTAGCACACAATGATCGATCCGGCGTTCCTGTGAGGAAACCTCAGCGTCTGCAGCGGCACGGACACAAACACGTCTTTTCAAGTGCGTTCAAGACGGCCGAGTTTTTATATTCAGAGGGACTTTCAGTTTGTCTGCCATCACCTGAAAGGCCTCCGCTTTCTTGTTTCTCATTCTCTCTGACACACACTGACGCTCGAACACAGCCAAAGTTGTGGTCTCCAGTTTCTGCTCTCGGCCATCCGGAGTGGTTTCGTCTCGATGCCATGTCCCCCCGACGCAGTCAGAGTCAATCTGAATAAAGGCAGCCACACATACACACACACACACACACACACACACACACACACACACACTCGTCGCACACGAACCTTCACATTGAATATATCGAGTTCTTGTACGGTTGAGAAATGTTGCCGCTCCGCCAAATACTATTGACCTGAATCCTGCTGCTGTTTTAAAAAAAAAAAATTTGGTTAAAACAAATCCAACACAGTGGAAAAGTTTGTGTGCTTTTCGACAAAAGATATCACGTTGCAAAGAAAGGAAGAAGAAAAAAGAAGAGAAAGACGTTCTTCAGATGCCAAAAAGATCAGTTTGTTTCACGGAGTTCGTGTTTTTTAAGAGTTGAAGCGAAAGATTTCAGACTTTTTTCTTTGCAAACAATTATTTCTCTCAGATTTTGAGCACAAACTGGTTAAAACATCAGTGGGCTCTTCTACTTTTGTCGAGAGAATCCGTCCACCTGACAGGTGCAAGCAGGGAGTGTTCAATATTCCTTTGTTTGAATAAAAAGGTTTTTTACATTTTTGACTTTAATATGTGAAAAGACAAAACAAATGTGTCGTTGAGTCTGGCTGGCAGTGCTCACAGGCCCATGAAGGTGCACATTTCTTTCCTCTCGACTTTCCAAACTCCCCATTTCCAGAACTAACGCCGGTCCGGTTTCTGCACCCTCACATGACACGAACACTTCCAGAAACTTTTACCACCTCAGATTGATGTTGTGTTTCCGCTTTCAGAGCAACAGATGCTGAAGAAAGAGACAAAAAACCCTTTCGCGGCAGATGAGAAACCCATTTGGTGCAGGAATGCGTGCAGGGCTCGCTGCCTGACTCAACCAGCCATTTGTTTTTGCTATTGAGTTCATCTGGACGCAGGAACTTTAAGTGATGTTTATATTTGTGTTGCTCCGGCTCGGGGGAGCAGCGCCGAGTTTTAATGTGGGTGAAAAATGCGCTGCGCCGTAAATCATTTCATATTCCAAAAGTGGAGCTGGAGATGTGGTGCGCTGTGACTCTGGGAATTGGTGTTTCGTTGTGTTATTCTTGCATGAAATACACTGTTTGGACATTTAAAACCATGCACCATTTCTGGTCTGCATTTCTTTCCAAAGCCGAAATACGATAAAATATTCCAACCTTTTTTTTGGCTTTTTTTTCGCGATGGAAAAGTTATTTCCTGCCGAGAAGAGACCTGAAGGAACAATGCACGTCTGGTTTCTACCACTGATGTTGAGGTTATTGCTCTGAACAGCGCTGCAGATTTCCCTACTTAGCTGAAAATATGGATTCCTCATCCAGCGCTCTACCTGGGGCGGAACCAATTCCACCAGAGCCGGTCCCCGAGCAGACGGCTGGAATGAAAACAGGCCAGGATACCAACGCCGCCGGCCGCTGCAGGGTACGCAGCTCCCATCCTGACCTGATATAACCTGCCTGCATGGAGCTCCCCCGAGGCTTCGCTGCTGCTGAACTGAGCCCGCATCACCGGCTTCACCCACTTACACGGACCGCGTTTTATCTCGTTATAAACTGCGAGGAGGCCACGTTCCGCCTCGAGCGAGGAGGCCGGTGTTTGTTTGCGAGCCAGCTAAAGTCCTGAGGGCTCGCTAATGAAACCTCCAGAGGGCTGCTAGATGTTTAGATTTCAAAAGAATATGATCTATATTTACAGTGTGTGGGGTTTCATTTGATTGTATGAAAAGACTTTATAATAATAAACTATTTGTAAAGACGCCAAGACAAATTTAAAAAAATCATATTTTCAGCCAATCAGCTGATTTTGTTGATCAACATTCACATGAAGCAGAACTTCAGCTTTTAAAGATATATTTAGTCCTTTTTTTATGTTTGTAAAAAAATATGAAAAGATCAAAACTATGAATTAAGCCAAGTAACAAGTGCTGTGGGTGTATCTCTCTGTACTGTAGAGCTCCACTATCAATCAAAAAACACATTATTAAAGAAAAACAAAAGAATAAACATGGTTACAATCAAACGAACATCATCGATCTATGAAAACATACAAGAACATGAAATGTGTATCAATCCGCAGCTGAAAATAGTCCCACAGTCCCAAAAACACTATTTACTCTGTTTCTACAGTGTTCCGAAAACACAAACAACTTCTGTTTTGTTGAGTTGAAGTCAAAGATGTGCTTCTTTCAAAATTTGGCCACACATTTTGATGGGATTTTGAGGGACGTCCACAACTCTACTTCAGATCGCCTCCAGTATTATTTTGTAAGATTAACCTGATGAAGGTCAAAGGATCAAAACGATGTTGTCATTAATTGAAGTGAAGTGGACAGTGTGCAGGAAGTCTTTGTCCTGGCACAAATCCATGTTAGTGAGCTCTTATTCTTTACCAAAACAATGGCTCCACCTCACAGGTGTGGCTCATCAGGCTGATGATTAAAAAGGTGTGCTGCGGGCTGATCACAGTCAGGTCGATCAGACCCGCCCCTGCTCACTCACTCAGCTCCTGGCTCAAAACTTGTTTTTTACACGTTAGGCGCTTGAGCCCTCGTGTTGTTAAATCAGCTGCTTCTTTACTGTGTTTTTTTTGTATTTCCTGTATTGATCTCTGATTGTCTGTGCTGTGATTTTGGCTTTGTGCATCCCTTTTGCTTCCTAAATTAAGTTTAAGCCTCCAAAACTGTTTGGCAGTAAAGCAGAAGATGACCACGTGTAACCCCGTCAGCCGTCAACAACTTGTGGTAGTGAAATGAACCTTGAATTGAGTCTAACTGCACCCTACCTCGAGGCTTTTAAATGTTGTTGTGTGATAAAAGTGCGCGTTTTTCAGCAGCCTGTCACTGTGAGCAGTCTGAGACACACCTCTGCACTAATCACGCTGTTTAATCATCATCCTGATGGGCCACACCTGCCAGGTGGATAGGTTATAATGACTCCAGTGGACTTCAACACATTTGTGCACAAAATTGCATTTATATCTGACTTTTTAAAAAGCTTTTTCAACAGTTTAAAGGGTCAATTTTGTTTATATGTTACTGTGTTGAGTTGGCCACGATGCAACTTGTACTTTTGGGCGTCAAATAAATGGTTACACAGTCACACACATTACGCTGAATGGCGGCTGGCGGCGCTTCTCAGCTGTAGGCGTCTGGAAATCATCATCCCAACATGACAAAGCAAACGGCCTCCTGCTTCCTGTCCCTTCTTTTCATGACCAGTTCACGTTTGTCCACGCTGGTGAAGAGTTCCTCCTCACGCTCCCTCCTGCCTGCTGCTTGTTTTTATTCTACACGATTGTATATTTAATTCTTTCCGTGCACTGTTGGTTCTGGCTTCAGCTGCCTCGTTCACGCTCCACAATCAGCCGGCCATTCTTCAGCTGATTAGTGACGTCCAATCAGATTCAGTCAGATTCTTTGAAAGAGCAAAATCCAGTTAGTTTTTCACCCTTTTGCAAGAAAATGAACTCTTAATTTTTCTGCTCAGGGCCTCGCAGTCCGGCCCGTCTTGTTTACTTTGTCGTCTGCGTGGCACTTTGGAACAATAGAGAGTTTATCAAGCAGAATTTCCTCTTCTCGTATTATGCAACCCTGCAGCTGGATGTGAGCCGAGCGGAGCCGCAAACGCCTCGTCCTGTTATAATAACAGGTCTGCCGAGCCGTCCTCTCACTTATCCGCCGCCGCTCCTCGCCCGGTATCCAGCCTGCCGAGGCGTTTACTGTACATCACTGTCACGCCGAGGCCCATCCGTCTGTCATCTGGGACACAACATTCCCATTATGAAACGACCTGATTCCATTCAGAGCTATGAATAAGACTCGAGCTCGTCGACCGCGGGGCCTTTTTCTGTCTGAACCATAACAATGCTGAAGCCTTTATTTAAGGTTTTTTTTAATTTTCTTCTCGCTCCTGCCTCACATCGGCCTCCTCGCTGCTCCCGTCTCCTCTTTCTCTCTGCTTTTTGTGCCAGTTCAAGGCGGCAGTATTTCACCCTGACAGCCCTGTTGAGGTATGGTACAGTAATACCACCACACCCTGCAGTTAGCTCGCTCCTTCACAACAAAAGAGCTCCTTTTAGGGATTATACTGTACAGGATGCAAACAGCGGGGTTGGCCTTTCACTCCCCTTGTTTGTTCGCCGCACCACATCTCCAGTGAATGAACACAGGAGCAACCCGAGCTCTTTTATTGCCCAGCTCCATCACAAAGACGACGTGTTTCAGAGGATCTCAGAGCAATTCAGAGGGGGGGAGGGGAGGACGGAAGACAGGGAGCGCCGTTTGGATTCTTTGTGTGCAGAAATGTGAGATAAAAATAAAAGTCTGCGTTGGTTTACGACATCGTGGAGCAGACTGACGTCAAACGCCAGTATTGTTGCCACTTCTTTAACACTTGATTTGAATTGTAATCTGACTTTTCTGGAGCTCAGCTTCAGTTGTTTTGTCACGTCGCAACAGGTTCAGCATGTGAAATACACGTGAAACCTTCGCTGTTGTCATCACACCTGCGGCTAGTTTCTTTTATATAGGTTTTTCATTTACAGGAAAATGGTATGTGATAGATTTAAAGAAGAAAGCCTGGATTTTCTCGTCTCTTCTCCTAGAGATTGCATTTATATACAGGTAATCTGCAACAGCAAATACATTTTAATGGAAACTTGATGCCGACGACGTTCTCTGTTAATTAACAAACCTGGTAGGATGCAAAAATAAGTAACTTTTCTCAGCTGCCCGACTAACATCAGCAACCTCGTAAGGTTGGCACCAGTTATTTGCTGCATAACGTTACATTGCCTAACTTTATAAGTTACAGTTATATAGAGAAATTAAGTTTTTACTGTGTCACTGGTGAGCTTCGATGCAGCACGCTGTGTGTTCGGGGCTGAAAAAGGTCCATCGGAAATTTTAATTCTCTCCTGAAAAATGCCAGTAACATATGGAAAAAGTCCAGTAGACATGTTGCATCATGAATATATTTAATGCACGTGTGAAATTGTCATATTCACATGTGAAAAGGTAGATTTTATGTGTGACATATTGGTAAGAAATGCATTTATTTAGTAATATTTGCCCCCAGGAACAAGGTGTTAATGTGTTGCCGTGTTCATGAGCTGTTTACAGTCCATCGATCTGATTCAGCTGCCCTTTGTCTGCACCCTCTGAGCTGAGGTCCACACTTTCAGACATCATAAAGGTAAAAACAACCTTTTTCCACGTCTGCGCAGCCCATTTCACCATATCAAATCCAGAGAGGAGCTTCACGCGGAGCAGAGAAGTGGGTCATGGCAGCTGCTTCCTAACCAGGCGAGCCTCTGTCGGTGAAGCCCAGCCAGACTTCGGTCCCACCGGCACGGCAAACCTCAAGCCTTTTCCACTGCTGCTACATTTAGGTTAGAGCTCTGAGGATGAGACGTCTTTGAAAGCTATTCTCTACCTTGTCACAGGAATGGGGGAAAAAAAATAAATAAATCAATGAAATATTGGTCGGAGCTCTAACGGGAGAGTGCGTGGAGGCCTGCGGGGGTTCATACCTGCTCCTCCCTGCTGCTTCCACATCCGTCTCTGCAGAGCACAAGAACAGGTGCAGCTTTGTTTCACCGAACTGTCAGGTTGTCTCAGCATCGCACTCCAAATCTGAGCTTTGTTCTTGACTTTTTGACTATTCACCTTCGTCTACCTTTACTTTACAGTTTCCCGATCTGCCAGCAACGAGCTGTCATCCTCTCGCTTCCTCACATTAGCATATTTCTTATCTTTTTTTTTTTTTTTTCTTTTCGTGTCAAACCAAGCTTGAAATTAATTTCTGTTCCAGCAAAACAAAGACACCCAAATTTTCACTCCATTTTTCTGGCAGAGGTTCCTTCTTCTTTGTGTGGCCGGCCGCTGATTGACAGCAAACACAGTGGAACATAATGAAGTGAGCCGATACGACAATGAAACTTTGGCACAATGAAATGAGACGATAAAGGAGGAGCCCGAACGGAGGCTCCGTGTTGTTGTCGTGGCGAATTGACTGTCTGGCATCGGAAATTGGTTTTTCCAATTGTACAGAAATAACTGGTTGGCTGCAACTATTATTGGCAATATCAGTTGATCTGATGATAATCTGGACAATAGGGAAAAATACCCATCATGAATTCCAAGAGTCTGAGCTGATGTCTTCGAATGTCTTGTTTTTTTGTTAGTGACGGTCCAACACTGGTCCAATTGTTTATCATATAAAACAAAGAAGGGCAGAAAACCATCAAGATTTGGACACGTGGCCCGTCGACACAATAAATGTGTGTGTGCGTGTGTGTGAACTGGGAACGATCACACCATTGTTTATACATGGGGAAATCCCTTCAGCCTTGGGCCGATGTTTGAGTTCACCGGCCGGGCTTGTCTGGTGCTCAGTCTTCATCCCAGACAACATGAAGAGCACCCGGGGGAGAACTGAGGTCAACAAACACGTTTTCACTGTCAACGAACTGGCGGAGCGGTGAAAGCTTCATACTGGTTAATCTTGACGCGTCATACGGGAGATTTAAAGACCGGCAGAGTTCATCCAATCTGGTTAAAACTGTTTGATGATTCAACATAGCGTTACCTCAGAGCTTTTCTCCTGGATTATAATGCTTTTAAATTGCAATTCAAGGTTATATGTCAACAGAAAAGCACCTGCCTCTTACCTGTAGTGCCTGTCCAACCTGCGCATGTTATGAAACAACATAAACATAAGCTTGTTTCAGTGTAAACTGCAGCCAGACTGTCCGATCTGTCTGTCCGGGTCACAGTCTGATCATTCAGATCCTCAACTGACCTTTGCGTTTAGGTCAGATAAAGTCAAAAGAAGAAATGTGAATAAATAAATAAGTTGATACGTTGAAAATTTGCTAAATAGACACTTTAATTTGTGCTTAAAGTGTTTGATTGACAGCAGCTTGGCAGGCTGAGCACCAGCAGGAGTCCAACTAAATAAACAAAGTTTGCTGATTTCAACGAGTAAGGAACACAGCAGCATCTAACTGGCCCAACGTGACATTAGCAGGTACATTTACATGCTGTTTAATGTGCTTTGTAACGAATTAGTAGCAAGTTAAGTAGCCTTAGAGCAGATAAACCAACTGTACACCCAATGTGGCTGGCTTCACCCAAAAATGTCTTTCAAAATTAACCCGGACAAACAATACACATTATGACATTTTATACCCTTTGGACTGGGGGACCAGGGTCATGGTTTAGTTTGGTATGGGCACAAGAAGGTCAGGTTTTTAGAAAAGATCATATTTTGGGTTAACATAACTACGTCCAGTCACGTAACTCAAGTAAAGAAAGTTATTTAAGTCATGTAACGTAAGTAACGTAATAATACGTACGTCAGGAAAGTATGTCACTTAAGCTCCAGATGCAACGGCGTCTTGGGCTTTTCTCTCTCTTTATACTATTGCACTAATGGGGCGTTTCAAGGTGTGAAAAAGGTTTTGATTTGGTTTCGAAAAAAAGGCTGAAAAACAGCACTAACAAAACAGTTCTTTTAAATGAGGGGGTTAGAGAACAGATTAGCTGCAGTGAACATCCTAATAGTAAAGAGAGGCCACAGTTCAGTACCTCCTCTTCCTGGTGAACATCTGAGCCTTTAACTAACTAACTTCTGCTGTTCTCACTGTGAGGAATGTGCTTCGTTTACTGCTAGGTTTTTTTTTTTTACTGCGTAACAAAACCAACAAATAAGCCAGTTGGTTTTGTTTTCACCCCCTTTTGTCACACAAGAGAAGCCCATAGAAATCCTGCTGTAGGATGACTTAACAAGCTTGTTTCCCATGTACTGCTCTGCCCTCCCAGCAGCCCATTAGCAGGAACAAGACGCACTTAAAGAGGAAAACCAGGAATCCTTATGTTCATCCAGAATGAGTTCATGCTGGAAACCAGTTTGTAGCTTACAATAGTAATCCATGGCATGGCTTTGTGCCTGGTGGTGGGAGAGTGTGGTATCACTGTTTTCATAGAGGGATGGAATTATGCTTCAGCTTCCTGCTGGGTAATTGAAGCGTCTGATTTTTTTTTATTTGTAAGTATAAGATTCAGAAGAGAACTTATTGAACTAAAGCTTGCTTTCAAATTATACCCAACAGGCAACTGATGGTTTATTCAATCCGAAGTTACAAAGTCCAGCCTGGTGTGTAATGGATTAGAAGTATGAAGTTGCATAAAATAAGGATGGAAATATTCATGTAAAGCACAAGTACCACAAATTTGTACTTAAGCGCAGTGCGTGAGTGAATGTAGTGTTGTTTCTGTTTTATTGTTGTTGGTTTATCAGGCGTAGCTTCCCAGGTAAACACACTGACTTCTTCGGCCTTTCTCCTGGTGGAGCAGACACTGTAGTTGTGGCAGCCAAAGCAGTCGGTGTGTTTACTGGGAAAACTACAGCATACAATCCGCCGCATCAGCTCAGTGCAAGGTTATTCTTATCCCCCTTCCTCTTGTTGTCTAGTGGTCTACCATGCCCTGTCAGATTTATCCAGGTTTTGTTGATGGGAAGACGTTGCACACCAGTTGAACTTCACTGCTTCTCCCGAGTTTTACTTTAAAAAATAACTTAATTGATGTAATTAGCACATACAAAAGTTATACACGCAAGTGAATCAGAAGCTGAGTAGAAGACACTTAGAAGAAGTTTGTTGGGAACCATAATAACACATTATTTTGGACACATTTTTGACCCTATGTATACTAAACCTTCCAATAGTTAAAGGGTAACTCCACTTATTTTACACAGTCTACAGTCTAGAACACTTCTCTGGTCTAACATCATGGACAGATTTGATAACGATCAAAATCGATTTCAGAAAACCCATCACTACCACAATCAATGCTTCTTAGCCATTGAGTGACATCGCTGAAGGCAATTTATCACAAAAGAATTTTTCTACTTTGTTCTACATGTACAGCATTACTCCACAGGACCTGTAGACACATTTTAGTGTGTAGAATTGGTGAAGTTAACCTTTAGTAGTCAGGACAAATTCCACTCAAAACCATAAAAGTCAGAGGATCATCAAAGTCCTTTGGATTCATCATCTGGGAAACGTGGAGGTCTGTACAACTATTCATAGCAATCAGTAAAATAGTTGTTGAGATAATGTCTCAACATCAACGTCCTGCGTGGCTAAAAATCTGGCTTCCCACCGTTGAAGGTCTCAGTAATGACTTAACAAACAGACTGCCACCACAAGACACACGTCAGCGTCCACACAGTCTTTCTCTGGAAACACTCTCTGACCTGTGACAGTAACTCACTCTGAGCTGGGACAGAACAGCCAGTCAGGTTGAGAATTACATGTCAGTGTTAAACATTCACTTCCAGAAATCCCCTTCCTTAACACCGTCTTGTTTCTTCAGCTCCTCACACCTGTTAATCTATGCATACGCACACACAGCCGGGCCCTGAGCGTGTGCATCTCCACCGGAAAATAAAACATCCCCATTGTGCTGAAGTGTAAGATTCCTTCTTTATATGAAGAACCAGACATTTGGTGCGGTGCCAGAGGGGGGTTAGGTTCCACTCGTCTGAACACAGCAGAACAGAGGTTGTAAATCGACTACATGCACCGTCAGCATTGATGTAGAGGGGGAATAAAAAAGGTGGTTAAATTATTAGACACAGTTCTGATGTTCTTAATCTAAAACATCCAAATATAAACCAAAAAGTCCCTCATGTTTCCCAAGTAGATTTGCTTACAATGCACCTATGTTGTATAAATTAGATTAACTGAACCGCAATGAGTCTTAAAGGCCAAGTATACTAAGTGGAGTTTGGCTTACATTTAGCTTCACTTAGCACTAAATTATTATGATCTTCCAGGTGAATTTTGCCTCATAACATTTCTGTTGAGGTTTAGTATATGCTGAGTTTTCACTGCAGGATTGTGCCCCCTCCTTGATGGGATTGCCAACAGTGGCCCCGAGATCAAATCAGCATTGGCCAGGCACTCCAAAATTGGGGCTTGATCATTATGTGCCAACTTTTTAACTAAGTGATCCAAGACTTTGTTGATGCCTCGCAGACTCACAAAAGATATAAAGCAGGCTAGATATATGGACGTGTCAGTGAGCAATTGAACGATTGATACAGCAAATTAAACAGACATATGTTTATGTCTATGTTTCTTGTGAAGCAGCGACCTCTAGTGGCCATAGTAAATATTATGGCAGCAAAGAAGGAAGTCGGAGGAGGTAGTAAAAAGGGCGACAAAGTATCCTTAGGGAGGAGGTTGGTGACGTATGGTTGAGTTAAACAAGCACTGGACTTTTATCTAGGAGTCTACTGTTCACGTCCCGTCAACTGTGAGCTGTTTTAAGGTCATGATGTAAGTTACGTATGTAGCACAGGTGTGTTTGTAATGTAGTTACTTTACGCCAAAGCGCAATGTTTTCCTCAACCTAACCAAGTTGGTTTCTTGCCTAAACTGCATGCGTACATTGAAGGTCGGGTACAGCTATTGTCATATTGTTTTGATGAGTTATTTACCATCAATCTTTTCAGTTGTTTTTTACGTATGAGGATGTGTGAAGTGAAGAGGAGTTGATGAGAAGCAGAGACGGAAGAGTTTCCGATCTGCAGCCAGAGACCTTTGACAGCAACATGACTGAAAACCAAGTGAGGCTGCTCCATTTCTGTGGAAAAAACATTTCTGCAGAAAACAAAAGTTTCCCACGATGGTTTCGTGTTTCTTACTGTGTCACTTCCCGTATTTTTCAAGGTGACCAAACATAGCTTGTGAGTCTAGACTGACTCATCAGGGATTCCTCCTGGTGAAAGATCTTGTAATGTGGGACCCGCTGTCGCTAATTTAGGGTGCAAAACCACAATGACTCAAGATTCCTGATTACAAGACAGAAAGTTCAAACTTAACAGTAATGCCGTGTGACCAAGACGTTAGACGTGTCTCTACGTGGAGCGCAGTCCTGTCCAACTAGGCTACAGTTGACGGTTTCAGATGAAGGTTAGAGTTGAGGTTTTTGCTGAGAGGGAAGCAGCAGCAGCAGTGTTGTTGTTGAGACTATAATGTCTGATGGTAAAAACACCTGTTGAACCATGACGGGCTGAGCTGAAGGCCAGCTGTGTGTGAACAAGAAATCTATCTCTCTTGACTGCTTCTTGTTTAATTTAGTGGTCTCCAAATACATACAGAAAACAATCTTTACATATCCAGACCAAGAATTATAAATATTGGATGTTGACCAATTGAGGCTTAACACTGAGTGTGACCAGTTCTTAAAGTTTTTGGTTTAGAGCGCATACATTAATCCCTGCTCACCTGTCTTGGCAAGTCATCCATAAACCACTTACAAGTCCACCAAACGTTCCCATGTAACGCCGATCCTCATGTATGTACTTCCAATTCATAATTCATTTCCTGGTAATCCGGTTGGAGCCCTGCATGGCGAAGCACCTGCCTACATTAAAGAGCTATTGAGCCATATAATACAAGGAGGACTCTGAGGTCCGCTGATCAGGGTTTGTGATCCGCCCCTCTATCTAGACTAAAGACAAAATGAGACTGTGCTTTTGAGGTAGTTGCTCCCACACAGGAGTTATGTTTCCTTTCTTTATTTCTGTTGTACAAGGCACCACGTAAATCTATTTGTCATTTTACAACACAGGGTTTTATAACGACCACTGATGCTGGTGATCTCAGGGTTTGATCCCCAAGCATCAATGACGTAAACACTGAGTCCATGTCTCCTTGGCACAGAACACAGTCCGCCCGACAAGTGCAACAGCTTGATCCGAGGTGTTGTGGTGGACACAGGTCTCTGTCACCACAACATTCTCTGATTTCACGTTGTCACATTTTGTCCATTTCCTTTTCCTGCGACCAGACACTAGCCAGAAGCAGCCTCAAACCAAGCTGGATAAGTAAAACTCTTATTCCGCCCCTCTTCCTCCCTGGGGCGGTCAACACCGTGCGACGAGATGGTCTCAAAGTCCGCTGCTTTTAGTTAAAAACACCTGTTTGCTTCTTCATGGATGAGTAGAACAAACCAAAAGGAAGAGCTTCTGTTTCCGCTCTTGAAAGGTGCTTTAAAGATAAATGCATCATTATTGTTATCTTTGTGTATTCATTCAGGAATAAGTCATAAAGGGAAGGAGCCGTGTTTCTCACCTGAACAACGCTCTTTTCTGTCGTTTGGCCTCGTGAGTCATCACCTCATTGAGCTGCACGGTGGCATATGTCCTGTTCATTCACTGCATGTCCCCTCCACTGTCCCCGAGGACTCCTCTTAACGAGGCGGGGGAATACCTGATCTCTCTTGTGCTTTAAGTGGCTACCGCTCATGTTACGCTCTCCGCTGGGGGTGAGGCTCTCGCATTTTGTTAGCCGTTTTCCCACAGAAGCTCGGAGCAGAGAGGCCTCGGTACGTTCTGTCCTGCATGAAACACTGGAAACCAGACACTCCCCTCTCCTCAATCCGGGCTGAAGGGATCGCAGCACGCAGGGGGATCATCTTTCAGCTCCCACGTCTGCCGCGAGGTTTACCTGAAAAAGGCAACGCCAGGTTCAGGCTTGTCAGCGCTCCGCTGTGGATGCTGCAAGAGTCGCTCCGGCATTAGCAGCCCGGGTGGTTTAATCCCTGACCTCCATCGACCGGGCCTCGTCTCACACGCCTCACTTCTTGACTGCGTGAGGAGTAATCCTGATGATTACAGCAGAAATCCAACAGAAGAGGTGCAGTTACGAGTGATGCTCGTTTTGGCCTTGGAGCTAAAATAACTTCACAGCTGATACTACATTTTTAAAGCCAGTATCAATACACAGACGCATATTCAAAAAGAAAAAAAAACATCTGCTGTTTAAGTAAAGAAGTCGATACTGAACCCTTTTTTACTACGACTCTGACATTTTTATAATCAGTGTAATCAGAGTACCAACACAATTCTCCGAAAGCTTTCAACTGCAATACAAAAGCTGTAAAAAGGCCAAAAACAGACACAAAACGACTACAGTGAGACACTTGATGAATTCAAAGACATGACGAAGAAATTCAGTGACACAAAAAGTTCACGGAAAGACAAAAACATTACGATTAACAATGTAGACATTTGAAAAAGACAACACAAAGATGCAAATTAAACACAAAGAGATAGAAATTGTCCAAGACAAACACAAAGCAATCACAATGAGACATAAAATGAAGATAAAGAAATGTCAAACAGATGCAGTGACACAAAAATCAACCACAAAGAGATGCAAATCTAATAGAAAAATATGTAAACTGAATGCAAAGAGTTGTCAAAAGTCCACAACAAGATGCAAAACAAGAAGAAAAATGGTGCCCGCAGAGAGACACAAAATGGCTACAAGAGGCAAAACAATCATGAAAGGAAACGACTAAAGAGATGCAAAATGATCAGCAGAAGAAAACTGACAGTGACACAAAACTAACACAAAGTCAAGTTGTGTTTGAAATCTGTTTATTAGAAGGACTGAGGGGTTGTTTCACATGTTTGTGCCCGAAGGCTGCTGTCTCACAATCTGTCCACGATGACGACACGACCATTCAACACTTCTGGTTGTATTGTCTGCGCTCGAAGACCTTAAACACGTTAACATGTTGCCTTGCAGCCGTCTGAAGCTTCACATGACTGAATCTGAGGCGTCTGCGAGGCAGCGTCCGTACGGGACATATAGTTGAAGTTTTAGTGAAACCCTCCGGCCCCCTCCTCTCCTCCTGACCTTTGCACTCATCACATATCTCACACCGGTCTCGTCTTCCGGGCCGTCCCCGGGGATTCACCCACAGACAGACTGACAGCACATCGTGTGCCCAGAGCTGCTGAGGGACGGCGAGCTGACAGCGCTGCATGTGAGGACTGTTTTCTTTAGGGAACGTCTCCTGTTAAAGAGAAGAGAAGAAAAAAATAACCCACCACATTTGTTCTTTGAGCGCCTCGGGAGAGTCGAGTCAATACTCGCAAACATGCAACCCGACTGGAGCTGGATACCAGACAGTTAACCCCTGCTCCAGCGCCACTCAGATGTTAAACCTGTCACGGCCGTGTTGATGATGAACGGACGGCTTCCTCTGTTTACTCACGCGGTTTCTGTTTTTACAGGTCCTGCACCCGAATGAGGTTTAAATCTTTGTTTTGTTGGTGTCCCACGGAGAAGCTCAGCAGGGTGATAAAAGAGAAGCTGATTATTATTCTTCAGGTCTAATCAAAGGTCAACATGTTAACAGGGTGACTGAATGAATAGCGTTAAACTTGATCTACATTTTGCACAGGATCAGCTCCAAAGGGCAACAAGTGATGACTGGTTGAGAAATGTACTTAATGCCTACAAATCCTGTAAAACGTCAAATCACGTTCACCAAATCGGCCGTGTTGCAATGTAATAAGCTGAGGATAAACTGGCTTCTGAGGAATAGTTGTGATGCATTGTGCTTGTTTGCTTTCTTTACAAGAGCTTGATGAGAAACTATGATATCACTACTTTAAACCGAGCTCCCAGGAAGAGCGCCGGGCTATGTAGCCAACCTTTGTAGTGGTCAAATGGTGCCATTACAACTTCACGTGATGCGCCGGGGCCCAGAAAGACTTTTCCCCATAAGCTAATATTGTGAAAGAAGCAGGGATCCAGTTTTTTGAGCATCACAACCCCTGTGAAATAACATCCATCCCACATGTCAAAAAATGAACATAATCCAGCCCGCAAAATATTCATTTTATTAAACTAATTGTATTAGTTGTTCCATACTAATTCAAATTACACCTTTTATATGCATTTGAAATAAAAAAAAAACAATTCTAATCAAAAAACACGGGTTGTCTTTTATTTTTAAGGACTATAGTCACAGGAAATGCAATGTCTTCAGTTAGCAGTTAGCTGTCATTCAGCAAAAAATGCATCTAAAGAGCAAAACTATTTATTTTGGCATTTCTGACACTGGATCAGTTTCAAATATGTCTTGGAGTAGTTTTATTCAGTCTGTGTGAGAAATAACCGAGAAGGAGCTGTTTGATGAAGAGCTGCAGGCAACATGTCGACACCTCAGGGGCAATAACTCTTTCTCCCTCTTCCACAAGTTTTCATTTCACTTTCATCTTTGCCTTGAACCAGGAGGCCATTAGCCTAGCTTTTTTGGCAACTTTTCACTTGCATACCACCTTTCAGACAAATATTGTATTTACTGACAGGCTGCTAATCGGTGTATGCATGTGTTTGTGTATGTATATATATATATATATATATATATATATATATATATATATATATATATATATATACACAAATAATAATACTTTTCCTTTTACTGCCAGACAATTACCTTTGATACATAAGTTTATTTAATATTAAATCTCTTGGAGATCTGTCAGAGCAGAATCTGCTGTTCAGCTGTGAGTTAAATCTCCTATTAACGGCATCGACAATTGGAAAATTGAGGAAGTCTTTTCTAATTTAACCTTTTCCACAAATCTTTCCTAATGAAACTAAAATATAAAGTCTCTGCTGGAATTTAAGAATAAAAGTGTCTTCCAGCGCCAAAGCCAAAAGCAGGAATTCCCATAAAATGAGTGACTGCGTGGATCGATGCAGCTGCAGCAGCTCGTCAGTCCAGGTGTTTCTTCAGCTGATGTGATAAAGCGAACTGCTTGTCAGAACAGGTGTAATTTTTCCATTTTAAAGCAGGTGACGAAATCTTTCTGTGGTGTTGTTATCTGTTGAATAACTCTGGTCCGGGCAGGAAAATGAAATGAGACGAGAGCGTTATCTCCAAAATATGAAGAGCGATCGCAGCACAAGTTATAGCCCATCGGCTCGTTTCAGCTCTCTGATGTGATTCTCCTGGTTGACGCTCCTCTTGTAGTGGGAGACTACCATCCTTATCCGTCAAATTATTCCACAATCAGGCCCAGTAAATCCACTTGAAGGTTAAAATCCAAAATAAAGGAAAAACAGCCCAGATTTTAGATCCAACTCAGAGGAGAAATCCACTCAGAACCTAAGTTCAGAGCAGAGGTGAAATTGCTCAGAACCTAAGTCCAAAAATCACTCCAGAGACTAAGTCCAAAAATTCACTCCAGAGACTAAGTCCAAAAATTCACTCCAGAGACTAAGTCCAAATCAGAGGCGAGGCAGCAGGTCTTCAGTCAAAAAGGTGTTTATTCCAAGAGAAGTTATAAATCCATTAGGTACCCCCGAACAACTGAGAAATCTCCCCGGATCACCCCCTTTTATACCTGGGGTCAGTGTCACCAACGCCCCTTCTTGGACCACCCCCCTCGTCATGATCACGCGAGACTATCATCTTAATATTATTTAATATCTTCCCTAATGGCTGCAAAGTGTCTCACCCAGGCCTCTATCTTGGCCTTGGGTGGGCTGCGGCGTCACCTGTTGCTAACTCACTCCAGCTCTGTTATTATAAAGGGATTATCTGACCTTGGTCTTACATCAGGCTCATATTCACTGTTAGAAGGTGTATTTCTCAAATAAAATGTATATGCATGATCATGACCCAGTATATATTTGCCACTACACTCTCCGACAATAACAGAGCAGGCGAGCGTTACCTCAACGCCCGGGCCGTCGGTTTCGATGCTCGCAGACTGCCACTTTACTCCAGGAGACATTGCATGTGCGCAGTTTATCATTTGACGAGGAGGCTTGCCAACGCTTCACCGGGAGATTTACTAAGTCTAGGTTTTGAGTCATCGGGGGGAGATTCAACACGGAGCGTGGAAACAGGCAGCGAGTCCCGCGGAGGCGACTGATGGAAATATTCAGTGTTGGAGGAGCGTCAGGAGGTGTCGGAGCGAGATGGATGATTATTGAGAGGCTTGTGTCTTTTCCTTCCATCTCTGCTGCGGTCCAGCCAAGAAAAAAGCACTTGAAATACAGACGTGAACCAAAACACCTGGACCGGGTCGCACCATATATTGTTAAATCCATTACGAGGTTTGTATATAAAGTCATTCCTAAGTTCTTATCAACCCCATTTTGTCAAGTCGAGTAAACCCAGTGTTACTGTAGCAATGTCCCAAAAAAGACAAATAAAACGTGGTGAAAATCAAATATCGCATCCGATGTTTCAACCACTTCACGTGACCTTTTAAACTCAGTCACGACTACCAAGCTAAACGTTAGCGTTGCCAGCAGCTGCCTCTCCCAGGTCGCTGAATTCGGCAGCAGAAGTAATTCATTATTGATCAGCCGGGAGGATTTTCCTGCGGCGGGCGGACGAAAAGAAAGAGGAGGCAGGAGAATAGAGGAGCTGCTTGTCGATTCACGTCAGCTTTGGTTTCTTTCGGGGGTTGTTGAGACAGAGAAGCTGTTGACCGCTGAGACCACCCACGGCCTCGCGTCATCACGGCGGCCGCTCTGAGAGGATTATCCCAACTCCCCTGTTGTGTTGGTGTCAGAGAGAGACGGACAGAAAAGAGAAACGAGGGCAGAGACGGAAAATGACAAAGTGTGAGCGGCAGTGTCTGTTGATGTCATCGACAGGTTGAGCCCCACTGAATAAACACCTCGGCGTTGTGTCGCCCGAAGTTGTCGTCAGTGTCGAGCTTGTTACAGACGAGGCGAGTTTATTTGTTTTAGAACCAGTCTCCAAAATGTAATAAGTAGCTGAGTAAATGTAATCCCTCTAGCACTCAATATTATTCCATTATTCTCTTTCTGTACAGGACTGCAGCAAAACGATCATTTTCTTGATGGATGAAATGATCTGCTGATTTTTTTTTTTTTTTATCCATCGATTAATTATTTGGTGTGTAAAGAAAGTGAGTACCGTCCCAAAGTAACACCTTTACAGCGCTTTAAACCAAAGTTTAACATTATTTAAAAGAAATAAAAGAAAAAGCAAAGTGGCTCTACAAAACATCCACATGGGCCGATTAAACATGACATGAAAAATGAGCTCTTGCCCTTGTTTCTCGTTTGCCTCTTCACTGTGGACGATTTCTTTTTAAAGGACAAAAGTCTAAAGGATGTGACTTTATGCTCTCAAGGGCCTCACAAGAACATTATATGACATCTGGACACGGTGTCGGAGGCAGAGCCCAGTTCGTTCCTATGAAAGCTGCTCGGTGGTGTTCTGAAGCCAAGAAAGCTCGACTCCCCGGCTGTGAAAATATTCAGACGTCCCAGATAGTGTGTGCACCACAAACTTCCACCGCCCGAGCTGGCTAACTTCGAGGGAGATGAAACACTTTAATCGTGCGGCTCTTCTACACTTTCCAAATTTTATTGGAACAAAATGGATCAAATGATGACAGTCAAAGGACTCATTTCGTGGGGGTTGTGGCACTGGTGCCTCCCTCTGGACTGCTAACGCAGAGCAACAGTAGCTAACGTTAGTTTAGAAATGGATTCCGCTAACATTCACTAACGACCGTCTCCCACCACAGTGCAGTCGCTCCACAGAGCCTCTTCAAGTGTAATAAAAAAAAAAGAAAGTTCTGAAACCATGTCAAACCTGCACAACCTGGACCGAAACTCACAAAGAAAACACACAAAAACAACAAACAAACAACAAAAAATAAAGCAAATCCGGCAATAAAACCAATGTAATCACTGTCACTAGTTAAATAATGTTGGAGTGTAGAGAGAGAAGTGAACTGTATGACTTCAGTTTGTCTTTAACTGCTGATAGAACCAACATGTGTGTCAGTGTTTGTGTGACACCAGCGTCCAGCCGATGACAGAGATGAACCTCCGTCCGTGTTTACACAGGCCTGACAGAGAGTCTGGCGGCGAGGCAGCCGGCTGGCTTCTTTGCTTTTTCAGGTGGAAACCACAGACGGTCGCTGAGGTCAGACGGAGACGGCGGCTTCTGCTTCCTGTCCTGCCTCCGACGTCCCGCTGGAGATTAACGGTATCGAGGCATCTCGTCGCAACTCAGCTCTCCGATATCTTCCTGACCTCTCGCCTGAAGCATCTGAACACTCCCGTCCGCCGCCGCTGACGCACGATCAAAAATCCCTCCAACGCAACTTTTCGAATCATCAAACTTTCCTCACATCTCCTCCGGCCCTCCTTCTGTGTTTGCGCTTTTCGAAATTAAAATCAGCAAAACCACACCGTGATTTACTCGTGATTACAGCGACATCTGTTCGGGCTTGAGCGCGTTCAGTCTGGAGGAAGAAGTCTGTCGTGGTATTTGAATTAATCCTCGCACCAATCTGTTAAAGAACACTCTGGTGACTCACAGTAACCAAACGGTCTACTTCGACAAAGGCGGACTAATGACTAGTTAATGAACATTCCTCCTTGGGTAAACAATTAATCTCCGAGAGAGAGAGAAGCAAAGCAAATAAAATGAAAACAGACAAATAAAGAAATTGTGGATAAATAAAAGATAACGCTCCATCCTATTTCTTCCGCATGATGCCTTTAAAATTGCAAACGGGGCTTATTTGCTCCGGCGCAGCCAAGTAGTAATTATTTCTGCGATTTGCATTTCAAATTCAATTCCCACCCGCGGAAGACGGCGAAGATAATAACATGCAAATGAGCTCATCAGAGTGGGAGAGGAGGGAAAAAAAACAAAAACACGATGAGGAGCAGATAGCGGAAATGTTCTTTTTGGCACCTCAGATAATTTGCGAGACTGATGAGTTTATTTTACTACGACGGCGGGAGACAAAGGGAGAGCTCCCATCCAAACTGTCATGTATCCAGCTTTGGGAATAAGTAAGTGAATCGATAAATGAGCGGAGAGTTTCTTCAGTGTTCTTCAGAGAGTTTGTCGAGGTGACGTCGACAGAAATGTGTCTGCTTTGTGAGATAATGGTGATTTATATCTATGTCTGTATTCATTTACCTTCAAAAGCAACAGCAATACCTTCACATAGACTATAATCATATTTAATGGTTTGTTTCTGTGGAGGGACATTAAGTATGTTTACAATCACATGACAGCAGCAGCAGAAATAATGGCGTATAATGAGGCTGTTTTTCTTGGCACCGCTGTTGAAAAGACAACTAAATCACTTTCTGTGTTTCTCAGAGTTGCAACAACCAAAAACATGAGTTTATTCAATAATGTAGTCGATAACGGAGATGTGAGGGAGACAAGAGATGGTGCCAGGCTGTCCTCATCAGGAAAACCCAGAAGTTCAGAACGTCCCGGTTCCCTTCGACAAGAAGCCTATGAGATTTTTGAATTGGATTTTTGCCAATTTCGCCAAAAGTAATCTCTGTTACAAACCCAAGTTTATGACATGTATGTGTTTTTTTCAGCAAGATAATCTTCGCAGATGAACACCACTTTTGTGATTTTCAAAGCGTGAATTAAATCGCTGGAAGTAAAAAGCTAACGTTGGGCTACAAACAGACGACACTGCAGTCGCACGACTTAAACGGCACCACTACAACACAAAACTACGCGTTTTCCGTGAACTGTTCAATCTACAAGTTGCAAAGTCAGAGTTAGAACAGTTTGAAACTAAAGTCGGCCCGTAAAGACGGACTAGTGAGTAGATGAGTAGATGACTTTTAGCCACTTGTTAGCAACTGACATTTTTAAGACACGTGAACACTTTGTAATGTAATTGTGATGTTTACTGACGTATTTCATGTCGTGTGTAGAACAAAACATGTATATGTCTTCAACGTGTGGTCACCACAGACTTTATTTTCGATATTTAACTGATAACTGATTAAAAGGAATTCAAACTTTGAGACCAGAAGTGCAAAAATGACACAACTACACGACTGTAGTTCATTTCTTTTAAGGCAGCAGCCTCTAGTGGCTGTTGTCGTCATTGTGGCAGTAAAGAGGGAAGTCAGCTTAGAGACGAGGTCGGGAATGGATGTTTGTTCAAACCCAAGAGAACTGAATGACATAATGAACAAAGCCAGGGCTATTTAAATGGCACCATACAGAGAAAACGCAGAGAGACATTGAGTTTGACATGTAAGATGTGTGGGTTACTTTCTGACCAATAGAAAGATTTCAAATTCGACTGTCAGTTTTTCTTTTTGAAGTCCCACATGTGAACAATTGATGTTTTAGGTGTTTTTTTTTAGCATTAGCAAGAAAAATGTGTCGTTTCCATTATTTGTATTCTTTTCTTCTTATTATTCTGTCGGATTTTGCTCATGCGTTTGTCTGTATCTGACATACAAAAGAATGGAGAGTTGCTCCAGACAACCCACAAAATCAAATCAACACCTCTTTAAAACTGTCAACAATAACTGAGCATCACAGCCTTCATTAAGAAAGGATTAACTGCAACACAGATGTGTCAGATCGCATTAGTTACAGCTAACCGGCAGGTGTACTCCCTTGAAAAAGAGAATTTATTTCTTAAGTCTCTGTGGTTAGTCATCTACCGCGAAATATCTGTCACAACATCTAGTGGCTTGTTTTTACAATGCACTGAGCACACGCACTCACACAGCAGTCATCGATGATGTCAGGAACACAGCTGGTCGCAGACTCAAACAGGATCTATCACAGTAATGGCCGGCTTTAATTGAAAAATTAGAGTATTTTTTTCTGGCGAGGGCACGCTCAGGTTAGAAGGTGAATGACGTACGAACACGCGACCCAGTTTGCTCTAATAATCAAAGTCACCTGCTCGCTGCCGACCGAAATAGCTCCTGCAGGCCGGATAATTAGGCCTGTTTTTAATAAACAGTGACTGAGGATGACTGTCACTGCCGCCTGGCCTGGTTCTACACAGATAAACGTCCTTCTCCATCCTGTTTGGAACTCGGGTGGGGGTGGGGGGTGGGGGGTGGGGGGGGGTGGGGTGCCTTCGCAGAACCACCGATGCTTCCAGGAACAGTATGTGCCCTGCAGAGCCGCATGAAAAGCCTCCCTGCCTGCCTCTCGTCACATCACCACCGGGCACTGAGCGAACTGGGTTGAGGCTTTGCCGTATGTTTATCCAATCATATTCCTCTGCCATGACCACAAAGCCGGCCTTCCTCGCAGTGTCCAGTTTAATTTTTCCATGGGGCCTCACTGGTGAAAGCTCTGCGGCTTGGGGTTCAGGAGTGTCATGGAGTTAAGATGTGCTGCCTGGCTGGTGAACCATGAGGGGTGGATCTTTCTCTGGATGGGAGGAGGGAGGGGGGCAATTTATGACTGGAACCCTGTTATTATGGCAATCTGGGTAGATAGTTAGTGTGCTGGTACTGTATTAAACATGAAGCTGCCGTGTAAAACCTGGTAATTCAAATGTTTCTGTGGGCGCTTTTCCTTGTCACTGCTGGCCAAAGATTGGAGGTCGTTCCACTTACGCACTTATTGTTTGTTTTATTCTTTTATTCTGAAAGTTAAGAGTATGAGAACTACATTTTGGCCCCTGATTTTCATACTTTTGCTCAATCTAAACCAGCGCGTTGGTGCTTCCACATGCAGTTGCTCCACTGGTTGTTGGCTCCAAGACCCCTCAAACTACGATATGTGGCGTCCAAGTCACCAGGATGAAATGTTGGCAGTGAACATTCCTGCAAACCACCGATACATTCACATTTGTACGTGTCATAGGCCTCTTAACATATTTACATATCATGTTCACGTTGCATGTTTACGACCTGACTTATATATTTGAAGGTGGAGGGGACGGCGGTGGAGTTATAGAAGAGAGCGCTGCCAAGCCAGGGACCACAGTTTGAGACTGCGTTTCAACATTCGTCAGCATGAAACCACTGGATATTTTAGACCTCGGGACAATTTCCAGCCGTGTTTGCGGCACCAAAGAAAAACGATATTTTTCAACAGGAAGTGGGGACAATCTCCTGAACTGCAACTGGTGACCAAAACAGATATTTTAAGCCAAAACTAGCTAAGCCTGGAGAGACGGCCGCCAAGCCAGAGACCAAGGGAGCGTGAAACCACTGGATATTTTGCTGTATTTGTGGTGACGAAAACGGGTATTTTAAGCCAAAACATGATCTTTTCTTAAGCAAAACCAAGTGGTTATTGTACATAAACCTAACCAGCATAAGCACAGTGTTAGAATAAATACTCTGATGATATGGTTGTATATGTAGAGGTGAACAGAAAGAACTAATCAGCTCTTTACTGAGGTAAAAACATTTCTTGAAGTTGATATTATTGGAGAAGGCTGATGTTTTTCTACATTGTATTAGCAGTAAATCCCATGAAAACACCAGAACCAGCAGCATATCTCTGAATACTTGCCTACAAAGTCAACCAAATGCATTAGCTTGCACTGAAGTCCAACATCTTCAAGACAGGATAAAAAGTTCTAATAAAAAAAAAAAAAAGCTGCATAATTTCCTAAAACAGCTGGGCGCTGTAGTTTTAACAAAACATTATTCCAACAGGATGAAAAAGTGTGTTTTCTGGGGACTATTTTCAGCTGCAGATGAATACAAGTTTGGTGCTGGTGAGTATTCACAGCAACAGAGTTCTGTTAAAAATAAATAACGACCATGTTCACAGTACGGCTCGTTCCTTCTTATGGCCAGCATGGTGGCAACTCCACTGGTGTCCAATCTCATGTAAGCTTATGAGAAAATGACCCGACTTCTAACTTGAGTTATTACCACAGTGAACAGTTTCCTGATGAGTTTATAGTCTTGTTCAATACAGCACGATGTTTGCTTTGTAAATTATGATGTCCACCCTCTTGTCTAAATATGGTCACTTCCACTTTCCGAGTCCAGAAATCAACAGGGGATGTCAAGATGTTTTTACAATCTTTTGAAACAGACAATTCCTCAGAGTTTGCCGAACTGGTAACATGACACTAGTTTCTCCTCACTGAACTTGGGCTCCAAAAAATCCCCTTGAAACCTGCACAATGGCCGACATGACAGGTGCTTTATGCATGTTTAAACGTGGTCTGTCTTGTGTTCATCTGTCCCTGAAAAAGTTGACATATGTAAGAAACAAGCGTTTCATCAGAGGCAATAATACATTTTCTCCAAACACGCCTCCAGCTCTCTCCTGGCAGCTGTTTCTGTTAATGGACCTGCTTTTCCTCATCTGGCAAAAGAAGACAGTTTCTGTAACCGGGCAGGAAAAAGATGGATGCCTCAGCGGCTTCCAGGGGGGGCTCGTGGACCGTGTCCCACCAGCTGATGTTTCGATTTGTGTGGATGCATAAAAACCTCCGAACCAGGACGAGGACAACCGCGACGACACACACACACACACGTAGGCAGATGAACTCACTGTGTCTCTCTGTGGCAGCTTCAGTCTTTCTTCGACTGGCTGCTGTCCACATCAGCTTTTAAGCGTGGTGACCCTGGGATCAGGCCCGCATGCCTTCCCCTTTAGCTCAGCCCAGATCAAGAAAATACTCGGCATTCTGGGGGCTTTGAGGTGGGGCAACTCTGCTAAACATATCAGATGGTGAAGTGGGACGTTTCAAGCCGAGGAATTTCTCTACACATACACACAAAAACTATTTTCCGACCCAGTTTTCAGCCCCTGGTATGCTGCCTCTTGATCAGAAAGCCTGTGGGTTTTCTAATACCCTCCGAGGGGAGACCGTAAAAGCCTCGTATGCCTCGTCCTTTGTGTGTGATCCCATTATGTGTTCAAGTTCAGGCGGAGGTATCCGTGGGTACTTTGTGCTCTTTGCTGATGAAAGACACACTTTTTACAGGGTCTTTAAGTGAGACGGCAGCCACCAGAGACACAGGTAGTGCAGATGGAAGAAGCAGCCATCCCTACCAGGCTTCCCTTCCTCCACATTTGAAGCTCCGCCGCTGAACTGTGACCCATCAAGACGCCCAGCCAAGACGCATAATGACCGCCACCCGAGGAGCAACACGAGAAGGAGGCATCTGCTCTGCATCCGAGCCCTCACTGAATATTTGAAGGGAAGGCAACGAAAAAAGAAGCAGAATCCTTTTTTTATTTCGACTGACAGTGAGCGTGTCGATACTGTTATGCAGATTTGGAGCGCTGATAGGAAATGTTTTGCAAACACTGGATTAAATTGGATCGTCTGCCTCAGATTAAGAAGGCTGTTAATCCTCTTATCCTCTAAAATACCCTTAAAATTGGAAGTTAAGAGAAATAGACACATCCCCACACGTGTTTGATGAGGATTAGGGTTATGTCATGCTAAGAAGAATAACTTCTCTAGGCTCTGGGAAAGTTTCACAATTACAAAAATCTTCATGGTTTAAAAATGCAGGGACGTTTATGAGTGAAAGTTATTTGTCAACTGTTTTAGAGGAATGTCTTAGATATATATATTGCTGTAACGCAGTCAACTGGAGGTGTTCCAGTTTCTTGAAGACCTTTCACCTCTCATCCAAGCCTCTTCAGTAACTAACTGGAAGGGTGTTAAAGGCTTTTACACCATGTGTGGGAGTGTCCTTACAGGTTATTAAACTATGTATGGGAGTGTCCTTACAGGTTATTAAAACTATGTATGGGAGTGTCCTTACAGGTTATTAAACTATGTATGGGAGTGTCCTTACAGGTTATTAAAACTATGTATGGGAGTGTTCTTACAGGTGTTTAAACCATGTGTGGGAATGTCCTTACAGGTTATTAAACTGTGTATGGGAGTGTCCTTACAGGTTATTAAACTATGTATGGGGGTGTCCTTACAAGTTATTAAACTATGTATGGGAGTGTTCTTACAGGTGTTTAAACCATGTGTGGGAGTGTCCTTACATGCTTTTAGACTGCTTTTAGGAATGTAAAAGCTTGCCAAATTTCCACCAAAATCCAATGAAAACAGTGTGTCTCAACAATCAACTAGTGACCAAACACATTATGGCATTGATTTTGAGTCAATGGGACAAATGACCTAGAAACTATTGAATAAGACGTGTCCCCATGCAAAGTGAATGGGATGGATCAGATGTTCAATTTCAATTTCCAAAAAAGGTCCTCCAGGAGGTGTTTGAGAGCATGTTTCGGGCCGTTTGCAGTCCACTTGTACCTATTTGTAAAAATGAATCTCACCTCAAAATCACCTCCAAAATGAATAAACTCTATATTATTCTGACCTTTGACCTTATGTCCGATCAATTCCTTCATAGGTTAGTTCATCATTGTCTTTGCATCTTCTTCCTGATGGCTTGCTCTGTCTATCAAATTCAAATTTGTAGAAATCTCACCTCAAAGTGAATTTGTGTAATTTTTCTTATTCTTAAAGGGGAAGTTTGTAGTTTTGGGGAAGAATTTTAGGAGAAAGATCTTCATTGAGAGTTTTTTGTATTATTATTATTTCACAACTCATCAACTTACATGACTGAATAAAATGAATAAACAAACTGACCTTAAAGGGCAACACAGTTTCATACTGTTTTACTCTGTTTATATGTGGTGGACCCTGCCATCTTTCTAGCATCAAACAGTGTTCTGGGGACCTTATTTACCTCTGATAACAGTTTGATTATTTAGTTACGGAAAAAATTATATATCTGAGTTGTATTATTACCTCATTAATATTGTAAAAATTACAGCTGAGGTTGGAAACGTCTTTTTCAAAGGTGGAACTGACCTGAACAGCAGCATGAAGATAAGTTGAGGACAAACAAAAATCAGGCAACAGATGAAAAAAAAAGAAAAGAAAAGAACCAAAACAATATAATAAGACTAAAAATATGACTAAAAGTGGTGCAAGACCAACTGAGTAAGTGGAGCAAAAACTACATCCAGATGTTTTAATTTGAAAAATACCAAAGTTGTGTTGTAGCTCAGAGCTGCTGTTCACGGAGGAAACTGACACACATCTCTGTCATCCCATTAACACTCAACAACAGTTTGTTATTTTCCACGTGTTATGAAATACACAGACTGGTATTTATAGCTCCTGGGAGTCATTACGACTAAAAATAGAGTCCAGCATTTTTTTGGTTGTAGCCAGTGAAATATGGAAGCACCGATTAAACAACTTTGCAGAACTTTTAGGAGACAATCATGGCGGCTCAGTTTGACTATTGTGAATTGTGAGAACCAAACAGATTTTAAATCCAGTGTCATCAAGACAGACAAAGGGAACATTGTTTGTTTGTCCTCGCTGTGTATCCATGTTAGCAAGTGTTGTTGGCGTTGCCCTGTAATTTTCAGCTGTGCTGCTGCAGACTGGCACCGCTCGGCGCTCGGTGACATCAGCTCTCCGGGCACGAAACCCCAAAAGAAGAGCTATGTTTAACCGGCAGCAGTGGCTCATTCGGACACAGGACTGAATGTGCAAACAGTACAAAACGTGTCCTTCTCTTGGCTGTTTGTGCAAGTATTGGGCAATCCTGGGGCGAGCCGCGTTATGCAACGGTGCTTGTACAGCAGCCGTGACTTGGTGGGGGTGTTTGTCCCGTCAGTACATGCCCCTCAGGGCTCGAAAAACACTGGTTGAATTGAGGATTTGGTAACAAAGGAGCCTACTGTTGTGAGAATTCAGAGTTTTATTATCTGTAAATATGCTCTCAAGTCTCATAAAAATCCAGGTAAGGGTGTAATTTGACCTCAGAAAAAGACACGTTAGTCAGTAATAACAAGCATAACAGCCACAATTGCATCCAGCTATGCCAAAAAAAAATCAGCGGACCTCCTCTCGTGTCAGGTTTCTTTCTCTACAAAGACACTTTTGTGTAAATCATCTCACCTACAGGCTGAGATTTGTTATGTGACGTTCGTGTTTTGACACTTTTCTACATTATATTTATCACATTTACCATAAATCATCACACCTTTGCCGCTTCACCCGTATTTAATAATTAATCGAAGGGTTTTCCTGTTTCATGCTTGAACAAATCCTCATCTTACCTGGAAATGAAACGCTGCACCTGCACCCACGCTCTGCCTTTTGATTAAACTGGCCGGGCATGAAACGAAAGCTGATCAGAGGTCTGCAAAAGGAAATTCAGTCATTCAGAGACACATTTCAGTGCCAGCACATCTGCTGTGATGTGAATTTGTAACTGTAGGTAAACAGTTGCCCCTTTTCTGTGGAATAGGTTTTGTGTATCCTGAGGCACAGACTTACGTAATGATACGTGATGTAAAGTTATGCAAGTCTCTGTAACTTTGGGTTTTCAGTTTCACAAAGAAGACAAAGGCAGTTTCTCATTTCCTGCCACTGACACGACGTTGACTCCGGCAGAAGTTTCTAACGTTCCTGTAGCCGGGTGGTGTAAGATGAAGCTAAAACAGTAAAGTTCCAGGATTTGGTTGAATTTTTCACCTTTTTCTAGTTTCTAAAATAAAAGCAAGCAAAAAATGTGTTTTAAATTTGCATTTGTTGGCTGTACGCAATAGCTAACAGCACCCTCAACAGTCCATGAGCCACAAAAACACAATGGTAAACTGTTAAAACAATATATATATGCAAAACAAACTGTTGAAAAAGGTAGATTAGCAAAAGGACGTGCAGTCTGTAAAAACAGATTCACGTCACATTACGTTGTGCAAGTGGGCAATTACCTCCTTCAAGGAAGTCGTGTTTTAGCTCGTGTCCGTTTGTTGGTTGGTTGTTCCTTCAGCAGGATTAACCAAAAACTACAGGATGGATTTCCACGAAACTTGGATGGAGGATGTGTATCGGATGAAAGTCGACCCCATTAACTTTTGGTGCAAATCCGGATAAAGGGATGAATAGTTTTTTCTGACTTTCCTTAACTTTGGGAGACGTAGCAGGTATCCACGAGTGAGTATAATGTGACACAGACCTAATGAAAACCTGGATCTGACTGATTTTAATGCATGTTTTGATTTTGGATTAAGCTTGACTGAATTAAACTGGACTGTTGGAACCTTGACAGAGGTTTGCACTCTACTAATATTAGTAGATTCTAGTAATATAGTTAGTTAATGACGCCGCTTTACCGTTGGAAATAAACAGTAGGTTTTTGCAAAGTCGCCATGAAAGGTCAGCAGACAGTAAACCTGCGAGGAGGCGATCTGCCAGCTGGATTTTTACTGGAATAATGGAAAGAAATGTTCAGGCAAGGTTTGTTGATTGCATCCATACGTTTTGGGACATTTGAAAGATTACTGGAATAGTGACACACGAGGAGAAATTCAGGCCTCCGCCAGTGACATCACAGCTATAACACAAACAGTGTTTAGTCTCACCACTGCCGACTTTAAAGATGACTCATCCAGGGTTTCATGCCCTAATGAGTTCAGAGGAAAACTTACTGAGCAGCTAGGCATAAATATTTGCATGGAGTCATACATTTCACTGTGACTGGATGAGCTACACACCCACAGTGACATCATAAAAAGTCATTCTGAGATAGAGAGACAGAGCGCCAGGTCCTCCTGTAGAAGAAGGGCAGACAGGAAGTGATGGAGTCTTTTTGTTTCTCTCTGCGAGGATCAACAGGCTTATCGGTCCAGAAGGCATCTCAGACAGAGTTACTCCATTTGTCTCGTCTCCAAATCTGTCACATTAGCAGGATAAACTGAGGCCTGACTGGGTGCTGGGAGAGATAGTTTATTTTTCAGAAGTGTATGATTATTGTCTTTGGGAGGGTGATGTTGGTCTAGTAGGCAATTTTTAGAAATGAATCGCCAGGAAACTTGTTATTTCAATGACTGTAGTTCTCGGATTGTTCGTCTATCATCATCATGTCAAGTCAAGTCACATTCTGTATTATGTCGAGACAATTCTGTGCTTCTGATCTGGTTTAGGCACAAAAACCACTTGGTTAGGGTTAGGAAAAGATCATATTATGGCTTAAAATTGCTGTTTTCGTCGGCACAAACACGGCTGAAGACTTTTTCTCAAAACTATCAGATTGCCCTGAATGACCACAGCACCTTCACATTTGTAAACAGGGCAACTCTGGAGATTTTCCAGGAGACATCAAGACAATTTCCAGTGTTTTAAGTCCAACTGTTAACTTTGCCTGAAACCTAACAGGTGGTTTTTGTGAAGAAACATAAAGTTGCATCATAAGGATTGTGAAATTCCAACATACATTAACTGTGATTTGCAGAAACGGACTTTGCCAACTTAGGTTGGATTTTCTTTTTTTTTTGTTGCGACTTCACTGTGCTTATGATGTGGTTAGGTTTAGGCCTGAAAACCACCTCGTTAGGATCAGGAAGAAGGTCGAGTTCTGTCCCTCACCTTGTTTGTGGCGACAAAAACAAGTTGGAGCATCTCCAGCCGTGTTGGTGGTTACCAAAACAGGCATTTTAGGCCAAAACATGATGTTTTCCTGAGCTTTACCAAGGTTATGATTATTTTTGTACCCAAACCTAACCACACCATGAGCACAACATAAAGAAATTTAGTTTTAAAATATCTGTTGTTTGGAGAAATGTACATTGCCAACATGTTTCCGTTCATCCAGAACATCCCGTAATGTAAAGAAATCCTCTGGAGCCGTCGAAGTTAAGCCTCTAAAATTCTGAAAATACAGAAAACACTGTGTCTAGACGGGAGCTTATATATGAGATGGTGAAATCTTCAGTCTTGTTCGTGGACAAAGAGAGAACGCCGCAGCATCACATCGCTCACAATGCCCTCTGAGCGCCTGTGTTTGTCAAGTGTCCATTGAGTCTATCTCGTTGATAAGCCTGACACATTCTCAGCCGGCGATACGGAGGCTGCTCAGGTATTTGCCGTCTAAATCATTCTCATTTTCCCTCCTCGAGACCGACAACAAAAACATGAGGGCTCTTATCTCGGTGGAAGTCGTTGCTGGTAATTCAAGAGCTTTTTGTCACAAACCTCTAATCAGCGGGAACCATAAATTCCTCATGGTCATTTGTTGAGCGCAGAGTGAATCGACGCGGTCCGCTGCGTTTCATAGCTTACCTGGACTGTGTGGAGGAAACAGCCCGCTGTCCTGATAGCATGACTGTAATGTACACTGCAGCTTTTATGTGGGTCACTGTGTTCACCCCCTCCTCCAGTAGGATTCTGTAAGACCAGATCCCAGACGTTGATAGGCCTGTTGGGACTGGATGGTTTTGGCTGCTCGACTGACTCAAAACGTGCCGGGAACATTTATGCTTCTGGAAAGTTTGGTGTTAAGCTTGTCTGCATCACCCACATACTGCTGGCACCCGTCCCTTTCCTTTTTTCCCCTCTTTCCAGACGAGTTATAGTGACCCTGGGATGGATATAGGCCTCTGGAGGGGAGTTAAGTTGGAATAAGTGAAGTTTCAGATTTTGGCTGCGTCTATGAATACACAGGCTACACTGCAGTTAACAGAGCAGAAACAGACCCTGCTGCCTTTTTTGTGTTACTGGTATTTTATATTGTACATGTCATTCTTTTGCAAAATCACATTTGTAGCATAAATCTGGACATCTTCGTCTACACTTTATGTACTTATCTTACTTTAAATGTTGCAGTCAGTCCATCAGTCCACCAGATTTTATATCAGCGCCTCACAATCTCACACTTCTATATTAAATCTTCAGTTTCGGGCCTCGCTCTGAACTTATTTTTGTTGTTTCAACTTGCAACTATAACTCTGTTGTTGAGGCATAAATCAGAAAAATGTGGTGTTGTTCCTTTGCAATTAAAACCCACCAAAATAAAAATTAACTTTAGCTTATTAGTGAAGTATAATTACACTTTTCTCCAGAAACGATTACCTCTCTGTTTTGACTTTGACCAACACTGTAAATCTGTGCCCTGAGGAAAAGTTTCTATTGAATGAGAGACCTGAACCTCCCACGTGCAGGAACATGAAGCAGCTCGTCCTCCCTGCGACGACTCGCCCACGCCGCTCCGCTCTCGAGCCTTGGCTAAACATTTCTAGCCAGCAGCAAAAAGGTTTTCTTGTCTTTCATCAGAATTACATCGCCTGAAGCAATATGGATGTCGATCCGGGGTTCCCACAGTCGAACAGCGGCGTGTGGTCACTCAACACTTTTTTTGATGTACCCCTTCAAAGAGACAAGATCCCTCTAATCACATGAGCCTTACCACTCGCTGCAATAAATTACCAAGTGCAATACGAGGCCGTAAATCGCTTCTGTCATTTTGTTGTCGTTTCCCAGGAATCAAAAAGGGGAGCTGAAAACAAAAATATCTCGGGGGGGGGGGGTGTTTTGTTTGAAGGGATAGAAATAAGAAATGAGCACTAAAAGAAGTTTTCATCGGCAGATAAAGGAGGATGAAACACGGAGAGAGATCCCGGGGGGAGGGGGATTTTGTCAGATGCAGGTGGAGCTGTTGGTTGTGGTCAAGCGGCGAGGCCTCTCAGGTGCAGCTAGTTTCATGTAGAGCCAAGGAGAGATCAAACCCTCATTCGTTTCTCTCGGTTCAACTCGTGCCACTTCAAACAGGGTTGTTGTTTAAACTGTGATTGTGAACACCTGCCTGCAGAGAGCCATCAAAGGTGAGCTACAATAACCCCGCTCGGGAGTCTCTGGGAGCTCCTTGTTCTCACTACAAAGAGAATCGGAGAACCTGCCCTCCTGAACTCTGGTTGACTTTAGATTTATATACCAGGACGGCATCAAACAATAGAGCTTCAGTGTTTTGTTTTTTTTACTTAAACCTTTTGTCAGGCATACAGTCGGTCCTGCCAACGCCAGCGTTATTGTCTCTTCTCAGTCACTCAGATCAATTACACGATCCCATAATGCAAGAAGTTTGCGGACTGATGAGTTGATCATTTCAGGGAAACACAAAGAAAGTGTTGAAATCATCCAGACCTACAAATACCTGGAAATTGAGTTTGATGACAGGCGGCATTGTGAAAGAAAAGCCCGGCAGTGTCTTCACTTTGCTCATGAATACAGCTCCATTAGACGAGAAGAGATAAAACCGACGACATTTAAAACCTTTTTTAATGAAGAATGTTAGAACTTTGACATTGGCTTTGTATATTGTGTTGAGCTGTGTCCAGACATTATCCAAAATGTCTCCAACATCGGTGATTCTGTGCAAGGTTACGGTGCGTTTCATTCAACGACTGTTTATAAAGATGGACGACATGACAGCTCCCCAATGGTGAAGCCAAAACATCTCGATCTCTCTGCAGAACAGGTCATAAATCCCACCGCTCCATGTAAGCAGATGGGATGTGGACCAAACTGAAAATGGAAAGGACACATCAAATTTATTTTCCCATAGTGGGTTTCTCGTTTAAGGTCGTTCTTATCACACTGAGGTATGTTCATTTGTGCGTTTTGTTTTAAAAGTTTGTTTGTTATTAGTTATTTGCTATACTTGCTAATAAAAGGGGGCTTGTTGGGTTTATTGCAGGACCTTGATGGCGTTCCTTCGAAACCTGAGCCGACCAAAAACTGGTATGTGGTTTCATTTGGTTGCCTGTCAATGGCCTCGTACCCCCTTAACCTCTTCAGGGAAACACAGGAAACACTGGACGATACGACAGAGTTTAGAAAGAGGTCACCACAGCAAGGAAACAAAAAAAGGAAATGTCAGACTAAAAAATGTGCTGCAAATAACGACCACGACCCTTGTTTTCATGATCCTTACAGTCCTCACATTTAACTGGCTGGAACCAGCAAATGTTTGACTTAAAGATGAATCTCGTATCAAAACAATTGTCTTCTTTTAAATGTTATCTGGACTAATCGTTGCCCCTTTATACTAAAGATACTTTGGAGGTGTTTAGCTTAGCATGTAGAGAGGAAACAGCTGGCCTGGGTTGGACTGACCATTGTGCTTTAACCTGTGTTTGTTTCAGCTTTTTTTCTTATCATTTCTTTGTGATTTTAGATGTGAACGGATCGTTTGTGAGCTCTTGTGTCTGCGGACATAAATTGCTCCCTGTGACACTTATTTCTGAGTGAAATAGGGCCCAACGATCGACTAAAACAGCTGGAGGACAACTGCGCGTCTTTGTTTGATAGTGAGGCGGCAGCTCCTTGAGTCATCACACAGCCGGTTGGCTCCAGTTAACGTCCCCACTGTGACAGGGATGTTATCCAGATGAGGGGGCTTTGCTGATGACTCACCTGAGTCGAGGCCATCTGCCTGAGGGAGGCCAAAAATCAACACAAAAAAATAACCTGGATGAGAGACAGAATGACAGGGAGACCGCGGCACCCGCAAGATGAATAGCATCGAGGGGGAGATATCTCACCTTGCAGATTCAGTTTCACCGAGGCACAAATGAGCACAATGGGAGATCAAAAACTCCACAGATAATAGGTCCAAAATGCTGCAGGTCCGCACAGAACCTCGGGCTGACTCACAATGCCGGCGTGAGTCCGTCCAGGATACAGTGACGTCTCATGTTGCCCCCCAAAAAATCCCCGTTCGAGACAAAAACATCTGTCAAAGCCCCTCGTGGGTAGACGGGATTCTCATGACCTCTGAACATTACTCGCCACCGAAGGTTCAGAAGTGCGACGACAGAATCAGTAAGTCAGATAATGTCTCATAAAGAAGATATTTTTATTTCATTTTTAACACACTTACATTTTGTTGTTGTCTCGTGTAGATATTGGTTGTAACTCAGCTCTGTTGTGGAAAACTACAGACAGTGAGGCGTCAGAAAACTGGGAGAGGGGCTCCACCTACTGTTCAACTGGAGGAATCATCTGATTGAATAAAGCCGGCTGCTTTCTAATTGGAAGTAAGAGGAGACATTTTGCATGACATTTTAATTCCGCCAGGATCATTAATGATGTTTTGACCTAATTCATGTTTGACCTTTATTTTAGCATTCAGCCAAGCGCTTCATTAAAACCAACACAACACATTTGATATGTTAATAACTTGTTTGTTTCCCACGTCTCCGCAGTTGGATTCCATCGAGGATAAGAGGCAAATAACTCACAGCTTGTATTTGTGGTTATTAGCAGACAGAGAAAGAGAAAAAGTGAATCCATCTTTTGTTCTTCACATCTGAGACGTTTGAGATCAATTCAAAGACGCAGCGAGCCGGTGGGAGAGTCAAAGGACTCTTTCATCCCACAGCCGTGACCACTGATGTGTCTGCTCCTTCATCTCCTCCACCCACGCCGCTCCACCTCCCTCAACACGGTTCACTTTACCCTGCTGACCCTCCGCAGCAGTTTAGAGGACCAACTAATGAACAACGTACCAAATAATTCATTTTAACCCAGTTAGTGTATAACGGGAACTGAGACATTTGTCTGAGTAGTAATACGACCTGGAGCCATTTTTGTAGAGTCTACTGGATTATATTCGTCTTTATGAGCAAGATTTGAAATTGTACGTCTCAGATGAATGTACCCAAAAGTCATACTTATCTAAAAGTAAAGATATTATGTTAAAATATTACTTTAAAAAGTGAAAGTCACCCATGAACAGCACTTGAGTAAAAGTCTCAAACTGTCTGACATTACATGTTCCTAAGTATCGACAGTACTGTAAAAGTAAATTATACGTATATCACATATGTGCTGCATGTATATGCTGTACATATTTTATACCAAAAATCAGCCTGGCTGATTATTGAGCTCAGTGTTTTATACCCAATTGATGAAATATATTATTTGAAAATGTGCTATTTCGGCTCTGATGCAGGAAGCAATATGCAAACTGACTAAAAAGATGAATGTTTGGCTCCAAATGTAGTGGAGTGAATGTAGAAAGATCTGAAAAGTATAAATGCCTCAAAATCATAATTAAACGTCTAACATGTTTAGCTCAGCAGCTACAGCGACGATTCTGCTTTGAAAAAAAGGTGTAACCGCTGACTTGTAAATGCTGAACAAGCTGTGTGGATCCATTTTATGTTTGTTTTTCCAGCCGTTCTCTTATTTTTTAAAGGTGCACTATGTAGTTTTGAGGAAGAAATTTAAGCCGTTTTATTGCCAGTTTTTTTTTTCATGCCTAAACAAACTAAATAAACAAACTTGTTCTCATGACTGAATAAACAGAATAAACAAACTGTCCTTAAAGGATAACACAATTTCATACTGTTTCACTTTGTTTATTTGTGGCGGACCCTGCCACCTTTCTAGCATCAAACAGTGTTATAGAGACCTTATTGTCCTCTGAGAAGAGCTTGTTTATTCAATTATGGAAAATAGTTTGTGTGAGTTTGTTTTATTACTTTATTTATATTGTAAATATCAAAATTCTGAGTTTGAATTTCTTCTCCAAAAACTACACAGTGCTCCTTTAAAACACATCTACCTCAGTTGTTTAGGAGAGTGCTGCGTCACTGTTTTGCTGCGAAGCTTCCCCTGACTTTCCATCAGCATGAGGACGAGTAGATAATGGGTGATCCTTGAATCTCATAATTAAAATATTGAATTTTCTGTAGACTTCATAATAACAGATGGTCATCGCATCACCCCCAGTGATCCCAGAGGAAGTTATATATTATCTGACTTGGCCCGAATTGAGCTCCTTATAACATCCAACTCTTGTTTCATCCAAGTTCATTAAATGTGTCCTTGATGCATTTATGGATCGGTTTAAAATGATGTAAACACCGTAGAGGACGTCTCTGGACACTCGCTGCCTGCTCAGATTAATGCTGACGGGTTTGCTGTGAAGTGGTCGAGTTAAAAGAGGCTTTATAAAGAATTTCATGGTGGTCAATTGTGAATTGTTGGTGGAATCTGTTTGAAAAGTCAGGCTTTTACAACAAACAAAGGCTGGCATTTGCTTTGCCAAACCAAACACTGCCTTCATTGACTCGTTGCTATCTCATCGGCCCGTTCCCCCGAAGACCACCTGTCAGTGTCCAGAGAGAGAGAGAGAGAGGAACATCTCTTTTCTTTTGTGTTTCATAGAGTAATACATGCCAGATATTTTGATTCAAAGCATGATTAGGAGCTTTAAAAACAACACAGTGGAGCTTTTGAAATACAGTGAAGTTTTAAAGTTTAAATGAAAAAGTGAGAAGTGACAAATCCCACACTGTGTTATCTCTCTCTTCTTTTTTTCAAGCATCTTACCTGAGACGAGTCGGTATCCTCTGAGCCCTCGGGGAAAAGAAAAGCTGCAAGAAGATATTAAAAAGTTGTGATGAAACTGCACACATACAGGTGAAACATCAACGTATTACAGTAATCCTCTCAAACTAGGGATGAAGCATTTAAACAGGATTGTTTTGTTCTTACAGTGTTTTAGCTCCCTAACCACAAATGTCATGTACTCATACGTACGTATTAAGATCAACCATTCCCAACGCAATCAACAGAATAACTGTTGGCAATGTACGTTCCTGCAAACTGCTGATATATTGAAACTTTGCATGTCTTTCTTTTACAACTTTACATTTCTTTAGGTTAAATTATAAATATTATCTTGTGCCAATGATGTGCTTGTACCCTTGTTTGCTTTAGCCTCAAAAACACTTGGTTACGGTTAGGAAAGATCATCTTAGACTTAAAATACCTGTTCTCATCACCATGAACACGGCTGGAAATTGTCCCGAGGTCTCCTTAAAAATATCCAGGTTCACAATTTCAAATGTGGAAACTCAGTCTCGAACGGTGGTCACTGGCTTGTAACATATAACATGACATGTTTTACAGAAAAGTAAACACCATTTTGTCCCGGTGATGAGGCTGCTATTTCTCCGTCCTCCAAACATTTCTGTGTTCTAGAAATGTAAATGTATTTTCTACCTTTACGAGTGTCGGATATTGTTTTATCCGACTTCTGTGTATGAAAGTAAATAGACAGCTTTGCTTGAGTCTGCCATGCAACGACAACACAACCTTACATGTCCTAAAGCATAAATGATAATAAAATTAAGAACCTGCAAACTATGGGCACTCCTAAAACTGATTTGATCCACGTTTGCATAAAAACACTCATAAGAAGACAAATGAAAGTTCCTCTTCACCCTGCAGCTGTGCTCTTGGTATAAACAGCTGAGATACAGAAAGATGTAATGGTGTAAATTCCCTCGTGATCCAACAGCCTATTAAAACCAGCTCTGTTGACCTCTGCATTAAGAGAAAAATGTCTACAGACACAAAAGATGTCAAATGTCAGACGTTTCCTCGCCCTCATCCCTCTGAACTGGGCCACTTCTTAAAATACTGCACTCCTCAGAGAAATGTACCAGAACATTCAGTGTCTACATAACTCTCAGGTTCCTCTCAGCCTCCCCACACCTTCCTTTTTTTTTCTTTTTCTGACACTCAGCCATGTGAGAAAAGATGTCAGACGAGTGTAAAGCTTCACACTATTTAAAATAGCTTTCATCTGTTCTCATATTCTGTCTTAAACTTAACAGAGGCTGACAGAGTGGTTCAGGTCTCAAGTTTGTCCTGAATAAATGGAATATTCTCGTTCAACTTAATTTAAATGTTTGGATTTATTTCAACATATTAAAAAAATTTTCTACTTCGATTTTAGCCTTCGTCACAGCATTTTTGTTATTTTTTCCTCCTCAGAACTGGCCACTTAGACTCCATTAGCGTCGCTTTGTGCGTTGCTTACATACATCCTGTTCTATTATTTATTATTGAAGCCTAACAGGCGTTTTGGGGTGACGTGGCAGGAGCCAATCAGCACCACGGAGAGCTCCTGCATCCACATTTATCAAGGGCAACTCCCCTGTATTCTTTTATTTATGAGGAGCAGAGGCTGGCACTTAATGCCATAACAAGATTAATCTACACACACACACACACACACACACACTCATATTTATTCTGCTTTATACTATATTTTTGAGGCAAATATTGTACTTTTTACTCCAATACATTTTAATAACTTTAGTTACTTGTTACTTTGGTGATTCCAAGCTGCGTCACAGCCGCCGTTCAGGCAGATAATCAATCAACACATATCATACAAATATATGTAAATGTATCTAAAGTTTTAACTTTTGGTACCTAAGTGCATTTTAATATTAGATAATGTTAATGACCTTTAGCCATTAAATGAATTCAATCTCCACCCTTCTGTTGTTTTCATGTCACAACACCACTGTTGTTCGAATCACCTGGCCCTGGTTGCTACCACGAGCTAGCTAACGTTGCTAACATTAAGAAAAGGGTTAAGATTAAGATCATGTTTTAATGCTGCTAATGCAGTCATTGTTGCTAACACTAGCCAGCTCACGCTAACATCAGTTAATGTCACCAATGCTCACAAGCTAATATTAGGGCAGCCATTTTTACATTCTTATCAACAATCTGGCGACTACCAAGACTCTTGATCAAAACACAAATACCACTATTCTAATATTGGCTAACAAACCTTGTTAGAAGCTGGAACCAATTGTCATAATTCTTACACATGGATGAAAAATAAATAAATAAATCTTTAAATGATTAATTCACAATCATTCTAATGTTTCTAAGTAAAAAAGATTTTTTTAAATTGTTTCTTTACATAAAAATGTTATCAATATGACCTTTTATTTTAGAATATCATATGTGAAATATGACAATATTATATCATTACACTGATAACAGACAATGAATAGCTACAAGCATTTGTTTTTTGTTAAGTTGCAACTTATGTTAATTGCTGGTTTGTGACATTTCATCATTTAACAGTCAAATAACTATTAACTAAAGTTTAATTTACTATACATTTATCATTTATTAATTATGTATATTATAAAGTGTTACTATTTATCTTATTCATAGACGTATTTATTTATTTCCATAGTTAGTTCTGCTTGTGTCATCTGCGCTAACAAGCTAGCAACCACACCGAAGCTAACGGTTCTTGTGTGTTGCTTAGCAGCCACCCTGTTTGGCTGCTAATCAACTGTTTACTGTTGGCAATTAAATAGTACCATCTAATGTTTTCATGTTATTTGAGCTAGTTAAAATAAAGTGAATGATTAAAATAATAGTGTGTTGCATATGTCGATGGTATGTGCCGTGATTACGTTGCTACGTAACAATTATTTTATTCAACTACGCACTCCTTTTGCGCAAACGCCGCTCTCCTCCGTGGACCTATAACTACGGCTCTCCTCCCTTTTTGTCCCCCATTCATGAAGCATCGTCCCCCGGAGAGATGCGTCGACGTACACCGTAAACCCCCCCTCACGGAGCGGGCGCCTGGCCCTTTAAGGGTTATGTAGCAGGGCTAGCTGATGTAGGACGAGCCGAGCGTGCGTCCGCCTGCCTGCGCTCCCGCTGCCATCCCCATCATGGCCTCCACACAGCCACCACCGACACCACCGAGGATGAACCGACCAGCCAGCGGCCCTTCCCTTCCCGGAGCGGAGACGGACGTCAAGCCGAAGCAGAGGCACCGGTAGAGGCGAGCCGCGCCGGGGAGAGCCGCCTCACATCCCATGCCACCCCGGTCTCCTCCATGCCTTCGTCTAAAGCCAAGTACAGCTATTCGATAAAGAGGGGTGCGAACCCGGGCGGCGGCGGCGGCGGCAGCGGCGGCAGAAACATGACAACGAACCGGGATTATTCTGTTAATCTGTCGGTGCAGCAAGTGCTGAGCCTTTGGGCGCACGGCACGACGCTGCAGCACTTTACAGGTATGCGGTATGAATGTTGCTTTCATGTTTTTCATATGTTCACATTGAAGCCATCACCATCACCAGGGTGCACTGTGCGGTCTATGGCATTTTTAAACGCGCCGAACAAACCTACAAATGTGATGTTTATCCTCAGCAGAAAAAGGGCAGAGCTGCTCCCATTAAAACGGGGCATCTGTGCCACCTCGCCCCCCCTCCCACCACCACCCAGCCTCCAGCTGCTGAACACCGGCTGGGCCACAAGAAAAAATGCCACTCCTCTTTCCACGCGTGCGGAGTCAGTGGACGACATGAAAATAATCACAACATGCGGCTAATTAATCTTTCTGCTGCGTGAATGCGCCTTGATTGTGTAGTAAATGCGCCCCCCCACCACCCTCTCCTCTCCTCCTCTTCCTCCTCTTCCTCCTCCTCCTCCTCCCTTTGTCTTGCAGTCCAGTAGCCCGATGAAGGGGCAATTAGAGCCAGTATTATCCACTCTGGGCAGGATGTCTGGGATAGTCTAGACTCTATGAATATTGAGGTTGAAGTAAAATCCATGATTTTGCTTATGGAGTTTTGAATAGTGGGGGCCAGGCGATAAAACGGCGTCAATGAAAATGTGCAGTTAAGCTGTAAATGTGTGGTTGGAGCATCATGATGGGTTGATAGCTGATGTGCCAGTTGTCGGTACAGATGACAGTATAGTATGGGCATATGGACGTGATTGACAGAACACATGAACACACACACGGATCCACGTTAAGGAGCTCCGAGTACACGATGTAGGGTCATCAAGTTCATGTGAAATAAAAAAAAAAAAAGAACGTAGGAATTAGAAAAGCAGTGTGTGGGCATTTTATCTTTTCCTCTACAGGCAGCCTGAACTTCCTCAGCAGGAACTTAACAGAAGAAAGTGCTTGTCACCATCTGTTCAGAACATTTTCGTCGAGATTAAGTAGAAAATGTAGGGGAGAAGGGTGATGCACACAGGAACAACAGCCCTCCTCTGTCGTATAAACACCAGATTATAGACATGCTTGAATTCCTCCCTGCGGAGAGTGGTCATAGCTGAGTTGGCACAGGCCCATCTTATGAAACGCAGCTGACATCCTGTGTTGAGAAACACATCAGGCGAGAATGTAAGAAGAGGTAGTTAGTAACCCTGAGTCAGCAGGAAGCTGCAACGCATGTAGAAGTTTTGCGGAAGCGAAGCGGCAGATAGGTGCGAGCAGCTGACGCCCGGATTTTAGAGAGCAGGGTGCATAAACGCTGCGACCCGATCCCCCCCTCAACCCCACAGTTCACCAACCAGGTGAAAAACGACCTCCTGAGACACGAGATAAGGTCAAGGGGAGAGCGTGTGAGCCGGGAACAACAAGACGAGTGCAGTCCAGGATGTCCAAATGTAAAGTTTTTAGATATGTCAACCTCTTTGACCTTTTCATTGCGGCCCCAGGGAGTTGCTTAAACAAATGGGTTTCCTGTTTATGATTTGTGCCTTTGCTGCAGTTTCACTTCAGCAATCTATAAAAGGAACATACTTTTTGTTTTATGGTTTGCAAATATGAGTGCAGACGAAGTGCTGCGGTACTCTGTAGAAAATAAGCTTTATATTCAAAAGGTCAACTTGACAGGTTTTGTTCAGCCGTATTATAAAAACACGTCTGCGTGGTTAGATAACATGCAGTATCCGTTTTATGTTCACAGGTTTTACAGCGTGAACCTCAACTTTAACACAATGCAGGGACGAATAATATGATTTCAATATGCAATGTTAGTAGAGAGCACTACAGTATTTCATGATAGTGAATCTAAAAAATGCAGCTTCTGCAATTTGGATATTGTACTTGGCCATACAATATCCATTAATGGTGAAGTTGTGCAGTATTGATTGTGCAGACCTACTGTTAACAGTAATTATTGGAATTACTTTCAAGAAGATGATGTAATATATTTTCTTGTTATTTGCGTGAACTGATCCTTTAAATGACTGTGCGAGATGATAGCTTGTCCAGGTATATTTCGATTTCTAAATGTTGTAAATCATTACATTATTGTTTTAGTGTCTTTTAGCTCACTGTTTTGGTTCAGACTCACCACTCTCATCAACTCTGTATTAAATCACATCTGTGTTAGCTAGTAGTTAGCAACTAGTCGGTGAACACAATGGAGCAGTTAGTAGCTAAAGAGTCAGAAATTCCTCTTTTGTAGATGGTGGAGACCAAAAACGGAGCTTAAAGAGTGTTTTTTTGACACAAACAGGACTCTCTCTCTCTGTGTGTCTGGTTGTGCAAATTTGTAGCTGTTTGCCAACGAAGTCACAACAGTTTTATAAAGTGATATGATGATTTTATTTTTTTTTTGTCATTCTTGTGTTGGTAGCTGCTTCATTTTTGTTTTTTTAAACTGGGATAAGTGAAAATGTGGGGTACGCAGTAGATTTACAATGTCCACATTTCAATAAATTACATTATAGTAATGAGCTTTATTTATGAACCACCTTCGGTAAACATTTACAAAGTGTTTTACACAGGAAAAGCTAAATAATAAAAGAACAGCACATCAATTAAAAACATCCAGGAAATATAATATAATAAGTGAGAAACTGTAAAATAAACAAACTATTTGCTCTTTCTGTAGATATAAAAATTCTCAACAAAACGGTTCTTATTTTCAGGTGATAATACCTGAAAGGATGAAAACATAATTCTGAACAATATATTCCGATCGATCCCCATACGTCCTGCACACTGCACTTTCAAAGGATGATTCAGCAGCTTCAGTTCCACAAGCAGGGATTTCCAAAGCTGAAGGACCCTGACCGCAGAAGCCCGGTCACCTTCCAGCTTTATCACGACCAGCTGGCCGTGTCCCTCTGTCTCCATATTCTGGGACAAATCCATCACTCTTCCTCCTGATGGATGAACTCAACACCTCTGCAGAGCTCCTGCCACTTCGACTTGTTCATGTTCTGCAGTGGCCTGTGAGTTCATGCGAAAAACTCTGATCTTATCACAGCCCCCGAAAAAACATGATCCCCTGTTTTTTTAACGCTCCAGTGTTGACGGGCGAGCTCTAAAGCTGTCGTGCTGACAAAGACCTCGGCCTGTAGTTGCGGATTAGCAAAAGTTAATGCCGCTCTGTGACTGTGTTTCGGCCTCTCGTATCTCTGGACATGACACAGCAGCGCTGGAGTCGAACCATCGCTCACCCCGTCAGGTGCAGTCTCTCAGCTGTGACCACCTGCACCGCTGTCCCCTGAAATTAAATGTCCAACTCAGCTTCCAGCATCTGCTAAACTAGAAAAAAAATGAGCTGCCAGGAGTCGTTTCTTTCAGCCAGAGTAAATAATGAGCCGTGTATTTTCGCTGCATCAATTTTCTCACCCCAGTTGTTCGTTTAAATCTTGTTCACACTACATCAAGCTTGTAATTCATCAAGAAGTGCAACAGAAATCCCTTTAAACAAGACTTGTAAATGTAAATGTGTACAGCACGGCAGGCAATGGTTACCTACTTATCCACTGAAGACAGATTTTACTTACATTTGGTTCTCCTTTCAGTGGTTGTGCTCAGCGAAGGCGGAAGATGTATTCAGATCACTTACTTAAAGGTGCAATATGTAAATCAAATTCATCCCAAAAACAAAACGGGGCCAGCAATTCACTGGAGCAACCGCTAACTACTGCTAACTGTAGCTAACGTTAGCGAGTAACCTCAGTTAACCGTGCTGCTAGCGGGTGTATTAGCTGATTCTGTCAAGAATGGAAGCTCAGAGCACCGAGGCGGTGTTGGTGTTGTTTACTATCGGACTATCTCCTCTTAAGGAGCAAGGTGGCTACAGGCTAGTGAGTAGCATGCTAACTTTAATAAATGTCTATGCAACATACTGCATGAACGTCTTCTACACAGATTTCTTCACATTTTGTTGAGAACTTTAGTTATTTATTAATGTTTTAAACACAAATTCTTACATATTACAACTTTTAAGTAAAAGTACATATATTACAATGTAAGAATACTCCATTACAAGTAGTAGTCCTGCATTCAAAATCTTGGCAAAATACAAAAGTATTTTTTGACTATTCGACAACCATGTGTTGTGTAGATAGTGGTGTAAACACCAACACTCCACTGGTGCCCCGATCTCCCAGTTCAGACCACTTGATGCAGGGCTAATCAAGCTAACTAGCTAACGACAGCTACAGTAAGCGGTTGCTCTGGTGATATGATGCCACCTGTTAGGCGTTTAGGGAGGAAATCTTTGGTGGAACCGCTAATTAATCACAGACATCTGAATTCTGTCAAAATTTTTTGGCCGGTCAAAGTCCTCTCAGGCAAATCTTGGCACTCAGCAGCCATCTTGGCAAAGCCCCCAGGCAGTTATTTTGGGCTTAAAAGGACCGGGCCCCGATCTAAATGAACTGGGGGAGAGCCATAAGTTCACTTTCAGTGGTCACTGCATGAATAGATTCACCAGTCAAAACTTATTTTTAAAAAAGGGCATAAAAACTTCGGAGACTTTCCTCCAAAATAAGGTCTAGAATGCTTTTTTCCTACAGGTTATACTTCTACTCGCATTTACCCAGTTTCATGACACTAACTTAGTTTACGACTCAATTCAGACACATCAATTTATGTGGTTTTGGTTGATCAAAACCTTAATCTGAAAGGTTCCTGGTAGCTTTACCTTCATGGAGTGAAGTCAAAAGTATAAAACATGCTTTAAATAGAGATACTCAGACTACTCTCCACCGCTGGTGCTCAGGGTGCCAGTCGTGCTGTTCTCGGGACATTAGGGCGGTGTAGTTTGCGGGGCACGTCCTCCTGTGGCCCGACATGCTCCTATGTTGAGCATTGTGTTAATCCTTGCAGGCTTATGTTGGGCGACAGATGCCCGGCCTGTGCAACCGGGACTCAGTGACGGACCCTAATGGAGATGGGAGTGACGTCTCTGGGTGCTTTCCATTTGGCTCACGTGGCTCCTCGCTGACGTCAGTCACGACTTAGGACATCCTTGCTCACGACAGAGATTTTTAAGGAACATTTCATATGATTGGATACAGGATTTTGGAGGTATTAATACCAATATTGTTCCAATAAAATTCCAAGATGGTATATCGGTTGATACTCTTATATACACAGAATACAAACATTAAAAGACATTTTTGCGACCTGGTTACCAAACACTGAAAGTATATACGTAGGAAAAGATACATACATACTGTTTTTTGTTCTAAGCAAACTTCACTGCAAATTTAATGATTTGAAAATACACCTACAATCTTCTTCCTTAAAATAGATATCCGACAACCGACGCAGTAAAATATCTTATCTGACAACATATACAACGATGCAGACAGGCCGATGTGAATAAACATGTACAGCCCTCTTTAAGGTAGCTACTCCTGATATCTCTGACTCAAATTCATGAGTCGGCAGCTGCTCGGCTGCTTGTAATTACGATCCAAACGATATGAAGTGGTGTTGCATAATCCTCTTTCCTCGTCTCCTCGGACTCATTTAAGCTATCGGGACATCCTTGATGATGGAGGACCTCCATCGATTTCCGGGTCACAGGCTGGAGGACGGAGGAGCGTCATTAGCGGCGCTGTCTTCTCCTACTTCCTCTCTCCATCTATCTGACTCTTCCATCGCATCACTCAGACGTTGATGGTTGTAGAACAGCAGCAGTGTGATTCGACACATGATCTAACAGTGTGACGTGTCCAGTCGTGCGCGACAAAGAGCCGTTGTGTTGCTGCTCCATCACGACGCTCTCCGTCCGACTCGGCAGCTGATCGGCGGATCAATACATAGACGTAGGCGCTCGGTCGACCGTGAAACAACAAGGTCGGATGAATATGTTAAAGCGCTCCCTCTGGGCTTGAGAAATACTCTTTCTTCAGATGTTTACACCACAAAACAATGTCACAATTCCTGTTTTATCATCCAAACAAAACAGGCTTTGGGCTTTTACACAACATTCCTGCGCTTTGGGTCGGTCGTTCTTATCCGAGCTGGACGCCCCCCTTTCCTCCTCAGTCGATCTCTTTTCTTCTCGAATAATCTCACAGCCAGCTGGCTTCTCTTTGCTCCCACGGTGCCAGTGGTTCGCAGCGAGGCCCCTCGCTGGTGAAGTGCGATGAGGCCACAGCTCTTTATGTAAAACCTGTTTGTCAGATGAGAGGAAGAAAGAGAGGGAGAGGAGGATGAGGAGGAAGAGGATGAGAGAGATTTTGAACGGTGTTGACGTCTGATCCGGCCGAGCTCATATAAAGATGTTTACTTTAGGAGTGCAACTAATGAGTTCTGTCATTTTCTGTTGATTATCTTTTCAGTTAATAAATAATTCGTTTGGTCTGTAAAATGTCAGAAAATGGTGAAAGATCATGTCCTCAAATGTCAGGATTTGTCCACGGCACAAAGAAATTCAGTTTAGAAGAAAAGAAATCGGAAAACATTCACATTTAGGCTTCAGTGAAGTCAAAATCAGTGTTTAAATGTCTGTATATCTCACCCGTACTCCAGCGTCAGGCCTAATAACGAAAATAGTTGGTGTTCTTAAAGCTGTTTAATTCATACTCCAAACAACATGCAGGCACCTAGTTAGCTCGGTTAGCCGTGCATCTAGCGGGCCGGACTTTTGTGCTCAAAGCACCAGGGGAGTATTGGTGTTGAGCTTTGGACCAGACAGGCCTTTGGATAACATTGCTGTCATAGCATGTTGATGGTTTTAGAAAAGGAAAGAAACAACTTAATTTATTGCATTTAATGCTGAATTTACAAGAAAGCATGAAGAATTTTAAATCTGTTGTAGCAAAGTTTTGCTAAGTTTGCTAAGTCACGCAACAACACTTAAAATCATAATTAATAGAGTAAACATTTAGTGTGTAAGTAACGCTCGTCTTTGCGGGGTAGCTATTGACTAGTGCCTCCCTCATCTGTTTTACAGGAAACAAGAAACTACGCTGATGAAAATAAAGGTCGCCAGTCATCTCATGGGAACTTTAAGGAGCTAGAAAATTACCTTTTTGTTTTTTATTTTTCTCAAAAAGTAAAAAAACAAAAAAACCAACTCACTACTTGGCTATTAATTATGACAAATAATCGATGATATTTCAGCTTTTTCTTTCTTGTCATGACATCAGTGGTTAGGGCAGCAGAGTCTGGGCCCTGCTGAGGTCTCCGATGTATCTTCTCAGCCTTCACTCTTTGTGTTTGGTGGAGCTCAGTGTGTAATCAGATGATAGGAATTAAACAAATGCATCGTTATTAATTCAGAATAAGAGGTGAAAAACTGTGATTACAGATTCACAATGTTGAAGCGTCCACCTACAGTCCAGCTGAAGGCTATTGTTTCAGACGACTTATTCCATTTACTGCTTAACGTCTCGCTCGCAGCAGCTCATCTAAAGTCTCACATCGGCACCGTTTGTTACGTCTCACCTCGGGTCCATTACCGCGGTCGGCTGCCTCCTCCATGAGCCCTGACTGTGACTGTGGCAGCCGAAGATTGAAATCCTCCCTCGCAGACGTGTGCAGGGCCGAGAGTGTCCGTTCATCCTGATCTGTGGCTGCGATACGCTCTCGAACGAGCTCTGTTAGGTGTAAATCTTTAAACTGCGTCGGGAAATCAGCCGGTGGCCGACGGAGCGAGCGAGTGTTTCTGTCTGAGCGGTGAAACCTGAGAATGCGCACACGACAAGGACGTTGTGTGTTTACCTGTCGAGGCGGAGAGGATCCATCTCATCCCTCACCCTGATGAAAATCCTGTTGGATCGATTCATTCTCACTCCATCTTTGCTTAAAGGCCGCCGCAGTGACTTCGCATCACACTAAACATAAAGTCGTGAGAGACAGATTGAATAAACAGAAGCAGCAGAGGGTTAGAGTTAAGGTCTCCTCGCATTGCACTGGATCCTACATTTCCCACAATGCCTCCATCACAATCCATAATGTGACAGATCATTTCAATATATTACCCCCGATGAGTAAATCTAAGAGAATGTTTTGAGGCAGACATTTGTGAAAGCAGTCGGATTGTTCGGTTGTTGTCGGGTCGTATCTGATCAGACCTGCGCTGTGTTGTGTCTCCCTGTCAGAGATGTGGTACTGGGTGTTCCTCTGGTGTCTCTTCTCCTCGCTCTTCGTCCACGGGGCCGTGGGGCTGCTCATGTTGGTCATGCTGCAGCGCCACAAGAGGGGCCGCCTCATCACCCTGGTGCTGGTCAGCGTGGGTTTCCTGGCCTCCCTCTCCGGGGGCGTCATCACCAGTAAGTCCAGTAACTTCTGTTTTTCTTCTTCCTTTTTTTGTTCCTTCCATCAGTTCTGTTTTTAGACCGACCTCGGCAGCGTTCAGTGGAGCAGGGAGATGGCGGGAGGTGACAGGGAGGAAGAGGAGGAGAGTGAGATGGAGGGAGATTGTGCGTCGACTCCTGTCAAACAGAGGAAGACAGGAGTCGACAGAGACGGAGAGGGAGAGAGAGGTTTTAGACAGTTTTCTTGTTCACCTTCGTGTTTTTTTGTTTTGTTTATGGAGCACAGAGAGCTTCAACTTTGGGTTTAGACCTCAATTTAGACAAATTTTGAGAAGCAAAAATGTTGTTTTCACCCCCTCAAATACGGGGATTTCCTGGATTTCTCTGTTTTACGTCAGCGAACACTGAGTATTCTTTGGTTTTGGACGGACTAAACAAGACATTTAAAGACATCACCTTAGATTTTGAGACTCTGGGATCGACGTTTTATCGACCAAATCATCAATCAACTAATCTAGGATACAATCAGTAAATTAATTGATGATATAAACAATCGTTTTTGTTGCTGCCTCAAGAGGTTTAATCTAAAAGTCCAATTCCCAGATTCCTATATGTGGTCTGTTAGAAAGACCCGTGCATCATGGCTGTAAATATAGATAATAAGAATATTCCTCTTGTATTGATATACTGTACACATATAACAATATAAATATAAGAAGACATATACAAACAAAACTTATGAGATTGAATTATCACACACAGACTAAAAGTATTGATCTTCCAGTTGTAGCTTCACCTTTATTTTCTGACTCTATATGCATCTGATGTTCTGTCTGTGCTCTCTGTTGTTCACATTTTTACTGTTATTTACCACACCTCTACGCAGACGCACCAGATATTATCCAAGCCGTGCTTTGTTTGTCATTACCTTCAGCTCACAGCAGCGCAGTGCGATCACAGGATGTGTAAATAGACCTCAATCTATCTGGGCGCCGGGCAGTAGCTCTGCAGGGCGCTCAGAATTAATCACTCTCCATCGTCGATCCGGGCCAACCCCCCCTGTGAAATAGAAAGACACTTTATTATTAATGTGAAGCAATCAGGGGGAGAGCAGACTATCGACTGTGAGCACACACCCTCCACCCTCCCTGTGGACACCAGCCTGTGGCGGGACAGAACAACAGCCTCAGCCGAGCAGAGGTGAAGGAAAGGTCAGGTAGTGTTCGGAGGAGGAACATCCCTCTTTAAATACCCCCGAGTGCTTAGTTTCAAATCACAAGTAACCATAACTGAACGAGACACAACTCAAAATCACGGCTCTGTTTTTAAATCAACAGGCAAAAATCTGGCCGATCTGTTTAACTGAGGTCAACGTCACCTTTTTCCAACACCGACTCCAAACAATTAAAAAGAGCCCAGACAGAAAAGGACATAAATAAATCTCTGATGCCAAATAAAAAAAACAAAACTTGGTTTGTTCTCATCGGACCTCATCATCATTAGTATTCAGGGCCTTTCAGTCCAGCTGCATCTCTCTGTTTTTGTTTAGTTTTGAAACAAAGTCTGATTTCAGGATAAGAAACTCAGAAAAACTTCCTCTGTGTCGCCGCCAGTTGCCTTGACAACGGCCCGAGCATCATATTGTGGGGACGAGCGTGACGAACTGTTGTGGGAAGCGCGGCGAGTCAACACAGTGTGTGGCCGTGTGGCGAGCCTCACACCAACGCTCCGCCATGTTTTGATAAATATTCTCACACAAAAAAAAAAAAAAACTCGTCTCCTGGCGTGAATCTCCCTCCGATGGATGGATGGATGGATGGAAAAGATGGAGGGGAGGACGTGTTTGTCCTCTGTGCTCCCGGTCGTGAATGGACGCTCTGTGGTAACGGTGACAGGCCGTGACGGACAGCTGTGTTTGTGCACCCGCCCATCTGTTTACTCGCTGTGTGTGTTAACGCCGCCGATGTGTGTTTTCTCCCCCCTCAGGCGCGGCGGTGGCGGGGGTGTACCGGGTGGCAGGGAAGGACATGGCACCGCTGGAGGCTCTGGTGTTCGGCGTGGGCCAGACCACCCTCTCCGTCATCATCTCCTTCTCACGCATCCTCGCCACCCTGTGAAGGAGGGCAAAAAAAAAACCCTGGACGAGCTGAAGGACAGACGCTGAGAGCGAACGAGACTGTCGAGCTCATCACGGCCGGGTTTGTGGAGGGCAGAGGAGGCGGGAATTGCTCTGGACCTTTGAGGCTGGATGCAGGAGAGAGCGCCCCCCGGTGTCTCTGCTCTGTTACTGCCACAATCACACTGCAGTCCAGAGGGAACTCAATGCAGACCGGCCTGTCTTTGTGTCGGAGAGCGGCACCAGGCGGAGACGGCGCCATCCTCAGCCTCTGGGCGCGAAAGCCATGTTTGCGGGTGTTTCCAGAGTAACATCACTGTTTCATGCCAACAGCCTTTCTCTGGGACATCCAGATGCCTTTGTGGCCACTGACTCTGAAGGCTTTCCGTTGCACTTGTGGGGGGGAAAAAAAAACCCTCTTTTCTTCTGATGATGATCTGATGATCAGCGACAGAACAAAAAGTCGAGCAGTGAGGGGCGTTTGAGGGAGTGAAGACCCGAAACAGTGTTCATCAGCAAAAAAAAAAAACGCTGTTCTTCAGTGTTAAACATCAGCCTCACCTCCAGATTATCATCATCATTCCTGTTCCTGAAATGTTCCAGAGCTGCATCATCAACTCACGAGCGAGATGCAACTTTGAGTTTTGCACTTTGTAAACGTCGGCGTCGCTCTTTGTGAGCCGGAGAGGTGTGGAATCAGTGGAGGAGAAAACCAGCATCGGCTTCATACGGTTCGTCTTGTTGAGATATTGATTCGTCGAGTGCCAACAAGAACTCTGAGTGGAGTTAAAGGAATATTTTGATACGTTGTGAAGTATGTTTATTGGATTTCTTGCTGAGAGTGAAATGAGAAGATGCCACTCTCATGTCTGTCCGGTAAATGTGAAGCTACAGGACGGGAGGCGGTTAGCTTAGCTTAGCATAAAGACTGGAAACAAGTTGATGTTGATGTTGGTACTAAATGTGATATAGATATATAGAGGTGTATATATATTCTAAAATCATGAACCATCACTAATAACTGTCACTACAGCAAACTGAAACGAGATTGAAATCAGCAGGAAAAGAGCAAGTGAGCTGTTAGCCGTTAGCTGTTAGCTGTTAGAGGACGGTGCTTGGCTACCTGAGCGTACAGCTAACAGAGCTAAACACACAGCAGGACAGAGAGTTTTTGTCCGGAGAAACATGCCAATCAATGAGCTTTATAGTTGCCGGTCAGTGGAATATGTTTTCCTTTGAATGAAAGAGTTTCCAGTCTTTATGCTAAGCTAAGCTAACCATCTCTGCTTCCAGCTTTATGTCACACGTACAGACATGAGAGCTGGACGAGCCCTGACACGTGTTTCAGTTTTGCATTGAGCAGCTTTGATCCAGTTCCGGTTCTCGCTGATCAGAATCAAGTTCCTCTTGTTCAGGTTTTAAAGAAAGACACTGTGGTTTAAAAAAAAAAAAGGGTTGTTCTGCTGCTCGGGAGTCAGCTCTGATACATACTCAGACAAACTGTGTGTCTGTGAGTCCTGGTGCAGACTTCATGTAATAATGTTGGAATCCAGCCTTCCTCGGCCCACCGTGGTGTTCCTAACATCGTCTGCACCGCGACGGCGTGAGTTCCCCTGTGGAGAGCCATCCAGACAGATTCTGCTGCTCAGACAGCCATTCTTCTATGGCTCCCTCTTTTTCTTTGTTTCCTCTATTAACCCATGTTCCTTAAGTTTATCTTTGCATATTGCACTGAGATTAATCTGCCTTGTTTTAGCACAGTGTGCGATGAAACTACCACTCCAGTGTTCACTGTATGTAACACAGAGGTCAGCGATACGAGACGCTGAGCTTCTTCTTGTTCCGGTGAATCAAACCGAAAAAGATCGTCTGTGAAGAAATGTGATGACTACTGATTTCACTCAAACTGGTTTACCGTTCTTTACTGATGCTGTTAAAGGACGAGTTCACCCAAAAATGGAAGTTCAGCTTTATCTACTCACTCTCATTGCTTATTGAAAGTCAGGGGAAGTTTCTTAGTCCACAAGATATTTCTGGAGCTTCACAGTAAAACAGTGTTGCAGCATTCTTCTAAACAACTGAGGTAGACGGGGACTTGTTTTAAAGCGTAAGGAACAACTGAAGAGAAAACATAAAGATGCTCCATACTGCTTGTCGGGCGTAATCCAAGCCTCCAGAGGCCCTGAGATCCCAAATTTGATTGAAAAGACGCGATATACATCTTTTTTTTTAGCCGAGATCTTCTCTGTAGCTGCTAATCTAAAAGTGTTGGCATGCACCCCGCCTGTAAGTGTGAATAAAGTCTTTTCAAATAAATTTTGGATCTCAGAGCTTCAGGAAACTTGGATTACACTGGACGAGTTTAAAGGAGCCGCTCTATGTTTTCTCCACCTCCTGCAACTCTGTTTTGCTGCGAAGCTCCAGAAATGTTGTGTGGACTACGCAACTTCACCTGAATTTCCATCAGCACGATGGTGAGTACTGTCAATAATGCCTGACCTTTCCTTTTTGGGTGAACTCACCCTTTAAAGAATGGAAGAAACACTGGTTTTATTTAGGTTTAACGCTCAGTACTTGGCCCTTAAGTCCTCCTGAAATTCAAACAGATTGTCTTGTGCAGGGTGAGAGCTTGAAATGCCAAAGTACCGCTCACATTCTAGCTTTATTTAACACGTTTGTCTCATTTTGATCGACATCGCAGCCCCCGATTTATTAATTTTCATTTAGTTTGAGAAACATTTGCACATTGGCTCCCAAAAGAAACCCCCACAGCTGATATGAATCTGACAGAAGTAATCGATGTTTGTGTCGTTAGGTGTGTGGTTCTGTGGCTCTAAAGGTAAACAGTGTATTTATAGGAGTTATGTAATCGACACGGCTCACCTTCAGTACCGGCTGAGCGCACGAGAGGGCGGCGTTGCACAGAAATGAAGCGGCAGCGGGAGCCTGAATGCCTGAGAGATGATTGTGGAGTGTTTTGATACAGAAATTTCTACACTTACCCCCCCCCCAAAAAAAATCAGTGTAAAATCAGAGATAAATCACCTGAATCCCTCTGTCAACGCTCTGCACATCGTCCACACATCGCCCGTTTGAATGTTTTTTCGCTCAATTTCAGGGACCAAATGTGAGTTGCTGCTGATGACTCACCTGCTGTCAAAGCAGTGATATCTCTGTGAAGCTGTTCGCAGGGGCAGTTTCTGCATGTTTCGTGCGTGTGTGTGTGTGTGTGTGTGTGTGTAGGAGAGTGTCGTCGTGTTCGGTGTCGAGTAGTAGAACCAGGATGTGAATTTTTATTTTTCTCTCATTAGCCGGGGGTTGTTCGCATTCTTCAGCCGACCCCCGCAGCTTCAGAAAAGGGGTCGAGGGGCCTGATCGTAAGTGAATGAGGAGCAGCTCGCTGAGCAGACGTCTTACATAATGTGTCGGAGACCTTTTTTTTTTATTTTTATTTTGAAGTTGCTAGATGAGTGCACTTACTGTACATCCTGAGCTGTATATAGGTGTAACCAACAAACTAACCACTGGATAGTATTTTGATATTCACACAGTCGGAGGATTCACACTCAGTGCCATGATCGCTCCTGATGAATATTGTTTTTTTTTTTTCTCTGTGATTCAGCTGGCTGTGTGATCGTGTGTGTGTGTGTGTGTGTGTGTGTGTGTGTGTGTGTGCTGCAATATCTTAAGGAGACACCCAGCAGCTAATAATCCCCTCCAAAAATGCCATCGCACATCACAGCGAGATGCTCAGCTCAGTAATCTTGTCTCTTTTCACAGGCTTATAAGTTAAAAAGCCCCCCCCCCTTCAGTCTACCGTCGTCCAAAATGCCACAGATTCCCCCCGGACACATACTGTGCACCCGCTGCGACCCGCATGTGCAGCGCAGCTCAAGACAACGTGTGAATGGGACGATACGGACAATCCAACAAGAGACAATGTTGTATAAAAAACAAACAAACCCAAAGTGGCACATGTAGATACTGTACAATATGTTCTTTTTTAATTTTGTACCAGCCGATCCGCTGATATTTATAACTATTGCCTATTTATGTACAAACTGTTCTCCTGTACATACTCAACTGTCAGTTGAAAATAAAAATCTTTTGCAGTATAAAACACTCTTTCTTCAGTTTCTGGTTTGTCCGCTCACCTCCTTCATGTTTCCAGTCGTTGCTTCGAGGTGAAACAGCACAAAATTACTTCATTAGTTAAAGACAGAAAAAGTTCTCCTGGGTTTGTTAAACTCCAGAAAAAGTTCAGAAGTCCACATTCAGCAGAGACTTCTGAGTTATTTCAGATTATTGTTGGAAGGAGCTGGAGGATCTGCTTTTATTTAAAGTGTTGAGTGTTGATTCAGGGGATTTATCTTCATTGTGGCCTTCAACTAAACTCCAGTTTTTCCCTTTTTATTTGTTTTCCCCTTCCTTCTTCGCCAGTGTGATGGAACATATCTAAGTGTAGTTACTCAAGTATTGTAATTAAACACAAATTTTAGGTAATTTTTACTTTCTGCTACTCTATACTTTTGACTTCCATTCCTCCACATTTTGGCAAATATTGCACATTTCACTCAACTGCATTTATCTGTTAACTTCTGCTACCCTGCTGGAAAAAAACAACATAGACCAGCAAAGACCTGGTCTATGCTGTTTTTTGTGTTTTGGTGCTCTTGGACGCCCCTGTCGAAATAAAACCTGATAACGTGCCCCGTAGGGAGCTCCTCCAGTGGGTAAAGTGTGGTTAGGTGCCCTCTCTTCACAACTTTCTGCAAGCTGGTGCCTCATCCTCAAACTTCTTGAGTCTGGCCAGGGACCCCAAAGAAGAAGTATGGGTGATTACGTCACTGAAAAACACTCTAAAACACAACATATCTACATCATACGACTTCTGATGAGGAATTGCCTCCAGAAAATGAAAGAACACACTTCAGAGACCCTAACCCTTCCCCAAAATGATTGACAGGGCCGAAAATATTGTGATCAAGGATGGCAGGACAGTCGTTAACCTACTCTGATTCTGATTCTTTAATTTTCTGGAGGCATTTCTTCATCAGGAGTCAAACGACGTAGAGATGTCAGGTCGATTGTTTCTACAGGCATCTCAGCATCTTAATTCGGTGACATAATGAACCTTCCTTCGTTTTTTAAGTTCCCTGAGTCACCGCTGCCTTTGATTAACACAAGATAAACCTCACTGAACATTCAACTTTCAGCAGAGGTTATTTCCCCGTCAGAAACTTTCCGTTTGCACAGTTCTTACGATGATTTAAGAATCCGAGCTGCCTGCCTGGCTCTAAAAGTAGAGAATCAAACTCATTAGTATTTGCTGTGTTGACCCTTTGTGCATCGAGCTGGCACCACGCAGCTCCGGTTTGTGAGTCATTGTTATTCCCCGTGCCTCCGTTCCTATTGTCCTCTGGGGTCAGACGCGACATCTTCCATTCGCGGCTCGTCTCCTGGTGGCACCGGGGCAGGCGGAGATCATCGGAGGAGGAGGCCACTCGAGCACTTCACTTTCGCCGTACGTGCTCTCCCTCATGAACCATTTTTAGAGAGACTAAAGTCGTGTTTTGTCTGCCCCGCGGCGGAGGAAGTGGGCTGTTTTCATTTGGTGGTAAGATACCCAAAAAAGGCTTCCAGTACGTGATGCCTCATCATTGTAATGACAGGGGCAGGGCCTCCTGAAGCATTTTGATTGCACCCGAGACTCCACAACTGAACCAAACACAATCGCGTCTTCTCATATCTGATTTGACATTTCATTGCCATTCCAACCGTGTGATGTGCTTTCCTCCCTGGCTTGAAAGGAGCTGACCGCCGGCTACTTTTTCAAGGTTTTTTTGGATAACATACCCAAACCTAAGCAGAGCCGGCTGTCTATACTGAATATAATGTGAGGAGGAGGAGGAGGAGGTGGTGGTATGAATAACTGAGCTGGAATTTAATCAGCATCCTTGTGGATTTGTAAGGACAAAGGTCTCGAGTTGTTATCACCTTGTTTTTTGTTATTCTATTCTTTAATGGCGGAGAACAGAGCCAGAGACTGAGCTCCTGGTTTCCACTCATCAGCAGCGGCGATGTGAACAGGAGTTTTATAACCAATAAGAGAGAAAGGCTGAGCAGAGCTGATAAGAGGTCGGCGGCCGCTACGAGGGCAGGAAGTGTTTCATAAGAGGCCAGGGAATGAAGCCGTGCTGTTTATTTGGAAAAAATGCGAGTGTACAACAACAGCGGGGACAATAAAGTCTGTGATGTGAACTGACCTTCAATCACATTGAATCACTGCAGTCTGTGAGAGCTGCATCTTTGCATTTAAAATCATTTGAATTCATCACTACTTCTGGTTATATACAACTCTTATTCCAGAAAAGTTGGAATTGTACAAAAACAGTACGCAGTCATCCGCAAAGAAACTGTTTACTGACATCAATTGAACAAAGTGTTGTTGAGCCCATAGAGTTCTATCCTTCATCACAAAGTGGTCTTTCATACCCAACCATGATACTATCACCTGTGAAATGTCCCAAACAGGTGTTTTTAGAGCCTCCACAACCTTCCCAGTCTGTAGGTTGAAAAGACGACCAATGTAGAGCCGGAATTAACATTTTTTGACGTCTTTCCAACTTCAGTTACAGACGACTAAAGAACGTGTCGCTCATGCAGGATGCTGAGGTTGAGGCTCAGGGTTCAGATCTTCCTACTGGGAGTAAAATGTGTCCATCATAAAAAGTTACATTTTGAACCACAAGAAGTTCTTTAGACGTCCTGAAGTTGAGATGATGTTGGAATAACATTCTAAAAACTTTATTTTGGACCGTGTAAGGATGTCACACGGACTTCTATAGTGAACACTGAAAAGATGTCAAAAAAACTTTGGCTCTGCATTGGTTGCACTTTCAAAGTAGCAAATACGTTGAATTGACTCTTTCGGATATGTTTTTGCTCAGTCAGTTGCTTTTCCAGCTTCTCTTATTGACTCTAATTCAAACAGCTGAAAACGATGGCTGTTACTGCGGTTTGCTAGCAAATGTCAGCTAACTGCTAGCTCACATGAAGAGCGGCCTCTAATTCAGTGCAGGTGACGATTATAAATGTGTTTTATTAATGTCTGTGTACTGTGCCTGCATCATGAGCCTCTGCTGAGGGCTGAAGGAGCTTTTTCATCGCACATCATTAATATTATCTAAATTACATGGTTGTTCTGACAGTTAAATATCGTGTCATATTTTTCCCAGGATGGAGGGGTCGTGTCCTCCCGGCCCCTCCTGTGATTTACGCCCACGGCGAGGAACTGAAAAGTGTCTAAATTCCTGAAAACATCAGTTCGTACATTTCCTTGAGCTGTGATGAGCAGGAAGCCATGATTATCTCATTTGTGTTCCAAAAAAGGAAATGTTGGTATGGTACAATTGTCTCCTCAGATTCTTCATTGTGTTTCCAACGACAAGATAAGCGAGAGGAAAACATTTTTATTTGATCAAAACTTCCTGAAAACGTCCTTAATTCTTTCGAAGTGTTATTGTTTGCAGACACTTTGCATATAGAAGCATTCAATCATGAGGTAAAGATCCTTGACACGTCGGACCTGTCCCTTCATACGGACCACGGAGCCACTCGCTGCTATTGTCTTATTGATTCCTCCGCAGGAAATACTCAAAAGTTGAGCCTGAGTGCAGACAAGGAGGTTGCATGCTTGCTTTGAAAAAAACACCCCTTCAACAATGGCTGGAACCGGGCCAGGGCGTTTGACCCGGCGGATCACTTCACATTATTGACCTTGCCTTTGTGTTGGCTCACTGCTCATAATGTGCAGTATATAAAGCTCAGACAACAGACAAACAGTTCATGAGGCCAGTCTCCATCAGAGGCCCGGCCCGCTCTCACAGCAGCGCCTGCCGTCTGGACCGAGCTGTGATCTCTGCCTGGGTTTCCTCTTCTGGACCCCGATATCCTAAACATGGAACATATTCTCCTACAGTGTCAACACAATGAAATCTGAGTAAAAGCCGGGAGTGTTTACAGTCACGAGAATGCCAAAAATGTCTCTGTAGTTTTACAGTCAGTCCAGCTTTAGGTTTGTGGATGTGATTTCAAAGAGAACTCTCGGTTTTCGACTTGATAATGATCTTTTTGATGGATCAATCAGAACAAAACAGCAGTTTGTGGTAGTATAAGATGATGGTAATGGTTCCTCTAACTCAGGATCACAGTTCAAGACTAACGTTTTTCACCACTATCGCAAAAAAACGCCCCAAAAAAGTAAATGCAAACTGTTCTAAAATCAGAATATTGTTTCTTTACTTTATTATTATTATTATTTATCCTAGCTTCAGTCATCAGCGCATTCATTTGCTTTAATAATGTTATACCAAATAGTAAAAAATACCAACCAGCATCAAAATCTGGTATAATGAAGAAAAAAAAGTGGGTTTATATGATGACTTGACACAAATTTACATTGTTGTCTCTGCTTGACGAGATATGAGTCATGCTATGTGGGCTCGAGGTGAAGTCTGAACTAAATAGTCTTTTATTGAAGTTGGTGAGCGGTTGTGCTGTCCGATAAGCTGGTTTGCTGACAACTATTAAAACTCAAAGACTGAAAATACCCGGATCTTCCTTGAGTCGACAACTGAGCCGGCTTACTTCCGTTTTATTGCCTGGCTAACTTGAATGGAGATAAAATAATGTAATCGTGCGGCTCTTCTAGACTTTCCACATTTTATCGGACCGAATGGCTCCAGTTATGACAGTCACACGAGTCATTTTAAAGGGTTTGTGACACTGAAAAAAGTTTATCCACCATTTAACAGCCACTTCTTTCACAATGTTATGGGAGCTTACGGGAAAAAGTATTTTTGGCCCCAGCGCGTCACGTGATGATGTAATTATACGGTTTGGCCGCTTTTAAAACTGGCTTCAGGGTCTGCTGCTCTTCCTGGGGGCTTGCTCTAAATCCTACACACTGGACCTTTAATATCAAAGGCTACAAAAAAAAAAAAAAGCCCATTTCTTTGCCTCCATTGTTCTGCAGCTCGCCGCTCGACACTCCCTGCTTCTCCTCCTCGGATCAGAACAATGTGGGATCCCCCGCTGGTGTTCCTCCTTCGTCCTTGATTACTTTCTGATGAGGGACTATTGTCTCGACCAACAGTGGTCGCGTGTGAGGGACGATGTGACAAACGCTGCTGGCTGTCCGGCTCCGTCGCCAGCAGCAGACAGGAAGGACTGCTAACTTTGAAGAGGAAACCTTGAAAAACCTTCCTTTTAAAGGAAATTTACACCCAAAAACACACTTTTGGCCCATCGTTTATCTATTTAAAGGTAAAAAAAAAAAAACATAACTTAATTTTTTTCTGTTGGCATCAAACAAATCCTTTCAAGCGAAAAATTATAAATTCCTACAAAAAATTACTTTGCTCAAACACTGAATTTATGTATTTTAGAGACAAACGTTCAGCATTTCAGTCCAAAAGACTGTTACTTCTGCTTCAGCACAACTCCCTCGGATCCAAACAACTTTAGGACGTTAACTTTCATCAGTTTGTTTTTCTTAAAATTCATATAAATTCATCGATCCAGTTTATTTCACAGGGTCGGGCATATAAATGAACATCATTTTAAATATGCCAGAAAGTTCATCTGTCGTCACTGACCAGGTGTGAAGTTTGCAATTTACAATCAGCATTTCATCCTCTGAGCTGCTGTCGATTCCTGAAACACTTACAGAGATTATAAATGATCAGTTACACTCATTTTAAATAAGCACTTTATAAACTATGAGAGGCTTCATCAAATGTTGTTCTCCATTAAAGCCACCAGAGAGCAGCATCGCCTTCCTCTCTCCCTCCGTGTCCATCCAGCTCGTCTTACATCACCTCTGGGATCCCCACGGTGATTCATCCTCAGAGCCGCCGGGACCGACAACTGTGTCAGAGAGCCCATCACTCATTCAGCCCGTCAATATCAGATCCAAGCGGGGATCATCTCCTGTAAACGAGGCATTAGCCTTATATTCACCTGTGGTTTCACGGTGGGACCGATGGCCTGCTCCCACATCTGAACCGGAAAAACAAACTGGTTCATTTCTTGTTATTCAACAGAATTTATTCAGAGAAAATGACTGACAGCTCTGCACATCACACCTGTGAGTAAGTGACAACCAGGTAAAGTAGATGTCATTGCCAGATGTAAGCGCTGACTGACAGGTAATTATCCATCCATCCCTCGTCTATTATCTACATATACACACTTATCCTGTGCAGAGTCCCAGAGGGAGGAGGAAGTCTATCAGAGCTCACAGTGGGTGAGAGGTGGAGTCAAGTTATCAGTCCATCAATCCTACGAACCTGCATGTCTTTGTATCACAGGAGGAAATCATTGACTCTATTAAGTATGGACGGAGATTTCAGGACCTGAAAAGTGAAGTCAATGCAGAATCGTCTTGAACTTGTATTCTTTTTGATTCTCAGCAGGGGGCGACCCCAATGGTTTCAAAAACAGTCCAACTGTATATAAGCTTATGAGAAAAGGACCCTTCTTCTCACTTGAGTGATTACCTTGATAAACAGTTTCCTGTTGAGTTCATGGTCTCATTCGCTAGTTTCAAATCTTCTTTAGAACAGCATGATGTCAATTTTGTAAATGATGGTTTCATTTACAGAAAAGTAGACGATAAAGCAGGAGGGTATGTTTTAGGATGTGGCAAATTTGTGATTGAAATGAAGATCGTCACGTGACTCACGGAGACTTCAGATAACTCCAGGAAGTTCTAAACGAGCGATTTAAATGCAAGATTACAGAGAGACAGATGTACGATTTTTTGCCGTTTGTAGTGAATACATGATTTATTGATTTGGGGTACTGGGCTGCTTTCAGTTTGCAGCTAACTCCTGTGATCTACTGAGAGGCTCCACGACTCTTTGTATTCTGAAGGACTGGGCCTGGAAAAGATTGTGTTTTTGTCTTGAAATACCAGTTTTACAGGTATCAGATGCCCTGAGATCTTGTCAAAAATATCCCTTTTTTGTCGCCACAAACATGGCTGAAATTTGTGCCAGGGTCTCCTTACGACAAATGTTGAAACACAGTCTTGAACTGTAGTCACTGGCTTGGCAGTCAGGTCATAAACATGTATTGTGAATGTGTTATGACACATTTTGTAGAAATCTCAATATGGTACATAGCCTGTGACACACACAAATGTGAAGCAATAGTTTGCTGAAATGTTTACGACCTACATTTTTTCTCGCAACTGAGCTGCCAAGAAACAAGATGGTGACCATAATACCGGATTCAAGGCTTTTAAACAGTCATCCATAAACCGATGGGAGACGTCATGATTGATTTACACTTGGAGGAAACTTACAGTCAGTTAGTAATTGGTCAAATTAATTCATATCCAAGTGAACTCATTGGTTCACAACCAAACTGAGGCTTCAGGAGAGACAAATCATGTGGATATTATTCAAAGGCATTCCATTACATAACTCTTCCGGACGTTTTTCAGGTTACTTTTCCAGAATTTAGTCGGAGGAAGACAATAAGTTAAAGATACATACTGGATTTGACCAATTAAACTGAACATCAGGATGCATTTGAGCCTTTTTACTGGGATTTGAGTGAGCCTCTTCGGTCAGTCTGCCTCTAAAACCTTCCTGCAAACACGCTGCAGAAACGTCATCCATCCTTAGAACTGAATGTGCTCTGAAGAGGCTTTTTCTTTCTTTCCCTTCTGCTTGAATTAGTTTCTCTTTCTTTTCGGATGGACCAAAGCGATTTGACGTCGTGATAAGAATCTCTATCAGATGCGACGTGTGAGGATGACACGTTTTTACTCAGTGTGATGATAAGACGGGCTGAGATAGCATCACGCTGCACAGTCGGAGTATGTCGGATGCTTTTCAGACACAAGACGAAAGGATTTCCTCCATCTTCCACTCCGCCGCTCTGTTATGTAATGTGTTCGCATCAGTTATAACTGCAAAGTGTCTGGTGGTTTCTTGATCCAAACGAGTTGTGCTATAAACAAGCCTCGTCCTCATCAATAATTGATTCCCACCGTAAAAACGTTTGTCATCCCTGTTCTTCAGGACCTCCACAGCCTACCAGAACAGTTATGTAACAGCAGGGCGGGTTTATTAACTTTTAAAGGAGGAGGGTAAGACTGGGGCACCGCTTCATAAAGACGGGGGGTGCATCTGTGAAGTGTTGAATTAGTAAAGATGTCAGAAGCCCTGGGTCTTGACAATATTAATGTATGCCCTAATCATTTTATATTTATAACAGCAAATAAACAACTCTCATTTTAGCATGAAATAACATCATATTTGTGGTTGTTTTGCGTCTCTTTGTGGTTGTTTTGCATCTCTTTGAGGTTGTTTTGCGTCTCTTTGTGGTTGTTTTGCGTCTCTTTGTAGTTGTTTTACGTCTCTTTTTCGTTGTTTTGCATCTCTTTGTGGTTGTTTTGCGTCTCTTTGTGGTTGTTTTGCGTCTCTTTGTGGTTGTTTTGCATCTCTTTGTGGTTGTTTTGCGTCTCTTTGTGGTTGTTTTGGGTCTCTTTGTGGTTGTTTTGCTCACAATCTGGCTATTTTGCATCTGTTTGTGGTTGTTAGCATAGGTTGTCCATTTGAATGTATTTGTGGTTGTTTGGTGTCTCTTTGTGGTCATTGTTTGTGTCTTTTTGGTCCTTTTGCATGTCTTTGAAGTTGTTCTCTTTCGCTTCTTTGTAGTCCTTTTGTGTCTCCTTTAGGCCGCTGATTCTGAACCTGGTCGGCCCATTTCATAATCCATTCACAGAACAACAAGCCAGCTTACTCTCACTGTCCGACTCTGGCAGGAGGACTCAGAGGGGGACTGTGCCACCCATGGCCACGCCTTCAGCTCCACCCCTGCTCAGCACGATGCTGACAGGTTTAATGTCACAGACAGGGAGGATGGCATTCTTTCAGCACGGAGGGGACAATGGTGGACCCCTATCAGGCCCGCTCCAGACCTGCCTGCCCGGACCTCAGCCTTCCTGCCAGGCCCCGGGTCCTGACATTTTGATTGAGCACACTGGGTCGGTGGCGGTAACAAGCCACTGCTGAGATGTCGCTGCTGATTTGGGCTTCGTCTGCCAGCCTTTGACTTTGACCCAGCGAGGGGAGGGAACTCTCATCCCAGCCATTACTCTCAGTCTGCTGGCTGGGACGCTGACCTTTCTGCCAGTGTTGGTTTGGAAGTAAATGGCGATTAGTGCTGTTGTGCTGAGCAGGAATGTGACAATGATGTGCTGGCAGGTGTGAACCGAGCCTGCAGGTTGCTGGGCGCCGGATGAGAGCATTTCAGGCAGGTGTATTATGTAATACAACATAATGCTGGATTTGTGCTGACTGCAGTGTCTTAAAATAGTGACTATGCACCAAATCTGATCAGAGGCAGCGTGAGGAGGAGACAGAGTGTAGTTTACTATGTGTTTACTGCATGAGGACGATGAGCCACTCTTTACTTTCTACGTCAACCCATAAAAGTTTAGTTTTCCACTATATTTCTCCCAGAGTAGCTGGAAATCTTATTTCACTCCACCCTGGCTGAACATATCAAATATAAAACATCTCTACCGCTTGTATCAACTCTTCACTCCATGATATTGATCTCTGTGTCTGCTCGTCATTTTAAACATTTTATACAAAAATGCAAATCAGCAGATTATCCAGCTGAAATAAAGTGAAGCGAGTTGTATTAAAATTGAGAGAAATGTGTGTGATTCCCTTTGTTATATATTCTGTTGAGTTGTGTAGTGATTATACTTGGATTCTATTGATAAAAATGTTTTTAAAATGTATAAAGAGGTGTGTCTCATTCAGTCCATACAGGACGGGTCAGCGTGAGCTCTCCTCCCGTCGGTCATCAGATCCAGCTCAGATGTGACTCTGGGTGTTTATTCCTCCAGACGTCTGGCTCTGCCCTGGACTCATTGCCCTGTGGCAGCAGTTCCATTTTGTTTGCTTAATTTCGAATGACAAACCTGAATTTAATGACGTTTATCTACTAAAAAAAACAGATACATTTGTCAGATATGGTTGAGACCAAAAGCAGAGCTAAAAAAAGAGCATATGTTATACTAATAATCATCAGGTGGACAGAAACACAACTCCAGATTAGTGGTAATGTTGTTCCATAACGGCTTGATGTGGAAAAAAGCGACGCAACATCAGTTACGTTTGTGATTATATACCAATGTTGTGTTAAGAGCTAAACAATCACCTGGATTTATTGAACTGACTCTCGTGTATCTGCGGCGACTCTCCTCCTGCCCAAACTTATTTCTTAAAAGATTGTTCAGCATGTTTCCGTTTTCTGCTCCACCGCTGTGGCAATCTGATCTTTTTCTCCCCGCTTTCTGTCACATTTGATAACTGCTCCTCGCTGCCATGTGAAGCCTCTGGGCCGTCTGTCAGTTTTACACTCACCGCCGCCGCTGACTGATTCAACACTTCGGTCTTGACTCTCAGGTTTTTTCGTCCGCAACAGCATCGAGCATCGCATTCGACCCAAAACAGCGGTGATGTGTTTCCGGGGGCTCACTTGGGTATAAGAGCTACCCCTCAGTCGAGTCCCACATTGATGAATTATACATGCCTCGCATCACACCTCCCACGCTCCAGCTTATGTAATGTCAGCCACGCGTGGAGAATCGTATGCGTATATGAGTGTCTATGTGGATGTATTTATATCCAGACAGGGATTGAGGGAACGGTGACTCATTCCCTTTGCTCTTTATTTTTACCCCACAATCTACCCACCCACCCACCGAGCGCCTATTTCTAAGAAGAAGAAGAAGAAGAGGAGCAGAAACAGTATTAGTTTAGACGTTTCCCAACTGTACAGTGTTGTTACAATATCACTGCATCTTTCTCCGCCCCAAACAAAAGACATATTTTAACCAGAGGGCCGTTTAAAATAAATCAAAAAAGTTTAATCAGTCTCGTAGGATCATTTTCTCTCATATAAACAGACCTCCAGGGGGGAAACCGTAAAAACCGAAGCGATCTTTTCTTGGAACTTTCTCTTCAAACTTCTCCAGAAACACGAGGAGTTAATCAAACTATCGATTACAAAACTTCATCCGTCCCAAGCGCCGTTTTTTTTGTTTTTTTCTTCTCTCGCTAGGCGTCGGAGTGAAAAATACGACATCCAAAAATCACACAAACCCTCAGCTCAAATAAAGCCTCAGCTGAATGTTTTTTATACAATATATCTGCGATCCTTTTTGAAAGTGTAAAACGAGCAGGCCTACTGCCGGAGCGAGGACGGGGGAGCGAGTTAAAATAAACCACTTCTGGCAGTTTGAGTCACCGGGCACTCGCTCAGCCAAATAATGTCAGCGGTTAATACAATTTTAGATGAACGACCCAAAGCTGCTTCTCACAGCAGGTTTAACATGTTCTGATGTGGCGTTCAGAGCGTTGAACCAGGGCGCTGTTTCATATCTTCATATTTCCTGCTGTTGTTCCAATCAGTCTGTAAATCACTTGAAGGTGTAAAATAAAGGCTTAATTGATTAATTGTTATGATAATTCCGAACACATCCTGGTACCTAAATGACTGAATAAGAGGATTATCTTGTTTCTCCTGAAAAAGGTCGTACCGTCACAGTTCGGTCAGGTTTAGGAAAACATTGTGGTTCAAAGTTACTGTTGCTCCTGTAAAATCAGTCCAAATATTACTACGTGACATCCCTACGCAACCACAGTTGCTAGAGGACGCTGCCTAACATCAAATGTCCATATGGTCCATAAGCTGCTTTCCTTTTTGACCTTTATGATCGTACTTCTGATGAGGACAGGCTCAATAATACGTAGATTTCACCTTTTTCCACACAAGAAATCATCACGACTACACAGTAATTTCAGTTTCAGCCTTTAAGCCGACGTGTCCTTAAAGTTCAGAGGAAGGAAACTCCAAAACAACAAATGTTCTTCTTCTGAGGAACACTGTGTCATACAGCAGCTGCTAACGGACTTCGCGTTGAGATCATTCAGTCGACGTCATAATTCATATCTGTCGGGGTTACAACACTCCAACAGACAAAATTCAGAGGTCTCGTTGTGACTGATCCGTGCGGCCAAACGCTGTTGCATCACATCCTCTGACAATCATTCAATAATGAGGACAGCTGTTTAGTTAAGGCTCTGGATTATTTCCTGTCGAAGGGCTCAGAAAAAACATTTCCACTAAGCCTGATGTGAAAAATTTCTACTTTAGGTGCCACTCCAGCTATTTAGATCAGCATGCAGCGGTGGGAGGGGAGCGAGTAGAGAGAGAGGATTTTAAAAAAGAATGGTTCAAATGAGTTCAACTTCCCGTTCTGCACTTCTCATAATGCGACCGGACCGTTTCTCTTTATATCCCCCCCCAAAAATACACACACACACACACACACACTGTCGTCTGACGTCCATGTCATTCAAAAAGTTACACCCTGCTACCTTAGAAAAGTTCAGACAGTTAATCTCAACATATGAACATCCTGAGGTGGAGTTTTTCCTTCGACTGAGGCTAAAACACTATTTTTTTTTTTTTACAGGGATGCTGTAAATTATTATCATATTTTTTCACTCACAAATGTAAAATTTGTTCCACAACTTTTCAGATTTGGCAAAATAATTATAATATCTGTGATCACATGACTCATGATGTCTAAAGTGCAGTTAATATCAGGCTTCAGGTCTTAGGTGTAAGAAAACCCACACACACTCACACACAGTATTCAAATCTTTGACTTAAGCAGCAAAATTAAGAGCACAATTTAAAAAAATACGCTGTTACTAATACAAATATGTAAGTATCATCAGCAAAATGTAGTAAAAGTTACTTGTTACACATGGAAGCGGGTTCTGTCACAGTCTTGGATGATCATTATTAGAGTTTTGTTCATTCTTGAGTAAAAGTGAAGACATCTTGTTAAAATATGACTTAGAAGTGTCACATTTTTCAAAGTATTTGATATTATTGACGTACTAAAGTCTCAGAAGCGTTTTTTTCTGGCAATAAATTAAGATAAAGTAAATAAAGATGTCCTATCGGCTCTGATGCAGCATCCAAGTAACTAGTAACTTATCAAATAAATGAAGTGGAGTAAAAAGCAATAATGGAATGTAACTTCTTAGGTACAATTCTGAGGTACTTGTACTTCACTTGAGTATTTTTCAATTTCTACAGCTTTATACTTCCACTGCACTACATTTCAGGGGCAAATACTGTACGTTTTACTTCACTACATATATTTTACAAATTTAGTTACTAGTTACTTTGCACATTGCACGCTGCATCAGAGCCAATAGGGCATTTTTTTAATAATAATTTTTTTGGCAATCAGACCAAAAAAAAAAAGAAAACATTGATTCCAATAATCAGAAAAATACTGAACATTATATCTGATGATCATTTAACTCATAGTTTACAATATTTACAAACATGCATATGCATATGTTTGAAAAACTGATTTACTGTTATTTCATAAATAACTGAAGATTTTTACTCAGGTACTATTCGTATGAGTGACTTTCACTTTTATCAGAGTAACATTTTATCACGATATGTTTACTTTTTCTACTTTTGAAAAAAATAAAAAGTCCATCATTTACCTCCAGAATGTTGTGGAGTGAAAATATTAAGCAGCAGAAAATGGAAATACTCAAGTAAAATATAGACACCTCAACATTTTAGTGCATCACTTGAGTAAATGTACGCATCAACATGCAATTACTGAGGATAACTTCTTTATAAATACATATTTATGTGTGAAATCAATGTTAATTCAGGGACAGAGAACAATCAGAGTGCTGAAGTGCTGCAGGTGTGTTTGTGTTTTGTCCACAGGGGGCATCAGAGAGCCGAGAACTCACTGACAACTGTGTGAGTCTCTGCTGCAGTTGCCTCCTTAACATCATCACACCACAGCATTTAAACCATTTACAGGCTCCAGTTTGTGCGCTGCGTCACCATAAAACACTTTTCCTCTTCATCCAGAGGACATATATGATACGTCCGCTTCTTTTAACTCGTCCGTCCATCAGAGAGAAAAAAGGAAACACATAAAAGCCGGCGCTGCTGCCAGAAGTCGTATCAAGAGAGGAGTGAAACTGTGAGAGTGCCGCTCCGGGGAACGCCTGATTTTGATTTTAATTACATCTAATATACTTAAACTACTTTAACTCCCATGTTTCCAGTCCGCAGCGCTCAGACTTGAGTGATTTATTCCCAGTGAAGATTGTAGAAGTGAAAGAAGTTTTTGCTTCATTTATGAAAAGCCTTGAAGAAGAAACTCCGTCTACAGCTTGAGATAAAATATGAAACATTTTGTTGGATTCACACAGTCATTTGCTTCTATAGTTCCAGTGGTTTTAGGAGACTTTCTGTGTGACCCTGACAGAAGTAGCCTAGTTTCACACGCACAGGGTTCTCTGGGGAAACACTGTATTTCATATGTCAACAACGGTAACCAGTTTCATTTCCGAAATTGATGTCAGATGACGAACGGTTAGGGGATGAAGAAACCAAAACAAACCAGTTTAACCAAGAAAATCAATCCAAACAAAACAGACTGAGTCAGGCTGCTAACACAAACAAGACAAACACAGGAACACACAGGATTATTTAAAGGGTATTTAAAGACGCAACATGTAAGAATTGCTGCAGCTAAGGGACTGTTAGCTTTAGCTTAGCTTAGGGTCTGTTCAAAGCTAAACAAAACAAACACACCTATCAGCACCTATTTTTAGAATAATAATAATAATAATAATAATAATAATAATAATGATAATAGATTAAGATTACACCTTTCAGGGTACCCAAGGACACTTAACAAAGTGGAACAAACATATATGAAAACAAACAAAACAAAGAATAAATGGAGCGCCTGTCAGTCAAGGTGCAATATGTAAGAATTGGCCACCTGTTGATCTCATACTCACAACAAGTACAGCTAAATGTAGCTGCCGTTAGCTCAATTAGCCATGCAGCCATGAAGCACGGAGCATGAGGCAGTGTTGATGTTTAAACTGCTAGCACTGCAGCTTCGGACCAGGATGGGCTAGCTAGTTAGCATGCTAACTTCCATAGATATCCCTGCAACACAGTACACAGATGTCATGTTTTTTTTAAATTGATTTTAACTAAAATAATTAGTATTGCACATTTAAATCACCGGAAGTGTGACAATTTTGACATTTTGGGAAATGTTAGCATGATGTTAAAGAAAATAGCCACTGTCTATTTCTTTCCGTTTTCAGTCTTTATGCTAAGCAAGAAAACAAAAGGTGAAAATATATTATTACCCAAACTGTCTACTCTTAAACATCCATGACAGTTTCAGACTACCATTGTTTATCTTTGACCTACTTAACTCACCGTAGTACTTTGAGTTTTACCTCCAACTAAAGTGTTTAAGATTTGACTTGTTTAAAACGTTCCTGGTCGTCCTTCTGCAAAAACCAAGAACCAAGTTGTAATTTTAATGTGAAACGACCCTGAAACGTTCCCCAGTTTGGATCTGAGGTGAACAGGACTGAATGCAGGCACGACACATTTACCTCGCAGCAGTCAGGGAACAATTAATGGATCAATGCATTGACTGCTGGAGGTTTCCTCAGCACGCTGGTCCCTCTGCCTCAGGCGTTGTACTACTTTGACACTCCCCAGGGCCCCGCTCACAGGGACAATAGAGAGTTATTAAGTGCTGTGTGTTACCCATAAATCAGCTGATGTATGAAGTACCAGGGAAGCTGCATCCGGCTCCTCCTCTCCTCTCTGACTAATGCAGCATTTTTCCAAGTGTGTTTCTTTGTTTCCTGCCCTCCTTCTTTTCCAGTGAGGGGTCTAAAAGTAGCAACAATACAGCTGACAGGATTTTTTCCGTACGCTTTTTTTTTTTTCCGTCTTCTTCCCGCAAATGTTTTCCAGGCATTCAGAGTGCAAACAAGTGGAAAAAGGCACAACGACTTCAATTTGAATACTGGGATTAGATCTTTAAGATACTAGAACTTTGCTGCGTCATACTCCAGATACACGAGAAAAATGTGTCAGAAACCCTGCAAAAATACTTTCAGATCATTTTCTCATGTCCGCTTTGTAGACAAGAAACAACATGTTTGGTTTTAGAAGGCCTTTTTTTACTTTCACTTCAGTATTCCTAGAAGTAATCTGCAATCTTTTCTGAAGAATAAGTGACTTGTGAGTCGTTGCAACATTGCAACACCGAACCTTTAGGAAATGGATGAATCACAACCGAGGAAATGTTGTGTTTGTTGACAAGGACATCTTGCTCCAGAGCCAGTTGCCCCAACCTGTCGTAAGTTCAGACATTTTTAGATGCTAAGTAGAGTTTTAGACATCAATTAATTAAAAATACTTGTGCCACATAAACTAGTTCATCCACAGTAATCCTCAGTAAAAACAGTATTTAGGCCAACAAACAGCCTGATACGTGTGACTGCTCTCTAGTTGATAAAGGTATAACGTTAGCTAACACGTCAGCCTGCTAACATAGGACGAGTTTAGATTGAAAGCAAAACAGAGACATGGAAGACTTTGAATTACATTATATTAGTCTAACAATGTCGGACTATAGATGACGAGCTAAATACACCTTCCACAAGATTTTTTCTTCAAGACTCAAGTGTAACATCACAGCAAACTGCACCAACTGACAAAGCTAACGTTAGCATGCTATGATACATTTAGGTTCTGGAGTAAAGTAAGTTCATCATATCTGACTGGACACTTGATCAAAATGCTGCTTAATAATAATGCTAGCCAGGAAGATTTAAAATGATATTTTACCATCACAAAACAAATAACGTCAGACTAAGTGACAAGCTAATAGCGTTAGCTAAGTTAGCATTATGTAATATTTCCCACCCTTTTGTATGTAAATAAAACAAAGTCATAGCTAACTTAATAGAAATTTTCATTTTTACACTCATTAACTGGCAGATGTAACGGCATAGCTAACCGCTCCAACTGAGAAAACTAACGTTAGCATGCTAAAATCTGTCTAGCATCTGACGTGACAAAATTCCAAATTCTCTTTTAAAAGCATGGGAAGATTTTTAAATTCCATTTTACCATTATCAATTAAGTAACGTCAGACTAAATGACTAGCTAGATAGCATTGGTTAGAATAGCATTATCCGATATTTCCCACTCATTCGTATAAAACAACGCCACATATGCCTCGCTAAATTTACAAAAGATTGGCAGTTAAGTTTAATCTATAATTTGTCCTCCTACACTTTACACTTATTACCAACCAGTTGTAACGTCAACGGCGTAGCTAACCGCTCCAACTGACAAAGCTAACATTAGCATGCTGTGATCTGTATCTGACCAGACACTTGCTCAAAATGCTGTTTAATAATGATGAAAACCAGGAAGATTTTTAGTTACGTTTTACTATTACAACACAAATAACATCACACTAAATGACTCAGATATGTTTAACCACATATTTCTTCTACATTTATGCATCAAACACAGTTAAACTAACCTAACTTCCCAAAAGACTGTAGGTTCGTAAGTTCAACATATTACTCAACACCGTATCATACAGTTGGTAATGCAGCTGTCAAACAGATACACATTACTAAGGTCTTTATCAGCAAGGGTGTGTTTTAAGTTCCAGTGGTGCCAGTAAACCATTAATTTAAGACGAGCTAGTAGTTATCTTATAAAGGACTTAATGCACCAACCTGTAGGTAGTCAAAGCATCAAAAATACTCCGGAGAACGTGCCCTTCCTGTCCTCATGTGACCCAGTTTTTAACCCCTGCTCATACAAACATAGATACAGATTTGTAGCTACAGTGATCTGAAAGAAACTACAGCTGCTCACTGCAATATTTCTTTTCTACTCCAGCCTGGAAAGGAATTATTGAATTTCATCTCCCTCTCCTCCTCTCACACTGGCGTATATTTACTGTCATAAGAAGACACTCAAAGCGTTTTCCCTTATTAGCACAGCCCGGCCTTCCCATCAGCAGGGATTTTTCCCCTCTGCGGTAACGTCACTGGAAATGTTGACACAACACCAGGCTTCTCCCGAAAAACACTCTCCTCCTTCTTCAGAACCCAGGATCTCAGTCTGGCCTTCCCTTCGCCTCACATCCTCCTCCGCGGCGCTGTCCAGATGTCGTCAGAGCTCCGGCTCGGTGTCGTACCCCCGGCCTGCAGCTTGTGTCTGCAGCTGAATGGAAACGCTGCAGGACTGTAGTAAATTCACTGGCACCAGGTCTGCGGCGGTGACTCAACGCAGGGCAAGAAAAAATCCCAGAAGAAGGATGCTGGCCGAGCTTTAAAGAGAGGCTTAAAAAACATTATGTATTTTTTTTCCTCTGGACAGTAAGTGGGTCACATGGGAACTGTGAAAAAAGGGGAATTTATTTTTCCTAAAGGCTCATTCTGCAGGGCACGGAGAGCTGGACGGAGCCGCCGGGGGTTAAACAGGGCACAGAAAAACGAGGTTTACCTCAGCTACACTTTTCCGAGAAGCGCCGCGTTTAAAGCTGGCGAAGTGATTTTCTCACCAGGGATTAGAGAAGGGCGTAAAATCTTTCACTTAACAACATCTTTCCACTTCTGCGCCACTGATTAAACATGAAATCCACAAACTGTACGACGCTTAGAGTCCGCCTTAGTGGCTTTAGCTTGAGTGGAAGAAGATTTACACGTACAAAATCTCCATATGAAAGAGGTCTGAATGTCAGCGTTTTCCTCGCTGCATCATGTGTCTGCAGTTGAAACAAAGCCAGCTGAAGCTCTCCAACTTGCCATCATGTATTCACTGCACGGCCTTGATGGCTGACTTGGGAATACCCTCAAATGTTCTCCCTCTAAAGACCAACAATCACGTCTTCTGACTCGAACACATAATACACTCTGTTTATTGATAATCACATCTGGATCCGAGCCCGGCTGCATTCTTTGGGACAGTTTTTTTAACGATCTGATCTTGCCAGAAGACGTCCGCAGGACCGCGAGAGTTCACGGTTTAACTTCTTTATATGTGTGTGAAGATGACATGAGCACATTGAACACACTTGCCTTCTCCACAGCACGAACTGACTTAGTTTTCCTGAGAAAGATTCAGTTGAGCCATTTTTCTGATTTGAAACACTGGAGCCAGCTCTCAGGACTGAGAGTCTACAGCCCTGCTAGCTGTGCTCGACCATGATAATGCTACCATGCTAATGCTAGCAGGTATAATGTTTACCTTGTTTACCATCTTAATTTAGCATGTCAGCGCGGTTAACATCTGATAACAAAGTCTGCAGCTGATGTGGGATGTCGTTTAGGTTTTTGGACTTGATGTTGTTTTTGTTTGGACAATAGTCAGGCTGCTAGCAGTAGCCATGTTGCTAACGCTGTCTTACTCGACAGTAATACCACCAAGAACCACTGACCGCTCACCAAAGTGATTACGATTCATCCTAAGGGGAACATGATTGTCGGTGCCAACTTTCAGGGCAATCCATCCAACAGTTGTTGATAATTTTCACCTAAAACCACAATGCTATCCTTGATGTAGCAGTACAGGGAACTTCAGGGGATCACCAAACTCACTTGGGTTCATCCTCTGGGCACCATGAATGTCTGTAGAAATGTTCATCGCAGTCAACACAGTAGATGCTAAGAAATGTATCTGTTTATGTGAGCAAGATGAAAAGCCACGGGAACTCCAACAACATCAGGATTCATCATCAGGGAACCATGAATGTCTGTGCAAAGTTTCACGGTAATCCGTTCAGTCAGTGTTGAGATATTTCAGTCAGACACTTTTAAGAATGTATTTTATAGAAGCTGAAATAATAATGCGACTGGCTTGTCTTGGTATAAAAGATGTAAAGCAGCACTGCAGATCCAAACTTTTCTCTTCTGGGCTGCTTTATTTGAAACTGGAGACGGCTGAAATAACCGTCCGGGGAGCGAGCTGGTCTTTAAATTGATCAGTTCGCTGACAGACGCGGCAGCAGGGAAGGCCCACAGCTTCTATTTCTGCCTCCTGCACCAGAGGCTGATTCGATGGACTGTCAGATGGCATGTGAATGGCGCTTTGAGACGGCGTCGAGAGCTGAAGGAGTACTCAGCGCCGTACCCTTCAACACAAAGAGACAGCTCTTGTGTCGGGGATGCCTGGTGTTGTTATTGTATGGCTCAGTAAGGCAGGAGAGCCTCTCTGACCTTGGGTTGAACGAGCGGCGCTGATTGCTCACACAAAGTAATGAAAACTGACTAACACTGTTGCCACTCAGCCAATGATAACATGTACATTGTGCCGCGCAGCTGGCTGAGAGCTGACATCACATCTCTGTGACGGACGGCCATAAATAACGTGATTGTTTCCGTGCAGGTGGTGAGATTTTGTGAATGTTTAATTTCTTGATCAAACAACACCGGAGTGGGCCGTCAGAGCGGAGATGTTTCCCCTCCAGGTGACAGTAAAACATCCCTCCGGAGCAACGCAACCAGAGAGAGGCCGCCTCGTTAATCGTGACTGTAAATCAACCAGCGGAGTCATGTGGCCGGAGAATGTCCTGTTGCCTCGGCAGGGCGTGTGTGTGTTGTGTTTATGTGTGTGTCTATGGGTGGTGGTTGGGTTGGGTGGGGGTGGAGTCCTCTTGTTGCCAAGGCAACAGCCTCAGTTATGTAACATCATATGGTGGTGTAAACAAAAAGCATCCAGCAATGTGTGCAGAGCCTTTTTATCAGCGCTGTGGAGGATACGCAGAAACAGAGCAGTTAAATTTAAACGGCGGTCGGAGGCTCTCTGGAGCTTTTTGCTGCATTGATGATAAAACAAAAAACACACTTTACGGATACAAATTACACAGAGAGCGCCGGACATTATCGCCTCATAATTTACCTTTTACAACCCTGTGCGCCGCCTCTAATTGAAAGCCCTGAAATATGGTTTGTTAAGGAGCGAAGCTGCTGTCTGCGCTGCGCTCTGCGATCCTGTAATGGTGTTTAAATGGAAAACTGTCCAGTGTGATATGTGTATAAGGTAGAGCTTATCTACACAGGACAGCCGGGGTGCCAGAGCCATTGTACTGTATTTATACAGGGGCAGTTCACGGCCGGCTCCTCGCATATCTGCAGCAATAGGAAGTGTACAGAGAAAACAAAAAGGATAAAAAGGACGCCACCCTATAAATACTTCAGCAACATCAGTCTTTATCCAAACGCTTCACTGGGTGCCAAGAGAAATAGGACACTCAGGCATTCCCTCATGAATACCGTCTTTCTTTAGAAGTTCAATAAATATCTATTTTAGATACGTGAGGAAACAAAGATTTAAGAGACCCCCCCCCCCCCCCCCTGAACAGTTATCGTCGCGCAAAGGACACAAACAGAAACATAAGAGGCTATTGTTCTGGAGGACAGCTCTGCTGGGCAGCTGTGCTTATTTTCTGTTACCACTCCGGGATATATATAGCCCCGCCGCCATTCACTGCCACTGCTGTGGGGGCAGCTGAGGAAGTCCCCTGTCTTTGATACAACTGAATTGAGATTATGTTGCCTTGCTGACAAAGGTCTAACTGACACGGAGGAGTTTGGGGATGTCAAAGCGATTTTTCCATGCAGATCTGTTATCTGTTCATCAAGTCAATTACGTTTAATTAAAACAGCCTAAAATCAGTGATCATAAACTTAAATATCTCTCATCCTCCCGCCATCAGATTCTCCCCGATATTTACCTTTTCAAGAGCCGTCTTAACACACACTTTAACTCTTCAGTTCCTTTTCCTTTCTTGTGTTTGTCCCTTTTTTGGGGTATATTTTGTTTTCCTCTTCATGCCGCCAAGCACTTTGGATTTTTGGTTTTATAATCCGACAACATGAGACACCGACTGAATCCAAATCTCCACCCCTTTCGATCTCAGCGAGGCCTCGTGGGCTCAGTCATACGTACCGTGACGCGTTTACTGTCATCGTGTCAACTCCGCGAGTGCGTGAGAGCGTGAGGCAAACACAGCGCTGACAGACGGCCCTAAAGACTGCAAGAATAAAATGAATCTGCTTCCCTCTATGACCTTTACTTCTGCATGCTTCTGTATCGGGATGTGGTTAAATTTGAATATTTCTGGCTCACACGATTCAAGTAACTTTTCAAGAGAGTAATGTTTCACACATTCACAATAAATCTGCAACGTGTCGTCTGGATCGCAATGAATCATGGTAGGTTCATTGAAATCCACTCCTCGAGAAGACTCTCTGAAAGTCTGCAGAAAATCCACTTGAGCGTCCTTGTGAACTGGATATACATGATGGCCCTCGAGACTGGACATTTGGATGCAGTCACAGTCTGTACTGACAATTTGGATAAGAAGAAACTCCTGAAACTATCCCTTAATGGGAATAAAATGGAAGAAACCACATGTAGAGCAGCAGAGGAGGGATCCAGCTTCATGCAACTGATGTACAAAGACGACAGAAACAACAGCAGTAACAATAAACGACGGAGAGACGATGACATGTTGGGAAAATAGACAAAAGAGACGAAGAAGCAGCATCAAGCTCTGATAAAATCATCACTGTGTGTATGAAGAGTTTGGAGGATGAAAATGCATTAAGCTAACAAGCGTTGTTCCTACATTAACTGTATTATCATGTCTGGGTTCAGGTCGGTTACATTACAATACCTGTTCAGATACATCCAAGTCTGACGGAGCCCGAGATGCTTACGTAGCGTTAGCTTCTCCGTCCTGCTCTTCGTTTGGTTTTGGGGAAGTTTACACTCCAGATAAACTCTGGCCAAATTAATGTTTGGGTTACTTTTGCCAAACTCTTCAGGCGTTGTTTGTCATCCTGAAAACCTTCTCTCTCATGACACAAAGACACTCGATAATACGACGGGGCAAAATCTGAAATTGCGGATCCTTTATATCCTCGTCTCCTGGGATCCTTACTAGTTGGTGAGGATGTCGTAGCTTTAGCCTCAGACCTTTAGCGCTAGTTAAGTAGTATACACGTGCATATTTAAAACCATTTTAGAGGCGTCAGTTGGAAACATTAGATAAAGTCAGCTGCCGACAGAAGTTGAATTAATTGGTTTTAAGTGTTGGCGTTAGCTTACAGTAGCTAGCTGCAGCTAACACAATGAGAAGCCGTTTCTGTTTACTTCAGTGTCAAATCAAAGACAAGTTATTTTGAAAGTCTTCCACAAATTTCAATGTATTTATATTTCTCAAAATGCAAAGTGCACCTCGGCATCAACAAAACTAAAACCCACGATCTTGACGTCAAAGCAAAACAAAGACCAGACGACAAATGAACTTTGGATGCGTTACGTGTTCCTAAACCTGTGGGTGAAGCATGACGCACATGCAAACTCATTAAAGGTGACATTTTTGTATTATTGCGCCGGGCCGCCACACACATTGGGCTCCTCTCACTTTTGGTTTGAACGTTGTTGGACTGATGTAAGAACACAACACGACTCACCAGCCGACGTTTTAATGCAGAATTCTTACAGATAATACTTTTATCCTTCTAAAATAACGTTAAAATCCTGCAAGCTGCAGCGAGGTAACATCAGCAGTCAACTAAGTCTGGAAAGATTAGCAGCAAAGGACGGAGGCCGAGAGGGAGCGATGGACCTCTCAGCAGGTTTTATGTGTGTACGTATGGAATCGTACCTGTGAATGTTGGGAAAAATCAGACTGGTGAGGACAGAAATGACCAGCGCCGAGGTTTGTTCCCTGCCAAGAGAGAAATTACTCCGAAGAGAAGTCCCATCACAGACCTCATTAATCCAAATTGTCTCACAACCGGAGTAGTATTGCATTTCTGCTGAACCTTAAAGGCCCGGATGGATCTCGTCCAGCTCCAGCCACTAAAAAGAAATCCAGATTTGATCGGCGCTCGTATTGACTTTGGCCGACTGGATGGCAGCTGAGGGCTCAATTAATAAACAATTGTTCTGCTCTTGGCATCGCGTTAGCTCGAAACCAAACAAGCTGTCTTCTCGGGAAAAATGTGGTTGTGTAAAAAAAAAAAAGGTTTCTCACATCACACACACACACACACGCACACACACACACCCACACACACACGCATTCCCCTCCCCCTCCTCGTTCTTGTTCATCTGGGGCTGCCAAACCAAAAACATCTCAATTTTTCTGTGGGCGTACAGACGGCAGAGAATGCAACGCACAAAAAAAAAAAAAGAAAAGCGTGTCTCATTCTCAGAAAAAAATGAGAAGCATCTGTGACAAAAAAGTTGCTATTTGTGTTGATGCTAATTGTCAAAAAGCCGCGTCGCGTTTCAAAAACTGAGTCACTTTTTCTACACGCGCCGAGTCATCCACACCCCTCATTAGTCTCCTAACACAATAATAAATCCTCCACACGGGAGCAAACCACGTAAAAAAAGACAACACCTCATTCTTATTTCTTGCAGAAGAGAGGAGAGAAAAAAGTTCCACTATTCAAATGTGCCATTTTAAGTTGTTGCAGTTGAAACAGGTGAGTCATAAAGCTCGACTGAGCCAGGAGTCCCACTCTGCAGTCTGCAGGAAGCCTGTGATACGATGGTGGGCGGCTGTCACACAATCACTTATTAATGGGGAAGATTTGCCTTCACTGCAGCAAAGTTTTTTTTTAGGTGAGAAACTGCAGCGACTTGACTCAGAAAAATAAGGAAACTGTTCTCGCTGCTGTTCAGTGTTTTTTTTAAGTAGCATCAGATTCAAACTAGCAAATTCTTCCTCGCCTCTTGATGCACGTGTACGTTCTCTGTCGCCTGCTGCTGCTAATAGATTTTCCTGCGGTTGCTAGGTAAAGGCTTTCGATTTATTTTATGCATTTATCTCTGAGAGCTATTTCCGGCTATGGGGTGGAAAATAGCGTGACCTTTTTCATCGGGTGATGTGTCATAAGCTCGACCATCGCGGGATAAAAATAAACATCATGATGTCTTGGCAGCAGACGCAGCAGTGCACCCAGACAACCCGTTTTCTTCCTGCTGCAAATGGCATGAAGATACTGATCATTTTTAAAAACATCAACCCATCCTAGCTGCTGTAAAGCAAGTCATCTTGTTTTACAGTTGAGTGAGTGGGCTGTAAGGATATGGGTTGGCCTCGTTTCGTGGTATTTTCACATGTTTTTTGGGGGGAAAGGTGAAACTGAGCGGGAAGTTAAATTTCCCCTCTATGCTGCTGCTGCTGTGTTTCTCTCCACTAGCATTTAACAGCCACAAAACGGCTCACTAAAGTCAGAAGCTGCTGTGGAAAGTATGAGTTAGTGCTGGGGAAACACAAGTGTGTGAATTCGTAAAGGTCATCTGTAAACAAGTTGACTCTGTGTTTGCACTCATGGAGAGCTGGAGCAAAATATAAACAACAGCATGAAACTGTGTTCCTTCAGAGCCAGCGTGTTCGTTCAGTTTATTCAGTCATGAAGACAAAGAGTTTAGCTAACTGTCGAGCTTCGCTTCACTGGGAAACATTAGCACCAGATACCCTGCTGGAAAAACCAGCATAGACCAGCATTAGTGCTGGTTTTGATTAAGCTGGTCCACCAGCATCACCTGCTGCCATGCTGGGCAGAGAGCACCTGTGCCTGAATCCTGTTTAATCAGCATCTTGATTTGCCACACCTGTCAGGTGGATGGCTTATTTTATTGGATTTTAACAATGTGTGCTCAGAATCTGAAATAAGTAATTATTTTGTCTACATAAAAAAAGAAAACCATTATAAAATGGTTTACTTCAACTTGTGAGAGAAATGGGAGCAATTTATATTTTTGTGTATTTTAGTGCAGTATTAACAGTTTCGGGCCTCAAATGACCCCAAAATCTTGCAGCAACACAACAGGTCTATGCTGTAAAAGTAAGTTTAAATTTAAGCTAACATTATCATTTTATTCAAAAAGGGAAGACATATAATGTTTCTGGTTTGGACAGCTAGCTCCTTTAGCATCCTACTAACTTGTTGAGTGAGCAGCGAGACTTTGCTAACTGTCGGCTAACTAACTAAATGTCTAGCACTGTTTAGCATCTAAAATGGCAGCTCGTAACACTTCTCTGTCTGATGTTAGGCTGTTCACTGTGTACAAGTTAGCTCTAGTTCTAGTTAAATGACATTAGCTAGCAGACTTTATATAGGGATGTTTGTTGGCTAGATCATTAAACAAGCCAGGGGCACAGATATATTATGTAAACTATAAGCTAACTTTCGACCTTAGCTTAACTGGGAAACATTAGCATTAGATAGCCTGTTCTGAATTTTGTTGCAACCCTCAGAAAACTCATCAGTGTCTTCTGCTCTCAAAAATTATGTAAATGTAAGTTTTCAATTCACGCTAAAAGAAATGGGAACATTTTTTTTCTGGTTTGGACAGCTAGCTCCTTTAGCCTCCTACTAGCTGAGTCAGCAGTGAGACAGTTTCTTTGCTAACTGTCGGCGTGCTTACTGGGCTAAAAAACAGACCATCTTATGTTAGAAGTTATAGGCTACTGAAAGTAATGGTTAACACTTTTAATCATCTAAATGGCAGCTCCTACCACTTCTGTGTCAGTTGTCCAGCTGTTTACCAGTTAGCTATCTTGTTCAACAAGCCAGAGGGGCGGACACGTTATGTTAGATGTGAGCTAACTGTTGACTTAAGTCTGATTAGGGAAACATTAGCATTAGCTATCCTGTGTTGTTTTATGGCAACCCTCAGAAAACTCACCAGTGTCTTCTGCTGTCCAAAAGGATGTCAAAGTAAGTTTCAATTTTGTTGTTATTTTATTCAAAAAGGGAAGACATAAAAGTTTCTGCCTCAGACAGCTAGCTCCTTTAGCCTCCTGTGCCTCCATGATCTGTCTTTAACCCAGTTAGCTAGCTGACAGATCATGTTATATTCACAGTGATACTGAAATGTATGTTTAACACTTTTAAGCATTAAAACGGCAGCTCTTAACACTTTCTTTGTATGATAACAAGCTGTTAACTATGTACCAGTTAGCCAGTTTACCTCATTCTAGCTAAAATGACGCTAGCAGGTTTTTAAACTGATATTTGTTTGCTAGCTTGCCAACAAGCCAGGAGACAGATATATTATGTGCTAGTTCTTTAGGACATGATATTTGTTATAAATGTAATGTACTGTTTGTGTTTTTGACTGGTTTGTGGTTGTCAGTTGGCTCCCTGCACACAGACAGGATGCTAACAACTGAGGCTGAATGCAAATTAGTTTAACGTTTAAAGTCAAATATGTGCAAAATGTAGGTGTATGGACTGGTTTGTCAGCTGGTTTAAGCACAGGTACTACAACTACTGCTACATGATTTTGATTCTTGGTGTTTTTATTTTGATCTTTATCTGGCAGCACTATATCAACCAGTTACATCTTTATGATATAATTAAATACATACATAGACTTCTTTTACTTAAATAGACACTGTGAAGATTTGGATTTTGATATTTACAATATCAATGAGGTAATAATACAAACTCAGAATTATAAATTTTTTCCATAACTGAATAAACAAGCTGTTCCCAGAGGAAAATAAGGCAGGGTCCGCCACATATAAACACAGTGAAACAGTATTAAACTGTGACGTCCTTTAAGGTCAGTTTGTTTATTCAGTTTATTTATAAAAAAGAGTTTGTTTATTGAATTTGTTAAGGCGGAATAATATATTTCTCTTAAGATTAAAATGTGTGATGTTGCACCTTTAAGTTATTTATTTTAATGCAGCAGTAATGGACGACTTCCTTCATTACTGGTGATCTGAGCGGCTGTTTGGCACCAATGGAGGCCACAGTTCATCCACGTTCTTTTATTAACCACCGCGGTGCAAACGGACCCGCTGCTGCGTCCCTGCTGCGGGTCTGTGCATGGGAAAGCCCGGTCGGTAGTGGCGGAGGGGCACAACGTGACCTGACAACAAGGAACCTCCGGGAAAACCGTCAGTCCCAAACTATGTGCAGGGGAGAGGGCGGGCGGGGGTCCGCCAGGGGGGCGCGCGACAAACGGCACGACGTGCAAATCGACTGAGAGGGAGTCTTAGCACGGTCCTACCGCGGGAGGAGGAGGAGGAGGAGCAGGAGGTGCAGCAGTGCGAGCACAGATCGACAGAGGGGCTGAACGTGTTGCTCCGGTGTCAGAACGCGGATCGCCGCCCGTCGGGATCCCCCCGCGTCCCGGAGAGGAGACCCCGTGGCTGAGAGGCGGAGACGGGACCCCCGTTGACGTCAGAGGGCCTGTCTGTTTCCTGCAATAGAAAGTGAGAGAGAAGGTGAAGGGAGAAAACACGGAGCCGGACCCCCTCCTCTTTACACCGAAAGGTGTGTAACAACCCTGCACCTGTGAGGATCCGCCGCCCCGCTGCCACTGCGCCCGGCTCGCCCTCCTGCGTGCTTCCTGTCGCGTGGAGCCGCGGCTGTCTCACTGTGGTCCGGGTCGCTGTCGGCGGCTGCAGCCGGAGAGACTCGAACATGCTCCCATCGCGCTGTCGTCCGGTTTAAACCCGCCGCGAAGTTTGGCGCTCCAGTGTGGCCGCAGGTGAGCCGGGGCTATTGTTGTGTTTGTTGTTTGTTGTGTTTGGCGCAGTGTTTCTTGTGCAGCGGTGCCGTGAACGCAACCTGAGCACCCCTCTGCTTCTCCTCGCGCCGCTCTTTGTTGCTCTTTTTTTTAGGAGGTGAAGCCGGGGTGTTATTCGTGTCACCTCTGGACTGCTCATGTGTCCACCCTCCGTGCTTATGGTGTGGTTGAACGTGCAGTGGGGTGAAGGCTCGGAGGTTTGGGGGGTTTTGTTGGAGAAGGAGAAGGAGGAGGAGGAGGAGGGGGAGCGTCCCGTTGGAGCGCTGTTGCGGAGACAGTGAGGGGTTTTCCCTGGCTCCTCCCTCGCTCACAGGGCGTTCACGTGTTGCAACAGGCTCAAAATACGCTATCATTGTTTTTGCTGACTTCACTGCATGCAGGTAAATCAGAACCGACCTTGTGTTCCGGTCCGCGGACTGCGCGGTGTCACCTTCCTCCTGCAGCGCAGATACAAATACTAAAAAAAAAAAAAAAAAAAATCAGCATCACTTGATTTATTTATTTATTTATTATCTCACACTCTATCTCATCGTTTTACTGGTCGATTATGTCACACTCTCTCAGGCGCCGTCAGTGCGTGACTGTGCGTGCTTGATCCTCAGGTGTGAGGCGAAATCATCCCTCATTAGTCACCTGCAGGTCGCATTCCAGCCTGACAGGGTGAGGACATTGCGTTACAGCGTCGACTTGAATCACCGGTATCAGGGTGTTTCCTCACATATCTGCACACACGCACACGCACGCAGACAGACTGAGAGACACGCCAGAGGAAATGTGCACATCTCCTTCTCCTTCCTCCTCATCCTCCTCTTCATCGTCCTCCTCCGCGACGTCGAAGCGAAACAGACCCGTGCAGCAGTGATCGTCCAGGTGAGCTGCCTCTCTTCGTGTTTCCGTGGATGTTTTCATGCGACCCGGTGGTGCAGGCAGCCAGGCAGGTCTGCTACCGAAATCCACCGTGAGATGATGTCATTGCTCTAGCGCCACATGTGCCAACTGTATAGAGGAGGGGGAGGGAAAAAAAAACATCATCCAGTTGTAGTAAGTGTTATGTAATATTGGTGAGGAAGGGGGGCTGAACAAAGGCTGGTTCCTGAAGCGGTGCTGCTCCCCTGCATCGGCTCTGACAAGGAGGGTAGAGGTGTTGTGGGGACATGTTGGGGGATGATGCAAGGGCGAGAAAGCTGAGAATTAAAAAGATATGTATGCGTGATTTTTGTGTTTCTGCACTTCAACTCCCACCGCCACAATTTGCATGACACCCATGTTGAAGCGTCTGTGTTTTCGTTCTCTGGAAAGGGCATCGGATTAAATGTTTCCACTGTGAAGGAGGCTCCTGATCGAACTTCTCTGATAGTATGTGTGGCTCGGGGTCGCCCAGCTACCCCCCCGAGCCTTCATCACACACACACACACACACACACACACACACACACACTGGACCTCATTTTTGGCATCGTCCGTCAGAGGGGCTGACATGTCAATCAGCATCCGATCCTCCACCTCCTCTCTCTCCTCCGCCTGCCTTTTTTTTTGTTGATCAGAGTGGCAGATCGCAGCTGCTGCAGAGGTTATATTGATATGTGGAGAACATAATCACACCTCCTCCCACTGACAGGATCCGGAGCTGCACTGCACACCGTCACCGAGCAGCTCCGAGCACCTGTTTGAGAAGAGAAACTCAATCGGCGCCTCCTTCCTGGACCCCCTCGCAACTCTGCAGCTTATTGATCCGCGTGAGCTCTCAAGTCCAGCCGATCCTGACTCGGTGTGTTTTTTCCTGCAGATGTACCCAGACTGTAACTCAAGAGTCGACTCATCTCCAGGTCCAACGCCAGAACCCACTTCCCCCAAGATGCACCTGTGAGCCGAGGCGGAAAGATGCCACGGACGAAGCAGAACAACCCGAAGAACTTAAAAGGTAAGATCACTCATCTGCTCTTCGCTCTCCGTCTGACGTCTTGCATTTCCTGTCAGCTGGTGGGTTTGTTGATTTGGACGCAAGTGCAAAGAGGAACTGCTCAGTTGTCTCTTCTGACCACAACGCGATTAGATCACTGCGTATTGTTGGCAGGAGATGTGTTGTTTGGCTTAAAATAGTGTGATTATTTCACTCCTACGTGTCCTGAAACACGAAGAGACTTTGGATGAGAGCAGGTGGTTTTCTGTCTTTGTCATGGAAGTGGGCGATTTCTCCTCAAAATGATGATGTCATAACATTGGATGGAATGGACGCTCCTTTTATTTTTTTGTATTTTCATGGTAACATGATAAAATACTGAAGAAAACTTCACCCCTTTTCGACACAGGCGGTTCAGGTGCTGGTTCGGAGCCAGTTTATACTCTGGAAGCAGTTCTTTGTGTTTCATCAGCCAGAGAACTGGATCCGAGCAGCACCAAGTCTTTGTTGATCTAGAAGAAAGAACCACCTACATGAGGGGCTGGGGGCAAAGTTATTGTGACCAAGGACGAACTCAAACCACTCCTGACGTCCATTTTTAAAAACCAGAGTTAATGTAGCTTGTTCTGACTCATCCACGGGAGGATGAATCAAAGATTTGATATGTTGTCACTAATCGAAGCAACTGTGGTCCGAGCGCTGGTCGTGTTTGGATGCCAGTGTAGGCATGCGAAGCGAGAAGCAAGAGTCCATGTAGTCCACCACAGTTGTTCTCAGAAATGCTGGGTAATTGGAGACGTATACAGGGACAGAATGATGTGACTCTATGGTGGCTCGCATGCCCGTGGAAAAGCGAACCGGTTGGTAAAATGTTCCCAGCGCTCAGTTAACTTTGGCTAAAAAGGGGAATAATGTCTTTTAAAGTCTCTCTAAATGTTGTGATTTTGAGTTTTCTCCATTATCTGTCTTTTAAAGATGGAGATGAAAATGTTTAGATGCTCAGAGAAGTGCCTCGTCATGAGCCGTGGACAGGGTTGTTCGTCTTCGCTCGTTAAAAGATTTTGGAGACTCTCAGTTTTCACTGAACAGCGATGTGAACTCTGGTGTCCTCTGCATGAGACGTAGAAATCAGTTTCCTCACCATTTCACACTCGCCCGCTGACCTTTTTCCAGTTTAACCAAACTGTTTCCACATCAGTCGCTCTCTTGGTTGCCAGATTGGAGCATGTTTAAGTGTATAAATACAGTAAGACTTCGACCGTCTCCCTGATTAAATGTTGAAGGCTTTACGTTTAAGAAGCTGAAGAAGATTAACAGAGCACAGAGTGGTCTGACGATTGATTAGATTTGATGAAGACTTGGTGGAGACGCTCATCGTCGCTACTGCTTTTGGATGTTTGAGCTCCACCGGGCAGAATGACGTACAGTAGGTTCAGAGTGCAACACTAGAACGCTTTTTTTACCTGAAGTTTCTCCAAACATAAATCTGAATTCATCAAGAGCACCTGTGAGAGGGTTTGGCTACACTGCCACGAGTGTGAAAGCCTCGTGGGAGCTTGTGGTCCAGTGTGCAACACTTTCTAGTGAAGAAGGAGACGTTTGCAAATTATCTGTGTATTCATGAGGGTTTGTACGGGTGCTGGGTGTTCGTGTAAAGTTTAATGTGATGTTTTCAAGGTGTGAAAAGTGGATTTGGATAACTTGAAACTGTAACTGCGTCAGAAATAAACGTCTATCCGGCTGAAGAGGTCGGCTCAGTAGAAGTCGGAGCACTAGAGAACTGATGTGCTGTTATTATAACGGAAGTTATCTGTCGAGTGATTGTTTTGATTTGTTTTATATCGGCTCAGCCTGATTAAGGTTTACGTACACGCAGGTGACACATTGTGAAAAGACGACACCATCTGCAGTCATAGTGGATCACAGAGTTTATTGCCATCTTAAATAATGAAGGCTTTGTCTGTATATGGATATTTAAAACACGTGTCCACTAGTTATTCCGTCACATTAACAGTACAAACTCTGTCTGGAAAAACTTTAAACGTGCTTGAATTTGACCATGATGGAGGTGAAGGAACCTGATTCATAGATTTGTATTTTTCAACATGTGAGAAGGCGTTGGTGTTACTGAACTTTCAGTGTAGGCGTGTTGTTCTGATGTGGATCTGACTGGAGACTGGAGGCTTCTTAACGCTTGTTGCCACAGAACATATCTCACAGGGGCTACATGCTAGCTCACCGTTAGCCTGCAGCCGCTCCGTCAGACACTGGACATCAGCTGACAGCATCGGAGGTGTTGGCTTGATTTTCCTCTTCAGAGATCCTTTATTGATTGGTTTTGGAGGAGGATTTACTCGTGACAGATTTTGAAAGTTTGGATGCAACAAACTGATTTCCTGTCTTTTCAACTGTTTATGGCTGAATCCTCAAATGGCTGGAATCTTTTCTGTTAGACTCTGGAGTCTTTATTTTTGGTAAAACCTGCAAAAAAATATCCAGGATAAAGTCAATCTGTTACGGGTATTATCATCTTTAGAAAGAAGACTTGAATAAGAAGACTGTTACGTTATTTACAAAATGTAAATAACAGTTTCCAGGGCATAAAAACTAAAGAATAGCCGTCAGAGCTGAAAGAAGAAAATGTACAAGTCTAAAACTGTTTAGATCGTAAGCTCAAATTCAAAATTCGAATTGAATGGTGGATTCGGAGAGTCATGACCCCCCTTTACTTGGTGTAATGTAGTATAACTTCATAGATAAATGTGTTTGACGAGCAGAAACATTCTTTCCAGTCCAAAGCAAAACATTTCATCACAGTTTGGTGGGTTTGAGGGTTTTAATTAGTTTCCATGCAGCAAACACTTCACGAGAAAAGCTGCCTCCAGTCATGCTTGTATGTAATCATGGTGAGGAAAAATCAATACAAAACGGATCAATAATGACATGACGTTTTAATCAAAGTACAACTTATATGTCAGGATCTTTCTAATTTACCGGAAGGAGTCTGCTTGTCTTTTTAAGGTTTGATGCACATGTGTGTGAGAGTCATATCTGCAGTGTTTGTTTATGATCTCTCATCAGTTAATACAATAAATATGTTTAATATTCGTATTTATTTGAACAGTATTTGGTCTGTGTGAGAGGAGAGAGGTGAATCTTTTGGGATCTTCTGGCAGCAGTAATCACAGAAATCTTACTAAATGCATTTAAAGTCCATACGGTAGATATCCGGACTGACGGCATGTTGAAGATGCAGATTTCCTTCATGCTTATGCACAACACCAATTGGCTTGAGGGATTTCTTGTTATGTTGAGAACTGACAGATTTACGTGTCAACAGACGTTTGCAGTTCACAGATCTACGAATTTGCAGCGTTACATGCTGGGTGTGAAAATGTGCATCACTGCCATTCCCCAGCAGTCGATCCGCACACGGCAGACTTCCTCGTCTCTCTGAGCAGCGAGCCGGAGTCCTTCTGTTTGTTTATCATGGAAACACTGCTTGTGCTCTTTTTTCATTCAGCTTATTTGGCCAAACAACATAAATAATTAAGTTTTTGTAGAACAGTTCATTACATCGCCCGACAGAGGACGATAGAAACAGCCTCCAAATGATACTCGGTTCTATTTTTAATGGTGACTGTTTCCTTGTTTCTGCCGGTGCAGACTGCAGGGCTGCAGCTGCTGCAGTGTTCGGGGATTTTTCTCTTCAGGGGTCAAAGATTTGGACTCAGAGAGGATAATTGACAGTAATTTGATTGGGATGGAAGATCCTTGATTCAGGGCTGGATTATTTGAGGGGGAGGGGGCACAGTGGGACAATTAAAAGTGTGTTATGATTCAGATTCAGAGTCCTGGGCCTCAGCAGTAATACGCTCAACGTTGTTTATTCAGTGTTTTGAATGAAAGCCAGTGAATGTTTATTACAATCAATAAATAGCAGCTTCTTGTCCAAATCATCTCCAAATAGCTGCGAGCTATTTGGAGATGATGAGAAAATGAGACCCAGACCAAGATAAAGCTCAAGTATGTCGTTTGTATTTATTCTCTGTGGGGTCATTTTGTGTCATTTTGTCGATGTTCTGTGCGTCTTTTTAGTTTGTGTCTGTGGTCAATTTGTAGCTGTTAGTATTTGTTTTGTGCCTCTTTGTGGTTGTTTTCATCTCACTTTAGTTATTTACTGTCTGCTGTTTATTTGCATCTCCTTGCAGCCATTTTGTGTCTCTTTCTTGTCATTGTGGTGCTTTCTGTCTCGGTGTTTTGTTATGCCTCTATGTGGTCGCTTTATTGTTGTTTTATCTCTTTGTAATCACCTTGTGTACCTTTGTAGTCACTTTGTGTCTCTGTGGTTGTTTTTTATTAATTTTTAGTCATTTGTGTCTTTTTTGGGTTGTTTTATGTGTCTTTGTTTTTCATATTTTTGTGTTTTTTTTCTATGCCTCTGTGTAGTTGTTTTGTGTCTCCTTGTTGAGTTTTATTGTCTTTTTGCGGTTGTTTTCCGTGTCTTTGTGGTTTTAATGTGTCTCTTTGTAGTCATTTGTATTTCTGTGGCTGTTGTCCATCTCTTATTGGCTGCCTTGCGTTCCTTTGTAGTCGTTTTATGTCTCTCATGTAGGGTTTTGTGTATCCTTGTGGCTGTTTCCGTCTCTTTGTAGTCTCTTTGAACCCCCATCTTAGCTGCGATTAAGAAAATGCTGCTGCGTGTCCCGTCTTTGCCAGAGGTTATTTTCTTTTTATGTTATCTTTTTAGGAGATCAGTTCAAATTTAAGAGCTAACAATGTTTTAAATTTGGTGAAACAATACATTTAAACCCAGTAGAAGCAGCGTCAGCGTCTCTTTTTTAGTCCTGAACACAGTACAGTATCTTTGAGACGTCAACTTGAACAAGCTTGCTGTCTCCAGTTCTCATGAATTTTCTCTGCGTGTTGTGGGGAGTACCTACCCAGCTCACTTCCTCGTCATCTGATAACTTGTTGAGACATTTGTTTGGCTTCTTGTTTTGCCTTTTAACCCAGTTCATCACCTCTCCTCCCTCGCCTGCACTCAAGGCTTTCCCTTCATCAGACAGGAAATGATAATTGCATGGCATGCTATCACATGCTTAAACTTTGCCGTGGAGAATGTCTTTTCCTGAGAACTTAAAGAGCCCTCCTCATACTACCTCGGGCCATAACATTATGATGATTAATGTCCAAGACTTGCTTTAAAAAACACTCCGCTTGGAGCTCAGTGATCTTCAGCACAGTATTTTCTTTGCATTATTACAGAGCGCTAATTAATCTTAGCACAGATGAAAGCGTGGTGTTTGTTTCAGTATTCAGAGTTTGGCTGTAAGACGGTGGTCCTCGGATCTTCTCGGGTCCTTTCTGCCTTGGGGGCTCGGCAGCCGCCTGACTACAAAAGAAACCACGCTTACATTTTCCCTCCTGATCGTCTGAAATCTGACTTGACACTTTGTCCTGTCGGGGGACGCAGAGAATGAATTGTCTCATTGTCACCCAGCGACCCGGCTGCTCGCTGACATCCATCAGGTGAATTATGTTTGAGTGCATTCGAACAAGCTCGCTGTCAGTAAAGCTTAAATCTGAGCTCGGCAAAACTTTTTACGAGCCCCGATGAGATTCTATCTTCTCTTGTTTTCACAGTGAATATTTTATGACTTCTTGAATACAGTTTTGCAATTATTCAGTTAATAGAAGAAACAGTGTGAACTGTATTTCCTGCAGAATTAAACACTCGCTGTCAGCAGTTAGAACTGAATATCATCCAATAAAACAGCCCCGCAATAAATCTGAGCTTTAAGAAGGCTGTAAGGATCGTTTCTGTTGGCATTGTGGCAGAAAGTCATTAATTATCTATTGTAAAACGGGCTGTCAAAAGTTTTTATTAGTTGTAAAGTTATGTTCCAGGCCAGAGTTAGCGGTGATGTTGAGAGAGCATGACTATTTAAAGCGCCTTTAAAACAGCTTCCTGTTATTATTTATTCTTTTCCTCTTAAGACGACGGAAGCTCCATCGTGTAAACACAACACTTCTTCGCCTCTCCTCAAATCTTTTTATTTTTGTATTTGACAGTTTAACTAAATAAAGTGCATAAATGATGAAATGTTTCATTAAGTTGTTAGCTGTGTGTGTGTGTGTGTGTCCTCGTCAGGAATGATCCTCTGACGCAGTTTGTGGCAACAGTGCAGGAAGTTAGGAACTCCTGTCCCCGTCTTCCTCCGACTGTGTTTACTTTTCTCAAACAGCTGGTCTCTAAGCAGCTCCAACGGGATACACAGTGGTTTCCCCTTCAAAGAGACACACACACACACACACACACACACACCCCAGGGTTTCTTCGTGTGTACTGTACAAACTGTAAAAACTAAAGTTTGGTTTATTCAGAATACAACAGTTTCTTAACCTGTTCTGGAGACAAACTAGTTAAATTTTATTTCCACCTTTAAGCAACTACAACACTAACATCCTGCTTGTACATCAACACATGAGTTTTAACAAGGATGATATAATTTCACAGTCACAGGGGCAACAAGTAAATTATTTTTTACTATTCTTTAGTATATTTTGCTGATTTCTTTTGTTAGTAAATGTTACTAGATTTTTACGGGCTTAAAGGGAAGATTTGGGCAGATACGGCCAAAATCTTAGTTTTAAACATTCAAGAAATTAACTGACATTATTAACAAAATATGAGGAAACCAAAACATCTACTGAAGTTGACCAGCTTGAAATAAAACATTTATCGATCCCAGTTGATTTAGGCATCTAGAAGCTTAAATACAAAAACAACAATACACAAAAGGATACAAGAAGAGAAATGTTTGTTTTTTTGGAGACACTTTAGAATTCTGGCACTATTTTATAAATTTAAATACATTTAAATTGAATTTAAAGGGGCACTGTGTAGTTCTGGAGAAGAAATTCAAACTGATAATTTTAATATTTATAATATTAACAAGGTAATAATACAAACTCAGCAATGTATCTCTGAGAACAGCTTGTTTATTCAGTTCTGGAAAAAAAAAAAAATATAAGGTCCCAGAACACTGTTTGAAGTTAGAAAGGTGGCAGGGTCCGCCACATATAAAATTCAAAACAAAGAGTTTGTTTGTTTAGTTTGTTCAGGCATAAAAAATAAAAAAGTCAGTTATTGGATTTTTCTTTTCTGATTAAATTTTCCTCACTAAATCTACAAAATGCACCTTTAAATAAAGGGTCTGAATAGTCCACCAGCAGTTGATGAGCAAAACAACTAAACTCTGATTTCTGATTAAAAGCTTGAGACGTAATTTGAAAAGCTGCCCGTCAGTGGACCTTGAATTAAATGTCGACAAAGTATATCAGCTTACAAAGTGTCTCGCTGCCTTTTTTACACAGAAGGAAAAAAAGCCTGTGGTTCATTCAGCCGACGAGATTCTATAAAGCAGCGTGAAATACAACAAAGTGCAGTGAAGACACACTTAACCAATGAATCATGACGTACACGAAGCATGTGACAAGAAACACCGGATCAGTGTGGCATGATGAGGAGACCGTACTCTGACATTTATACCCTCAGAGTTTGTTACTGTACACGAGTAGATATTTCTGGTATCTGTACTTTACTTGAGACTTTAACTTAAATGCATTTGAGGGGAATTATAGATTATTTTTGAATATTTTTACAGTTTAAATTATATTTATTTTGGGGCGTTATCTTGAGGAAAGAAGTTGAATCAGTACTTCTACTTTTACCAGAGTCCTCTTCTTCTCACCCACGTATCTGTACTTCTACTTGAGTAAAGACTGAGTGAACTTTCGCCTCATCTCATCACATTTTGCACATTTTTCCACCATCTGAGGTTTTCATTCTTTAACCCTTTCTTCTACACGGGTGTAATTTCACCTGACAGTAGCATTAGTGTCGTCTTCCTCAACAAACAAGCTTCTAATATTTGCTATTTTATGTAAAATTCAGTTTGTTCTACCTGATTTTTGTTGTTGAATTCCTACTGAAGTGTTGCTGTGCACTAAATTTACACCTCCACCTCTGCCTTGAATTCACGAAGCCACTGCGGTGCAGCTCTGTAGGATGTGTGGCCTAGTTAGTTAGCTGCAACGGAAAACTGTGACCCGAAGTTAAAAACCCACTGATTTAGAAATGAGTGCAGTTCATTAACCTTTTCTGATGACGCGCACGAGCTGTGTTCACACTCTCTCCCTCTCTGTACGTATCTGGTGTTTGTGTGTGTGTGTGTGTGTGTGTGTGTGTGGGTGTGTGGGTGTGTGGGTGTGTGTGTGTGTTGTCATCATCAGTGGCCGGTGTGCGATGTCTGAACAGCTTTTTTTTTCTTTTTCTTTTTCTCTCGCCCCTGAAAATGCCCAGACTTGTTAGCAGCCCCGGTGTTTATAGAACTGAGTCTGCATTCCTGGTGTCTTATAAAAGGCTCCTCACACCGGAGCCCAACAGGTCTGCTCTCCCGCTCCGGCCGAGAACACGCTGTGTGATAAATGGGGAACAACTGCAGTGAAAAGGGGGGAGCACATTTAACAAGGTGGAAAATGTTTAACCTGTAAAGCCGAAGCGGGGAGACGGAGTTTCGCGTCCCGTCGACATCCTCCACTCTGCTGACAACGACGTCTTTGTGTGTTTTATCACATCAACCTGATTGTATTTTTAATGATCAGCGGTCTCATTTGCTCGGGATGTGGATTCATGTTATAAAACAGGTGCAGGATTGTCTCCAGGAGCCGGTTCAGAGCTCACGTTATTCAGTAATTTGCACCAAACCGACGGCAACATTTTCCTGTTAATGTTCAACCGCACATCTGACCGTGGTTAAATATCCAGGGTCAGAACAGACGACAGCAGCACAGACGCGCTCCCACACCAAACACACGTTTGTTTTGTTTGTTGCTTTCTGGCCTCGACTGCCCTCTTTTTCTCTCTGAGCTGAGCTTTTAACCTTCAGAAGTGTGTTGTGTGTTGTATGTTTCATGAAGGTCAGAGAGGTGTGTGATGCTTCTTCTATCCTCCCTCCTAACGCCTGTAAATCTCACTGTCAGAGCAGGTCAGGGTCTCCTGCAAACCACAACACTGCTTCATAAAACATTATCTGATTAAATCATGAAGCACGTCTCATCTTTAATGGATATATTTTTCCGAAATCAAACTTAAATTAAAAAACCTGCACCGAGTGTTTAGAGCACGATGCAAATTTACACCTACAATTAAAGTAGAGAGAAGAAAAGAGGAAAAAAGGAAAGTAGGATACAGGTATAAAAGAAATGCAGTATTGTAAAGGCACAGGTGTGAGAACAGCCACGATTCTACATCTCTGTTAAAAACATTAAAGTTGTGCTGCACGTTCAGCTCCGTGGGCAGACGGCGCCAGACCTCATCGATGTCCACGGGGAAATCCACAATCGACCGAGCGGTGTACAGTGTATTTATACAGCGATGTGTGAAAAATAAACACCACTCAAAATAAGTTGGGGGACATTTTAATGATTCACTCGATTATTTATTCTGTGACATTTCAGAATTTTTATTTGGTGCTTTGTAAATAATCTGGAAAATAATGTGACATATTTCATTTGACTGTTATTGCACATATCCCAATATCCTTAACTATTTTTGAGTAGTGTATATAAATAAATAAAATTATAAAGGCATGTTTGCCTGCTGCAGTGCTACAGTGATGTTCACACATGAATGCACAAATATTCATCAATAGAGTATTGTGAAATATCGAGTAGTTATACTTTTTGTACTTTTAAGAACATATGATGCAAAGTATTTTTACCACTTTATCATTTTAACATTTAAAGTATACGACTTTGATGTGTAACAGAGTGTTACTGCTTCTTCTAAAAGATCTGACTACTTCTTCCACCGCTGCACTTTCTCTTTTTAAGGTAGTTAGCCTCACTTGCTAGCTCCATCATTAAAGCTCAAGTAGCTGCAGAATCATTAAAGTTTAGATTTCTGTATAGAGAAGTGATTTAAATTCTTATTCGACTTCAAATGTGCTGCAGATTAACTTTCTCCACTAGTAGCACCGAGGCTTGAACGTTTTGGGGGCACCAGTGAAGCCGAGCTGCATCACAACACGCTGTTTTAATGATGAATCTTTTGTTCAAACATTTAGCTGCGCTGTCCCCGAAAATGGTGTCAGTGCTGTAAGACTGAAGAAAACACTTTGCTTATGTAAGCGGTGCACAAAGAGTTAAGACTCCGGCCTGACTGAATGGATTTTTACATGTTGTGTCATGCTCAGGCAGCCAAACCAGTGTTTCCGTACGGTCCCTTCAAATTACAGTGTGCGAATGCAGCGAGATTCATACAAAGGGAACTTCTCTCCCAGAGGCGGGAAGAGAGCGCGGTTTTAGCAACAGTAACTACAACAAGACAGGCTGAAACTAGTTCAGGGATGTCTGTTTAACTTGGTGGTAACCTCAGAGCAGCTTTCACTTTGACGGAGAAGCAGAGCTGCGACAGGACGCAGGAATGTTTACGGCCTCTTCTTGTGTGAATGAAACCGAATATGGCCGCCGCTCACTTTGCCATCCTGAAATGTGGGTTAATGTCTATTCCTGCTTTTTAGTGGAGGAATAAAAAGACAGATGCTTTAGTGCTCCTTCGCCGTGTGCTGGTTTTTTTTTAATGGCCGGCACATCGGCTCATGCAGAATACATTTTTAATGATGGAAAATGTGATTATCAGAGAGCAGAGACTTTTTCCATTTAGTGTGAACTCTTAATTGTGAGGTTCGTCTCACGATCGGTGGTGTTTCTCATCACCGCGGGCCCTCTGCTAAGTGGAGGGCGGGCGCTCCGTGACAGATCCGCCCTCGGGGTAACTGCGCTGTGGTGGGGAAGAGGGGAACCTCCCAAACACCTGGCAACATCTGGTTTTGAGGAAACCAATTTGTTAGTTGGCTAATTTCAGCCGGCAGCTGGTTTATGTTATTATTATTTAATTATTATTTTACATTTGGGTTGAAGCTGTGCCACAGAGTGGTTTTTAACCAAACCGCCTGGTGAATGTTGAGTATGTGGCGACATTTGAATCACTTAGTGAGGTGATGAAGAGACAGCACAACCTGTAATCTGTGTTTCCTAATGAATTAAAGGAATCAGAGCTGCAACAAGTATTCACTTAATGAGTTTGATCTATAAAAAATTAATTGGCATCAAAGTTTAGCATCCGTTAATCTTTTAAATACATTTTTGAGCAACTTTTGATGGTTTCATGTTTCTGAAATGGGCAGATTTTTTTTCTAAACATTTTATATTTTAATAACTTTTCTTCCTTTTTTAAACACCTTTTGATCCTGTTCACGCTCCGAGATACTTTTTTGTCAGTTTCATTTTCATTGCTCAGAATCAGTGTTGCAGAAACCGTTCCTGGCCTCTAACCCAGTCGCACGACCACTTTCTGGTCTTGGTCTCTCAGAATCGACCACATCTTTCTTAGCTCTTGTCTCGGCCTCAGACAAAGAGGACTCCAGGGATGTCACTGTATTAAATATTTGTTCAATGCATGCTGTACTTAATGATGGCTTCTATTGGAAGACAAGTCACCCAGGTCTGGATCATGTCTCGGTTTAGGTGGTCTTGACTACAACACTGCTCAAACTAATGATGATTTGCTTTTTGCTCTGCTGTGACTCCACGTTTGTCTCCCGTGACGACTGCTCCTTTTGTCTTTGAGAGCTAAACATGCTGAACAATCTGTTGCTCCGCCTGTGGCTCTTTAATAAACTGCACTGGAAAGGTCAACCGGCTTAACCTTTGGACAGACTGTAACTGAATAAATGAGCAACATTCCAACCATTTTCAATCAAATAGTGAGTCCAAATTCACTTGTAAGTGCTTGTTTAAGATGTTCACATACGACAGAAGAAATTATTACCTCCGCCATGGAGGTTATGCTTCGCTTGCCTCTGTTTGTTGGTTTGTCAGCAGGATTACACAAAAACTACTGATCCGAATTTCATGAAACTTGGATGGAGGATGTGTCTCATTAACTCTTGGTGCAGATCCAGGAAGCTTTTCTCACTTTCTTGACATTTTATCAGTTTCTCAGGGAATAATGTTTCTATCTCAAGGTAAAAATCAGGTGTTTTCAGGTGGCTGGTATCTAGTGAGTGAGTTTAATTTGATCTAGCAGATTTAAACATGTTTTAATTGATATTAGATTAGGCCTGATTGGCTTAAATGAGACATATTATGCACATTTCCAGGTCTAGTAGAAAAAAAACAAAGTGTGGTAGGTCTCTTTTAAAGGGGACCGTTTGCGGAGGTATGCACTCTACTGAGTACCATTCTAGTTTTTTCTTCTTTCTTCCTCCCACCTCGACTAAAACCGCCCTGCAGACTCTCAGTTTGAATGTCTGTCAAACTCGCCTGTTTACCAGACGTTGGTGACTAATACCACAGCTCACACCAGCCGCCTGCACGCGTGTGTTTCAACTGCATTTGTTCGTTTGTCGAGTCGCGCACCTTCACATCTGAGCTGCGAGCGTCGCTCTGTGGAGGCAGAGATGAATTTTCATGCGAGACAAAATGTTCAACAAATGATCAAGGAGTCATTCATCAACAGCCTGCCAAAGCCTTGTTTACCTGTCGCTGCTGACGTCCACAGCTGAGGTAGAAGTGTGTGTGTGTCACTGTAAGCTCGCCACCCACTCGCCCGTTTACGTACGACCCCCTGAAGACAGACGACCTGACTGTTTACGGCCTCCTGTGTGTGCCCTGGGCTTCGTCTTGTGTCTGCCGCCCAATCAGTCACATTATTGGGCTTAAACTTTTCAAACCGAAGCATTAGTGAAGGGCTCAGGCAAGCCGAGCTAAATTGGAGCTAACGAACGGTGACCTGAGGTGCACGCACACACACGCACCTTTTTCCCTCCACAGGTGAGCCTTTGCGGCCTGCGGAGCCACTTCCTGGAAACTTGGTTGAGCAGCATTGATGTTGGCACCTCCGAAAGGTGAGCGTCTGAGCTGGAATGACGAGGGGGGAAAAAAATCAGGGCGGGGGCCGGCAGGATTTGCCTCAGCCGGCGTCAGCACAGAGACCCAGAACAGTGGAAGAAATTCTCCCTGCGGTGGCGACGCAGGACTGAAGCCGGGGCCTGGATGTCACATTATTTGGCGCTGTGCTCATGACACATGGAGGAGGTGGAGAGCTCCTGTACACGCCGAGGATATATGTCAGAGAAAAGCCCCAACAAAACCAGCCTCTGTTAGACGAGGGCTGCTCGTTCCCAGGGGGTCCTTTTTTTATGATTGTGGGGAAAATGTGACGCGAGTTAAGCTGCTGGAGTCGGAGGTAGAAAATAAAAAAAAAGGAAAAAAGCTTTGGAAAAACTCAAATTAAAAAAAGAAGCAGCTCACGCCTGCCAGCCGGAAACCCTTAAAAGGGTTGTTGTGTGGGGGCGCTTTCTCTGTGTGTGTGTGTGTGTGTGTGTCTGTGCAAGTATGTGTGCAGCTGCATGTGTGTGTGTATGCAGAGCTGGCATTGCTTAATGGTTTGCACACGCAAAGCCCAATGTAGGGGTTGCCAGGGAAACAGAGCAGCATGAGTCTCGGTCTGCAGGTGCTGTTCCTTGTGTCCGACTGCTGGAACCTCCTACGAGTGAGGAGGGAGGGGGAGCGAGGGGTAGAGAGACGAAGGAGGGCAGAGGAGCATTCTGGGGGAAAACGGCTCAGAGAAAACTGGTAAAAGAAGAGCTGACGGATACAAACGGAAAAACACTGGAAAGTTGATTATTATGACCCGTAAAGTGGGATTAACAGTGACAGACGGGGTTCAGACGTGCACCTGGTTTCATTGTGTTTCATTAGTTGGATGGAAATTTTACCTGTTGGTCTCACGTCTGAATAAACGCCCCTCAAGAGTCGCTCGGGTCAGTCGAGATCAAACATCCACAGAGAGCACAAAGAAAAAAGTTACAGCTCGGTCTCCAATAGCTGTTTTTCCACTCCAGCTGAAATGATTAGTCAGTTAATTGGAAAATCGCCGTCTTTGATGGTGTAGAAGAAGAGCCAGAATCAAAAGTGTTTTGACGTCTGAAGAACATCTTGTGGTTCAAATTTAAAGTTTTAATCACGGACACATTTTACTTGACGCAGCAGAAGCTACAGGAGGATTTGAACCCTCAGTCGTCTGAATGAGGCACACACTTCACCAGGAGAGCTATTTATCAGCGTTGTAGAAACACAGATTTGGTTATCATACCTCCACCTCCACTTCGGGGTCTCGATCACCATGTTGGCGTGTCACAAACAGCTGGTGGTTGTTCAGTGTCTTTATCTTACTGTAGTTTGTGGATGTTGACAATTTTACACAAATCCCACAGGCGAAAGCTCAAAGTGTTGCTTTGCCAGTGACTCATACAAACCTTCACTGTATGTGCGTTGCAGGTGTAGCCAACAACAAAATATTTTCCACTGCATCTCAGCTCTGGTAACGGTCCACATACGTTAAGTGTTCAACGTCGCTAGAGTGCAAGTCTGTTTCCGTTGAGCTTACTTTGTTGCATTTTGATTTTATGGCTGCGATTCATCGATTTTCTCCAAGTTTCCAGACAGGTGGATGGGAAACAACTTAATACAACTGTAAAGGTTGGCTGTTGCTTCGACGTAGAGGAGGCTACTGTACAAACTACATCCTGGGTTAAAAATGTGTCATAATTTCGCACCAGAATCAGCAGCGTCCAGTTTCAACTCCAGGTGTTGATGGAGAGCAAAGCATGTCTTCTCATCTGATAGTTAACATTTCTTGTGTCAAGATGTTATGCTTTTAAAAATGTAACAGGGACAAAAGGAACCATTTGAGAAAGGGGTGGGGAAAATGTCTAACACTCAAAAATCAGTCACTTCAACAGGTCAGTGTTACGTCTTCCATGACTGAAAAGGGCCACAAAGTGGAGGTTTTACACCACCCGTGCTGTCAGAGCAGTTTAGAGGGAAAAAGGAGGAGTCGCTCCAAAACGAGGCGAGGCAACAATACTGTCAATTCACCCCGGGAACCTGGCAGAGAGCGTGGCACTGAGGTCTGAGGTTTGATGCAGAAAAATGGGCGGAGGTCGCTCCCTAACGATCTCCTGAATGTGTGTGGATGTCGGCGCAGATCAGGCGGGGAAAGCCGCTGTTTCCCCTCGTTTGAGTGACAAGCCCGGAGGTACATTCACACATTCCTCCGCTCGGCTGTGAATCCCCGCTCTGCTCGTCATCCTCTCTCCAGTCTGGTCCGGTCAGATCATGCATTGATTCATGAGGCCGTTTATCAGAGCTGCTGACTCTGTCTTCCCTTCTATATGTTGATGAACACCCTGCTATTAGTATTAATGGGAGCAGTTTGCCGCAGCAACATAATAGTTCATAATTAATTCAATGTTGGCGTCTTAATTCTGCTCACGGCCTCCGGGACGTTAACCTTGATGTGTTTTCTTCAGTCGTTATGCTGAATTACAGATCATAAATGACATTAAAGTCTCAGTTCGTCAGCCCCAGTCAGCCTTCTGGAGACCTCGTCCTTGAGTGGAAGCGACGGGTCGCGCGCTGCCGTGCACAACAGATGTTGAGGTGGAGGAGAGGGCAGGTGGGCAGATGGGTGAGAAGGCAGAGGCTTGCAATGCGGCTTCTTTAAGGTCAGGCCGTGGGCTGTATTTATCAACACTGACACTTTCTCTGCTGCGTGGGACGTCTGCCATCATCACTGCAGCACAGCGGCCAATCGGAGCACAGCTGTGCGGCTCCCACAGTCACATGCATCAGGCAGGGGGATGACTAACCATCAGGCCTCATGGGAACGGAGGCCTGTGCTTTGATTACAGGCGGCTCCCCCTCCACGACACATTAAGACCCTGTCAGAAGACGTGTCGGCTTTATAAAATCTGAAGACAACAATCCTATCGCACGCCTCCCCGCTCCTTTTAAAGCTTTGACTTTTTCTGTTGATGCGTTAAAAGTGACGGAGCTGTACAAAGAAGCACAACAAGCAATTTGAAATGATTAGAGAAAATTGCGCTGAGTCTTTTGTGGTGTTCGGCTCCGTGTTTGTTGATACAGCGCTGCTGAGACAATAGTCTGATGTTAGAGCTGTGAAAACATCTCGTCTGCTTTCACTTAAAAACAAGATGAAACACAAGATCTGTCCCCCCTCCTTCTGCTCTAGTCCAGACCTGTACCCATCCTTTATTTTGTAAAGGATAAGTTCACCCAAAAAAGAAAATTTGTAATTAGACTCAAAAATCAACAAACCTACAAATTGGACGTTTTTATGAGGTTTTGTAAATAACATGTCAGAAAGTAGTGAAAAACAAATGTGTATTTTGCATATCCTGGATTCTATTTGACCATTTTTACTTGATAAATGACTTGTAGTGACGTTGTTGGTTATTTTTCTGTTGACTGACTGATTGATGGATCAGTTATTATTTTGATTTACAGTGGTTGAGGAAAATAAAACACCTTTTTCATTCAACAGAATAAGCCAAAGTTCCTCAAATGTGAAATAAAACACGCTGTTGTACAAGAACCTAAATTAGATAAAGCCTTAAATTGACCACTTTGAAATGAAATCATGAACTCTCAGCTCAGAATTCAACCACATAGTTTAGTATATTCGCTTCAGACGAGCCGTGATTCTGCGTGATTCTCCTGCACGCACACACACACACACACACACAGGCCTCAGCAGTCAGTCAGCAGAAAGCAGGATGCTGAATAATGGAGCTCAGAGCTATAACTCCAGACTGTGGGCGTTTTACAGTAATCAGTGGACCCTTCTTATGTCAGCAAACAACTTCCCTCTGTAGGGCCTCTCAAAAAAAAGTAAGAAAGAAAACACGGGCCTGCCTCACATCACGAAGCCGATTCATTCATAAACTCGCTCTTTGTTTTGATCGCTTCCTCGCTGCTTGTGTAGGCCAGTTGCCATCAGCAGGAAATATGTTGTTTCGTCTGTGCGGTTTGTGCGTTTGTAAGGTATCGACTGAGCGAGGATGCGGAGGAGGAGTGGGAGGAAGTGAGTGTGATATGCCCTAAAGTGTCTGTCAAGGGAAGGGGAAGGGGTGAGGGAGGGAGGGAGGGAGGGAGGGAGTAGGGGGGTTGTTCGTCCTTGGCTGCCCAGACTCGGTGGACTCCAGCGGGTCGATGGTGAAAGATTGAAAGCCCACAAACAGCGTGAGTCATCAGGGAGGTTGAGCGAGGTCACTGAGGTCAGGTCAATAACTTAAAGATGTACACAGAGTTGACGGACAATACTGTACGTAAACAAACACACACACACACACACACACACACACACACACACACGTTTAGAGCGAGGTCAGGAGGTCCAGGAGTGGAGACAGCAGTGACAGGTGGATGACAGGTGTAGGACGGTGATGCATCGTCCAAGCAACCTCATCTCCTCGAGATTCTGATTATAAACAACTCCATTTTGCAAAAGCAAATATGTTTTGAAGGAAACCAGATAGCGCTCAGGTTTAATGTGATATTGACTGATGTCCGGTTAAGTACGGTGGCCTGGAGGGTCAACAGTTTGCAGTTTGCAGTCAAAATGGCAATACGTTTTGAGCAGGGAACAATCTACACAACAGAACATCACGTTTCAGTGGTGATTTTTAACATGTGTTTGTGTTTTGACCCCGTAATTGATTGGGCTGCATCAATATTAATACTGAACATATACATTGACAAAATATTTATTTAGGTCCAGTTAAAATATCCATTCTTGCTGTACAGTATCAGTGACATCATTCCTCAATCTTTTATTGTTTCAAAGACTAGAAGGAAGTCCACACAGCAGCAACTGTCGCTAGAATAATTAGCATACTCATAATTATTTTTAGCTTAAATTCATTTAAACCCAAAGTTAGTCATTTCTGACGTCTCTCAATCAAAACAATGAAAACTAATTACATCATTTGATGTTGTAAAGTAGCAAGGGATTATGGGAGTTAATTCTTCTTCTTCACTGTTTCACAACAACCGTGACGGATCAAAATCTGATGCGAGTCAGGCAAAAATGTTTACAGACGCGATAATGTGTTAAAGTTTCATGTTCAGTCACGTTTGCAGTCTTTCCTCACTCTCTGATGTTTCATGTGATGTTTCCCCCGGAGGGCAGAGCAACATGCCACCAGATGAAACGCAACATTACCTGAATAAAAATAATTGGATTGTGTGAACAACAACTCAGCAGATTACACAACAAAGATCTCAGTTCTTTTCTGCCTCTTATCCAGGTCCAGACTGCGTTAATTTAATTAAATCATTATAATTTATTGCTCTATCCTGCTGGAGAGTACTGAATAAATGTGTGATGATAAAAAAGTCATTCCTGGCCATATCATCCCCACTGGGTTTCCATCACACTTTGATATTTAATCTCAGATCTTACAGGCAAAATTTTCATTCTGTGTGTTATTAAAAAGGTCTTTAAATGTCTTAACTATAACTTGAACCCTGGAGAAACTCTGATGATCTGATGAAGGCTTTACGATGGGAAACTCTTGCTCTGCTCCCCTCGGCGGGGTCAAGCGGTCACAACGAGGCTCCCATCAAGTGATCACGTCATGGCGGGTATCGGGTCAGTTGGCCGTAGTAATAGCTTTTTTTTTTTCAAATGGAAAAAGCCGTTCAGCCGTGCAGCAGCAGCAGCAGCAGTGTTTCTGCAGTTACAGGACAAAGATAAACGCCTGGAAAAAGACTCGAGGAGAGAGTGAAAAGGAAAATGAAAAGGGGCCGATGGAGCAATAGAGGATGGGTACGGGGGAAGATGGCAGAGCGCCAGAGTTAAGGGTGTGAAAGAGAGCATGAAAGAGACGGAGAATGATGTCAGGTTAGGAGAGCAAAAGGGACAAAATGTAAAGAGGGTTAATGAGGAGGCAGTGAAAATGAGAAGGAGGAGGAGGAGGAGGAGGAAGGGGTGCCTGCCTGCTGGCAAAGCTTCATCCTCTTGCATAACACGGGCCATCTCTTCCTTTAGCCGCTGTTGCCATGGGGAGAGATGTTGGGGGGAGGAGGAGGGGGGTTTCTGAGCTCCCGATGCCTCACGGTGGGAGAGACTCTGGGGAATTCTGAGCTGCGACGATCCCCAGCTCCCCTCCTCTGACGACGCTCGCCGGAGAGAGAGAAAAAAAAAGGGAGATTTTAAAATCCTCTGGTGGTATTTTTAGACCTCGCATTCTGGATGATTTCAGTCGAAAGCTCTAAGCAAAGGCTGCCGGCCACCCCCAAACCAAATCTTAAACACAAAAAAAGGAAGCTGCTGCGATGTGAAGCTGTGTGAGAGAGTCAGAAGTTGTGTGTGTGTGTGTGTGGGAACCTGCAGGGCGTCGGTGTGTGACTCAGGCGCTGGTTCAGGTGTGCCTTGTAAAATGAAATCCAGGCATTGTTTATAACCAGGATTTTGTTTTCCATGTTCACAGCGTGACTAACAGTGAGTCTCATATGTGTGTGCAGGTGTTGCTGCAGTCCAGTCCAGTCAGTGTGTGGGAGTGTTTGTGTGTTATTGTCAGATATATGAACCGTTGATTAATTGATGAGAAAAATACGATCAAAGCGTCTCTCATCTTTTTAAAATGTCAGGCTGCAGCCAGGAGGTGACTATCTTAGCTTAGCTTAGCACGTACCTCCTTTTGTTTTATTCATAATAACACAGGAATGGACAGAAGCCAAATTTGTGGTTTTAGACGGAGATATGTAACGACTTTTTGGTGAACATCTGTCAGGCGCAGTGTTGAGTCAAACCACAGCGTGACCTGCTCCATATTTATCAGACAGGACTGAGATTGGGGTTGATCTTCTTAGTGAGTCGATCTCAAAAAATTATTCCCTTAATCATCGAGATTATTTTATTAATCAAGAAAGCTAAACATTCGCTGTGTCAGTTACTCACACGGGACAATTTGCTGTGTTTCTGCTGTTTGCTGTCATTTTAAAGGTACAATTTGCAAGAAAGTAAATTTCTGGTTCTCATCCAAACACGACAAATACTGGGTTGGGAATGAGACATAAAATTGAACTTTCTTAGAAACTTTTAATTTAATGAGTTCTAATGCAACCTTACATGTTAAAACAAGAAGATCACACGGTTACACAATCAAACTAACAGATAGAGGCAGCAGAGGATAACAATCTCTTGTGTTCTACCAGGTAAAATTGCTGTTTTGTCAATGGAGTCTGGTTGCTTCGAACAGAGTGATGTAACGGCTGTTTCTAGTTAAAAGATAAGAATCCTACCTCCTTTTATTTCTGTGGTCATCGTTTCCATGACGTTTTCTCCGAATATCATACAGCTGTTATGGCATCTTCAAGGCTTTTACTTTGAAAAATAAGCTGTGAGGTGACACGTGTCGATAGTTAACGCAGTGGGAATAATCAGGACAGGCCTGATGAAGCCTTGGGGTTTATAGTGTGGGGACAGTAACGAGACAACGGATTTAAAGGAGAATACATATCATCTTTGCTGTATCGCAATAATTTGGCGGGACAATATTGTGATGTAAACCTTTTAGAATATGTGTTTTGGACTGTTGATCGGACAAAACAAGGCATTTAAAGAGTTTTCCCACTATTTGATTAAGTTAGAGACTCAGATTTATTTATTGATTAAAAAAGAATCGTCAGAAAAAGCGGTGATAAAGGTAAAACACCTACGAAATTAATCATGACTTGCATTCATGCTCTGCAGCCTCTCGCCTGCGTGTCAATGTGGAGGCGGTGTTGCGTTCAAGTGCAGGTTAACTCTCTGCTGTACGTCACACACCTTTCAGTAAGTGTCTTCTCCTATTGGCGCCTTCATTAGTCCGACTGTGTGTCCCCGGCGCTGCTCACCCTGCCCAGATAGGATCAATGCACAGAAGGGATAGATGGGTATTTATAGCCGCTGCGGGGGTGTGTGAGGTTGCACGCCACAAGTAGGTTAGCTGCTAATCTGATGTTGACATTGTGTACGTGAGCGAATTGCTGAGGAATTAGAGAACGTTGCCGTTTTTAGAGCCTCCATCCTGCTTTGTTTTGCTTTTTTTTTACAAAAAGAGAGAGCGCTGCTGCTCGGCTCGGGGAAGTCAGTGCTCAGGCAGGCAGGCAGGGAGGGCTTTCCCTGACTTGGAGTAGGGATTTAAAAAAAAAAAAAAGAAGGAAGACGAAGAGGGAGGAGAAGAGAGGAGAGGAGAGGAGAGGAGGGGGGAGAAGGAACACAAAGGCAGGCAGGCAGGCAGGCAGGCAGGCAGGGAGGAGAAATAAGCGTGGTTGCTACGCTGACAGACAGTGGAGGAACCAGGCAGAAGTGAGAAGTGAAAGCTCGGCTCGCGGCGCAGAAACACAGCTGTGTGTTAGTGTGTGAGGACACACAGACGGCGGCCAGACGCTCGGCTCTCTGCTCTGCTGTGGCATTTTTCAGTTTCCTCCCTTTTTCTTTCTTGTTTTTTTGTTTTTGTTTTGGGAGACAGAGAGAGTTTCAGGAATGTCAGCGGTTATTGGTCGGGAAGTGTCTGTCTGTCTGTCTGGCTCGGGAATGTCAGGTGTTCCCCCGTAAGCGCGTCTGACTCCGGGAGGGGAAACCAGCAGCCGGCAGCGACTCTCTGAGAAAGTGTCGACTTTCTTTTGGTGCACTTCTCCCTGCTAACAGGTACTGAGAGAGCTCGTCTTTGTGCTGATCAGTTTGTGTTTCATTCCTCGCTGCAGGCTTTTCTGCTGCTTCTCACTGCCTGTTTCTATCTTTATCTTTCTCCTCCTTTTCTTTATCACTTTATGTCATTACATAATTTCATCTCTCCTTTATTTTGCCAAAGTTTGCCTCCCTCTTTATGTCTAGTGTTGCTTCACGGGGACCTGATCCTGCTGTGAGGGGAAAAAGTCATTTAAATTAATCAGGATTCACATTTTACTCACTTACTCAAAGGCTGAAAAGAGCTTTTATTGTTTTTATTGATTATCTGCCAATCATTGTCTTGATTTGTGATAAGAAAATGGCACCAAAAGTCCATCCATCACTGTGTCCTACAGCCAACGATGACATACTCAGGTTGTCTTTGTTTGTCGGACTAACTGAAACCTAAAGAATCCTCAGTTTGCTTGTTTACACAGACACATCGTTTTCTATAATGTAAGCAGAAAATTGTCACAGTTGAGAAGCCGGAACGGTGAAATGTTTGAAATTCTTGCTCGGGACGAATCAGATATTTTGTTGACCAACTAATCAATTAATCACCGAATCCTATCACAAAAAAACTTTATATTATCGGAGTTTCTTGAGTTTTTGTTGTCATTAAAATGATTAAATTCCACCTCCATCATCCGGCATCTTTCTTATTTACGTTTGTCCTGAGTAACAACAATGTTGGTCAAGGGGTTAACACCTCTCGCAGCTCATTAATCACTCCCCAGCACCGACCAGCAACGCTCCGGCGCTCGTCTGCGGCGGCGTGTTGGTCCTTGTCCTCAATGCGGCAGCAGCTGACGTACAACATGAGCGGGAGGACAGGATAAGCTGTTGGTGTTATGCAACAGTTCGGTCCAGAGATAGAGCAGAGCTGAACTTACGCCACTTCTGACTTCTTCTTCTTCTTCCACACAGCATGAGATCATCAGACTCACTTTAGCTCCCTCCCTCCCTCCGCGTCCATGTAAGAATAGATGTACCTGTTGTTATCACGGCGGAGGAGCGCTGTGAGGTCGGCTATGAGGCTGCTTCTTGCGCTCCTGACTACATCCTTTTGTTAATTGCTCTTCCTTTGTCTTTGTCCGCTTTAATTTCATTACGCTCTTTTAAATGCATCATCTTATTTCGCTGTCCTGGAAACATCCACCTCAGCAGTAGCCTCAGGTAATCCTCTCGATGTTGCAGGATTTCCTGTCTGCCTCATTTACTCGTGAAGTGCATTTTCCACTGATGCCAGGAATCTGAAAAGTCAGAAGATGGCAAGTTTATTTCGCTTGGCTGAAGTGGAAAAGCTGATGTATCAATAAAAACAGAAGTGCACCGGAAACAAACTTCGCAAATACATCGTGACACACATGAAGCATGTGACAAAAAGTAACCGTCCTCAAATTGATACATGAAACAAACATATTTCCTCACGGGTTTCCACTGTTTTGACGTTTGACTGGTGCGTCATCTCGTCAGTGCTTTAACGGCAACTGATTGGAGAATAAAACCAACTCCCAATATTCATATATTCAAGATGGAAACTTCAATTCTCTTTTTTTTTGCTCCTTTCTGGAAATTTGGTTAAAGTTTGTGCTGCATTGGATGGAAAACTTGATTGTTAGCCCAGAGAAAAGGATGTTGTTAGTACAGCTACAACTTAACAACCCAGTAACTAGAATAAGATATGTTGAAACTTAACATTTCTTTAGTTTAAATGGTTTAGTCTGGTTTGGTTTAGGCACCAAAACCTCTTGGTTAGGGGTTAGGAAGAGCTCATGTTTTGGTCTTAAATATCAGTTTTTCCTGCCACAAACATGGCTGGAGTTTGTACCAAGGTTTTGTTAAAAAAACACACCCAGTAGTGTAGCAACAATGCAGCTGGTGATGTCCAGACTTTCTTTAAAAATATAAGTCTTTGTCACCACAAACACAGCTTGAAACTCTCCCGAGGCCTCCTTAAAAATATCCAGCGGTTTCACGTTTACAATTGTTGAAATGCAGTCTTGAGCCGCGGTCACTGGCTTGGCAGCCTTCCTCCATCACTGTGCCATCGTCCCCTCCACCTCACGATATAAAAGTCGTGTCATAAACATGTAATGTGAAGTGATATGATGGGTATTGTAGAAATATCAATATTGTAATTAGTCTGTGGCACATAGAAAGACTGCCAACGTTTTTTCCTGCCGATTGTGCTGTCAATTAATAATTCAAGTCATTGTTGAAGTAATTTGGTGTTCCCAGCTTCTTACATGTGAAAACAAGTCATTTGAAGAGGATATCTTAGACTCTGGTGGGCGTTTTTTACTGTTTCCTGATGTTTTATTGGCCAAATCATTAATCAGTGATGAAAATAATCATTAGTGGGGCTCTAGTTGTCATTTTTGTGCTCTGATGGACGGCTGAATGTGTGAGCAGTTTGGTTTTGTAATACACAGACGTGCTGTTAGTTACCACGTCCTTGTACTGTTTTTAAACTCTGATGTGATAGAAACGGAGGAGAGGGGAGTGGGCAGTGGAGGCTGGGAGAAGCAGGCAGGGAGAGAGAAAATGGGAGATATCGGAGGAGTAAAAGAGGGTGATGATGATGGAAAGAGGTAGAGAGAGGGAGGAGAACAACAGGACAAGGTTGGGAAATTGAGGACTGAGAAAATGAGAGGAGGAGTAGGAGGAGGAACATGAAAAAGACAGTGAGGGAACGCCATGTCGCTGGTGCTCGGTGCGGTTATGTAACGTTACCTCCTGCCTACTGCTGATGGCAGAGGAAAGCACGGAGTAACAGCAGTGAATGGCGTGGAGGTGGGTGGCAAAAACAACATCTCAGAGGAAGAGGCAGCCGCAGTATCCATCAGAGGCATATCAAAGGTCAAACTTGCTTTTACCTCCCTGTAATTCCCAGAATTCAACCTGCTACTGATGATCGGTGTCGTTCGCCCGACCATCGAAGCTTGGAACAACATCAAATATGTAGTCTCAACAGGGTGGTCTAATCATTTAATTCTTTGTCATTTTTTTAAAGCAGTATTGCCCAAAATGTGATTACAACATAAGTCAAACAAAAGTCAACTAAATTATCACAAACAATCTCTGGTTCCATCTGCTTACTTCTTCAGATTTGCTGTTTTTCTTTGACTTACATGTGATAGTTAATCGAAGGTTTTGGATTTGAGACAAAAGAAGCTATTTGGGGACATTAACGTGGGATTTAGGGCTGTTTCTGTGAGAAAATGAGAAAATAATCTGCAGATTAATCGAGGACAATGATGGTTAGTTGCAGCACTAATGTGTCATGTGGCAGACAGTTGGCAGGGTTGTGAGTGCACGATTACACTCTGGCTGGTAACTGTAAGATGATGACATTTTAAATGCCTCGCAGACATTTTTGGACCATGTTGGACACCGTACAGTAACTGAGGCCTAATTCAGTAAAAAATTAATTGAGAAAATATTCTGAGGTTATATTGTGTACATCTGTTTTGGTTGGTGTTTTAAAAGTTCATACCGACAGTGGTGCTAATGCTTCACTGGTTGACATACACATGGCAGTCTGTTGTGGCCACTGTTGAAAACATGTCCCTCTGTGTTTACATGCAGCACCAGCCATGTACAGTATATGTCAGAGCGTGTATGTGCTCATTGAGTTATAAAGGCAGATGGTTGTCTGGCGGCATCCACAGAAAGAGAAACCAGAGAGAGCCTGAGAGCAGCTGCAGGAAAGCCCTGCGGGAGTCTACAGAGCTGGTTACTGGTCTCTGTGGGCCAGCTGACAGCACTCTGTAACAACGCACTGTAACAACGCGATCTAACAACACACCGTAACAAAGCACTGTAACAACACAGTATTACAACACACATGCTGTAACAACACACTGTAACAACACACTGTAACAACATGCTGTAACAACACACTGTAACAACACAGTATTACAACACACTAACAACATGCTGTAACAACATACTGTAACAACATGCTGTAACAACACACTGTAACAACACGCTGTAACAACGCACTGTAACAACACAATGTAACAACGCACTGTAACAACACACTGTAACAACACAATGTAACAACGCACTGTAACAACACAATGTAACAACGCACTGTAACAACACACTGTAACAACACAATGTAACAACGCACTGTAACAACACAATGTAACAACGCACTGTAACAACACACTGTAACAAAGCAATGTAACAACAAACTAACACCACACTGTAACAACACAATGTAACAACGCACTGTAACAACACACTGTAACAAAGCAATGTAACAACAAACTAACACCACACTATAACAAAGCACTGTAACAACACACTGTAACAAAGCAATGTAACAACAAACTAACACCACACTGTAACAAAGCACTGTAACAACACACTGTAACAACACACTAACACTACACTGTAACAACATACTAATTACGCACTGTAACAACACACTGTAACAACACACTGTAACAAAGCACTGTAACAACAAACTAACACCACACTATAACAAAGCACTGTAACAACACACTAACACTACACTGTAACAACATACTAATTACGCACTGTAACAACACACTTAAAAACATGTTGAAACAACACACTGTAACAACACACTGTTAGGCAAAAACACACTGTAATGTTGCACTGAAACAACACACTATTAAAGCACACTGTAAGGCAGCAACACGAGTATCTGTAACAATGCACTAACAACACACTGTAAAGATGCACCGTAAGGCAGAAACACTGTAACCTCTCTGTACGGCTGCTGTTGGGACTGATCCATTCATTATTTCAGCTCTAAACTGGGATCAGCTGAAATAATAATTGTGTCATCATTCTGTAACCAAGACAAGAGGATGAAGACGTTTGTTTGAATTAAATCATGATGGATTCCATGCTGCTAACCTGTTTCACATGTTTCCACGTACAACACTTTACATGCACTTACAACGATCACACCAGCCCTCATTACCACCTCCCCCCCGAGGGGTGAGCAGTGGGAGGCAGCGGATGGAGAGAGTGTGATGGCTGAGAGGAGCCTTGTGTTGGAATCCACACAGCAGAGAATAAGTCCGAGTCATCCAAGGTACAGAAGACGATCTTGAGAAGGATCTCACAGCTGTTTTGTAAACATGATCAGTGACCTTGCGTACCTTTTAGATGCTTATTTCCTGTTTAAGCTCACCGCCTTATGTTTCACTCACTGCTTCTCACTGTACTCAGCCTCATAAGCTCCAGATCTAATTAAAAGTTGTCTCTTTTCCTAGAAGGCTCGGCGGCTGTAATAGTCTTTTCTCCTGCAGTGAGGATGGCGCTGTGATTAGATTCGGAGATACGGGAGCAACATCTGTCAACCGGATGAAACTTATTGGCCAGAATTGTGCTAGATTCCTGCAATTGGACTCGCGGTTGCGTCAGCGCTGCTCTGCGTTATAAATCTGTCTCTGATGGTAAGTGGTCATGTACAGGCTTCACTGGAATCTCTGACAATTTCACCAAAGATGGTCCTCAAGGGTTGGACTGTAGCGGTAGTGGAAGCAGTATTCAGATCCTTTACTGAGGTAAAAGCACAATACTTTGTAAAAACACTACATTATAATAAAGCCCCTGTGGTCAGTGGATTTAAAATTGATATAGCAACTAGTAATGTTGTGGATTTGAGGTTTAAAGTAGCATAAAATGGAAACACCCAAGTAAAAGTACCTCAAATCCGTACTTGAGTAAATCCACTGGGACTGTGCTGGTTTCAGCCTTTGCCCAAAAAAATCAGCTCAATTCAAACGAACAAACCTCATCTGAATGTGGCCTTTGTGTGCGGCTGAATGCACTTCTGATCACGACTGTATGCATTAAAGTGTTGAGATGAAGTGGAGTGAAAGGAAGGTTATGATGGCAGCTTCCTGAATACAGAGAGAGAGAAAAAAAAAGGGCGTCCAGCACTGCGATTGAGCTTTGTTATTCATCGGCCCTCCCCACGTGGTTTTGGATTGGTTTCAGTTTGGTATTCAGAGTATGAAGAGGTCAGCGTGGGCGTCTGGTTGTATTCAGAGAGAGGATCGAAATTTTTTGGCAACGAAGTCGGTTCAATTTATGACTATTTTCAGGCTGAATGACTGCGAGGATATGTGTGTACGTTAGCCCGATTATGTGTGTGTTTGTAGACATCTTTAACCTAATGGACACCCGGCACACACTGAGGGCAGGGTATTAGAGGTTACTAGCTGGATTAGTTCATTCAGGCTCTGTTGCATTATCACCAGCTCAGCTGTCATTAACTCAGATGTTCCCACAGGGATGAGGCGGTGTGTCCTCCACGGCTAACACACACTCGTACACAGGGCAGTGTTTGCAGAGTGGTCCCGGTCTCTGTCATTTTTAAGGACAGTAGAGGTTCTGCTCTGAGCCGTTTATGTGAGTCAGTGTTTATTTTTGCGCTCGACCCGCCAACACCAACTTTGCGCTGCTGCTCTGGCCGGCCCTAATTACAGAGCGCGATGTTGATCCTGGACTTTCTGCCTGTCAAGTATTTATCTTCTGTACCCCGGCAATGACACTGCAAAAAGTGCTCGGTCACACCGTTTGTTGTCCCTGGCCTGGGTAAATATTTGTCTTCATTTTCGGAACCTCTTTTGCGGCCAAACTGTAAAACCCTCAGAATTCCCCATAGCGACCGATCCAAAAATAAAGCAGAGGGAGCTTCCTCTTTGTTCACAGTACAGTACAGAGAGGTGAAACGTACAGGCGGCCGTCAATCGGGGGGGAAGATGCTTTTGTCATTCAACACCCGGCTAGTCATGTTCATGCAACGCAGCAGACTGAGCGCTTGTCAGTTGTCGGCCCGTCTGCCCTGAGCGAGGTGTTCCCCTCCTTTTAAATACGGACGCCGGTCACAGTGAACCCCCCCGCAGTGGCCTGCTGCAGGCTGAATGTGACCGAGAGCCTGCAGCTTTATCTCAGCCTGTCACTGTCAACATCTCTGTCACTCACTCACTGTTTACCAGCCGGGCTCTCTCTGCCACTCCGAGCTACGACTGAGAGGCACAGCCGAGTGTTGACTTTAGAATTTCTCACTGGATCCTGCAGTTTTCACGGCCACTTCCAGACTCTGGTTTAACGCCCACACGCAGCCTTGAATGTCTTCTTTTTTTTTCGCAGTTTAAAAGAAAAACAATATTGCTGCTGGGTGTCTCCGTTTACCATGGATTTCCTCTGTTAAGATAGAGAACAGCAGTGGTTTTCTGTTTTTAACTATTTGCCTACAGTAAGTCCAATAAAACAGAACCTTCTTATCCAAAGAAGAATATTCAATTAACAATAATAATAATAATAACACTCAAAGCATCTTTTTTTCTGTGTTATCTTTAAAAAATCCAAAGTTTTCATATCGGTCACCGATAATTTGGTCGGGCACTGGTCACTAATTTATTGTCTTTCATTGTCCTGGTTGTTTTTTGCTCTACAACAAATAGAAGTTTGATGTGGAAACTCAAAGTCTACAGGGTCAAAACACCAAGAACTTGTCATTGGAGTCAGAGATGTTTTGTTTCCAGTGACCAAACCTCTGAAACCAAATATATTCCCATATTCATGCTTGTGTTTATTAATATATTTTAAGAATTCAGTCGCATCAAATCAAGAGTCCTATTTCAGAGTATGTGTCTAAACACATAACTACATAGAGACATTTTAATACCAAGCAAACAGACACTTTCAGAAGACTTGATCACACGAAGCACACTGAAAGTAAACCGAAACTATAAAGCGGTGAAGTTGTAAAATCATCGTTGAAAAGGAACAGAAAGAGAAGCCATAGGATGCAAGTTAGACGTAATAAAAATTAGTAAGCGTCTGTGAGTCGTCCTCACCCGGTGAGAAAGCTGTTGGGCAACCAGCAGTTGGCAGGGCGCATTAAATTCCTCCCCCTCTGACACAAACAGAGAGAGGGAGGGAGAGGGAGAGAAGGATCCCCTGGAGGGTGCCAAAGTCGGTTTAAGTGACGTCACCCGGCCTGCTCTGTTTGGGCAGGCCCTCCTCCTCCCCCTTCCCTCCCTCCCCACCCCCCTCTCTTCCTGGGCCTTACAGGAATTCCCCTCCTCGTCACATTATTCTGAGGAAACCGCTGGCCACGCCCCGCCGCACGGCCCCAGCTGATAGGGCGGAAACACAGACTTGTGACTGCTTGTGTTGACACAGGAGTATGTGTGCACTTGTTGTTCTTTCTCCAGTTGCCTTTTGTTTGCGAACAAAAGGAGCCTCTGAATGTTTGTGCCATGAAACAACAGCTGGTAAGAACATTTTGTCCTATACACCGTTGTGAAACACTCGGAAGTACCCAGAGATGTATGCTGCATTATTCAGAGTGATAAAGTGACTGTTTACCCTGCGCTGAGAGGGGTTTGACTATGCCATTGGTGAGGTTGAGGTCAGATGTGTGTGCAGCTGCAGTTTGGTTCTTTTGCTGGTGCTTTTCTACCGACTTCTACAGCGACATCTCCTCCGTCGTCAAACTGAGCTTGGCAGCTCTCGTCAGAGTGAAAGACACAGACAGGAAGTAGTCAGCGTGCTGTCACTCAACTGTTGCTCCACGGCAACCAACAACAAGTGGGCAGAGGGACGGTCGAGCCTCAGGGACCGAAAGAAAGAAAGTGTTCCTTCCTTCTTTCACTGTTGTTGAGTACTGCTCCTTCAACTGAAGCGCCGCTGCTTTCAGTTTTGGTCCGACAGGCCCTGCGGGAATCTACGGCCGCTCAATAGAAACTGACTGATGTGTAAGTCCTGCGTTTAATTTGTGACGGCGTTTTTATTGCTGTACCGGTTGTGTGTCTGGCAAACATCTCTTAAATAAAAGTTGTATCTTTAAAATGCATAGAATAATGGGAAACCAGTGGGCAAAGTATTTACTGTTGCCTAGGAGGTTGTTTTCACCTGTGTCCGGTTGTTGTTGTTGTTGTTGTTGTTGTTGTTGCAGTAGCAGTGTTGCATAGTAGACAGTTCCAGAAAAAACTTAATTTATAATGCGAGATGAGGCGTTAATTTCTCAGGGAATAACGTTTTGATCAGTCCTAACTCGGTGGCTGGTGTGTTTGAGTGAGTACAATTTGATCTGGATCCTCAAAAGTATCTGAATCTAGCAGATTTAAATACAGACTTGAACTGGGCCTTGGCAGAGGTATGCACTCTACTGCAAGTGTCATTCACATTGTCTATTGCCATTCTATGGCCGATGTGTTTGACTATTTCTTGTTAGTTATTTAATCTAGTTACAACGACAGCGTGACAAGGAGAGATGTTTATAACACTGATGCCATCACATCATCATCACCATCATTTTGCCCAAAATATAAACATGTTGATGTGTATTTGTATGTAAATAACACTTTTAATGTATGTAGCATGAACTTATATTTCATCATGCAACCCAGTGTTGTATGTGATTTAGTATCCTTCAGACAGTCTGCTAGCTATTTCCCTCCATTTCCAGTCTTTATATGCTGAGCTAAGCTAACTGACTGCTGGCTGTCAAAACAATCTCACCACAACGTCCACTGAGTAGCTGTTCAGGAGCTTCTGATCGTAGTACATGGTCTTCCTCAGCACATTGTAGAAAAATAGATTTTTGGTATTTCTTATTTATTTATTAATCCTAAATACAGACAACTAAACAACTCACAAAAATCTAAACTTTACAATAAATGCTGAGCAAGTTTGATCCAATATCCAAGTCGTAAGAATAAAGAAATACAAATTTTCACTGTAACTATGAAAATAAACAGATTATTTCTGTTTGCTATCATAGAAAGAAAAAGAGCAGAAAGGTTTGCATTTAAGAAGCTGACACCATTGAGTTTGACATTTTTTTAAATGCAAAGAATTCATGTTAATAGAAATTTAAGGAGATTAAATTTCTATTAAAAGCAGATTTTCATCTGTAATTCACATGATTACTCAATATAAGTCTAAACGACCCCCTTCCTCCCTCTACCTTCTTCTTTTTACTCCTTCACTGACGCAAAGAGTTTACTGTATGTGTTCTAAAATTAGTTTTTGCCTCGGAACGAATCAAAAGTGCTTTCTGTCCCACGAGGCCTGTCGTGGCGTCGTCTGACGACACACTGGCCATCAGTCGCTGAGCTTGGTTAGTTATGTGTCACAGCCCTCACGGCCCAGGGGGGAACTCAAGACGCTGACTGAATCAAGTTTGACGTGCGGCTTGTTTTAGTTCCACTTTTTTTAAACTCCGCAAAGAAAGAAGTGGGTGTTTGTGTACAGTGGAGGGGTCGCTGCTGAATTGCATTCACTGTTTCACGTCTGTTCTTAAACGTTTAGGCTCAAACACGGACTGAAATTAAAAGTGAAAAGCTGAAAGAGTTCAGTTTAAGGCTTTTTTAAGAGAGGCAGCTGTGTGCCAGAGCTGAAATGATAAGTTGAAACATAATTGGCAATGACTTTGATAATGGAGTGAATGTTGATGAAAAAGCCAAAGTTCCAGTTTCTCACGTGTGAGCGTCAGAAGAGGAAGTGAGTATTTAATTTATCTCTACTCACTTTGACTTCACTACTTTATTTCAGAAGGAAATATCATATCACGTTTACCCACCAATGTTATTTTCTGTCTTCATCAACATCGCGTTTTATAAAGTTGCATATCACATTTCAGTATTTATCACCTGCGGTTCTCTTGTAACAGCAGGTGAGCCGCATGTGATGGAAGCTTGTTTTTATTGGTATTGTTGTGTCACAACAACGCGTAAAACACTTTGTGTGTTGACAGGAGCGATGTATCACCAGAGAACATCTCTTTTATGCAAACATGTGTGATTGACAGCAGACGGATGTGTAGAGCGAGGGAGGACTGTCCACTAATTGATTTGCAGATGTCATCATTCTCTCTGATGTATAAAAGAAATGAAAGAATAAAATGCTAAGATGGGTCACGAAATATACCTGGTACCAGCCTGTTTTTTTAAAACATGCACAGCTAAAGTCTCCACATGCCATCCACTCCAAAAGTAAATTAAGGTGGATGCTGTTGCTCAAGCCTTGTTTTGATAAAAATCTAAACTTCTATTGCCGTCAGTATTGTATCCAATATTGATAGTTTGAAGGGACTGAAGTTAGAAATTCCAGTATCGGGACAACACACCAAATCTAACATAACAGTACAAGGACCGAGCATTTTAAAATGATGCAAGTGAAGCAGGAGGAATCTAAAACAAAGCACTCAGACTGGTCCTGCTCTCCCTGCAGCCTGGAGATCAGCTGCTGACTGCTAAGCATCAAGGTGGAGGGAGGGAGGGAGCAGTCGAGATGTTTACCCTCCACTGGGGGAGAATGTTTATGTGCAGCATTAAACTGCACGTTGAATAGCAATGCTGGAGCCGGGGCAGGTATGAGTTAGAAAAAAAAATACAGCATTAACTAGAGCTCCGGGCACGCAGCTTTTAATAATGTATGGCTATAAAGGGGGAAAGATGCCGATCTTGTACACAGAGCAACAAACACAAGACGAACAATACATGCAATGTTATTACATGTCTGAATTACCTGTTGTTGTTTTTTTATAAGAACAATTAGCGGACGTGTTTAGAGGTGAAGTTCCTACTCCTTCCTTGTAATAATTCGTGACGAGGCTGCAAACACCCAGTGAGCAAATGAAATATTGATCACACTCCCTCCTGCGCGCACACACAGACACACACACACACACACACACACACATACACACAGACAAAGACAGTGGTTTGGTGCTGTATCTGTACAGTACTGCTTCCCCCGCAGGAAACTGTAGGTGGAAGAAGCAGCAGACTGGAGGCCACTGATTATTGGGACTGCGTGGGCACCCTTGTGAAAAATTGATATAACGAGAAACCTACTGGGTGGGTAGAAAAGTGTGTGTGTGTGTGTGTGTGTGTGTAGGGGGTTTAATGGTGCGGGTGGATTTGAACGTGAGTGTGAATATTACCCTCCAACATCATTTTCAGAACACAAACACATTTAACCTCCCTCCCCGAAAATCTGCCTGCACCAAAATAGACAAAAAAAACAGTCAGACTGCAAACACAATCCAGAGCAGCGGAGCCAAGAAACACTAAATAATGATTTCCTTCCCTCGCAGTCACAAATTGTGGAAGGTGTGAAGCCCGGTTGGTGACGTATTAAAAAAATCACGAGCTTCCAAGAGAAGTAAGAATAGAATCAGCAGATAGCACTTATTTTCGTTATTGATTCATCTCGCTCTCTCTGTCTCAGTTAATCTCAACCCTGGGTCACAAATTCACTCTGAGAGGTCTTGAGATTTTTCATAAGATTTGGACAGAAGCAAAGGGGGAAAAAAAAAAAAAAAAAAAACAGAAATAAAAACATTTCAAGGCATCACCTTGGAATTGGAAACTGTGATGGGCATTTCTCATTATTGTTTAACTTAAAAAGTTAGTTGCAGCCGCAGAAACTCCACCACAAGTTGCCATTGTGTCGTCTTTAAATGTGTTGGGACGTTAACATAAAAACTTCACATTTTAGAGACTGAAACCAGCAAACGTTGGACGTTTTTTTCTTTTATAAAATGTCAATAGACTGAAGACTACAGGAGGATCTCGCCTTATTATTTGCTTACCATGTGAGTATGTAACTTCTGACATTAGGGGGTCTCTCAATTAGCTGTTGTATTGGAGTTGTTGTTGTCTTCATTGTTCAACAGAATGTGCAGCAAACTGCAATGAATAATCACGCTCCATCTTGAGTTGGCATCACCACTTACAGTAAACAAAAGAGTGGCTAGTTAGTTTGCAGATTTCGTTTGTCACTCTGACGGATTATCTGGTGTTTCCCCGGAAGCTACAGCAATTAAATTAAATTGAAACAGTGTAGGAATTAAACAGTTCTAGATTCAGAAATCAATGTATGGATTAGAACATATCAGGATGGGAGAGAAGGGGAGATCATCTTCACTTGAGGTGAGGGAAGTTGTCAGGGTTAGAGCAGGTCAGGGCTTCATAGGAGGGGTAATTCTCTTTGCTTAAGGTGTTAGCAGAAAGTTAGACAGGCTGACAGTTATTGTTCTGTAATCCATCAGAGGGTCACTGCCCCGGGGGAGGCACGTCAACACAAACATCACAGGGTCATCGCTTTGGGGAAAACATGATTAACAGCTGTCATGAAGTATGTAACCATTGTTCTGCTGAGAACACAACTTTGACAACTTTATGTAATACCGCTGCCAACTAATCAACTAAGTCAACTAATGCGGACCAATGCTGATAACAATATTAGGAAGTTCAATATTCTGATATTGATGTATCGGCCGAATACAAACATTTTTTGCATTGATCGCTCAACAAGAAGTCTGTTTAAATGTTACTGGACCTAATAGATAATAGATGTCTGTTTTACAGCCACGTCCGCGTCTTTCTAAAGGGCTTGATTTGAACAGGTTACACTAGCTACTGTTGCTGTGCTGCATATCTCTTCATTAAGAAAATGAAACATTGTTACCATTGTTTGTTGTAGTTACTGTCACCAGGTGAGAGGTGTGTTGTTGTCACGAAATCTCGATATCTCAAATTCGAACAGATGGATTATCAAAATTCCTGAAAAATTTCCTTGATTCCTTCATATCCTTGAACACATTTCAGCTGACAGGATATCTAGCTCTATCGGTAACTCTACACTGTCTCCTCTGCCTCCATCTCCATCTTTCATCTCCACGTCATTCTCTCCGTCCTTCTGTGTTGATTAGATTTGATAGAGCGAGCCACTCCAGCTCCCAGTCCACCTAATGTGAGGGAAGAGAGGGAGAGGGAAGTCACTTTGCGCTCCCCTCTTAGCCAGCTGATGATGATAGACTGCAGGGTAATGGGACACTCTGGTATGTCGGGGGATTCCTCTGCTCTGCATCATCGTCTGTCCATGATTACTAAGGGAGTGCGCATCGTACTTCCTGTGGCAGCGCTCTCAGGCTCGTCTCTGCTTTTGGACGGATGCATCTCCCTCAAGGCCTCTTTGTACGGGCGTGTCCGTGAAGATAAAGAATGTGTCAGATGCTGACAGTAACCCTTATGGCCACTTACTGCATGGGTCAGCTGCTGAGGGCTGCAGAAAATGCTGTGTCTCCTCCACAGGCCACAGGAAGAAAGCTGAGATAAGATCAACAGACTTCCCTTAAAGGTGACAAGGAATTCTGCAAAGCTCATGCTTCTCTCAGCTGTTGTTGTGACTATTATAGGAGGAGACGTCCTTGTGTAATAATAGAGTTAATGTCATATGATTGCATCTTTTCACTGAGTAAGGCTGGGTTTTTTTTCACAGTTGCCAATGAATGTTATATAAAACTGTAATTATATAAATTCACACTTTTTTAACACAGCTCGGGATTAATCTGCAAAATACTCATTATTTGTTTGGGCTGGAAAACATCCTTCATATCACAAGTTCCCAGAAGCTGATAAGACATCTTCAGATTGTTTTGTCTGAGTTCAGTTCAAAACCAAAACATTTTCAAGCTGCTGTTACATAAGACAAAACTGAACTAACTTTGCTTTACAACAATGAATCCACATACCAGAAATGTTGCAGATGAACTTAATGTTCATTAACTAACCGATTCCAAACTGGTCGCTTCAGCTGTGATGTACAGTTTTCATTTAAAGGGTAAAGTGAAAAAGAAAAAGTAGTATAAAACCAATTGTAGCTCCAGAGGAAGCTTCATGTAATCTGATAAACTTCCTCCAGTGGTGTCATTCAGTGGCTGAGATGCATCGTGGGTAATGCAGGCACCTACAGTATATCACCCATAATGCACCTGGGGCTGTTCCAGTTTCCATTTTATGCTGGGAAGCAACCAACATTAAGGTGCATTATTGCCAACCAATATGATTATTGAAACATGGTGGAAAAAACTTAAAAGGCACTGTTTTTTTTTTTGTTTTTTTTACAGGATGTAATCATATGTGTATTATGACAAAGATAACTTAACCACTCAGTGACATCACTGGAGCCATATTATCAGATTACATGCAGCTTCCTCTGGAGCCACAAAAGGCTTAGTGTTACTTTTTCACATTGTACTCCCCAACACACAAAGACAGATTCATTGTGTGAGATTGGTGGGGCTACAACTAACTATTATTGTCAATATTGATTAATTTGTTGCTCTTTACAGTATCAGAAAACATTGAAAAATGCCCAGCAGGCATCAGGAAGATGAAGATGAATGTCTGAAACATCTTCATTTCACTATAGGACAAAGAAAATCAGCAAATCTGTTCTTGAAAAAATAACTTAAACTGATGAATTATCAAAATAATTTCTTATTAATATTTGAGTAATCGACTCTACATTAATGTTTCCATCTGCGCATTGTGTCTGTTTTCGTCTACTGGAAATCGTCTTTGTTAGTGACTGTTCTCAGAATGCATCAGCCAGTGTGAGGGTGTGTTTGATGCGAGTGTGTGCGTGTGTTTGCACACAGCCGGGCGTGTACAGCAGGCTGGTGAAGGTGCTCGAGTTACATAATCTCCATCTCCCTCCCGCACAGTGACAGGAAAGGGGGCAGCTGCCGACTCCCATCTCGTCATCTTCAGCCTGCTGAGGCATCTCTCCCTGCTCTCTCCTCTCCAAACACAACACGCTGCACTGTGCAGTCCACATCCAGCTGGCAGCGCACCCAGACATCAACCTGCTATCGTCCAAACATCAAACCTAATCCTCCTGGCAGCTTCAGCTTCACTGTATGTTTGTGTGAGCTTACTCTACGGCTTTAACACTTGCGCTGCCATTTGTCCTGATGCATTAAACGTGTTGTGATAAAGTTGCTTGCTGTGAACTGGTTTGCTGCAGTGCTGCTGGACGCCCATCTGCCCACACACTGAGGTCCACTGGCATTGTTCAGGCCTGTTGCTGGTATACTGGTGTTGTGTCGTGCATACTGATTACACCTCAACCCTCACAGATGCTGTTTTTGCAAAACAACTCATCCTCCCCGTGGTCCTTCAACATATATCTTTGATGCTAGCAGAAGCCAAAGCACCATGTGAACGCCGTGCATATGGACTCCATGAAAAGCTGCCACTATGCTGTTGATGGCCGCCATTTGGCATGTTGAGGCCCAGCAGGGCAGGCTGTTGAGCAAAATATGAATGTGTTACAAGCTGGCAATAAGGGGAGGAGGGTGTGTGGAGCCTGGTGGTTGTTTGTCAGCCAACAGGCGGAGCAGGCTCTCGAGGGGATCCAGTGCCAGGCAGTGGTGCTGAAGATGCCTCTTTGCTGTAATGTAATATTGTTATTCATTAGATAGGCAGGGGTCTACACACACAGGTCTATTAGGTCCATTCTCCAAAGGGCGAATCGAGTGCTCTAGCTCATTAGCATGTGTTTGTATCTGCGGCCATGTCTTAACTGATAATCTTCTGTCAGACACCTTAATGGACTTGAGATGGGCTTCCCCTCCTACTGAGCAGCCCCCTGGCCACAACTGATGTCTTGTAAATTCACATCAGGTGGGCGTTGGGATTCAAAAAGCATGCACGTTTCCCGGTGCGGTGACGTCACTTTTGGTCCTTGGGGCACAAATAATAACATTTCCCGCTCATCCTCAACAGCGCAGAGAGAGAGAGCAGTGGGCTGGAAGATTCAGGGAGGGGAGGCGTTTGCATTAAAGATTCGTGGTTGTCATGACAGCGACCAGCGAGGAGACTGAATCCCTCGCCCACCTGCCTAATTGACATGCACACGCCCACTGCGGCCCCTCCCCGCCTGATCCCTGTATCATTAGATATCACGTTGCACGGGGATCAGGGATCATGAGTCGGACATCTTGAGACGCTTCATTGCTGTTCTGTTTTCATTGTCCTCACCCACATTTATAGGACTGAGGAGAGTTATTAGGGAGATCAGGTAGATAAAAGTAGGGACGGAAGATTGAACAAGACAAATCGTAACAGATGTGGATTGATTTTCTTTTGTGATTTGATCAAGATGCACTATCACAACCACATGTTTAAGCATATTGAATCAAATTCTACTAAATAATTAAAGACACTTCACTTGCTTTTAACTTATGTTAAAGTGTACTGAGCCCCTTTGGAAAGAGAATCAATGTGCTTTGCAGGTTCTGGGTGATATTGTGTGTCATTTATTGGTTGGAAGCAGCTTTAACTCCTGTAGAAAGAATTACAGTGTAACTTGTCTGCAGTGTGTTCAGTAGACAGTAAACAGTTTTGTTTTAAGCGAGGCCTTCTTGTGTTCACCACCATTCGCTGTTTTCTTCTCCCTGCCCTCAAATTTCGTGGTCATGTTCCACAATCAGCTCTGGTTTTCATCACCGACAACACGCAACATTTGTGTACATTCCTTTTGTTTTCCTGTGGTTACAGGACAATTGCACACAGCTCGGATGAAATATGTAGCCATCACCCAGACCACCTCAGAAACCCCAACAACCATAATGAGGGAAATATGAACAACCCTATAATCATTCCCTGCTGTCTTAATAACTTGGGCGCTGTGGATGGAATATTTTTTCTGTCCTTTTTGAGGGTAACTCTGCTGCGTCCCTTTCCACTCATTTGGGCTGGTGTTTCCTGTTCTTTTCCATGCTTCGGAGCTCGACTTCATGGGTGTCATTCAGTATGAGGGGTCTTGTTTGTGGCTTGTTATGTAAGATGTGCAATCGGATCTATAGCAGCTTCTAACATAAAGAACCACTAATAAGATTTTTGTTGGGCAGTAATCACTTGCGCCTCGGTTTGCCAGTGCGGTCTAATACAAGACATATGTATCAAGCTGTGCAAACAATGAGGCGTATGCTAGCAAACATCTACCTTCAAATCTTCTAACCACTAAAATAAGCATTTATTATCTCAAATTGGTTTGCAATAACGGAGCCATTTACTCAAGGAAGCTGCGAGGTTGAGCCGCGGTAACTCTGAGGGAAGCTCCTCTCTGTTTGGTGGAACACCATGCCAGCGCCGCTGCCAGGAAAACACAGCCTACCTGATTCCTGTTGGCGAGGGCGTTCACATGGTCACACAGCTCTCTCTCCTCTCTGTCTACCTCTCTGTCAAACACACGCACATAAACAAACACTCTGCCCTCTCCTCATGAGCCTCGGTTGCTGTGTTTCTGCTGGCAGGGTGCCTTTGTTTTCCTCCACGGCAGCGCAGGGGTGGGGACGCATTATGTAATCTGTGGCGTGTGCCTGAGATATACAGAGGAATATAGAGAGAGGGAGAGATGGAGAAGGGTGTGACTAAAGTAACACACACACATATGATGACATAATCTACTGACCTCCTCTGTGGCCTGCTCGTGTCCACCCCTCCCCCGAGTATTCCCGGCATCGCACTGTGATTTTGGGAACCACAGAACATCCTCTTTCACCGTCCATTAACGTTTGTGCAATCTGGGGCAAAAATTGTTACCATTGGTCCTCGAGGACTCGTCTTGCACTCTAATGTCATGTGCAGGGCACCAAAGCCACAGTGGGTTTATTTTTTTCCATCCAGTTTCCATGGTCATGGGATACAGAAACATGCAAGGCTTCTCCAGTAATCGCCCATTTTCCTCTGTGGCTAATGTGTGTTTCATGCACATCCACATGAAGGAGGCTTGTTGTTTTTTGTGTTTACTAATTTACACAAAAAAGCTTCTTTTCTTTTCAAAGAAGATTAGTTTTTCCTCTTGTATGCCTTTGCACATCCATAAGTGTCTCTGTTTCTTTGACCAGAAGAAACAGATTATTTTAGTACACATTTAAAGCCAAACTGATAATGAATTTTTGTGGCCAACACTGATCCTGATATAAGGAGTAAATAAAAGGAGATATAGATTAGTGGATATTCTTATATACACAGAATGTATTCATAGACCCATGATCCCACAAGGGAGGCAGGTATTTTCAAGTGAAACAATCAACTTCAGCATCCAAAATGACATCAGAGCATTAAAACGTATGCAAATGCATCAGAGCAAATGTAAAACAATAAACTTTACTTGTACTGAAACTTATATACATGTCAAAATTCAGAATAAGAAGTGATGGACTTCACAAGCTTAAGGAACTTTACTTGAGTATTTCGTTTTTCTGCTACGTTATGCTTCCACTGCTCTACATGTATTTGATAAATTCAGTTACCAGTTACTTTGCAAATGCAGTGAGACCAAGACACAGGATGCTGCAGAGCCGAAGTAAAACATTTTTGAATTTATTTATTTAATCGGCAGTTGGACTCAAAATACACCTACTTCATACAGATCGTCGTGTTCTATCCTGACTTTATAGTTAACAAAACTGAGTGCTGGCAGCTCAGGATATGTTCTGTATGTTTGTGCGATAGAAAGTGAAAAGACAAAAAAAGGAGAAAAGTGTGCGTGGGTTTTTGTATCATTTTTGCAGTCTACTTCACTGTTTTACCTGTTGTTTAAACTAAAAAATTTAGTTTTTAATCAAAAATTAAACCTAATGAGCCTTTGACACGCTCAGTATGTGAACACACCTACCACAGCCGAAGGTAGTGACCCTGCAGAGGCAGGGAAACAAAGGGTTTACCTTGTCTCTCTGCCTCTATTCCACTGTGTATTACCCATTCACGCCACATTAAGCAGTGTATATAATTAATATTGATTACAGCAACACACAGTGAGTCCTGCGCCACTTCCCACTCATCCATATGCTTCATACAGAAACAGGTTCTTCACCTGCTGGATTGTGACGTGTGGAGCACCTGAGAGGAATGAATTGGACCTCCCTCAGGGGTGTAAACAGCATTGAAATATGCAAATATATCAGTAGGGTGTGATAATGAGAATGAACCCACCATATTGACTTAAGTTAACCTGCATATCACACACGTCCGTGCTGTTTTTTCTTTAAGTGGGTGTGCTTTAATCGTTGACTGTGTGCACACAGGCTTGCCCCCCCCCCCCTCATGATTACAATAGTTTCCATAATGGAATAGCGCATTCTCTCAGCTATGGAAGAATATCTGTTTTTCATTTGAAAGACCTTCATCCTGCTGCAGCCGTGTGGGAAGCTTCCCCAGTATCATTAGTTACATTCTGCGCTGCCTTCACTGTAGAGCAGGAGTGTGTGTGTGTGCATCTGTGCTGAAAATGGTTTCTGCTCTTGTCTTACAGATAAAATTGAGGAGGCACAGAAAGAGCTTAAAGATCCCAAAGCCGCACAGAAAGGTAAGAGATATTTAACAAGGAAATATTTGTTTTATCTTTCATTTGCATGGCAGTTTGTTTGTTGTCTCATTCACCACCTGGCAGTTAAGAATGAATTAAATGTATGATTAAACCTAAAATAGTTTTTTACAGCAAAAGCACAAAACAAATTCAGTAGTCTTATCAATAGTATCAACTGTTACAAAAGTCAATTTGGTTGATAATTATTTTACTAGCTTTACATACATTACAATCACTTGCTTCATAGGGTAATCAGACAATTTGAGGTTTTAAAATGAGTGATCATAAAGAAAGGAGAATAAAATAAAGCTTCACTACTTCTTTACAGAACTTCCTGATTGGGTAAAACAGTTTTTTCACCAAACACGAAACAATACAATTCACTGGAATGCGAAATGTTTGTCAGTGGTGTGCAAAATGTTATACTGTGTGTGTGTGTGTGTGTGTGTGTGTGTGTGTGTGTGTGTAATTGTATTATTGGTTCATCAGAAAAAATATTCTGGATTATGAAATAATTAATCTTGTCATTTAAGAAATGTTATATTTATATTCAAACTGGGTTAAAATAATTGTTTACTAGTTGTAACTAAACCAGATCCTGTCTGGATTTTTGCAGCAGCCTTCACACTTAATGTTTCTGATTTAGGAAAACTATTTCGCACTATTCAAATTTTACTTTCCTGAGCAATATTTAATAGCAGCAGGGTTTAAGTCAGTGCTGGCACAACCATTGTTTTTAATATCTTTCACCCTGAATGTGCTCTTGTGGTTCAGCAGTGACCTGTCATAATTATAATTTTATGCTGCAACACCAAGTTAATTACTATTTTGTTTCACAGAAAATAATCTTTTTCTAAATTTGATATACAGTGCTAGTAGTGTTTTCATATAGAAGGAACACTACATTGCAGTAACACTAGTGATGCCATTTCTAAACACATAAAGAAGTTTTTGTTTTGTGAAGTGGTTGTTATGTAACTTTGTTCAAATAGAGAAACCAGTTTTGTTGAGCCGAAGCAGCTTCATTGTCTCCATTTAAGCTTTGCTACAACATTGTCCTTTTTAAAAAGCACCCAGCTTATTTATAAGACACGGTAATTGAGGTGAGACAGAGGCGCTAAATAAAACAAGTACGAATGAGAATATCTCAATCCCCCTCTCACAGTACAGCAGGTACTGATGTCAGGGCCCACCAGTCAAAGGTTAATCGCTGGGATAACGGCCCAGAAGTTAATTTTTTTTACGAGCTCTTTCACACCACATTAAGGCTTAACATTGAGTCACATTCTTTATATGGTGATCAAAAAGTTAGAGGATTTAAAATGTGTGATCATCGAGAAGAGAGTAAAATAATGTCAAGCTTAAATCTTAATTGGATGGACTTTAATTTATTCAAAGACGCCTAAACAACTTTTTCTAACAACAGAAGTTAACACTGAAGACTGACACTTAAAAATGCTGTTTGTTTATCCAGTGTATTTTTTTGTTTTGATGGAAAAGCTGCGGTGAAGTCATGGAATCTCTTTTGAAGACTTGTTCCAGTAGTGGGAAGGAAGAACTAATCCTTTTCCCATGTCTCTCAGAGGCTGTTGATACAAATGCGCTTCTTTGTGAGGAGTGTTTTAGATTGAGTTATTAAAAGTCACAGGGTTTGCTTTGAATGCTTGTTACATTGGTTGTGTGCTCCTCTAGATGCTCATTGGTTGCATGTTTGTGTGGAGAACGGATTAACTTGTGTAAAGACAAGGCGTTCCTCAATCTAATTATGCTCGAGGCTTTGAAGGAACCCTGACCTCATCTTGGGAAATACCTACATAAGCCAGGAAACTGTGACAGGGCACTGCTAATCTTATGCAACATGTCCTTAAAACACTCCAATGACTGAATCACTGTTGTAGGGCCAACACAACCAATTATGGGACACCATGGTATGGGTGCGCCCTTTTAAAAACAATGCTGCTTTATTATAGTAATGGTGTTTTCTCTTCACTGTCTTTGAATTCTATGTTACATTCTCTATTCAGCTAAGCCTACGTACATGAACAGCAAGAAAAGGGAAAAATTAACGTAAAAGTTATGTAATGAAGTGCGGGCCCTTGTGGTATCAGTCAAACAGCAAATAAATAAAAGTACCAGTGATGTCTGGAAATGATATACAGGGTAATATATAGGGTAATATACCCTTTAACAATTTCAACAAAAGAAGTTCTTTATCTTAAATGTATAGCACTTAAATAGCAGATGATCCAGAGATTTAGTTTTATGTAGGCCATCAATTATGCAATTGTACTGCGCTAAAATCAACATCTGTTGTATGTTGATAAGTAGTAAATTGCTGATCTGAATATTTAAAATGAAATAATGTATTCATATTTCTCAGGAAGTTATTAGCTTATACATAATAATTCAAAATACTGTAGAAATTAAAACTCTTTTATCTGACACTTTAGACACTGTTTTGGTGTAATGTTATGTCCTAATTTTGTCATCTGTGTTAGTTGTGACTGTGACAGGCATAGTAATTAGCGTTGATAATTGACCCATCGATGCTTTGAAAATCCAATGTTGTTTATTCATTATTGATGAGAAAAATTGCACCCATTGTCCCTGTGCTTAACTACTGATGTAAATTAAGGCTGGAAATTCAAGTAAATATTACTGATGTTTAAATGGCAGTTATAAAATATTTTAAAGTTGGCACTATTTTTAAAGCATGATTTAATGTCTAAAAAATCTGATCCCTAAGTCGAACAACATAAGTGTGATCAGTTTCATAAGCCAATACACAAATTTCAACAATTCACCTCAAAAACAGAATGTTTTTTTGGGCTCACACATGTGTGTTGCAGAGTGCTGGGAAAGTTTTGGATAAAGATGGTGTTATCGTACCAACTCAGCTTCTCTGTCTCTCTATCTCTCCTCAGGGATATCTGAAAGCAGTCGAAGAAATGCAGATAACATAAAAGGCCTAAAGAGGAAAAAGGTTGTTGCAGAGAATCGTCTTGAGAAAATTCCCAAATCTCCGGTCAAGAAGCCCCTACAGTTGAAAACATCTGAGACTGCACTCCACAGAGCTCCATCTGAGGGACGGACTGCTTCTTGCTGCTCATCCTCCAACAGTCCTTCCCACAATCCTTCATCACCCAGTGGGAAAAAAGATCAACAATATGCCCAACCAGTTGCAGCATCCCCTCACAAGGGGTCATCTTCTGCTGACTCTGAAAGGCTGAAACAGGAAGAATCATCTTCTCGGCCACCATCACTGCAGCCCACTGATGGTGAGGAGGGCACTTTGATTACTACTAAAGTGTCTCAGTCCAAGGACGGCAAGAGCCAAGACCCCAGCTTTGAGGGAGATCCTTACCACAGCAGTGCTTCACTTGATGTTCTACTTAAAGCCATGGAGCCTGACTTCAGCACACTGGCTGAGAGGAAAAACTCATTGCAGGCCATTGGAAAACCAGCTTCCACACTTACTGCTCAATCTAGTGGTGAATTAAGAACAATGCCAGCTGTCAATGTTGGTCTCCAGACTCAACCTTCCCACATGCAGACTTATTATATTGACAAACAAGGCAACTTTATTGGCATTGCAGCACCACTACAGGGAAGTGGGCAGACATCTACACAGGTTACTCCCATGCAGTCCTCTCCGCTTGCTACACCACAGTTTATGCCTGTTGCTTCAAATCCAGATAAACCTAGCTTGCATATGAGCTTCAACACTGGGCCATCCACTATAACTCACGCACCTGTTCCCTCGGGCTCCAATACTTTGCCACAAAGCCAACCACCAGTTGTGCACACATGCCAGTCCCTCTCAGCAAGTGTCCCCAGCACAATCCAAGTCCCAGTTACACCTGGTGGAAACCAAGTTCAGATGACCACGGTAATGAACTTTGGCACTGAGCAGATATACAAGGACCAAAAGCCGAAGAAGCCAGGAAAGTATGTTTGTGAATACTGCAGCAGAGCATGTGCAAAACCGAGTGTGCTGCTCAAACACATTAGGTCTCACACAGGAGAAAGACCATACCCCTGTGTTACGTGTGGCTTCTCATTCAAAACCAAGAGCAACTTGTACAAGCACAAGAAGTCACATGCTCATGCCATAAAACTGGGCCTCATTGCACGCTCTGAATCTGGAGGTGGCTCACTCTCTCAAGAATCTGACAAAGCCATCGGTACACATTCAGAGGCGGAGGAGAGTGGGGACAGTGATGAGGAAGGTAGCACTGCTGACTTGGACCCTGACTCATCGCAGAGCAGTGTGGCAGCTTTGTCTGAAAATAGTTTACAGAGTGTAGGTACAGCCCAAGCAAGCCATGGGGAAACTGACTCAACAGCTGTGTTTGAGTCAATGAAACCAGCCTCAGGTCAGAGGGCTCATGAGCCCAAAGTGACAGCTGCACTCCCAAAAGTTGTTGTATATCCAGTTAATGTCTCCCCTCTGAGGGCAGACAGCCCAAGAGTTACAGGTACAGCGCCTGAGCAAGCTGCTGCACAACGGCAACGAGAGTTCCAGACTGCCAATCTAAGATCAAGCATCACAGTCCTGTCATCTCTGAAAGAGGTAGATGGTACAAATCCCTCACTAGATACTGTGAGTGAAGATGAAGACCATCAGTGTAAGTCTCCGCTGTTGGGTGGACATGCTCAGCTTCAGAGGCAGCAAGCAACAGACTATTCTCAACAGCAACAGGTGAAGTGTCTGCTTAGTCCTCGCAGTTTGGGGAGTACAGATTCTGGCTACTTCTCACGTTCTGAAAGTGCAGACCAGGCCATGAGTCCACCCAGTCCATTTGTTAAGATTACTCCACCAGTGGACATTGACATTGCCAAGAATATTCTTCCCAATGTCCCTCCTGTGGTCACCACAGTAATGCATGTAGCAGCTGAGCAAAAGCAGCGGGCCACAGAAGGACAGATGCGTCCACCATTAGAAGCCAAAGCACTCTCTCTGGAAGAACGGATTTCAAAGCTGATATCTGATAATGAAGCAGTTGTTGACAACAAGCAGCTGGACAGTGTTAAGCCGAGGAGGACATCTCTCTCACGGAGAGGGAGTATAGACTCTCCCAAATCATACATATTTAAAGACTCTTTTCAGTTTGATCTTAAACCAATGGGAAGAAGGTCAAGTTCCAGCTCGGACATCCCCAAGTCCCCATTCACCCCCACAGATAAATCAAAGCCAGTATTTCTTCTCTCTGTACCTTCTCAATACCCACCAATGGATTGTTTGCCAATAACGAGGAGTAACTCTATGCCTACTACACCGGGACACTCTGCCCTTCCCCTTAACGTTGCCCCCCTCCCACACCCTTTGCGAATTTGTCAGTCATTTGATGAAAAAATTAGTTCTTTGAATGATGATGTATTTTCATCAGCTCCATCAACCCCAAATCCAGCAATACATTCTCGTACCTTAGTCAGACAAGCAGCTGTGGAAGACTTTTCCACCAGTGAGGGGCATGGCCTCCCTACATATCGCTCCATGGATGATGGCTATCAAGGTCCGAGCAGCGCCGCAGAACTAATGCAAAGAAGCAGATCTTTTGAGCACCACCAGGACCGGAACAGAAAGCCTCAGCAGAATAAAGGCACAATGTATGAGTGTGAAACTTGTCGTAACCGGTACAGAAAGTTGGAGAATTTTGAAACTCACAAGAAATTCTATTGCTCTGAGCTTCATGGTCCAAAAAACAAGCCAATCACTGTCAAAGAATCTGATCAAGATGTTTTTCACGTTAACATAATGCAGCCCCTAGTCCCAAGATCAACTACTGGCTCAGGAATACTTGATCAACAGACTTCAATTCGGAAGAGAAGGAAAATGAAAAGTGTTGGTGATGAGGATGATCAATCTCCTACTGACACTATTCCACCCTGTTCAGTTAGTTTTGAGCTACCTACAGCTTTGGCAAATAGAACTTATTCTCAGCATAATGTAATAGTCGACATACAGCCCAAAAACAACCAGTCAAAGCTACCTCAGATTCAGCTCATAGCAAGAGGCATTAATACTCCAGATTCCAGACTGTCACCAATACGAGAGACCCAGATCAGCACCTCTACTAAAGGTGAACTGCAAAGGCAAGGCAGTGGCACGTCAGTCATCAGACACACCAACTCTCTCAGTAGACCCAATTCATTTGAGACAGAATCCATTGACAGGGCCTCTCCTGTTGACAGTATGGAGAAGGATCCCCTCAACAAGCTCAAAACAGATGCAGTAGCAAATGTCTCAGCTGACAGCTACCATGAAAAACTATCCAAACCCAAGAGTACTGACTATGGACAACAAAGGACAGAACAATGCACTGAAGCCACCGTAGCAGCAGTTGGTGAAAACTCTACTCCTGTCCATCAGTCTCGTCTAGTTCGTCAAAATAACATACAAGTTCCGGAGATTCTGGTCACAGAAGAGCCCGACAGAGAGCATGACACACAGACTACTGAGCCAGCAGACAAGCCTGCAGATCAGTTCAGCTGGCCTCAGAGAAGTGAAAGTTTGTCAAAGTTACCGGCAGAGAAACTTCCACCAAAAAAGAAAAGAATTCGTCTTGCTCAAATGGACCACTCCTCAGGTGAATCCAGTTTTGAGTCCAGCCTCTCGCGAAGCCTCAGTAGGGACAGCAGTCTTTCTCGTTGTTCCAGCATCTCAGCCTCTTTTGACAGAGATGAGCCATCTAGGTCAGAGAGTCCTTCTCGAGGGGAGTGTGTCAGCAAAATTCCAGAGCCTCAAGGTCTGCCAACAGCATTCAACACCCTTGGTGTGCCTGGAATGATGAGGCGTGCCGCATCTGAACAGATCACTTGTACTCAACCCTCTGTTGAGATATCATGTGACTACCGTAGCAAGTCTTTTGACTGTGGCAATGTTTCTCCCAGCAGATCTCTCTCACCAATTGGACAGCCAAAAAGTGGACAAATCTCACAAGTTGCCCAGGTGCCACTTATTGAAAGAAGGCGGGGGCCATTAGTCCGACAAATGTCTTTAAAGATAGGCCCAGAGAGTCAGCAACCTGTTCGAAAAGTCATACCTCAAGACAAACCTCCAATCACAAATGTTAGCTCTTTAACTCAGAATAGATCACAGCAGATTCACATCGCCAACAGGCGCACCATGGCCCAGCCTTTTATTCTGCATACTGGAGATTCTCTCTTGCAAAAGAATGAGCAAATGGTGCAAAGCATTAATCTGGGTAGCCCAACTCAGCAGCCTCAAGTCCACGGCCTTCCACATCCTTGGCACCAAACATCAAAGGTTCAAATATGCCAAAAGATACAAAAGCCGATGAGCCAGATTTTAGTTTGTCGCGAGAATGTAAAAAACAAACCAGCCAACTCTGAAGAAAATAAATGTTTTGTGCCCAAATACCAAATGCAGTGTCCTGCTCTAAGAGCAAGCCAAACATTTTCTTTCTCCAGCACACAGGGAACTCAGATAGCCTTGCCAGTTTTAACAATACCCATTGCCAATCCAATTTTAAGCATTTCGAAATCATCAGATGTACTCCAAAATGTATATGTTGCTCAACATAATCAACAGGCCTCTGACATTAAGACACAGACGGTTGTTCTGTCGGGTGAACAGCGAAGGGATCCGTTTCATCAGACCCAAACAGGTGCTATACCATTGCCACAGATCCTCATCACTCATGAGCAGATGAACCCTGCTCCCTCTGTGTCCAATAAAAATAGCCTCTCATCCACCCACAGTGTAGATAGTGATACTCAAGCTGTTCCAATTGTAAAGAAGGATAGGACTCACCCGCAAACTGTTAGCACTCACAACCATACTGGAGAAAGAACACCTTCTCTTGGGTCCTTACATTGCACACAGAAACTGGCATCAGTAACACTCTGCCCACAGCAGGAGCCCACTGCCTCAAGTAAACGAATGCTGTCACCTGCGAACAGCTTGGACATCTACATGGAAAAGCACCAAAAACGAGCTAAGGATGAGCATGGTGTGGCCTGTCTCACTGATGGCAGATCAGTCAATTATCTCAATTCCAAAATGTCAGAGGTTACCCGACAGAGGAAGCTAACACTCGTTAGGCAGGTTTGCACAACTGAACCAGTGGACAGTCCCATTGAAACTGAAGCACCACCTCTGCCGCAGGTTAAAGCAGATGGGGAGAAGGACTCAGAGGCTACTGATGATGTTAAGCCTATGTCACCTGACAGTGCTGGCCTGGAAAAAGATACAAGAATTGTTATTGGGGAAGTGAGCCCCACCCTGAATACTACATCTGGTAGCCAAGGTACCGCCATACCAGCTAATAACACTCTGAAACCCCAAGAGAAAGCTGAGGAACAGAGATGGACTCCTGCCAAATCCCCAACTAGGCCCTCCAGTTTCCAAGGTGGTCAGATGAAGCTGACTACATCGGTGTCTGTGGTTAACACAAAAGACAGTCATCGCCTGTCTTTCCCCAGCCTGAAGACTGCCACAACTTTCACATGGTGTTTCTTGATGAAGAGGAAGCCTCTTCATGTTCCACAGACTGACCTGAAGACTTCAGCGTATGCTGTCTGGACAGTCAACCCCAACAACCAAAACCCACTTGGGTTGCCCACCAAGGTTGTCATGTCTCTGTTCGATTCCAAGCAGAGCTCCAAGAAAATACACTACACTTCGGCCATAAAAACCAGTGAGAAATCTGACATCTTGTCTTACTCAAGCAAGCTGAAAGACGTCATGCCCAGGGTACGAATTAATTTTCTGCAAAGTTTTCTTTTTTGCCGCCTTGTGTTTGAAACGGGTCAATAAATGCATCAATCACTTTGACTTTCTGCAGGTGCCAATATCCCAGAAGTCTACATCTGTTGAAACCAGAAGTAAAGTGCAACCAGAAGCTCAGACCAGCACTGAGTCAGAGAAGGAAATGGCATCCAAAACAGAACCAAGACGGGTCAAAATATTCGATGGCGGGTATGGTTCGAAACAATAAAAACATTTGATATTGCAGTTAGAAATTGTATTTGCTTTGTTATACATGTTTGTTTGTCCATGTGTCCCTCATGGTTCTATTGTAATCCCACAGATACAAATCTAATGAGGAGTATGTTTACGTACGTGGGCGTGGACGCGGTAAATACATCTGTGAGGAATGTGGGATCCGCTGCAAGAAGCCCAGCATGCTACGCAAACACATACGCACCCACTCTGATGTCCGGCCATACCACTGTGTCCACTGCAACTTCTCCTTCAAGACAAAAGGTTAGAACTCAGTAGATCATTTGTCAAACTCACATTTGTTGATTAATTTTCTTAAATCTTCTCAGCGAGTCTAGGTACTTTCACAATTATACAAAATCAAATAGTTACATAAAAAGGTTTCAAGACAAGAACGTGGAATATATTCTGAGGTTACATAAATATAATCCATGTAATGATCCAGATGTTTTTTTCAAAACAATTGCCTTCACTGTATGTGGCTCTAAATTGCTGGATATATAAACACATATACTATACATCATGATGCATATAGTACCACAAATTTCAATAAAATTACATTCCTGATCTTAGACTTGAACACGCAATTTCTTTCACTACAATTTACATTTGAAAGAACATATTCTGGTAATTGGAAAATTTCATGATAAGTACATGTTAGTTACTAAGCAACATACTGAAATGACACCCCCCAAAAAATCCACAAAATGTATCAAAAATTACCCCAAAATGATTTTACCAGCCTTTTCAAAACTGCTAATTTGAATATAGCAGAATATTATTATTTAATTACTGGGGTAATTTTCCATGCACTTTTGGCAAATTTTTGTGAAATTTCACATATGTTGCTTAGTAATTACCACCTACTTGCTTTTCAATTTGTGGAACTGTAAAATTACGTGTTACCTATATTTTTAATATGTAGCCTTCTACTGCTACAGCTCACTTCTTCCTTTTAGTAGCTATGAAATTCAAGATGTGTTTCACCATCTCTTAAACCAAGACAGTATGATTCACCATTCTTTATCGAACTTCCCTACCCACGCCGCGCTGCAGAACAGTACTTGGTGTCACAGCAACCCACGTTCATTTAAAAATGTCTTTATCAGTTACTCACCCTTTACATACAGCTTGCCCAAAGACCACATTCTCTTACATAAACTGCTGTGCTATTGTTCAGGCTCTACCCACCCGTAAGACCTCACTGACTCTCTTCTTGCAGGAAATTTGACCAAGCACATGAAGTCCAAGGCCCACAGTAAGAAATGCATGGAGATGGGGGTGCCTGAAGGTCTCATTGAGGATCAGGATGCAGAGGATTCAGGTACATAAGGATCATTGTGTGCTCCAAAACTATAACTTATAAAAAAAAAAATGTCTATGTTGTTTCTCTAAGGGTTTATTTACACCATATTGTTACAAATGTAATAGATCTTGTTTACCCCATTTGCTTTTATTTCAAACAAGAGTGCCCTTTTCAGAATAGTTCTCCTGTTAATGACATGAGATATAAAACCCTGATTGTCCCTGCTTGTGCTCTGTTGCTAGGTTGATCAATAGCTTTGCCACGGTCTAATTAGAAATTCTAAATGCAGCTTCTTCCTCTGTTAACTCAAAGCACATGTGGGCGGCATGCACAGCGTTTAGAAAGAGGAAATTGCTGCGTCTAATTTTAGAAAAAAAAAAAGAGAGTGAGAGAGAGAAGCTGCCTGAAAGCATTCTATGGTCCCAGCATATTTGTTTTTCCTCCTCTGCCTGTGATGGAGCTCAGGGGCGTATGGTGGTCAAGGGTGTGAAACTATGCAGCCACAGCACAAAACATTACTGAACTGCATACTTAGCTATGGAATTTCTCGCTGTGTGATAATAGAATATGTTTAATGAATGAAAAAGTATATACTACCAAATGGCTTATCTATTGTCATACCAGCTCTGATGACTCATATGTTCTGTGGAATACCAAGAATAGATTCCATCTTACAAGTTTTGTCCTCTGCAGGAGACCGCAGCCAGGTGAGCAGCGCTGACCGTCAAGATTCAGATGGTGATGACTCTGATGGGCCTGATGACGAGGAGAATGACGACAATGAGGAGGAGGAGGAGGACAGCCAGGCAGAGTCGGGCCTGTCCACCAACCCCTCTGTCTCCGCCAGCCCGCAGCACATCCCTTCCAAAGAGGCTGAAGTCCCTCCTAGCGCCCTCCTCGCCCAGATGTCAATCAGCTCAGTTTCCTTACCTCTCTCCCAGCCTCCAGCTCCTGAACCCCCTACATCCGACTCAGAATCTGTCCCAATGATGAGCCCCGTGTCCCTGAGCAAGCAGATATACATCTCTGGGTCATCATGTGGCCCAGTCCACTTCCCTTACTCTCCTCCACCTGTTGCTACCACATCAGACTCCTACACCTCAGACACAGAGTCAGTGCACATGATGAGCCCAGTGTCACCGTGCAGGCAGATGTCCATCGACTACCCTGACTTTGATGTGCCCCCTAGTCCCCCAGTGCCAGGCAAGGGCTCCAAGCTAGGCCAGGTGAGACCCAACTATTCTCATTGCATCTCTCTTCACCCCTCCCTGCCTGCCTCCTTTCTTTCCTATCCATACCCTTACTTTCAATCCTGCATGCGAGGCACTTCCACAAAGCTCCTGTGAATGCTCTGAAAAGGTGAAAAGTGTTCATAATCCTAATTCGCTTTCGTAGACTGGTCCAAACACCATTTCATCTTCTAAGAATGTGCTACATTTAAAAGGGAAAATCCAGTATTTTTAAGCCCGGGCCCTTTATTTACATATTACAGTGTTTAAACAATTCATACTTACCAATATTTTTGGAATCAGTTCAGTAGATCGCCTCATCTGCAATGACTGCAATGTAATTCTTTGGGGTAACTCTGAGCATCAAAAGTTCATCCACTAAAAGACGACAGTAGAAGTGTAAGACAGAGTGTGAGAGAGGAACTGGCAGCAAGATGGCTGAGTATGTAACTGATTTTGTCAATGTAGATAAGGCAACAACTGTGACAGCTGATCAAGAGAGATTTGAGTGAGACTTCTTGAACTAGACTTCATCTAGGTCAAAAAAGAGAATACGGGAAAATGGTGTCCCTCTGGTGCTCATCAGTTTAGGGACCTTGTTCTTTCAGAATCATAGAAAAAGACTAATGCACTCATAGGGTAACGAGTTAAAAAGCCTTTAATTAATCATGGCTGTTGAATCACAACAACACAGACTTCATCTAGACTTGACCAGACTTGCTGGCACTTCCTCTAGCTAAACTCAAAACTTCTCTCTGACTCAAGTTTCTACTGTTGAGATTTCAGAGTGAAACTTCTCCTTTAGCGAGGCTTGTGTTTCTGGTTACAGAAAGGATCTTGCAGTATTCAACAAAAAGGTATTTCTCTGTAGGAATCTTTTTCACTTGGTCAGACACTTAATAATAATAACCTCAGTCAGTGGCAAAAAACAAGCACATAACTTGGATGTAACTTTAATGATCGGAGTTGCCCCAAGGATAACATGGGAGCCATTGCAAATCAAAATATAGGGTCTAGGTTTAAAAATAGTCAATGTTAAGTCAAGAATGATGAATTAACATTGATTTTTTTCTCTCTTCGCAGGATACCTCCCCTTCCCTTCCTGATGTGGTAACCAGTGAATCGGGAATACCGGTGGACCGGAGCACTCAGACTTCCTCCTATGTTTCCCAAGGCCCCATGCACTTTCCTCCACAGGGTCTATCCCAAACACTAGGAACAGAGACCCAGACCCACCTGTTCAGTCACCTGCCCCTGCACTCCCAGCAGCCTTCTCGCTCCTCTTACAGCATGGTCCCAGTTGGAGGGATCCAGCTGGTGCCCGCTGGCCTGGCAGCTTATTCCACCTTTGTACCAATCCAGGCTGGGCCTGTCCAGCTCACCATCCCAGCAGTGAGCGTCATTCACAGAAACACAAGCCCTTTACCAGCTCCCAACTCCTCACCCCAACCAGAAGGCTTGCAAGCCCAGCCACTTGTGGTCCAGGAACCAATCAGCAGTGTCCTGCCCTGCTTCCCTCTAGGGCAGGTTGCTGGCCTGCAGGCTCAAACGATACAGCCAGTCGGTCTGGAGACACTTAACCTCATGGGGCTGACCAACACAGGCCTGGCATCCACTCATTTATTAAACCAGCAAGGGCTCACTCTCAATGCCACCCTCGGGCTGCAGGTTTTAACTGCCAACCCCACCTCGCAAAGCAGCACTGGCCCCCAGACACATGTCCCAGGCCTGCAGATAGTTAACATTGCCCTGCCTGCAATCATTCCTTCTCTCAGCCCTCTCTCCACCCTCAGTCCTCTGCCTGGGTCGTCAGAGAGGCAGGGCAGCCCTGAAGCTCCAGGAGCACAGCCGTCTCAAAGTGAACACGGGCTCGGTTCTTCACAGAGTTGCATGTCTGCTTCATCGCCCACCCCACTGAAGGTCAGCAGCTCTCCAGAAGTGACCTCAGGCAGCAGGGCGAGCCCTGGAGGTAGCAGCAGAGCTGAGCTCACACAGACTGTTGAGAGAGAAGAGAGGGAGAAATCCCCACAGCAGCATCAATCACCAGCTCCTGAGGGCCGAGTAGATGGTGCTAAGGAGTCATCAGTTGAGGGAGCGAGTGATCCTGCACCACATAGAGCACCACCAGTGACCAGCTGGCAAAAGGTAATTGATGACGATAATGAGGTATCCAGTGATGATGAAGACAGACTGGTCATTGCCACCTGAAGACCCCAAGTTGAAAGCTCTTCTTGTTCTCTTTTTGTAATTCTTGTCACTTTGTAAGACTGAAAACACTTTTCAGGGGTTTGTTTCTTTGCAAATCACCTTTCAAAGCACAGATGCTGACATTCATATTGTATGTGCAATCATATGATAATTATAATGATGACCAATCATTTTATTTTTACTTTTTTTGTCAGCTCCAGACAATTTCTTTTTTTTTTGTACATGTTGTATAGACAATTGTGCCTTTATGGAGTTTCTTGTTTAGGAACCTGTACATAATTCCTTATACATTCAGTAGTTGCTTGTGTTTATTTCAGAAAAAAATAAAATTAAAGAGAGGCATAACAATGGAGGATATCAGTTTTATTTTGGAGGATTTGTCATTCGTAAATTTATGGAATTATAAATGTTGTACTGGTATATGTACATTTCTATGGATTATCGGGCAATGTTTCTGTGTACAGATGTTGTGTTCAACTATTTATTATAATCCATCTAGTGCCCATTATGATTCATAAGTCCATAGGTATGTGCATTATGGTAGCTTTACATTGCTGTATCAATATTCTTAACTGTATCAGTAAAAATTTGTTTACAAACATTAAAGTGGTGTCACTGTGATTTGTCAGTTAAGCAATAGAAAGTTTGTCACTAGATATTTTCAGGTTGACTCTGGACTGCAACTATATTACAACTATCGTGAAGTCGGTGAGTGTTAAATGTGGGACTGCGGTGTGAAATTATTTGTTTATTTGATTCAAAGAAAACTAATCCAGCTAGTTAGATATTTAATCAAACAAAATACACAAAAATTCATTCTCATATTTGAACACAATTTTTGTGTTGATTTGAAACATCATGGCCTCTGGTAATTATTTTTTAATTTATTTTATTTTTTACAATTTGCTGACATTTGGCACTACACACAGAATTGATATACGAGAACATACTTTAAATTAAGCTATATATATATATATATATATATATATATATATATATATATATATATATATATATATATATATATATATATATATATATATATATATACATAAAAAATAAAAAATCCAGGATTGCAATCCAAAATTGTTTTTTATTTGGTATCAGCTAAACAAATACATAGAAAGTATGTCAATCAACCACAGCTCAGTGAAAAACGAAACTGATATGATTCATAGGTCGTAATACAAAGATTTCTTTCAATGATCATACAAATGTGGTATCAAACGCTTGAGACGAAGACATGTCACGAAGGCAGGATAATTTACAGTTTTAAAATAAACCTCATTGAACCGAAAATTGTCTTTATATTATGTGCTATTTATTGGCATTGATGAAATACTTACATTCATGTTTTTCTAGCCAGTAAATGGAGCCAATAATATGAAGCCAGATTGCTTAACTTACTATCTTACTGATTTAACAAGTGCTTCTTTAAAACACAAAGATTCAAATTACTGTTTATCTAATCTGTATCAGCTGAAAAAACAGAAACAGTGAACTTACTGGGAATCCCAGGTGTCTTTTTCTGCAATACAATCTCTAAAAACAAGAGTTCAGTCCATATCAAGCAACAAATATGCAGATATAAATATATCTGTGGTAGGCCAATGTCAGCCCATATTGTCAGCCAACTGATAAATTGGTTGGGCTCTTACATAAATACCTGGTTGTGTAATTTTCTCAACAGATTTCAGCAGTGCTGTTCCGCTTGAAAATGTTTCTATGAAGCTCAACAGAGGGAGGAATTTTAATATTGCTGGTTTGTCTTATATGACGACAGAATAATGTAAGAATTTCATGCTGTATACAGTACAACAATTCAACCTCCTTCACCATCCCACACCTACAGTAAGGGGGATCTTTTGTGCAGAAAACATCAGTGAGATTTAATCCTCAGGAGACAACCTCGGGATCCTCTAATTATCACAATAATGCCTCTGAATTAAAAATCTGTAGTTGCTGATCAAAAAAGCGGTATTTTATTAATTTGACTTTATACTTATTATGACTATATTTGGTTTATTTTACACCTACTGTGCAGGAGGAGTCAGGGTAATGAGCTCCCAGAGGACTGTGACCAAACATAGCAATCTGGCCTCAATGAGGGAGACTTCTCTCTCATCTCAAGAGGCTTTACAGTGATAACCTCCTTGTTCCACCCCATTCAGAAGGTGACTCATCCATCTACAGAACAGACCCCATCGCTCTACCCCCTCCTCTACCCCACAGCTGAATGAAACCTGTACGGGGAAGCTATAGTAAAGCAAACAGAGACACCTAGAGGTCATTATCTGCAAGTGCTAAGAAAACAAAAACGATGATGAAGTGAAGCGTCTGATCAGCAAAAGAAATCTCTATCAACATCCCTAAACTAAGGTATCCATATTTTAAGAAAAACTTTATAAAGCTGCATCTGATGCTATTCAGTTTTGTCTGATTCTGTCATGAGCACAAGCTGTTCTCCTCACCAGTGGAAAGTCACAGCACCAGCCTGTGATTGAAGGCCTCAGAGGTGCAGTATGTCAGGAAACTTTACCGAAGAAATTTCCACTCGGAGCATGCGTGAACACATAAGCAAGGTCAGTTTTCCACTGCTGATGTGTTTTAGGGAAATAAAGCACTCCTCGCTTTCCACAGTTTATTACAACTAGTGGAAGGAGAGCATGAGATCAACGGCCACTTAGGAGCTTGTTCGTACTTTCATTTATCAATTAATAAAATGCAGCAGTTGTGGAGCAAAAGGGCAAACAGGATGTTATAATCATTGCAAATGGATGATGTGAGACAACATTATAGGGCGACAGATTATCTCATATACTCTAAATGTTGATTTATATGTAAACATCTGTATATTAAGCCACATTGCTTACATGTGATACTTCTAATTACCAGCTGAAATGTTTAACATCCAGCAGGAATCATGCTCAAAAAATGAATATAGATTATAATGCCTGTGCCGGTTATGTAATGTTGGACATAATGTCCAGTATAACCGTTTAATACTGTATTCTGAGGGACAGAGAATGAGGAGTATTAAACTTTGAGTTTTATTCCAACTCACTGCTCCAGTCCAGAGCATGCAAAAGGCAAACTCTCCTCCTACCTGGCAGCCTCTTCGTCTGTTCACAAAGTGGGCTGGCACCCAAAGTTCAAACTTCACTATGTGACAACATTGCTGCTAACTAAAAATACTTTCATTGCTAATCAAGATGGGGTTTTTTTGGCATACTTTTTATTCAATTTTTTTCAGTAATTACCATACTTCAGTTTTTGCAAAAGTGGTATATTGTGAATTGAAAGAGGAGTTTAAGTTTGAAAAGTATCTACTTTGTGAGAATCAGCGTTGTGCCCAGGTTATTTGTAATCTCAGAGTTCCTAAAATTACAGAAAGATACAAAAGTCTGGAAAGGAATAAAAGATTTTGTTCTTCATGTGATGATAACTGTCTTAGAGATGAATATCTTGTTTTATTTAAGTGTAAAAACACAAGTATTGTTGATAAAACAATGAAATATTTGTCAAAATACTTAATACTTAATATACTTAGTCATCCGCATATGTTTAAACTTATTTTGTAATTGAAGATGAATCAAAGATTGTAAACTAGAACCATTTCTGAGTAATCTTTTGCTTCGCTTTAAATAACTTGGCTTGAACTTGGGAGTCTATTCTAGTTGTTTACTTTTGTATTATGCTTTTGTTTTATGTTTGTACTCTACACCACAATATAGTGGTCAAGATTAAAGAAAAAATCTGAATCAGAATCAATATGAGCATGTTGAAGGATGGTACTCAAAAAAATAACCTTGTGATATTACTTCCACTTGGTTTGAAACTCTCTCTCTTTTAATTACACAAGGAAAAGGAACTATGCAATCGTGATACCTGTCAAAATAATTGCAGCACGTTTTTTTGTTTTTTCCATGTTGTGCAGCTCTAGTATCAAAGTAGTGCTATGAGAAAGCTTGATAAAGAAAACTTCTCACCATGTTGGACAGCATCTTTACATTTGAAAATTATTACTGTACAGGGTACTTTGATACTAGAGCTGCACAACATGGAAGAAACAAAAATCAAACTGCAATTATTTTGACAGGTATAACGATTGCAATGTGAATTAGTGGGAAGAAGCGGCCAGACTTTCAAGGCTTCTTGAGCGTTAGCTGAGTGGGCTAAGCAATAATAATAACAACATAACAGTAGTAGTAGTATTCACTCGATAAACTTGTTAACCCAGATCATTATGAATGAATAATGTGCTGCACCAACTGCTCTGAAAAAAAAATAGGATTTGCATCTGGTTAATATGGAAAATGTTGGCTGCAGTTGCGTCATTTTTAAAACTTAATGTAAAGAGAATACGAGTTTGGTATTTATTGTTGACTACAGTCTTTCTGCTGTTAACCAAGAAAACTGATATTTTGTTATATTTGTCTTCTAATAAACATCCAAAATTTAATGCCCTCAATATTCAATAGTCAATGTGTTCCTCCGGTATTGAAAATTATACTGAATATTGTTGTATCAAAGTTAGAAACGCCCGTATCCTGACAACACTAGCGCTGTGTTCAAGTTATGTCTCTACTCTCACTGTGTTTCTTAATGGCTTTTATTAATGTTAATTCTTACCTTCTTCCTTCCTGATGTCCTTTGTGATTTAAAACAAGGAATTTTTCTTTCTCCTGCCAAATTCAAAACAATGTAAATCTTACAGTAAATGACTCCTCCTCCTGTTAATTGTTCTTAGTTTATTTTTGTCTTTGTTTTTTTTAAGTAATGTTTTATCTCTTGAATGCTTTTGTCTAAACTTTTTTGAGAGTTTTATTGTCTCCCTACCTATTTTAATGTTATTTGAGCTCATTTCAGCAAAAGTTATGTTTTACTTCTACCTAAGTACACTTATTATCTATACTCTCAACATTATAATATACTCCTTTATGTAATGTTCACCACTACAACGCTTGCCTGCCACCTGCCGTCTGATTACTGCCACTGCAGCTCAGCCACAGAGTCCGACTGAAGTGTGGTACAGGTCGCATTCAATCACCCGGCGTCTCCCCCATCATCCACTCACTCAGGGCCAAGGCATCTCAAAATCTTCCACTCCGCCTGCACGGCTGCTTATCAGCCGCCGACCACTAACAAACATCATCGTCTGGGTAGGAGCCAAAGGACAACAGAGAGCGGAGCAGCGGCAGCAGCAGCAGGAGGAGGAGGAGGGGAGGTGGAACGCTCCTGTATAAAGTCAAAGGGCTGAACATGTGGGGCCACACTGACAGAGACTCTGCACCGCTCCTGCGTCAATCTCTGAGGACGACCAGCGAGACACTGTACCGGAGAGAAAATCACTGGATCTTTAATTTTACACTTCAGGAGGATTATTATTACTTTTGCCGAGCGATATTTTTTTGTCCAAGACGAACCTGAAAAATGGATTTACACGTTTTTATTTCCGTGTTATCAGTGATGTACTCCTGGATTTTGTGCACAGGTAACTTCTGCCGAACGCTTCTCTCTATCTATTCTACCTATGTATTAACATGAATGAATCATTACGTTTTTATACATAATATAAGCAATAGTTGAACTACTATTATAAAGTAAAGTTGGAATACTATCTGCAAAGCTGCAGAGCACAATCTTGCTGCAACTGCGCAGATTACACTTTAACTTCATGCACATTCGTGACATTTAATGTTTTATGTTTTATATGCAGTGTTTTAATAATGAGTGTTTCATTGCAGTACTTGCAGCGCCTTCTGGAGAGACAACCACCGCCTCCACCACCACCACCACCACCCAGGGGCGCCATGTGCGGACCAAACGCTGCTCCTGCGCCACTTTCCTGGACAAGGAGTGTGTCTACTTCTGCCACCTGGACATCATATGGGTCAACACACCTGAGTAAGTCACCGTTATGTAAATGTTTAAACAGCCGTAAAATGTTATACCTTTCTTTAGGAAGGTTACAAATTGAAAGTGTCCGCAGAAAACAAGTATTCAGCTAATTACTCACCCAAATATTGGATAGACGTTGAAATACAACACGTATTTTTAGACGGATGATTAGCTAACACTAACGTTAAGCTAACATTTTGAGTACGTTGTCGACTTCTTAAAACACTTTTCGCGAGTTTACCTGAAAATAAACTAGAGTTTTTCATACCTTGTTAGCGTTGGGTGACATTCCCTTGTACATTTATAAGTTAAACGAGCAGACTTTAACGCATTTTAGCGTGAAAAGGACATGTTTTCCCCGACCGTTAAGTTCAGTTTGTTTGATTCGAACTGTGTTAACTTTCCAGGCGCGTGGTCTCCTACGGACTGGGCAACGCTCCCAGGACGAAGCGCGCGGTCGTGGGCTCCATGGCAACCAGCAGCAGCGGCGGCGGACCCCGGTGTCAGTGTTCCCGCGAAGAAGACAACACATGCAGGAACTTCTGCCGGATGGAAAAACACCTCAGGTGTGTAATTTGCATTTTATCCCACTTTTGAAAAGTCTCATGAGCACGCGATCAAAACAACAACCCAAACACGGATCATAGTTTTTGTCGCTGATACTCGAAATCGCCTCAGTCTATCATTTGCGTGCATGTGAGGACAAGTTTCGTCTTTATAATGTCTCGAAACTGCCTGGTGAATAATGTTAATGGGATCCCGCTCTCATCGTGCGCTGTTTCAGGTATGCGACGCTGCCAGACACGGTGATCCGCTCCGCCCAGGGCGATGGTTGTGCCGAGGCGCAGTGCAAACACAAGCTGGCAGCCGACACGGGCAGGATTAAAAGGTAAGACGACCTGCTCACACTCAATGAGGCTGAATAGCTCGGAGCGTATTTGCAAAGAAATAAATGGACGTGGTAATTATAACCTCACTCGCACAGAGGTCTTTTGTAGGGCAACAAGTTAATATCTGCCTGTGTCAAACCCCTCTGAGCCTGAGATGAAAACAGTTAGCACGTGTTGAGGGCAGGAATTTCAAGATTTCAAGAGTCCCTAAAGCATTAAACTCCCTGTACATTATGATGACAGAGCAGCATTATGAATTCCATAAGACTTATGAGATTGTGTGGAATTTACCTGAATTGAGCTGCATCACTTTCCCTCCCTCCCTGTCTGAGGGAGTAAATGAGCTCCTGTGCTGCAGCAGCACTCATGTACCATCATGTTTGAGACTCCCAAATTTGCAGCGCCATTTGTCTGACACATTAATAATTGGAAACATAACATTCAGTCTCCTCAAACCACTCCAGAGTGTGTTCTGCTTGACACTCTGCCTACTTAGTGGTTTGAATGTTTGACTGACAGCTCAAGTCCACCCAGGTGTAGGTTTACCTTTTACATAACCCTGAGAGATCGATGGTTAAGATGTCTAATCGTTCTCTGTCTTTGTGTTCAGGATGAAGAATGGCAACAAGAAACGGGTGTCGCCTCTAGCGATCAGGGCCGCCTTGAAGACCAGCCTGCTTCTGAAGAAATGGAGGGCGAGACAGCGCCACAGGGCGAGGGCATGGGAGGGCGAGAGCGTGGCCTCCTAAAGACTACAGATAACCTCCGCGCCTTGTCATACAGAGGGGGAAAGGGTTTCATAAGCCCTTTCTCTACAGCCAATGGAAGACAAAGGAGAGCCCAGATATGGCCGGAAAACTTCCTCCATGTTGGCTTCGAGAGCATTCACGACTCGACTCGGTTGCACTTCATCAGTCAGATGAACGAGGGCAGAGACAGTAGACACGGAGTTCAGGTGAAAGTAGATAAGCTGAGCGAAGGACTCGGCCGAGGACATTGATTGATCCTGTTGGTGTCAGGGTCAGACTCAATCACCGCTCCTCATATGGACTAAAAAAGAAAAAGCACCACAGAGCATTTCAAACACTTGACTTTACTGGAAGGATTCCACATACAGTAAATCCTTCCACTGCCGTATACGGATGAGGGCAGTCCTACTCATTATATTTAAAGATGCCATTACTTTTCCTCATACAAAGTTGCAGAACCAGACTGTTACGTCTACATAGAAGGGATCATGCGGTTGTCACTGCTTCACACAAGAAGATTTTTCACCGACTGAAACTATTTACTGCATTTTATGTAACAGGTCGTCCCCTGTGTGTCAGGACACAGGTCATTGTAGCTGTGCAGTACAGTAGCTGCTGGGAGTTCTTTCATTTATCATAATTTAATTGTCCACTAAATATGCTATGTATGTATGTTGATGTCACTATTTATTTATTCTTTTTGTATGTTGTAATTTGATGGCCATATTGGCCCGTCACATGTTTAGTTTTGTCATTTCTGTGAAATGTTTTGTCACCAAGGTGCCAAGTTTTGGCCAATCTTAAATAAATTTGTACACACTTATTTAAAAAGTCAGCGCCTTTATGCTGCTGTGTTGTACGTGCAAGGAACTGTGACTTCAGAAAAACAATGTTTCGGCTAAAAGTTGGAGGAATAACTCACAGCACAAAACTTTCAGTGAACGTTGAGCTCTACAAATCAGAGATGTAACAGAACAAGTATGAGCTCTGTATTAAATTATTTTAAAGGTGCAGTATGTAAGAATTTAAGTTTAAAACACTCAGTTAAATTAACTAAAATCATCACCAGGGTTACATCAGGTTTTAAGTTACGTCAAAGATATCTAATGTCTACTGAAGTTAGCATGCTAACCAGCTAACCTGAAGTCCCCCTGATGGTCCAAAGCTCCTTAGTTCCCCGTCAAAACAACACCAACTTTCTGCTGGTGTTCCAAGCTCTCAGTCAGGTTTGCTAGCTGCATTGCTAAATGTGCTAACTAACTAACAGCAACTTCAGACAGCAGCCTTTTGTGGTTACTCTTGTGATATACTGTCTTTTACTTGGAGTATAACTTTTTTTCAGGGGCCCAATTTTAACATGTTGTACTTTAAAAGGATAGGTTTTAGCTAAAAAAAAAAAATGTAATCATTATTCAAAAAAATTCTGGAGCTTCACAACAAAACAAGTGTTGCAGCATTTTCCTAAACAACTGAAAAGTAGATGGGACTTGTTTAAAAATGTAAAAATACAACCCTCCCCCGAACACAAAGGGCTCCCTACAGCTTGTCCGATGTAAGCCAAGTCACCAGTAGCTCTGGTGGTTTTCAAACTGATTTGAAAAGACGTTATTAACACTTTTTAAGGCCTTCACCGTCACTGTCTTCACCGTCGCTGCTAAGCTAAAAGCGCTAGCGTGCATCCCATCAGAAGTGGGTGAACTTTTCCTTTAAGTTGAAAGTTACACAAACAAGTGAGATAAAACACAAGAGACGGGGACGAAGAAAGAGACGATAACAAGAAAGTGTTGATGTGGAGGACAGCGAGGCAAACAGCCCATAAACCCCAGCTCACCCTGCCCTTTCATCTGCGTGCCAAACCAGACTACACTCTGCAATTTCCAAATCAGCTGAAAGTTGATTTAAGGTTTTCCATCAGCAGCTCGGATTTCAAAGACACATCCAGCACATTGTTTGTTTTCAGCTCTTTTATGACCTGCTTTGTTTTAAAATACTCTTAAATATCTACCACCCTCCAGCCTGAGCATTTCTGTCCCTGAGCTGAAAAGTGACTCAGCTGAAATGCAGCAGATCCTGACTCACTCTTAAATTATTTTCTCAACTACCTGCTTCGGCGTCCGCGCTCACCTGTAATGATTAATGCCGATAAGGGCCGATCCTTACACAATTACTCATTACCACTCCTCGACCATCTGTTTTTCCTCCTGTAATGAAACCAAAACGCCTTGAACTTCTGTGGATATCTCTAATTTAGCCTCGGTTAATAAATCAGCTTAATTTGACGTCAGTTAATCGCTCATCCAGCTAATTCTGCTGCTGATGAAAGAGAAGCCTGTATCATGAAAAAAGCCCACAATCAAATATGTTTTTAAAAAGGTTTTCTCAACCAGTAGACGAGAATGTAATCCTTCGATTTGTGTGAAAATGTCACAACCAAACGTGGATTTACTGGAGAGCAAAGTAAAAATCCCTCACTTATACCCAGTAAGCATGGATTAAAAATAAGACTCTCTATTGGACAATGATTTAAGTTCTTAAAAAGTTGTTTCCATCATCACAAGCACTTTTTACGAGATTAAAGCCATGCTGCATCAATCTGTCAGGTTCGTTCCTTCTATATCTCAGCTGTACATGTGATATATGTCAAACAAGTTGTTCTTGGGTTCCGTTCAAACATTGGTGCGCCTGGAACACACTCCCATCAGTCATCGCGGCGCTGCTCGAGCTGGCAGCGGAGAACAACCCAATGCAACTTGGCTGAAAAAGTCTTATCTATCCAGCCCATTTAGCAAACAAATCCCCGCTGGATTCTGTGCCGCAGGCTCAGTGGAAGAAAAACTGCTGCGTCCTCCTGCGTGCAGATTCAAATCATAATAACACTGATGTCAGATTTTCCAGACAGACCTACTTTTTGTTTGCAAAACAATTCGAAGACTCGTCTGCTGCAGGAGACGGTCCGGCGACAATAGGGAGGCAGTTTCGATGACACGCCAGAAATGGAGTTGATCCCGTGATGCAGGTACAGTGCACGCTCGACCTCGCCAAGCTAAGCTCCTGTTAATGGAAGTAAGTCTGATGTCGCACTCTCCTGGGAGCGTGAAGGAAATTAATCCAGAATAATGCTCGGCACAGAAACGTATTTGTCCACAATATGTTACATAACAAGTGAAAGTGAACAACAATAGAGTGGCTCCATCACATAATCTTCACTGGTACATTTATTTAATCTGATGCATTATGTAAAGTTATGCCATATTTGTTAATATTCCTGATATATTGACACCTACGAACCAACTCAAACATCATCTGACTGCAGACACATTCTATATCTTATTTAATTGCACATCGTCAAGCAAATCCTAGCATTCAGATCCTTTTTTTAATTAAAATGTACATCATGTTTCATAGGTTAATGTGCTCAATACCAAGCAGAACGGTCTAGATAGCAATTGTGCTACGTCATATATTAGCTTATCGTTACGAATCATTACCTTTAAGCAGCATTGTAACTTTGTAGTTGATTGAAATTCAGCTTATTCAAACTATTTTACATACCTTTGGGTAGCTTAAGGAAATGTGACCAAGAAGATAAAGCACGACGTGAAAGTGACGCAAAACATGTTTCTATACCAACATCACTCCAACAGAACTCCTTTTGCAGCAAAATGGTGCACATCACTGTTATTTTACCTGATACATTCGTGCAGGGGGAGCACAGAACCGTTGTGTAGTTTGATGATCTTCTGAAAGCTGACGACAGGCTGCCAATGATCCATGACTGTGCACCAACTATCCATACCAGTGAAGCAGCCACCTAATGATTACGGAAACACATTGGCCAGTTAAATGTATTATTATCTCAAGTGATGATTGAGTGAGCTTCACCTGTCAAGCACTTTGTGAGTTCCATCTGTGAAAGGTGCTATATTACATAAATATCATTATTATCATCATTATTATTAATATTATTACTGAGTGTGCGGACATTCTTGTGAGCCACAATGGATCCTGGAAAAGTTGTCACTCATCCAACAAGACACTCAGCCTCACCCTCTCAAGTTTCTCTGGTGGTTTCTAAAGTTGAATGTGTCACATTTGTCTGCTACAACTACACAATAATGTACACCTACAATACAATGTGTATAATATACAATATATAACAGGGTCCCTGCTCCGTCGCTCTATCATCTCAGGGGTCCTTGACATGAAAGACGTCAAAGATCCTTGATGTAGTTGATCAAAATAAAGCTAATTGGAGCTATTTTTTAATACTGTGGTGCAGTTTAATCAGTAAAGATGAATTTGTATAAGTTTATATGTCTTGTTTGTAAAACTGGAATCTGAAAAGAAGCTTAAGCTGTCAAACAGATGCCGGTGAGCATAAAGTACAGTATCTAAAAATTGTACTAGAATAATTGTACTCGGTGTACATTTTTATTCTACCACACTCCTCCTGATAATCCACATCACTACAGCCCCTTTAACACACTGATCCTACAGCTTGTTATCAGATTGCCTTTATCAAACTGTCTGCTGCATGTTTGCCTCTGTGACTTGACTTTTTCAGTCTTATCTTTAGAATCATTGTGTGCTCTGTACGTCACGAGCCGGCCGACGCTTTATTAAGCTTCTGCAGGAGCTGAGAGGAGATGCCTCCATGTACCTGCACACTGAAGAGGTTAACAGCATGCTGACGGGCCTGGGACCCAACACAATGGCACTTACCCTATAAACTATGCAGCTCTGTGCGAGGAACTCCCCTGAGACATTAGCTTTTGGAATAACTCATTAGCCTATTGAATAGAGCAGGCGAACATAATACCCCATTACACAGCGAGGAATCTCCTCCACTCGACAGGAATTCTTGAGCCCAGGAGCCGAACAATAGGACTGTTTGCGAGGAACGTCTGGGCGGGGAGGACTGGCCTCGGCTTCTGACGTCTAACCAACGCCCGACTCTACCTCCACACACCCTGTTTTCCAACCAACACTCCCAGCTGTGCCAAAGCATCTCACGAAACCCTGCTGCAGCCCGACCTGAGGGGATTAATTACTGTGCTGGATGAGTCAAACTCAGGATTTGGCTGAAAAAGGTCACCAGGAGTCAGCTGGGTGACGGAGCACCGCGGGAAACCTGTCAGGGAGGTTGACTTGAGGAGCGGGGGGGAAGAAGTTGCCCTTTTAGTGTCTGCTTTGCAGGAGAAGGTCTTGATACTTGACTCTCCCGTGTCGTCGAATCTGATTTGTCATCATTTGGGCGGGAGAGGATGACACACTTCTCAGAGGGCTGATTATGGGAATCTCTGCAGGCATCTCTCAGCACTTTGTCAGCTTGTAATCCCACTCTCAGTCCAACCCAGCCCAGCGCCTGCCGCCCTCGCTGCCAGGAGCACAACAGATACCGAAAAGCATTAAAGGAATATCCCCGAGATATTCAAAAAATGCTCTGCTGACAGACACGAATGTGAGGATGAGTGGTGTCTGCAGCTCTGCTCTTCCCTGGCTTAATTCAACTTGAAATCAAAGAGAGAGTGGGGGGCCGTGTCACCCACCGCTCATATGCACATTTGCAGGGAATGTTCAGAATGCAAAGAATTGTACAACAAGATCAGTAACAGGCCAGGATCCAAAATTAGCTCCGTCGAAGTCAGGCATGATGAGAAACACATATTACAAAGATGTTTAAAAATATATACGTTGCATAACAAATTATATACACCTCATGCACACAGATAATAAATGCATGGAGAAAAATGCACTTGAGGTAATTATTTGCATTTCTGTCATAGTGGCTAACAGGTGTTAAGTCTCAGAGCATTCCAGATGGAGTAATTCACCCACTCGAACATTAATCAATGTCTGACGAGAGAGAGCCTGAGGGTGTGCTATCTAGAAGTACAGTTAAATCTTGGCATTAGCTTTAAAACAGCATAATTAACTTCAGAGAAACACATTTTCGGTTATGTTTAGTCATGCTAGCAGCGCTGCTCGAGGCCACTGTCAGTGAGTCAGTCCACCACGCTGGTCTCTATTAGTGGATTGATTGCAACAAAATTGAATACAGACATTTATATTCCATGAAGAAAAGCACATTTCTCCTCAAGCTCCAGTCAATCAGTAAACAGATCTCTATCAGAGCAGAATCTGACATAAATCCGGGTGTTTATTCCTCCAGGTGGCTCTGCACCTGACTCGCTCTCCTCCTAGTGAATATCTGACTGTAGGATGAGCTTAATAAGATTTCCTATAGAGATTTAGGTAACTCCTTATGACTTTTCCTCTAGCGCCATCTAGTCAAATATTTTACTCGTCCAATGAAATATCTCAAAATCTACTCAGTGGATTAGTATAGATATTCATGGTTCCCAGAGGATGAATACCTAACAACTTTGAAGATTCCCTGACTTTTCCTCTCGTGCCAACATTGGTTTGATTTGTTACTGAAAAATCTCGCCAACTACAGCTAGGTGGATTGCCATGACATTTAGGAGATCCATTGAGTGTCGCCTCAGGATGAATCATGGTAACTTTGATCCCCCTGACGTTCATCTTGTGCTATCATAAGGTCAAAATAGGTCCAATATTTTGGTTAATGGCCAAATATCTTCAAAATAGAATTCCCATTAGCTGCTGTACTTTGTGTTTCGTGCTAATAAGCTAATGTTAGCATGGTTAACATTAGAAAGTTATCTCATTCCAATAACAATGTGGCACAGATAGGAATTTCCCTTTGTGCTCGAGGATGCTGACCCATATTTTTCTCACAACCATAATTGTCAACACGCAGCGCTGGTATATCGGGCCTTGAACAAACATCTCACTATCTGAGAGAACAGTGTATGGAGCCAACGCCGCTGGACTTGCAAAGATAATTCCAAGGAAAAACACGTTAGGAAATGGGGACGCTAACTTACTGTAACATGCCTGGTACACGTGTTATTAAGCGTTCCTGTTTTGTTTTGCCCTCCCTAGCCACTGTGTTTGTTTACACTGGTAGGCAGGTGGAGGTGAAGCCTTTATTCTGTCATTAGTTTTTTCTCTCGCTCTCTCAACACTTGATGATAATCCCTTCTGAGGGATGCCGAAGGTAAATGTTGGTGTGTATGAAGTGGTGAAGCCTTTACCTTTGTCTATGAGTCACTTCAAAAAGGGGCATTTCATCAGAGATCAATGCCTTTATCTCGGTTTTCATTGGTTAATGTATGTAACATATCAAAGCCATACATCTGTCTTTAGAATAAGTGGATTTAACACAACAACTTTCTTTGTTTGAGATATTCAGGCATTTTCCTATCCGGAGCAAACTGTTTCCTAACACACCCTGACAGTCTAAGCCAACGTTTCTTTAACTTCTATAGATTGCTGTGCTGTATATAGCTCGGGTTTATGACATGTCAGCGACTTGGGATGAAAGAGGAGAGCCTTGTTTGGTTTTTGGTTTTGTTAAGGTATTTTCTAAATTAACAAATGGGTTGTGAAAGGATTTTGAAATGCCAAGATGGTGGCCTTTTTTAACCAGGTGCATTAGATGTAACTTTTTTAATGAAATCAACAAAACAACCGGAGTAATCCCGATAGTAATGTGATTTTATATATTTTTTTAAAGTAGCATCTGTGTTTTAAAGTAGTCGTTTAACATTTTGGTAAGGGCACTTTCTTTCTTTCTCAGAGTGAGATATCAATGTTGTTACTGTGCAACAAAGAAACAGCTAGACATTTTGGGGAAACAAGTGAAATACACATATTCCCTGTTACATAATCGGATCAAACCACCCACATACTTGCATGTTGAGTATGAAACTGGAGCCGCTTAGCTTTGTCACTTCCCGCTCCCGGTTAAGAATGAGTCAGGCAGATACCCACTGTTGAAACCACAACTATCATTTTACACAAATTAGATGTGACAAGTTAATTATTAAGCTTAAAAAGTCATGGGATTTATTTATTTTTTTACACTTGGACGGTGCCAGACCAACTGTTTCCTGCTGTTTCTGGTCTCTGAGAAATGCTAAGTTAACCTGTTCTTATTACTGGATAATTGATGCAAAATTATCCTAAAAGGTGTAACCCAGTGTAGCCCAAAGTAAATTCAAAGCTGTTGTCGAACCATCTGGTGTACAGGCATGGTTCTGGGCTATTCTGAAAGGTAATAAACTAAACCCAAGCAGTCAGAAGCTGGCATTAATCTCGAGGAGTTTGAACACACAGAATTATTTGTTTTTCCTCGCTTTTATTTTTTAATGCAAAAATAAGCCTGTGGAGGATCTGTAATACTGCTATTAGCTAGCAAGACACAATGGGTCCGCATCATATAGTATCTGATGGTCCGAATTCATATTAGATCACACTATCACTGAAAATGAACATGTGTTTTTCTGAGGAAATATTCAGGTGCTTGGCAAATAAAATGCCATTTTATGACCTCAAGATACCCCTGCCTGAAAGTAACAGGGGCAAAAACTCATTGTAGTTCCTTATTTCCTTGTTTACACTCACTTTGTGCACACAGTCAAAAACAAGTTCTTAGGTGGAAAAAATTGCCTATACAAAGAGCAAAACACATAAAACTACATAAACTGATATAAGTTATTGTTGAATTTTCTACATGATGCATCAGTCATCCCGAGGCTGGCATGGATCGATGTTTAGACGAGATGGCTGCCAGGTGATAAACTTCATTGTGTCGAGTCTTTTTATATCCTCCTTCATCATCATCATCATCATCCTCTTTAGTTCTGCTTTTCATCGTATCCGGTCATGCCAAGCTCATTGTTTATGCTGGATTCCCGAATTTTGCATCGCTCTCTATTGTCAACAAAAAGAAAAAAAAAAAAAAAGGAGGAAAAAAAAAGATTCTGGGATGGATCCGACGGCAGCCTCCGCCAAAACAATAACACATAGTTCTGCCCAGTATGATTCAGCTCTGCACGAGCAGGTCTCATATCTCTGGAGGTATTTTTATAACCTCCTAAAATGAGCTGCGTTTTTTGGACATTTTTGTTGATACAGTCTCTTGAAAATTATCGTCAGTCAGTCGTTTTCAAGGAGTGACCGATAACTGTGGGCCAATCAGATTACATCACAATAAATGTTCCTTTGGAAGATTATGAACTCTCTCCAAGCCTTTGTTGTAACGATTAGCTCAATAACATCATGTCACTTTGAGCTGTAATGTTACAAGTGGGCTTAACAGAACAAATTAGCTGGTTTGAGCATCCCTCAACATGTTGTATCCAATTTCTTTGATGTGTCCGATTGATCGGATTGATGTAGTTCAGTGGAAGTTCAGAGATTTAATCCCATCCTGAGGCGGGAAATAAGGGAGTTACAACAATACGGGAGGAGCTGCAGAATGCGTTCTACAAATACGGGAGCCCACGAGAACGAGAGGACTGCGGACATGTGTGCACTGGTACAACGTGGATGTAAAAAATTCCCGTGAGCAGCGCAGGTCAACAGGTCTGAGCAAAGTGCACTCACAGCGAGTGAGCCGACAATGGCTGGCACTCAACCTGTTCAAATCTGGGTTGTTTCCAAGATGATCCGCTGTATGTTGTGGGCTTCTGGGCTTTTTGGAGAACATTCCTAAAAATTGTAAGGTCAAATAAGGTCTCCTAGATGAGTGGGACCCCTTAATATAAAGTAATGCCTTCTTGCCCCTCCTGATCACACAGTGCCTGTAAGGAAATGTCGATTTTCTCTTAAAGAGACAATTCAGGTCTTTTGATGTAGGGTTGTATGAGGTACTTCGTCAGTGTGTTACCTGCAGTAGATGACCCATCCCCTGTGTGGAGAAGCAACGCTAACACCGACAGGGGAGCAGAGCACTGTACTGCTCAATGACACCGGAAGCAAGACATACTGTATTTTGGCCTCCTAAAATATATATCTGTTTAAGTGTTTGCTATATTTTGAACATCACGTGTCAGGCACAGCTGAGCTTGTGAGTAGGAATATTGATGTTGTACGTTTAGGGAATGTAGTGCCAAACGAAGGGTTTGATGGTAGCTGTTGTCCTGTTTCCAGTCTTCATGCTAAGCTAACTGAACTGAACTGTCTCGCTTCATATTTACAAAACACATGAGAGTCGTATCAACTGTCTCAGTTAACTAACAGTAAGAATGCACGAAAGCATATTTCCCAAAATGTCAAACTATGCCTTTAATCAGTCAGCGGCGTGGAAAGAATGCTGAGGAAAAAGTGTAAAACAGTTCTTTTTTGTTTTTTTTGTTGTTTTTTTTAAGGCTGCGATCCAGTTAAAGAATTCAGGTTGGAAATCTCCACAACCGACACCAAACTTCTTCTTCATTACTTTGACCTTTTAGAAGTTAATCCGGTCAAAGACCACCTGTTTACATTCAAATAAATAAAATCACATTTTAACTACCACACTGACACACAAACTGCAGAATGGACTACATACATACAGCAGACATGACCCACTGCCTTGACCCCGATAAGCTTAAGTAAATTACTCAACTAAATTACAGCACATATTGTAAATGAGCACGATATCCACAGCTTGGCTAATATCCTTGAGAGTTATCTACAAGGCCGAGGGGCTGAACACTGACATCACTGATGAACCGGCAGATTACCGTAACCGCTAACCTTCATTTGGTTTGGTTATGAAAGTTGCTCTCTCCTTCTATCTGTTACACATTCCAGACGTGTTTTCCCGGGGACTTTGTCCCATTTCCCAAAGCATCTGTCAGTCTGCGCCGAGGCCCCACATGTCCCCACTCAACACTGGATACCACAGTCAGTCGCAGCAGCGGTGTGGACGGTGCAGCTGCACTGGAGGGCCTGATAGCTCCTCCGGTCCCATCACGTGAGAGACTGTAGATCACGGAGTGATAGATGTGTGAAGTAGAGGAGCAATTACAGCAAAGACAGAAACACAAGGGCTTATTTATTAGCTTGATCAAATTTAAGAAAACCAGGTAAAGATCTAAAAATAAACGCATGTGACCACAAAAGACATTTCAGTCCGGTGACTCCAACTATCAAGCGACGGAAACATCACAATATTTTGAGGAAGGACTCTGCAGTCACACGAGAATTCCCCTGACAAGCATGAAAAGTAAAAAAGACTGTCAGAGCTGCAGCAATGAAACAATCCTTTCCCTTAAACAAATGACGAAAAACAATCCCAGAGCAGCAGGAAAGAAGTGGGTTGTTCTTTTTACTCAGAGCATCACTGACCCAGACTTTGACAACAATTCACCTCTCATTTTCTGGAAGACTTTCGCCAGTTATTGCACTCCTTCCATTCAATATAATATTTCACTCCAGTTCTATTCGTTTGGGTGTCTTTCACTTTAACCAACGCAATATTTAACACCTTCACTCAAGCATGACCTTTGGGTACTTTATACAACACTGTCTTTATGTGACTACACCAAAACCACTGGACAAAACACAGACACCATGTGGGTATCTATTTTGTGCTGTTGTGCAAAACTCTGAACCTCTTGCCGTTTTGTGGTATGACCTGCTGAGCTGTCTTTTGTGACTCAACTATGTGTAGCCTAAATTTGTATAAATATCCCACTAAGTCAGCTAATTTGATTATGTGACTGTCTGTCTGCACTGGCTCAAGACTCCAAAGTGCAGTCTGGACTCAGTAGTTCAACACACCGCCTGTAAAATACCTGAAAAAATACCTTTACTTTGGTGCCTCACGGCGTGAAAGGAGGTCACCGCAATACTCACTGCGGCCTGTCATCGCAAGCAACAGCCAGTTACTGACTTCCACAAAAAACTCACACACAAACTGAGCAGCAGTCACAAAAGGAAAGTGTTTACACTCTGGGCTATCGCTCCATCACCCCTGACTCTCAGCGACCGCTTTGAGCGTCTGTGTGCGGCTCTGATGGTGTCGCTTCGCCCTGTCGTCCAACAATGTACCCTCTCCCTCACTGCTCCGCTGCTATCTCCCCTCAAACTAAACACGATTGTGTGCACCTGCAGCATGTTGAGGCAGCCGTTCCCAAACAAAACTCAAACTCTGTCAACAGCCGGTGAGCCAGCTGTCAACCACCACATCCACAGACATCTCTAACCCAAATAACGCGGAAGATTATCGCAGCCTCGAGTGAACCTCCGCCTAGACTCATGTATCTAACAGCAAAAGCGCCATTTACAATAACAATAGGGGGGAATGTTGCGTAACACGCCAAGAATGAAACCGGGAGGGCGATACGTTAAGCCATTGTCTGAGGCTGGGTTATAAAGGAATAGTTTGACCTTTTTGGAAAAAGGGCATTCCTGGAAGTCTTGCCATTGCAAAAGTGGCAACACCAGGAAGTAACTGGCACCGGCCAAGAAAGGGTCCGACAAATAATAAGCCGGAAAACAGCAACCTGCCGTTTCTATACATCAGCTCTTGTACAGATTTTTAAAATGAGACATAACCTAGACTCGGCCTGGCTAGTTGTGTCCAACTGATTCCAGTCTTTATGCTAAGCTAAGCTTGAGAGTGGTTTTTGGATTGATCTGATGTTTCACGATGGCTGCTGATGAGTGTCGGAGGGTCACACCTCTCCCTCCTCTCCTGCCGGTCTTTTCATGCGTCGGTCCCGCCTCGTCTGTGGTGACTAACTGATCTTTACAGGGGTCCTGCACCCACCATGCCTTTATGACTGCTATCTGGGACCACCATTCAGGCCGCGGTGACCTTCACTGCAGGAACACCGCCTCGGGGCAGAGTGGGAGGGGTGGCGGAACAACGGGGGTCAAACTAAACCTCTGCTGCTCTGAATGGCCTCAATTTGGCGAAGGTGGTGAAATGCGTAACGGACAGCCACTGAGGAACGGACAGGAGGGCGGCGTTTGTGCCACCGCTGCTCTTTAAAAATCTGAAGAGGGTTAGAGGCCACATGTCAGGCTTTCTCAGGCATACACAGACAAAGACAACTTCTGATGGTCTCTTACATGATGAACTCTTACTGTATGTTGAATATAAACTGTTACTGCCGACCATCTGACAGCTGGGACAGTATCTGCAGCTGCGACGTGGAGAAACCAGCTGCAAACTCGCAGGTGGTACAGTAGTAGTGAGTTTGCAGGTGTGACCCCAACCAGCTTATTATATGTGACTCTTTGACATTAAGCTGGCTGTAGATAAAGCTAGTGTTCCTTCTTGAGGTTTATGTTTTGGTCTGGAATAAAAGACTTCGTGTTTGGGTGCTGCAGTAACATTAAATATTGAAAACTGCTTTGTAGTAATCATCCTCACATCACGCCCTGTCCCCAAACACTGCTCGTTTCCAAATAAATCTCCGTCTTGTCGGCTTGTAAACACCGGGCAGCTTGTTCCATAATATTGAACTTGTACTTTTATGAGTGTTGTAAATACAGCCCAGTGAAAAATGTCTAAACAAGAAAAGTGGAAGATCCGACAGCGTCCCCGTGAGTTCACTGTGATCCATAACTCAAACCTTTGTCTTGATTTGCTTTCACAGGATATACAGCAAATCTTTGACATCTCATCTCCTGTTATTTCTCTGCTTCATTACTTTTCTATTTGTTTCACCTGGTAACTCATGGGTCACATGATTGCCTCTTATTGGCAGTTGCTACAGTATAAGTGAGGCCGTATCGTGTTGTTTGTAGCCCTGATGAAGACGGAGTGGTAGAAACATTTTGGCTCTTTAATGATTGGCGTTTTAATCATTAAACCACTGTAATATAACATGATTTTCTAATATGTGGAGTGCCTGGAATGACTCTGGTTTTTGAAGAATTGAATATATTCTTTCCACTTTGTACAAACAGTAAATAAAACATTACGAGTGCCAGCAAATGTCAAACTGCAACTTTGGACTGTCGCTGCAAAGAAAAATGTTTTTTCTAATGACTTAGCATTTGTTTCTGTACCTTCGATTGTCTTCTCATCATCTGCATCTGTGTTTTAACTTTTGCAGGTAGTAAGTCAGTCCCTCATTTTGTTTGTGGCAGAGAAATGCGTGTGTGGCGATTGGCAAGAATCTCTTAATGAAGCGACGAAGCAGCCTCGCTTGATGTGCACGTGAGAAGCAAGCGACTTGTGCATTCATTGCGGCCGGTCTAACCTGTTAACATCGGCGGCGAGGTGAAAAGCGAGAGTTAACGTCACGCCAAGCAGCGCTGCACACGCATCCAATTTGTCCAGCCTGTCCAGGAAATAGATTTAAAGGGAAAGTTCACCCCAAAATCAAACAACCAATTGTTAACGTTGTTTCTCTGTTTTGGTGTTGAGTTATTAAAGTGGATATAGTTGAATATAATGAAACTAGATGGCACTCAGCTTGTGGTGCTTAAAGCGCTAACAAAAATGTAATGTTGGTAATATTTTCTTTTTACTGGACTACACCTGCTAACTGTGTCGCCTGTGGAGAGACAGTACTAACATTAATGAGGTCCTCCTCGGCTGAGTTGTAACTGTAACTAGCTGAGTTACATTAGTTAGCTCGCCCTTCTTCCATGAGTTACTGCACACTTCCCTCTACGTGGTGATAGTCTGAGTTAACATAATCACCGACAAGAGTGCATTTTAGGAGGGATTCTGACATAATCGTGACACTAAATAAAAGGTCAAATGTCACCAAAAATGTCTTTTCAAATCTTATTCTTGCAAAAGCTTCTAGGGACAAGTGTTGCAATCAGGCATCTTACACAACATCTCACTCTGAACCTGAAGCTTTGGATGTACTGACTGACCACCATGAAGAAAAAACTCTTTAACGACAGATAATTAATCAAAAATAAATTAATTTTCCGGCCCTGAAAGAAGGAACATAACCAGAAACATGTGTCGCAAAAATAGTCCAGTTTGTGTGTCTGAACACTGAGCGGGATTTCTGTGTCACTCTGAGTTTATTTAGTGATAACAGCTCAGACAACTGGCACTGCTCTCCGTCTTCCTCTCAGTCGCTGCATTCTGCTGAGAGACACCGACAGATAAGCCGAAGCTCAGACGATGATCTGCACCCACAACTTTGAAAACTCTGTCAAACGTTGCTGTGTTTCTACATGCTCTGTGTCTGCTATTCAGTGTGTATCATGTCCTTTCACCTCCTGCGTACATATCAGACAAATTGAAAATGATTAGTCAAAGAGGAGGATCGTTTTGCCTCGCCCAGCATCGTGGTAACTGGAGCTTAATGCTAATACACTTCAGCAAGAAGTTAATCAACTTGTTCAGCTGGTTTTTAAACGATGTGCTACAAATCTGCCACTCTGCTCTGCAAATCATTTAATCAGCTCTGACAAGTAACTTCACAAACAAACTGAGCGTTAGCAGTGTTACACCACAGTTTTCTCACAGTGCACAGTTTCTCTCCCGGCTCTAACTGGGCTGTATAAATCCTTTAGACTTTATGGTTTTTCCCCTGACCCCCACATCCACCTTTCAGACCACACAGGTCATCAGCAGCAGCGGTGGCATCAGACCACCAGCAACGAGGGAGCGAGAAACCAACTGAGGCTGAGTATAAGGATGAAAGGTCGAGGGTCTGCTCCAGTTGAAAACCAGGTCCAAATTTGTCGATCCAGCTGAATCGTATGCCTCTGAACCTACTAATGTTGTTAGTCAAGTCAGCAGTTTCATGATGAGACTGTGCAAAGCACGGCTTCATTTCACAAAGAAAGGTGGCAAGAAAACAGAGGCTTGATTTCCAGGAATGTCATAATTTGCCAAAGTGTCAAAGCTCCCCAACCAGCAGCACATCTGGTACCGGCTGTAAATATCCCGTGTCATAATAACATCAGCACCACACAGGCAGTCTGAGCAGCTTTTTGTCCATGCAGAAAATAAATCAACAAGGAAACTAATAAAGAATGGACCTATAAGCAGAGTTGATAATGGGATTGGTCCTGATAAAATCTTATCAGTTTCCATCCCAAGTCACCAATCGGTTGATTGACGAATATGACAATCATGACGTTATCGGCACTTTTCCTTTTTGTACTTTGCTTTTACAGCAAAAGAACGACTGTCTTTTAGAGTATCAGACAATTGTTTTGATTTATTTAAGATGAAGGGGGTCGATTGGGTTACTTTAGATTGATCGCAACATTTTGCTTTTGTCTTCTGAAGTTGCCACACCTAACATTTCAAACTGATTTGAAGAAAAGAGAACACATGTATAGGTACACAAAACTAAATCTGGATCTAATCATTATTATAATCATAACTTTTGTACACAAAGAGCATCTTCATATTTATTTTGAATTATTCAATTCATCATTCAAATATAACTTTGATCTTTAGAGTTTTGGGGACAATGAGCAGATTATTTCCAGGGTTATTTCATTTAAAAGTCATGAAAATGCAAATTAATTTTCCATTAAAAAAAGGTAACATAAGTGTTTGTGTAAGTTAATCACGGTTCTTAGAAAAAAGAAAATAGGAATCAGAAAAACCAAGAAAAACGCAATAGGTGCATCTCGAATATTAAGAGTTTGTTTTTGTGCCTAAATCCACCCAAACGTCAGATCATTTTTAGAGGACACTGACAAATGATGTCATCCTGTCAAGTCAAGTAAATTGCATTTATATAGCCTCAAATCACAAGCACAATGCTTCAGCGGGCTTTCCAATCTGTACGATCTTGTTGACGGAGATGTCAGATGAGGAAACGTTTACATGTGTTATTATAGGAGCTGATCACAAACAATTGTGTCTTTTAATTTGAAGGATGGGGGATCTGGGGTTTTGCAGATACGTCCAATATTGATGTTGTTTTTCTGGTGATTGTATTGTTAAAGAGGTGTCAGAGGCGTGTGATTAATGAGAAGCGACATACATAAACAGCGGTATGGTCCTTTATGATTGTTTGGCATTCCGAGAATGTAAAAATGGAAAGTTTTGTGTCGTCTGTCAGAGTGAGTGGAAGTGATAATGTTCAGTGTGACACATTTATCAACGCACCGGAGTGTATCCTGTCAGTCCGTGCTGTTGTGTTCTTGAGTCCTCCTCTGCCTCCTTTATCTGCTTAGTAAAACACCTCGTATCAACGCTCGGGCCTGTGCAACGCAGACATCCGGACAAATCATGGTAAATTTCCCTTTCATGCTCACTTGCCAAAAGCCACAGACAGGAGGATGCAAACTGCCCGATGTGTTTTTGCATGTAAGTGAAATGAGGCCGAAGGACGGATGGCTTTCTACACCCTCTTAGTCTCTGACCCTTTATCTGCCTGTGAGGATGACAGCAGCATGATGAAATGGCAGCCTTTAAAACGGGGAGGGAAAAACATGGCATGATTTATCTTGGCAGCTTGTTTGTTATTCTTAACAGCGCATTTAGGGACCAGGGAGTCTAAAAGAAAATGTCCCGAGCTCCTTGTCGACGGAAGCAAACTCGCAGCCAGAATAAAAACCGCCACTTCTCTGAGGCGACCGCTGCATGCCAGCGTGTCGCCGCACCTGAGTGACTGGTGTTGTTCTTGGAGAGGAAAGAAGTGAAAGTCGACTGAAGGTGTGCCAGCCTGAGGTAGCGCAGAGGACTGGTGGTTAAGTGGAAGAGCATGAATGCTTTGTGTCACCATAACAAGCTGTAAACACACCTAATAAACTTTATTTGACAAATGTGTAAACAAACTGCTGTGATTATCTACTCTGGCCTCACATAATCCTCCCGAGGGATCGACTGACAGTTTCTTCTCAAGGCTGTTACTGATACTGATGATCAGAAAGCAACCAATAATTGATATTTGGAACCGATCCACATTTGAAGGAAAAATTAATATCTTAGTAGACAGCAGTATTCTTATTGTTCTGCTACTGTACGGCCCGTGTCCACATAGCATTTTTTCAGGAGCTCTGAGATTAAGCGTCTTGACAACACTAGCTTGACACCTGCCGCTGTATGATCGACACTTCACCTTTGAGGTTTACTATCCTTTTGTTTTTTATTTGAAAACGGGACATCAGAGCAAGGAGGATGTGGGTTCACAACATGATCCATAGGAGACAAAAATAAGGAGACTATTATCACCTATGCCAGGAAGAAGAAAAAGAGTGGCGGTGACGTCACCAGCGCCTTCCCAAAGAGTTGAGAGATTTTCAGCTGGAGGTGCTGCTGCCACAGCGCTCACTCCTTATTGGGAACAACTGAGAAAAGATGCTGGCGCGAAACTCTTATTGACTACAATTTTGAGGAACTGCTGTATTCTCATTTCTGCACTTTATTTTTCCACTCCACGACATTTATTTGATAACTTTAGTTATTAGTTACTTCATAAATTCAGATTTTTCAGTGTTGATAGGCTGCTGACTACACATTATTGACCACCAACAGAAAGAGGTGGCTGCGTCAGAGTAGTGCTTTTTAAAATGTTATCAGCCACTGAACACTAGTAACACAGATGCTGATAATTGGTCAGCACCAAATCCTCATATTACATCGTCTAAAAAGTTTATTTAATCGCAATCAATGGAAATCACAAATTTGTTTCATCTCTGCACAAACACTTTTACTTTTAGAAAAAGCTCAGCAGTGTTTTTATAAAACACCTGGGCACTGCAGATTTTAGAAAACGTTGGTCAAAAAGAGGTAAATAGTTCATTCAAAGGGGAGTATTTTCTGAAAAACAACTAAAGTGCAGTTCGTTGATATGTTTAATTTATTTGTTTTAATCGACACAACAGAGGGTTTGGCTGCAAATACAATCATAGCTAAGACGATCAATTAATTGTATTTCTTGATGTCTTCGAGATTACTTGACTATAGGAATGTTTATTCTAGACTTTGATGACTGAATTGTCACCAGGGGGACGTCATTAAACCCTGTTAGGAAAATGTCTCTATTTTCTGTCATTTACAAACTGGAAGGAACTGGATTCCCCCTCACAGGAAACTGAGTTGAACCCTATTTCTCAGACTCAAACTATTGTGCCGAATGCTTGTTAGTCACTGAACCTGAAACGAGGACGCTCTCCTGAAAGGCCGGAGGAAGACAAGAGTCGGGGACAAAAGGCTGAAAGACAGAGATGAATGAAGAGAAGAGAAAGGTTGTCCGGGAAGGTTAGAGAGCGCAGGAGGAGGCAGCAGGAGGTGAAGTAGAACCAAGTGCGCTCAGAGTCAGACTACAGTACAGCTAAAACTTACAGCGAGCATGCCGTGGTGCGATCACACCGTAATCCTGTTGTTGTCCCAATACATTTCACCATAATGATGTTATCGCTTGCTTTCGATAAACCCGGGTGAAGTCTCAACCAGTCCTGATAAAAACAGACGTTATGGCAGGAGTAGACAAATAGAGGTGAGAGACATGAAAATACAGATAGTATCAGACGGAGCTGTTATCCCGAATTCTGTCTTTATCCAAACACACCTACAGAAAACAACGTTCATTCCGCACTTATCCTAAAGATCTGCCCCTCAAATGATGCAACCGCAACTGAAGAGCTAAATCGCTGCTAATCCGAAACGTTACTCACATTTGATCCACTGAGCTGCACTTCTTCCAGCTCATTTGATTTGTTGAATAGAACTCTGATGTGTTTGTTCAATACAGTTGAACACCTGGTGGAAACCGCTCTGTTGCCACCGTCACTGTTGTCGTGTTGTGTTTATTAGATACCAGCAGCAGAAATCTATGCAAATTCTGCTGTAAAGGACAAGTCCAAAATCTCGGCTAAGATGTTTCCTTGCTTTTTCTCGCTTAGAGTTAAACAGCAAGATCGGCAACAGATTCATGTCTGCTCACTGAACACCGACGGCCCGTTTTAACTACCAACGTGTCAAATAATGTCACCTGACAAGTGGCTTTACGCTTAATGTCATATGGAGGACAAAGTCCAAGCCGGGGATGGTGGAGTGATTGATTAGTTTTTTCAGTTATGCTGAATAAGTAAGTAAAATATATTCCTAAAGTAGCCAAGTAGTTTTAGTACCTAATGACACTCTACCCGCTGTGCTCAGATTATGAAAAGTGATTATTAGGAATACGATCTATTCAAACAGCATTTCTACTTCACAAAATAAGAAAACAGCCACTGATATTACAGTTTTTTCTAATCGATTTTTATTTTTTTCCACTAGAAACATCTCCTGGGCCAAATCACACCTACCGGCGGGCCGACTTTGGCCTGAAAGCTCCACTTTTAGATACACACTAATCTCAATGTGGATGAGAAGAGATCAGAAAAGATGAGATTTAGGCAAAATTAATCTGCTGATGAAAACTGCATGACACCAACAGTCACTGGATGGATGAAGATAAAAAGGAATACATGTCGGTTAGGAGAATACTGATACAGAAAATACAGTTTCTCAGCACGATGGGATGCCGATAAAAGAAACAAATTAAAAAAATGTGCTACTTTGGCTCTGATGCTGCATCTTCTCACACAATGTCTCACATACAACAATATATTGCTTATAACACATAACAGTTAATACCCGATAAACACTGAATAATCTGAAGCTAGTAACTAAAGTTATCAAATAAATGTAGTTAAAGGAGCAGAAAATGGAAATACTTAAAGGACCTCAAAATTGTATTCAAGAACAGTACTTCTGTAAATTGTATTCGCGTTGATTTAATCACTGGTCGTTTGAAATCTAGACAAAATGATTACAATTTTTCTGCAAATCGTTATTGGCCCTGAAAAAGCCGTATCTGTCGACCCCTATTTTGTAGCTGGAGTGTTTTCACCTGACAGCGTCATTATGTCTGTGTGTTGTTTCTGTTGAATGACAGAAAAAATCATCAAATCCTTTTTAAACACCTGCTGATAGAGTTCATAACTCCAGACGGCTCCATTTGTTATTCTAAATTTCTCTGCAGGCAGATACAAACAGCGTTATCCACATTCTTCATCTCGACCCGATGCTGGTGTCACCGGCAGCCCGCCCCTCCTCCGCCCCCCCCCCTCGCCTTACTTAGGTAATGAGCTTCGGGGAATGTCTGGCTAAGCATGAAATATCTTGGCAAAGTGCTGGTGACACCGCCTGTTTGTCGAAGGGAGCCTGACTCTCTCCTAATTCCTGACCCGTCCCTCAGAGATCCCGGGAAACAACAGCACGGATCAAAGCTGGACCCTGAGGTCACAGAGTTCAGGTCCCTGGTGGGCCGATTAGGGCCATCAAAGACGCTGCGGAAACTACGCCTACACAAACACATGCAATAAACTTTATAGGTTCCCTCTCACTGCATGCACCATGAGATATTTTCGAGTGTTGCTGAGGCGATCAGATAGGCTAATGGTATGCTGACAATGAGGTCACCCAGTCAACTCTAATATAAGGAAACAGCCCCTTCTCTCCCTCTGTCACGCTAATCCCAGAGCCATGAGCCTGCAGCACCGCCACGTCTGACAGATACACACCTCAAAACACTCTTAACTGCTCCATTACCGCGCTGCCACAGGCCGGGGGCGTCGACGGACAGCTTCTTACTGGAGTAATCCTGCTGCTCACAGCGGGCTCAGGGAGATGAGGGGGTGTATGAGCCGAGGGGAGTGTGGGGAGGGTTCAGGGTGGAAGGCGTACGAGACAGCAGTGATGCCCAGAGGGACCAGGAAGGACATTACAGTATTACTTAACAATAGCCTTAATTCATAAAGCAGAGTTATAAAGAGATTACTAACAGATTTACAATAGACAAAGTGATGAAAACAAGGCTCAGCAAGATTTTTGTATAACTTAAAGTTGTATAATTGAAGACGTGGCCGCCGTGAGTGACGGCTAGTCGCGGGAACTTGTAACACAAATATTGGACAAATAATATGGCTTTCTGATTGTACTGACAGACAGGAGGGGAGGGACAGACGCCGTTGTATTAGATTAAGAAGCGACTGTTAGCTTTGACCGGCAGACAGTAGTCAGAGCTAGCAGACTCTCAAGGAGACAGCCGATGGTAGAGCCTGGACATTCTGGAGGAATAAACACCCCGAGTTGAGAGGACCTCACAGTTTGATTTTTAAACCTTAAGAATCAAGAAGTGGATTTATCTTCATTCTTGCCTTTCAACTTGTCTGCACTGGCTGGTTACCATCCACTCTGAGCTTCAATCTGGCTCTTCAGAAACGTCACGGTAGCTCTGTCCACTCTGTTGTTGTGCACATTGTTTTTCCCGGAAAGTTACAGCTACCAGTGAACAAATGAAACGCACCATCACCTTGAGTATAATTGGGATTTTGCAGGATTGGCATTTCATGTTGCCCTCTCTGCCTCCTTATCTTTGCCATGACAGGCTCCACTTACACGTCATTTTCTGGTAGATGACCTGCTTATTAACTTTTATTCCCATCATAGTGCTGATTCACCATGCATTCGTAGCACAATCTGTTATGGTAATCCAACACAAATTGTTAGGATTTTGTTAGATCCATTTCCCACAGTGTGACATGCAATTTGTACTGGCGCCATTGGACCTGGCTGCTCTGAGAGGGGACTTGAAAGCAAAAGGTTTTGGCCTGTTTAAACCCTTGAATATTAAAAGTAATGTGATCGCTGCGAGCACTGAAAGTAAAACGCTTTTCAGATTAACTAAGCTTTAGAAATAAATTCTGTGTCATCATAATGGTCACTTTAGACATATTTTGACTACAGTCTGACTAAATCTACCGCCCCTCACTGAGCCAGGGCAAGAGGAAGACAAACAGGAGGAGGAGGAAGAGGAGGGAGAGATGGCGTTGAACAACAGGAACCCTTGGCGGGAATGCCCGGTAATGCCTGGCCCACTGACTGGAACTCGGTCACATAAACAGGCTGAATGTGAGGAATCGGGTCTTGACTCAGCCTGTGAGGTCCGAGCAGTGCAGGTGGCACCTGGCATCATTCATTCCCCAACACACAGGGAACAGCATCCTCTTCCTCAGCCCACCGCCTCTCGCAGCATCATCTTAACGCAGCCGAGTTTGTTTGTTCACTGGTCCGTTACAGCTGACAGACCTCCCTGCAGCTCTGCAAACTTTCCATGAACTGCTGCGCTCAGGTTGAGTGGAATCAGCTGGAAAAGGTGGATGGATTCGCTTGCATAACTCTTTTTAGTGCATTGTGAACATTTCATGCTTTAAAAAGAAAAAAAAAAAAGCTCCTCTGGAACATTTTCCACATAGCAGGTGGAGGTAATAACAGAGATGTTTTCCATATTTTTCAGACTCCACTTCCCAGGTGGCATCTGGGGTGAACATTAGGCAGTGTTGTACAAGTCGTCCTGATCGCTAACGGCACGCAGGCACTCTGCAGAGAGCAGGTAAAGCAGACGACGGATTAAATGACTAAGACGTCGCACACAGACTTGCGTGATATCAGGGGCGCCGCAGTCCCCTCAGGGAAGATTACATGTACAGTAAGCATGCTTGCAGGCACCTGCTAAGGATTTTGGAAAAAGAAATTCCTATCATGTTCGGTGTGCTCCACACTGACCCCTCGGTTCACACACCAGCATTCCTGAGGTGCTGGAGGAAGGCATGATCATTTTTTTCCAGCTTCGCTAATGCAACAAGCCGCAGCCTTTGTCCCGTGCGCATTCCTCTGACACATGGAGCAGATTTGGGTAACGATGGCCTGACAGCTGATATTTAGACGATGATGTTTGGAGCCACGGGCGAGTGTTTTGCATACGAGGAGGCAGGCAGATACGCTGTCGACGATTGCAGACACGAGCGGCGCAGTTTGTGATGGAAAGAGGTGAAATCAAGCGGATCATCGCGCAGAAGCGACTTTGATCAGCTCCTTTGTAATGTAAGAGACGAATGAGGTGTCAGGTTGTAAAGGCGCTCCGTGGTTCGCTCTGTTACCTCACAGCAAAAAAAGGTCCTGAGAGTGAACCTGAGCTGGTAGACTGCAGATTTAGTGGAGACTGTAGAGTCTGCAGGGCTTCATACAACAGGCCAGAGACACACAGGACAGGTGGACACGAAAATCTAAGCAGCCCAGAGCAGTGACTGTCTGTCCATCTTTATTTGACAGCTGACGTGAAACAAACATTCCAGAGTCAGATTAAAGTCCTCGATGTTGCAGCTACAGTTGTTGATGTGCAGCTTCTTTGCTTCGCATTCTTCCTCTTGCTTAAAACTACCTATGAACATGCACTGGACGACCTGGTGTTAAATGGTCAAATGGATGGAACTGCCCTGTGGTGATGACATAATCATTTTTGTGATTTCATTTGAATATATTTCTAACTTTACCTACTTGTCCTCACGTGACACGTCTTGAAATAAGCTCCTTGTCAAAACATTAAAGGGAAACACTGTAATTTTTTTTACAGGGAATCCTGTCAAGAGTTCAAACCATTCATTTGCCTGATGTGATCAGTTGGTCAAGGGTAATCGCAGGGGAATATTATAGACCTTTTGCACTGACTCATCTATGTACAAACAGGTGAAAGTGCCATTTTTTCATGCGGTGTTCAATTTGGCAGAGACCATCTCAATCCAGCCCGCAATGTCCTCACAAAAAAATTGGAAACATCTCCAAAAAATGAATAAGAGGCAGAAGATTAATGAATCTCAAGGCGCACGACTATAGTCAGTCTGCTTGGCTATTTAACTTGGTTCTAACAGAGAGAGCTGTCTACACTTCTATTGAACAACAGGCCTAAAGTTGATTATTGCTCACTCAACCAAGGAGACAAGTTAAAATAAAAAGGTTGTGCAGAATCAGAAAAGACTGCAACACTGTTTGCCTTCTCTGTTTAAGGAAAAGCAGTGTGAAGGTAAACTTCTGCCAGAGCTCTGGTATGTAATTAGATCTTTGATGTGGTCTAGGAACCTGTGGTGCAAAGTCGCGCTCACGTTTTAGTTCCATTAGATAAAGTAACGTGCTGCAGTGTTGCAACATTAGGAATAATAAAGCAGCAGAAACTTGGACGACGTGGTTTGTGATATTGTAGGCATGTCGGAGTTCGCACGACTGAGCTGGCATGTTCGCGGGGATCATGCAACATTGCTGAGCGGTCAGATCACTGTTTGTTTAGGGTTGGAGTGTCTGTGTGTCGCTGCAGGAGGTCTCTGCTCGGTGTCAGGGCGAGACCAGAGAGGCTCCACCTGGAAGTACTTCTGCGGGGTCAGAGGTCAAAGCTATTGAACCTGAGTGACAACGTCTATGTGTAAACAAGAAACACCGAGTGTAATGAGAGAAACGTTGAGTTCACAGGAACAAAGAAGATGTGGTCGCTCCTCGCCTCATTACTCTGTCGGACTGTTGGCTTTTACAATAAAAATAAAAACACGAACCCGGGACTTTTTCACAACTTTGCCTAAAAAAACTGCAATGTTCACACAGCAACACTTGGTGCAGTAAAGGTGAAAATACCTGCTTTGTGTGCTTGGCTGTTGTTGTTTTCGGTCCCTCTGTCTGTGTGTGGCAGTGTGTGTGTGGCACGGTGCATCCCCGTGTTTGTGTGAAAAGCTTTAACAACAAATTAAAATAAGAAGGAGAAAAAAAGAGGACAAAGAACCCAATAATTACAGCAACACGGTGAAACTAAGCAATGTAAACACATTTTTTGGCGTCTTTGCGAACTGAATCTGTTTTTAGACTGCTGTTCAGACAAAACAAGACAATTGTAGGCGTCACTTTTGAGTCGCTTATAAAACATTCATTAGAATCAATGGTATACACTGGCAACAAAATGAATCAGCGGATAATGAGAATGATCACTGGTTGCAGTACTTTGCCCAGCTCATTCATTGGTGGAAGAGGTGACCAAAGTCTCTGACGTCCGCCGTGACATCACTGGTGTCTCTGTGGCGAGCCAGCAAGCAGGACAGGAGATCATCCCCGGTGCCAATCAAACTGTGAAACTCATCCCCATCAGAGAAGTGGGAGGCTCCTGAGAACTGGAATTACTGACTGCCTTTACAATTACACTTTCTGTCACTTAACTTATAACCTATAATTCCATCCATTTTACTACTAACCAACCAATCCACCTACCAACATAATGTGCCTACCTTTTTTAATTCCCAACCTACATACCTACCAGCCTGTCTACCATTAACATTACAGTATCTGTCTTGTTTTCAGTGGTGATGGTCAAGTAATAACAAAACTTAAAGGGACAGTGCACTCAAACACAGTTCTGCCTCACATATCTCCCTACCAAACTATCTACCAACCTACAAATGTTTCTGATGTTCTTAGAAAGAAATCGGAATTGGTAAGTCAGACTTTATAAAAAGCAGAATTGCAATCAGTTTCCCTTAACTGTCCTATGAAACTATTACATTGCTGGATGTGCTACATTATGATGGAACTCTAGCGATCTGGCCTTGAGTTTGAGTTTTAAAGCGCATCATGCTTTTTATGTTCCTGGCCATTGTTGAGGATGCAGCCTGAAGTAAAATGGGTAGCACAAACATTTACTAGTGTTGCAGCTGATGTTTCCTTTAAAATACAGTTAATCCACTGGTTCGCCACTTCCTCTGATGGGGGAGTCAATGACGACATGTTTGTATTGGTCCTTGTAGACAACAACAAAGAAATGTGGGTGCTTGGTTTATCCTCCACATGTTTGTGTTGCCAGACTTGGCATGAGGAAAACAGAAGTTACTGGATGTTACTGTCGTTCTCTGATTTAACCGCATGTTGTCACTGTTCATTTAGGACGGTAATGACAGTTGTGCAAAATCAGTGTCGTACCAGAATGTGACGCTGGTGGCGGTGATGAAACCGGCATCCATCCATCCATCCATCCTCACATAGTGTCCCTAATATAACATAAATCTTAAAATAACCACAAGACCTTCCATTGGGAGAAGCTTGCTGTTTGAATAATGTGACAGAGAAAGGGAAAACTTTGATTGGTGACTTTAACCTGAACTGAAACAATCGATCTATCAACTACGGGGCAAACCTTCTTTTTTTCTCTCTTTGTGGCTCTGACCTCGATGTAACTGTATTGTTCCACACAATAATAGGAAGCATTAAAAAGCTTTAATATCAGGAGAGGCATCTCTTCAGATGCTGTTTATCACGAGGGCCGGAGTCAAAAACTGACAGCTACAGGAAGGCATCCGCTGGGGAGGCACCCACACATGAGCAGAGAAGAATAGGTGTCACTTTGTGGAGGCAGAGGGTCCCTGATTAAAACACAAAGTGCACGAGGATGCCAACTATGCCACAAACAATGTGATGCCCGAGGAAGTGCAGGAAAGCCTCCTCTAAGTAGAAAAAACAACATCAACAACAGCTTCTTCCAGAACAACAAGTCTAAAGAATACATGGCTGATAAAGCTCCAGGACACGCGTAACTCTAACAGTTTATAAAAGAGGTCATGATGCTTTTAGTCCAAATCATGAACACACAAGCATCGACAGCACTTTGACCCACACTGAACATGAGTCCAGATTCGAACAAGGTCACAGAACCATCTCGGCGGGTATTTAGTCTATTCAGCGATCGCTGCTCATAACATTCACGGGGGGTTCACAGTCTTCATGTCTCTACTTATTGAGACATGCCAGACATTCCCTCCACCGTGTGTGTGTGTGTATCTGTGTGCGAATGTGAATGTGTGGATGTGTTTGTGTTTGTGCGTGCATGCTCTGACCTGAGCGCAGACATGAACATAACATGCGAATTCACCTCCTCTAAATTCCAAACACTTGTAGCGACCACGAGCCAAAACAAGGGGATGGTTTCCTGTTTTGTTCTCGGCCCTTTTGAAAGGGGAGACTCCCACCTTTCCACCACCCACCGTCCACCTACAACCCCCTGAAACACACACACACACACGGAAAAAAGGATGGGAAGTCTGGAGAGAAAAGCTGAAAAGCGCCCAAAGTCTCCATCAGTAAGTAGTTTTCCATTTCAGACGTATTTCACAGCTTTTGTGTTTTATCTCGCTCACACAAAGCTACGTAAGCGTGTGTTAGCTACCTGTTCCATAAACATGCCGCCCAGCTTCCTGTTGTTCACTCCAGACTTTCCAAAGTACAAGTGGTATAAACCGCAATGACACAGCAGGTTTTTAAAGCTACAGTACATTGTGAGGTGATGGATTTGTTACTATGCTGTCACCATTACAGTTAACTGCCATTTAAGAGTCTTTATTTCATTTCATTGCTTCCACCAATTATCATAACACAGAACTTCTGAAGAAACCACACTTGTTTATAGCTTCATAAAGCATCTATAATAAGAATCTAAATCACCTCTAGTTATAAACTCAGATGCCAATTTCAGACTAATGCAGTCTTATACAACAGACCTGCATCAAAGTGTTCAGTTTTTGATGGCATTGTTTTGGAGAGGTGTTGATTCAACTGTATCGTCATTTTGGAGGATGTGGATCTTAGTGTTGTTGAGTTGTAATGCATCATACAGAAATGTGTTTTTGTAACGTAACCCATCCTCATTTATGGCTGCAACTAACTATTATTTTCATTATCGAATAAACTTATGATTATGTTCACAGTTAATCATTTAGTTATGTCATAATGTACCATAGTGAAGTCTGCAAATTGCTTCTTTTGTCCAACCCACAGGCCAAAACCCAAAAACTCTTTATTTCATGACATAAATTAAAAACATATGCAGCAAATCCTCACATATAAGAAGCTGGAACCAGAAAAGGTTAGATTGTATTTTTGCTTGAAGCTATAGTTGCAGCCCAATCCTCGTTGATATTAATGGGGCACACAAAATCTAACACCTGATGCGAAGCCAATTTTCACATGATGTCACTTGTGAGACTTTCATCGCAGGATGATTTGTGTTTATTCGAGTTACACACTTATTCGCTCAATAATGCCAGAATACTTTACTGCACATTAGCCATAAGCTAGAGAGCAACAGCACGCAACAAAGGCTGTGTGAGTATCTTTGTGCTTGAATTCAGTTGAACCTCTCAATAAACTCAGAATTCTCCAGAGACTCCCGTTCTCGCTTTAGGAGAGTGAATACCTCTCTGCAGCGTTACGTTCATGTAGGAATGTACGTTCATGCTCCAGCTCCCGACAATGGAGGTCACCTCTGTAGATCACTGCTGCAGTCAGGTTGATTAACAGGAGTGAAGATAAATCCACTTTTCAATCCCCGAGCTCTCCTCCTTTCTTTTGGCTGCTCTTGATCAGAGCAGAATCTGACGTGACTCTGGGTGTTTATTCCTCCACAAGGTCTGGCTCTGTACCTGACTCCATCCTCCAGAGCTGGTCGTCTCTCATCAGCTGAGAAGCGCACAGTCCACACGCTCTGCTTGGCCCTCCCCACACAACACTCAGCACAGCCCTGCAACAAGTGAATTCTACACTGAAAGTTTATATTAATACATTTTTATCTCATGGGAGTATGAGTATGAAAGGAATATGTGCCGCCTGTTAAATTCAATTTGAGTCTTTGCATTGACTTCCCTAACACCACAAGTTAGCAAGCTAGCTAGAACGAGACGTAAGAAGCTGGAATCTACGACTGACTGTTCAAGGAATTTAATAGCAAATCTGCAACAATTATCATGGCAAACTGCAAGTGTGCTGTGGCAGAATCCAAAGCGTGTCCAGTCCAGTCTGCATGGTTCTTACTGAACACTTTCCATGACTTCCATTTGTACATTCTGATTCACCACACTTGTATTGTGGTTTTGATGCTGCCTTCATTCCAGCCTTACATAACACACCTGCAAATCTTGATCAAATGAATGAGAGCGACTGATGGAAAACTTTCAGCAACAGGACACCCCAAAAACTTGGTTGTATTCCAAAGAATTGTGAAGACAGATTTGTCTCCCCGGTTCCAGTAAAAGTAAGTCGGCAGTGACAGTCTTAGTGATATCCTTGCTGTAAATAAACAGGGAAGGGAAGGGGGTTAGAGGGGAGGAGGTGAGCTCTGCAGGGAGGGAGGGACGCTCTTTTATTGCAACAGTTGATTGTTCTCAGAGTCAAAACAACGCACGCTCAAGCCACTGTAGACTGGCATTGTAATAACAAACAATCCTTATTTTCTGCCATCGAGGTTTATACAATCTGAATTGTCAGGCAGTGGAAAAGGCGAGCGCTTGGCCGCAGCCGGAGTGGGTGCAAGTATCTGCCTGCACGACGCAGGATCGCAATAACAGGAACCACAGAGTGGCTCCTGCAGCGCTGCAGATAAGAGCCACGCTGAATGAGGACCTGAGGCTGCTCGAGCTGCCTCATAAAAGAGCTCCAGAAATGATATAACGCCGATAATATTTAGCTATTCAAGACAATATACAGGCAGGAATCTGAGAAGACAAAGCCAAAAATGTTCAGACTGTGACACATCAAAGCAGCAACCTTCAGCAGCGTCCTGCGTGCATCATGGAATCACTTCTTTCTTCTGTTACAGACAGTGCCTGGGCTAATGATGACATGTTTAGGAGACCCATTTGTCCTGATAATTGACAGCAATCATCTCCTCTTTATGTCCTTTAGGCAGTTCTGATGCAATGGAAAATATATGATGACAACAACTTCTGGAATGCCATTCACTTTAAATCCTTTTTGTGCCTCTCCGCCCTCCAAAACTCGTAAACGTAACAGGAAGTCGAATGTAAAGGTGGAAGAATCGAATGCTGACTTGGATTGGTTGACCGTTTTCGGACGAGAATCCAGGACAACTTCCAATTTATGTCAAACGTCTTGGCTGTTAGTCTCTTCCAGTAAAAATATTATGAAAATACAAACCAGTATTTCAAAAACAAACACACTTATCGACTTTTATCATCAGCAAGCAGAGAAGGCCGGGGGACAGGGCCTTGCACCATGTTATGTAATCCCAATAAGTCCCATTTTTTGTTGCAAAACGAGGTCAAGCATGGCACTGATTTAATATCTTGTTTATTATATGAAACAAGTTGGTATGTGATGGGCGTGCTCCTGCTGACAAACTGCAGAGCTGACTGTAGACACCACACTCTGTGATTACAAGACGCAAAATGAATCTGTTCCTCCGAAGGATATACTTGTCATAAACAAACCTGTGGTTTGCACCGACTGGAGTTTCAGGGCCTCGTAATCATCCCAAACTTAGATTAATCATTTTAAATATAGATAGCGGCTCGTACATGAAAGCCTCCTCATGCTGCACAAAAATAACATGACAGAAAAGGAGGATACAGCAGGTATATCTGGAAATTGCTGAAATTGGAGCATAAACATCAATTATAGTAAATCAGTAAAGTATCATTTTCGCTGAATTTGAGTTTTAAATGCTAAAATCGTGGACTAAACAACCCTGTCTGCTAGAAATGACAATTATATGCTACTAAACGGTTGCCAAATACATTTTGAAGGAAATGTAATTGCTCCCTGGATCTTGTTCAACAGCAATTTTTTCTCCAGTCTTGGCAAATGTCATCTTCTCGCACTGCACAGAAGTCGGTTGTGCTGGTGTGTTTAAGAATGATTCATGGTCCCAGTCTGATCATTGCAACACAAGTTATTCGCCTTTTTTTTTCTAAAGAAAATCCAGTAATTGGAATCACGAGACCAAAACGAAAACTATGTCAAATCTATGAAAATGCCTGGTAATCCACATTGGGATTTAGGAAAAGACTGTATTTTTGGTTAGATATTGAAAAAGTAAAAACATCCCGTCTCCTTCTTAAAGTCAGAGTTGACTTCTTAAGAATTCAAAGCGAAAAACATTTAAAAGTGCTTTCATTGTTTTTCTCCACCGTCACAAAGACAACTGGATGTATTTCTAATACAAATTCAACGCTACTTTGGAATCAAGAAATAGAAAAGAAGCCTGTTCATTCAAAAGAATCGTTGTGATGAATTTATTTATTCATTTTCCTTGCAGGCATTTAATTATGAATGGTGACAAGAGCGCAGAAAGGGTTGTACCGTCAATCGAAAATTTCATACCCAGTGGCAGACAAAATTCCACAGTGAAGGTAACTTTTACAAGGAGCAAATCTAACGCAAACTAGAACAACCACTTCGATTTGCTGTAGGACAAGCTGAAACTTGTCACATTTTGAAAACCTGCCAGTTCCCACGAATGCAACATGACAGTAATTGTGCTCATAGAAAAGATTCTCTCTACCTCGTCTCTAACTTTTTCTAGCTGGATCAAAATTTGCTGTGCCTTGAAATATGAACGAGGATAGTGGTAGGTAGTTGTTTGCGACGGTTGCATTTGCAAAAGTTTCCACTGCAACTTTTCCTTGCAACGTTCTAAAATGGTTTAGCCTTGTCAAGTCTTTGGTCGGAGCTTGGCTTTGTTCTGAATCTAGCTAGCTGCCTGGCCTGCTTCCAGTCTTCATGCTCAGCAAGGCTAACAGCCTCCTGGATATTAGCTTGGCCTACACATGCACAGGCCTGAGACTGGCATCAATCTGGTGATCAAATTCTTGGCAAGAAAGTCAATAAGAGAAATTTTCCAAAATGTCATAAAAGGGACAATCTTGCTTAAGTAGCTACAACCAATTACTATTGGGCAATCAAACCAAAGCCCAGCTCGTATTACATTACTTTTCTTAGATTATATTTCTCATCCTTGAGCCACTGAATTGAAATGCTTGGTCAAAATCTAATCCTGCTAAATTTGAGTATCGTTAATTGGATATTAAGATTGTGCAGATAGGGAATACCAGGAAACAAAACTATGAGAGCCATTATTGGAATTGTCCTTTGAGAAGTTCCACAGAAGCATCTATCAATGCTGAACTCAGTCAGTCAAGCATTAACATAAGGTGAGAATCAATCTGTCTGAACTATGGATGCCCCGAGGCCTCTGGCAAATGAGCCACATTCTCACCACTCCCCGTGAGGAGTTCCCGTCAAATCGGCTAAAACAGCTACTGTGCTTCGAGGAAGTTACAAAAAGGAGGGCTTCAAAATCGAGGGTCGTCGAAGAATATATGTGAAAAAATGAAAGCGTGAGCGAGGGTCCCAGCGGTCTGGTGACTCAGAGAAACAATCAGTTCTTTCTAACACTTAAAAACAATGAGCATTTCCAGCACTTCCCTGCTCCCTCGCGCTCACTCTCTGGCACTGCTGCTGTTGTGCTGTTTGCTTGTTTTTCAGGTTAGACTGGAACACGTGTTCCTCTTAATCACGGACTGCGCAAAGAGGACAAGGAAGCACGCCAGGTTGTTGTGATTGGCTGACAGGTTCTGTTATGTTTGAGGTCTGTGCAAGAAACAGACTTTGATCCGGCTGCTACTGTATGTGGATACGAGCTGTGAGAAAAAATGTTGCTATGGGCGAAATGGTTTTCACAACAAGACACTCCTTCGAAATGTTGGCGGTGAGTCACTTGAGTTTGAAGTTCAATCCCGGTCCTTGGCATTTTTTTGATCTAATGTTGTTCAGCTCGGAGTCTTTAATGTATAGTGCTCGGGTTCAGGTGAACAAGTTGGTTCATCAATTAAAATCAACCCCAAAGCAATAAGGCAAACTTGGTGGTGCATCCAACACAGACGCAAATGCTTTGAACCTGAGCCACTTTCCCAGAGAGGTGACACCGCATGGACTGCAAGTCGCAGCAAGAGCCCAACCAATGAACCACAGCGCTTGTCAGTTTGGTTTATAGTAAACCTTCATGAGCACCTCCTGAAGAGGAAAAGGGAGGGTGATCTACTCACTAATTAGACCAAGTGTTGACAGTAACTAAATGACAACTCAGTTGTGTGAAGAGGGTACAAGACAAGGAGACAATCGCAATATGTAAGTCATAGTTCCGTGGGGCTCTCTATCAAAACAAACGGAAGACGTTTGCAGCGAGTTGTGCGTGGAGGGCCGGGCGGAGAGGAAGGCATCACTGCAGAGTGTCCGGTGCAGAGCCAGACCTTCTGGAGGGATAAACACCAGGAGTCACATCAGATCATCCGTTTACAGACAGGAGGAGAGTTCAGAGATGACTTTTTAATTTGTGGGATTAAAAGAGAATTTGTCTTCACTCCGGTTTATCAACCTGACTGCAGCAACGGTCTGCAGAGGTGGACCAGCAGATCCATTACACAGTTTGCCATCATACCGGGTTGCTCCCTCTCTGACCTTCTTCTCCGACTCTCTCTGTCGTCAGCGGGTTTACTCTTTCAGCTGAAACCAACCAGATTATGCCACGATCTTCATCAGCTAAACATATTGTAGTTGTCAAACCTTTAATTTGTTCTCTTCTCTGCAGCTTTTAATTTCAGTATGAATCACCTCGACCCTCCTTCGTCCCATTTACCTCAAGTGTCATCACTGCCGGTGCCCAGGTCTGAGCTCACCAGAAGCCTCTTCACATCCCTCCAGATCTCAGGCATTCTCTACATGCCATCACCACCATTACCAGTGTCTGGACTCCATCAGGAGGTTTCCTATGCCACACACAATTTCTACCACACACTACCCATTTTAAATACGATGATGTCACAAAAGAGGCCCAATCCCCAAAGACTACTGTCATTTCTGATGAAGCTGACAGGCACTTTTCCTCATCAATCCGATTTTTCTTCACAAGCCAAATAAAACCCTATTTCTTTTTTGTACTCTTGCATCTCCATCTGTTTTTATTTTCATTATTTTTCTGTTATATTTAGTTCTTTATGCCATCTTCTGCTGTTTGTCAGTGGTTCTTGTCTTTCGCTTGTCATGCTTTATCTATATATATGATTCCATGTTTACCTTTGTTACTGCTCGCTGAAAATGTCTCCAGTAATCTATCTTCTGCAACTCGAAATTTTAGCTCTTAAAAAGTCAATATCTGACTTTTAATTCACAAATATTAGCTTTTCCACAACTTGTGTAGCTTCAAATTTTTAAAGTTAAAACACTGATTTGATGTGTGCTTCCAGATGATTTGGATGTGAAGAATAGATTCAGTGCTGGCTTACAAACAAAAATTTCATATCCGTTAATACATCTTTAAAACAGAACTTCTGCCCTGCTGGATGGTTTCCGTTTTCCTCAGACAAAACATTAGTTCATTCATTTATTTACGCTGTAATGGAGACGTGGAAGCAGATAGAGACGGTGGCAGCCTGATTGGACCATCGGTCAGCCTTAATTTTCCCCGGAGATTTTGTACACACAAAATAGCAGCGATGTTTATGGCGAGCCAATCTAAATGCTGATGGTGTCATAACTCTAAAGCCATTACAGTGGACATTTCAATCAACATTGAATTTTTAGGGGTAATTACTGGAGTGGAATACAACCCGAGGAGCGATTATATACTCCATGATACATAAACCAGCAAATGTTATTCCGTTTAAAATGCCAACACACTCTGGATAAGGAGCCCTTGTCCCCTTGTGACCATCCACCTGGTCTGACTGGACACAGGTCTCTTTCCAATCTTCTCCTTTCCACCTTCGACCCTCTACATTCATGGCTAATGTAAAATCCATGAAAACAAACCTCACGATGTGTGGAGGAGCCAGCTTCATCAAGGTTATCACCTGACGAGCGGCTGTTATCAGATATCATGCCCCACGTCCGCACGTACCCCTGGACTGTTTACTCACCAGACGACCATGCAGCTGACTCCTACGTCTACTAAGTTCACAGCATGAGGAAATCAAAGATCTGTGTCTAACTATCTCAACATAAAAGGGCCGGGACGTGGAAGCTCCCACCTCTTCTTGAGAGGCCATCTGAGAAGAATCCATTCTTGACTTTGGAAACAGCAGCTGATGAGGATTGTGTGATATGATTGCAAAGCTCCAGCGAAGGCACTAACTGAACCCTCTGGTGGGGAAAGTCAGGAATAAACTTTGAATCTCAACTTCATATTAAGCCCTATTTGCACGGGACTAGTATTACCTGGGGACCTCCAGTAATTTGTAATAATTGCGGCGGTCGTCTGTGATCTTAATCCCGTGCAAATATGCCATGTCTGTAATTTGTAAAGTAAAATTTCCACCGCAAATTACCTACCATATTTCGCCAAACACAAAGGTCATGTGATAATATTAGTCCCGTGCGAATCGGCATCTCTGTGATTTGGGGTTGTTTTTTGTTTTTTCTTAAGGGTTTTTGTGTTTTCCACGCCTTGTTTCTGCCTTTTTCCCGGTCGAGAATTATTGAGTCTGCGTTGGCAATCATAAATAAAAGTTTTGACAGCATTTTGGGTGCAAATTCAGGAGGCTCATCAGAAGAGCGAAATCTCAAAAGATGATTACATGCGTGGCAGCATGCGGTAAGGAACATTTTTCTATCTTTCAACAGGCTCACCAAGTTGTTATTATAGTAAAAATATCCATATCTATAACAGTTATATAACATATAACAGTTGTGCTGCTCCAACGACGGCTCCGGTGCGATCGATCCGGGGGATAATGTCAGTAAATTCGAGTTAAAACACAGACTTCGCTTATCCCGTGCGAATGCTCCGCACGAAACACAGACGTGGTGGGGTAATTTCTAAATCACTTGAGGTCCCCAGTGCGAATAGGTCTTTAATTTAAAAGACACGAAAACAAGCAAGCAATACCATGTAACATCTCTCTTCATGCAACATGTGAAGATCCTTTATGAATCCTTACATAGGCTTTTAATCTGTATTGATCTCTACACACATCTGCACCTCTAATAAAATACCTTCGGGAGACCTGATTAGAGAAATCTGTTCAAGCTCAAGCTGCAGACACCCACTCATGTACATATCTCTATTAATAACATCGCGTGCCGGCTGTTTTTCTTTTCCCGGCTCTCACGCCATGACATCACAGGGTTGAACATATTCGTAGTGTTACAGAGCGGCTCGCGTTAAGTCGGACTGACAGCCAGTGACATTAAGCAGCATTCCTTACATGCTGCCCTGTTGGGGAAAGCAGTTAGGAGATCATAACATATTTGAGTGAAGTTTGATGAGCGTGCAGAGCTGCGGGGAAGAGGCTTAAGGAGGATTTCGCTGATCGTGTTAGAGCCAATAAACGGTGTTCGGCTCAGAGTGGAGCACATTAAAAAAATATTCTACCCACTAATGTCATCTGTTTCAACATGTCCGGTGTTACAGTACACAGAATGGAGCCTGGTGTTCAGTTCTTTGTGTAATCCCATCTAATTTTACAGCAGGTACAATGGCTGAAACTCAAAGTATGTGAAGGCAATAACACTTTAACCACAATGGATGCTTGCCAGAAATCTTCCATCACGGCCCGTAACAATATTGACTTAGGCAACACTGTCGAAAAGCTTGTAAGACTGGTCAATACAAACACTTCTTAGTGAAAGCACGACTTAAAAGCTCTGTTGAGTGAAGACAAAAGCAACCTTCAGCAAAGTGGCTCTTAAGTGTCATAAATAAGGACTACAAACATGTCTGCCCAGAAAAAACCCTTCCCTCAAACACTGTATCAGCCAATAGCAGGCCTGCAGAGGTGTTCATTAAATGAAACACCATTGTGATTTATACCTTGAAATTAGCCTATTTGTGTTGGACAATGATGATCTAATGATCAGTTAACTTAAAAAATAGACATTTCTATTCATCCTCTACGTAAAATATGCTTTTATACTTGGACATGCTGTTTTTTAAGATTAAATTACTATTTTTGTCTTGAAAAATGGCAATTGCTAACTCACAACACTCTGCTGACCGGTATGATTGAGAGTGCTGCGATGTGTTAAATGTTAGTTATTTCAGTGTCTGTAACAAGTCTTGTTTCCATCATATTCCGCCTGAATCCCATTGGGGCGTAGTGCTGGCTGCAAAGATGATGACAGGCTAACCAGTACTTTTAACCACGTTTGTGCTGTTTGATTGACAGAAAACAAAACAAATCCCCGTGATGACAGCCTTCCCTGTTTCCTCAACACAGCCACTGGATGAAAGCCAGATTTTTAGAAAAGTGTGTCACAGGCGTCATCACCTCAATATGTGGGACAACAGAGAGGGCAAGAAATAAAAAAAGCTGTTCAGCCAAACGTTGGGTGGCTGTGGCTCAGGAGGCAGAGTGGGTCGTCCAATAATCAGAGGGGAACAGGTTCGATTCTCCTGGCTGCATGTGAAAGTAACCTTGAGCAACATACTGAGCCCCAAATTGCTCCTGATGGTCGACACCTTGCATGACAGCCTCTGCCATCAATGTATGAATGAATGAATGGGTGAATGTGACGAGTGTTGTAAAGCACCTTGAGTGGTCAGTAGACTGGAAACCGGCTATAGAAATGCAAGTTCATTTACCATGTAAAGTCAGACACATGGTCACCCTTGTTGCACCTCTATGTAGGGGTACAGAAAACAGATTCACAGAATCTTGATCCTTATCTCCTACGATTAAGAATCAATTCAAAAATGTCAAAAATGTTTTTTTTTCTACAGGTTAACTTATAAGATGTTGATGGAGCGAAAGAAAAGGCACAGCATGCACACACTAGAGTTTTCTTCTAATTTATCTTCGAAAAGGCAGCGGATGCACGTTTTTCTTTTGATACATTTCACTTATACAAGGAAAGAAAAGGCTTTGAGGATGAGTTCTAACCAATGTGTAGTGTAAACCTCTGAGGACAAAGCTGCAAACTTCAACCTAAACTCTGATAACATCCAGGTTCCTCATCAGGGCGCAAACATGCCAACAATGGATGTGTTAATCAACAAACTATTTTTTCATTATGATCGTTGGCAGTCATGCTCTCAGTTGCTCTTGTGAGCTGTAAACTGGTTCATCAGGCATGCTAAAAAAATCATATTGCAGCAGAAATTGTTCTTATGTCAGCCTTGAAACTTAACCTAAAAAAATTACCAGAAATTTAGGCATAATGACGGCTACAATGTCATCTTAGCCTTTGGACTTTTACTGAATTACATCTGAGACATAACCTGTACTCTGAGCGTCTTTATATACACAAGACAGTCACAGCCGATGTGACAACAACGCCAAAGAGATTTCATCACCATCTGTGATAAGAGATCACCTCCAATGATTGTCTACCTCCATAACTTCATTTACAACGAGAGGAAAATTTGACACTGACACAACATAGTGACGTACATTTAACAAAGATAAACTTTACCCAAGTTTTACGGTGCAAAGAAACGTCACAGAGAAACAGGAGCGTCCATACGTTCCCGTTTCTGCATTAAAATGTTTGTGTGTGTTTGGGATCGGTCGTGTAGGGGCGTTTCAGATAACAACCTGATCTTACAAATATACAAGCATACCTAAGCCCTCGTCGAGACGCATGCATCCGGTATGCCATCTGATACGGATAATCCGAGAGGCGTGAAAGCTCCTCAGCATGACAAGATACGGGGTGAATCACGAGGAAAAGTGTACAGTCACGAATACCTGCATCGCCGCCCTAAACGTTACAGCTTTGTCTGACGAATGTCAAAACTTGTTTGGCTCAGATGTCATAACTGTTGTTACACAACATAACAATACATTTGGTGATATTGGAGGAAAATAGCAAAACAGTTCTCATCCCAAGCAGTCCCAATCCCAGTGATGGGAGATTCTGAACATTCCTGCACTAAATGCAACGAGAGCTGCTGTCAGTCACCGTGTTTACAGGCAGCAGGCGGAGGTGTGGCGTTTAAACTCCTGGCATACGGGTCGAACTCTGCCAGACCAAGGCGCGGTGGTATCACCTTCCTGACGCATGATGTCATGGACCGCCACCTCCGTCTGCTATCTCTGTCCATTCCAAATGGTCACTCATCCTCATCCCATCAGGGTATGAGGGCTTGTAACATCCCTCCTCCGCTTTCAAAGCCGGCGCTGAGTGCCGGGATGTTTTGCAGGTGAGCTTCACGTGGAGTGATTACAAAATAAGCCAATAAAAATCAACTAAGTAATGCAAAATAAACACAAATTCTTATATAAAGAAATAAAAAAAAACATATACAAAAAATGACCTGCCAAACATCTCTTTAATGGGGTCAATTGCCAGGCTGGTTTCCTCCGGCTTGTGGACTCTTGCATAGACGCAGCAGTGCAGGAAGCAGAATTCAATGCATCCCTCCAGGCTGAGTATATACCCTGGAGAGCCTGCTCGCCTTCCTTCTGTCTCTCTAACAAAGCAGGATTAAAGTTTGGCCTGGACCGGCGTGCTGGAGGCTGACAAATGAACGCCGCGCTGGCAGCAAGAATGTGATTATGAAACGATCTGAGCTCAATGCAGCGCACATCCAAAAATTAAATATACAGTAATATGGCTATTACAGGCTGTCAAGAAGTGAGCAGCAGCCCTGATTGGAGATATTTGGGCCAAACTGTCTCAGTGCTTTTGCAGCCATGCAATATTCAGAGAAGCTTGTCAGGCGTACTGTTTGATTTATCCTTTTGGGCTGAGCACTACAACAAGATTTCCTTGGAAGACACGCAGGTCTGCTCGCATTGTTCACATCGCCAACAAACACTATGAAGATGAACCAGATAAACAGGCTGAACTTTATACAATGTTCACAGGCAAAACACAAATGTTTATGTGCTGCAGACTATTAAAAATCTTCTGGTTTTATTCAGGCTGTGCAATTAATTTCCTAAAAACTTAACAGGAAAACACACCAGAGACTTACTGTATGCCATGAAACTAAATATAGATATATATAGACCACTTCTTCCACCTCCCTGCATTGACATAAATAACCCTTCTCTTATAATTACATTTATATACATGTAATTTGCAACAGAAAATACATTTTGAGATAAATATGATACGGACCGGATTTCTGTTGACATGAAGAGGAAATGTCAATCAACGTTATCTGTCAAGTTGAATATATTCCCCTTTTATCATGTGTGTTGTTTGGGCGCTCAGCCCTTGGTTAGGGCTGGAGGCTGCGGTGATTGAGATGTGACGTGTTCTGAAGACCACAGTCCTTTTCTAACCTTAAACAAAATGGTTTTGTTGCCTAATTATAACCTCGACTGATTTCAATGGACTTGCCCCCACTTGTCTGCACCTCACTTGAAAGGAAATCAACAATTGAAGAGAGAGAGAATAAAACAATGATTTGGCTAACTATAACACACTTTTAACAGTAGCTGCTTCGTGTCTAAAGTGGGTGCACGGGCTCGACTGCACATCAAGAGTGTGAGTAACATCTTTTCAAATCAATTTTGGATCCTGGGGCTTCCAGAGACTTGATTTATTGCAGGCAAACTGTATGGAGCCATTTCAAGTCATTTTTCAATAGTTTTTTTTTACAATTTAAAACACAAATCCCCATCTACTTCAATTTAGGAGAATGCTGCAACACAGTTTTGCTGTGACGCTCCAGAAATCTTTTGTGGACTATGAAACTTCACCTGACTTTCCATCAGCATGAGGGTGAAAAAAGATAATATCACCATTGATCAAACTTTCTAAAGTTTCATCATTATGTTTCTCTTGTCTTGGGTTTCTATGGGGGGAAATAGACATAAAATGAAGCAGAATGACATCTAGAGTATCTCCATTTGATGCACCGGTGCAGCTATGAAAACAAGCCACCTTGGGTTTTAAATTCTTCATTCAGTCAAACATCACAAAGGTAATGGACTTTGTGAAATCACATCGATCATTCGCACTTTTTGCAAACTGATGCCAACGTAATCTGCTGCCAACTCCATTGTCATCCGAGCGTTACCTGCTAGCGTGCCTATTAAGCATGAGTACAGTGTTTTCCAGTGGCCATGGCAACGAGGAAGACTGATTGAGCTGCGTGAGCAGGAAGTGCTGCGAGGACAACAGGATGTGCCCTGGCTCCGCCGTCGAGGGTCGAAGAATTCAAGGAAGTTATTGTACTCTGTGGAATGGGCTCAGGAATGCAAGATGTCTGCCGTGCGTTTCATTTATTTTTTTCAGGTCTGAGTCGTATCACATGTTGGAGGCGACAGGCTTTGAAGATAATGTTGACCCTGTGTGATACATGTGTGACATCGTGCTGGCACACGGATGTTTGTGGTCACCCACCTCCACATTCTCCTGTGACAGCCGAAGGCTTCACCAATAGGAAAAAAAACCCTCCATCAGCAGTTGCTCAAGCGGTGTTTGGTCACGTCAGCGAGGTACTGTAGATAGGAACTGTCACCTGAAAATATACCAGACAAATGTGCAACTTATAACCTCAGTGGAATGTAGTTATCAGCAGAAACAGTGATAAATTCAGTGAGCCTTCACAATCTGATGGATGCAGAGTTCCTGATAAAATAAACAGCCGATGTAAAAGCAGGAACCTCGACCATTTGAACCCAAATTTAACCCAGAAGTTTTCCTCTGAGCAGCTTGAGCTTTGGCTTAACGTTCTTTCCGAACTGTAAGACATTGTTCTCTATATGTTCTATATGTTCTAGGCTTGCGGCAATAGGCGACAACATCGTCCATCACCATTGGCTGACAGTCATCAACTACTGAGCCCTGTAACATTTCAACATGATGCAACAACATGATTTAAAAGGCCCCAACAGAGAGCACAAAAAAAGTACATGACCCCTCGGAGATGCTGGAAGGCAGGAGTTGTTGGTGTTTGTGGGAGAGAAAATCAAACTAAGATGTTTTTTCAAAATCAAAGGAAGCTTTACTGTTGGTCGCACAAAACAAGCATATACCGAAGATGTGTCCTTGATGGTTTCTGGGAACATAATCTATGAGATAACTTTCTTTATACTTGAATTTTCCTGACAAACAAACCAAAACGCTGAAGAGGTAAAACAGCAAATTTGTCACATGTGAAAAACTGGCAACCGTGAAATTTGGGCATTTTTGCAGACAATATGTCAGAATAATCCAAAACCTACATGTGTGGGTCTCTACTTCATCCACAAATACAATATTAAACTGCTGCTTTGGCTGATTTTAGCCTCTAACATCAACATGATCCTGAGTCTTTCTCAATGAGAAATGAGGAAATAGATCAATCTGCGTAACATTCCAAGCTCTACTTTTGAAGTTTGACGGTTGACTATCTTCGCTATTGATAACACTGCAGACTTAATCAGTCATTAGACGCTTCACTGCATACATCACTTGCTCCCAGAAACCTTTAACAAAGCTGAGCTCTTAATCCTGACCCTCCTCTCCAGCCTGTGGCGTCTATTCACACTCTCCTGCAGACGGATTATGTATCCGGTAGCCTGACACTCTCAACTCGTGCGGCGGTTTTGATCCTTCGTTAGCCACACAAGCCCAGATTGTCCCCTTCCTCCCCGTGTTCTGGATGTTTCTGTTGTGACAGCCCTTCTCCCTGACGCGTGGATGGAGCTGTCTTCCCGCGGGTCAGAGGGCAGCCGGGTCAGGGGTTAACACCACCGGCTGCTCTACAACAACAAACAAGTTGTCCGCAAAATCCCACAACAGGGGCTTCACTTTCTGCTCCTATAAATGCCATCACACTACAAATACACAGCTAATGTCTCAGTTTCACACACAGTAAAGGTCTCTTTTGAAGCTGCTTGCTGGTGGCGCACACATCATCCCTCAATCGGCTGCATCTCTTCTATCCGTACACCGTAAAATAAAAGCAATGGAGTGAAACACGGCGGGCTAATGGGGGGTGAGGGTTAGCGAGCTGATCCGCTGACAGATCTGATGTTTGCTCGGTGTTGAAAGCTGCGTTCTGCCTGTGGGATCAGGGTGTCTGCTTGTACGCCTAAAGGTGTAGCGAACGGCACAACGTCCCCCCCGATGATGTGTTCCTCAATGGAGAGGTTAACAGGTTTGACCCTCAACCCCCCCGAAGCCATGATGGTTAAAGACAGACAGGCTGGCCCGACGCACAAACATACAAGACGCCGGCACGGAAGACGTAAAGAAACATCATCTAACAAACAATTAACAGGAAAAACATTAAGGGTTTAAGGGTTTCACACAGTGTGCGCAGTTTTTTTAAAAAAGTCGCAACTCACCTTTGACACAACAGTGATGTCTGAAGAGAACTCCATCACAACGTCACAGAACCCAACGAGACACATTCACAGTTTCTGTTCTGTCTGTTTCAACAGTCCAAGTGTTCAATGTACAACACTTTTAAACTTAATTCACACATTCGAAGAGTTGGGGAAAAAGCAAATGTTGGCATTTTGGGGGATATGCACATTTCCAGTCTCACTGCAAGAAGGATTATAAGGAGCCCACTCTCATGGATGTATGGTAAATATGGTAAAACAATATGGTAAATAAGCTTTAGTGGCTGGTTAGCTTTGTTGGCACAAAAGCTGGAAGAAGGGGATGACAGCTCAGTGATTAGCATCTAATTTGTTTAATATCTACATGTTAAAGCAACACTACCTCTTTTGAAGAGGTTTAGATGCAATGAAAATCTCTTGGCCGAGAGAAGCCGCTCATTAGGGACAAACCGACATCCAGGTTAATATTCTGTCTGATCTGTATGAGTGTTTTATTTATTCCGATTCACGTCCGATTGCCGATAAGATTAATTCATATAAAAATGCTACTTTGGCTCTGATGCAGCATCCTCTCTCTGTCTGCAGTCACCACTCTGTGGTCTCACTCAATGTCCCGCCCACAACTGTACCTGATTGGTTACACGTCATCAAGTAAAAACCTTCGACTCTGAATAACCTGAATATAGTGTAGAGGAACAATGAAGTAGCAGACAATGGAAATACTGATCTAAGATTTTTATCTTTACTGCGCATGTAAATCAGTCCAAGATATCAGTTATCGGTTTCCATGATTTCTAACAATCAGTTTGGTATAAGCCTTGAAAAAATACATCAGTCGATTCCGAACCTCCACTTCCTCATAATCAAGTAATCGACTAATTTATTTAGCTCCAGTATTTAATAAAAAGTTGTATTTATTGTGATATGACAATGTAGCTCACACTACAGACGTTAATCTAATAATGTGGTTCAACATGTTTAATTCCACTGCATTAACATCAGACCAGTAGGGCCGCAACAATTATCCAGCCAGTAATTTTCTCTGTTAATTGATTAATTATATGGGATTTAAATTTGTGAATATTCATCACAATTTCCCCAAAACCAAGTGACAAAATCTTCCAAACCAACAGTCCAAAACCAGAATGTATGTAATTAAATTACACAGAAGATGTAACTATTCACATTTAAGCTAACAGCTAACAATTAAAACCTAACTGTTTGATCATTAGTAAGAACTGCCATCTAATTGTTCTGAGTTATTGTGTGTGAAGAGATGTTAATGCAAACAAAAATAGAAATAGAATTCAAATCACTAATTTTCTAAAGCTTTTTTTCCCAATAGGGGCAAATTCATGTTAATCATTATCAGACCTAACTTTCCGCCACGTTACCAGGGTCCCTCCTGACGTCCCTCAAAGGCCCTCCGGGGTTCCCTGGACCCTCGGTTAGTTCCACTGCGTTAGCATGGCAGTCACGCCGGTCAGTCATTTACAACAACATAGTGTTTGTGGGCGACACTCATTCAGCAGCTGTAACACATAAACAACCAGGTCGTCAGCGTTGATAGCAGCAGTGCAGCCTGTAATAACAGCCCTACAAACTTAATTTAGGACAGCCAATTAAGTTTAACTACTGTTGCCAAGCCCTTATGAAACCATTCAGCACCTTGCCAATACAAGTTAGATCCAAACCAAACTGGAACCAAAGCACTTCACATCAGAGTACAGAGAAGCAGCAAAGGCATGAAGCCAATAGAGGACAGCAGGATTGTGTGTATCTACTGCCCTCTACTGGAGGAACAGGCGAAAACATCAGCCGCAGCAAAATCCTGCACAAAATATTTCATTTTAAAGCCACCATCAGTTAAATGTTTGCATCTTTTTCCATATAATAAGAGTCTGTAAATGTCATACAATGCTGGTGGGGTATAATTCCTCCTCTGTCTTAAAAAACACTGGAATCTATGTATTTAATATCAACCACGTGTTAGTTTTCACGTAAACTAACACATATCTCCATGTAAGTCTACTAAAAATACATTGTTTTTCTTCACTGATTAGACTGTTGATTAATTTACTTGCCAAGTTAAGCAACTGGACTGAAAAAAGTGACATAAAAAGGCCGCGTCTTAATGCAACAATAAAAATAAAAGCATTAACAATTAAATTTTTTTGAACAAAATATCCAATTCACCATTATATTAAAGTGTGCAGTGTGTAGTTTCGGGAAGAATTTTTATCAAAAGAGAAAGATCTCATGACAGACGTTATTGTAATTGAAGAGTTGCATGTACCTGTGTGCTTCTCCGCACCCCAACAATATCCACATTAAAATAATGCAAAAGGATGCATGTAGTTTTGTAAAATGCCTAGAATGCTTAAAAGTACCTACTGGCAGCATTAGTAGGGATCTTGGGATGTGGGGGCATATATGCAGATATTTTTTGGGGACAAGAAATATTCACGAAACCGAAAAAAAGAAACATTCAGATGTTTTACAGATCATGAACTCATAAAATATCCGCAACATCCCTGACTTTATTACTTTTACATAAGCGCATTTAAAATGATGGAACAGAATCACCTGCGTCTGAAACAATCAGCAAGACCAGAGATAGGGGGATAATTTCAGGAAGAAGAGCAAGACCAGAGATGGTGATAGATTTCAGGAAGAAGAGGTAGACGGCTTTCCAACCTCTGTGCATTCTGGGAAAGGATGTGGAGGCGGTCAAGGATTACAAGTACCTGGGTGTTACCATCAACCACAGACTGGACTGGAGATCTAACACTGAAGCTGTTTACAAGAAGGGGATGAGCAGACTTTACTTCCTGAGGAAGCTGAGATCCTTCAACGTGTGCAGCAAGATGTTGGAGATCTTTTATCAGTCTGTGGTGGCCAGTGTACTTTTCTTTGCTGTGGTTTGTTGGGGAAGCAGCATCGGAGCCAGCGACACCAACAGACTCAACAAACTGATCAGGAAGGCTGGCTCTGTGATTGGCTGCAAACAGGATACTCTGGAGGCTGTGGTGGAGAGGAGGACACTGAAAAAACTGTTATCCATCATGGATAATCCTCTCCACCCTCTCCAACTCACACTGGTCAGACAGCGGAGCACCTTCTCCGGAAGGCTGCTTCAGCTTCGCTGTCGTAGCAATAGATACAGGAAATCTTTCCTGCCACAATCCATCACTTTATACAATAACTCTCTCACCTCTGCCTGACTGAGAACTCTGGTCTCTCTACTGTTTTGTTGTATATATTATTATTGTTATAGTATATTTTGCATATTTTGTTTTGTTGTATATATTATCATTGTTTATTGTTTATAGCACACTGTGCACTATATATATACACTATGTATATATTGGATTCTATTTATGTTATGTACAAAGTGTTTTATTTGCGGACCCACTACTGCTGTAACAAAATAATTTCCCAGTCTGGGATCATTAAAGTAATTCTATCTATCTATCTATCTATCTATCTATTTGAAAGGGTTACAAACAGAAATGCCACATAACAGCCACCATTAATTGAGCAGTCAGGTTAAAACTGCTTCCAATGAGTTAAAATTAATATAAAGTGAGAGATAAACCTATTAAGTCGAGGAGACAGCTTCAAAATAATGTCTGGACAGTGTAAACAAATTAAGCTAGCTACAGTTAGCACTTAAATTAGCAAGTTATATTACCTGGATGACAGGTGGACACTATGAATGAATGAATTCACCATTAGATCTCAGATGTGCTCCTGAAGCCCCTCAGTCAGCCTGGTTTTGGTCACTTTAATCAATAAACTCTCCCCAGAAGATTGTTTCCAATCTCTCATGTTGTTCTGTTTGTTGGTTAGCATGTTAGGCTAATCTGAGAACGACGTCCACGCCCAGCCCAACATTTCTTGTAATAAGCTCCACAAGTCTCCGTTCAAAATGTCACGATATTTTTCACATGGAACATGTAATAAAATCACCTCATGCTGTTTTAACTGTTCGCCAGTTTTATTTTAGGCCGACATAAACCGACATCATCAACCTGTTGAAGCCTCCAATTAAGGTGAACTGCCTGATCTGGCCTCTAGGTGTCGCCATGGCAACAGCATTAATTTAAATAGAGCTACTCTCATCAGAGGATTTAGGTAACGTCGTAAAGTAACTGAGTAAAATACATTTACTTAAGTATCCTGCTGTAATTAGGTTAAATAGGCTACTGTTTTGAATTAGTCTATGTGAGTTGAGTATATATATTTTCTGCTGCTTTATCGAACCTTTACATACAATACAATACAATGCAAAATATAAATCAAGTTTTTGCAGTTCATTACAGTATCTATCCATATTCATTTATAGCAGTGAGGTTTTACATAGCATAGGCTTACGAATCTTATAATGAGCCTATTAAATAGGACAATTATTATGAATTATAAATTAAACTAATTGTAAAGTAGGCTTAGTTAAAATTAGCTGCAAAGCAGCCAGCTGTAATGTCAAAATGCCCGTCATGCACACATTAATGCAGCAGTAATAATAAAACACTTGTCCTGTAAAACATTTTTAGCCTACTTTGGCAGAATCTGCGCCATGAGTGGTTTTACATTTCATAATATTACTTAAGTAAATTACAGCCTACAAGTGCAGCCTCCAATTTGTAAAACTATCAAAACAAGTCTTTTGCTTGAAGTAAAGTGTTTTCATTACAGTAGCTTTACTTTTTCTTTAAGCAAGATGCCAGTACTTCATCACTGAACATTGACTCAACAGGTTTACTCTCAATTAAGCCTCACTCTACTAAATGATCATTTCAGTGCACCACAGTCTGAAAAAAGCAAATAAATCCACATAAATGTTAATTTTCAGTCTGGACAATCCTACTCATTAAAGCCCTTCATCTGGAGCAGAGCCCTCCATGGAGAACATGGAATTAAACGGTCCACTAGAGTGCAGTGTTACCATGTGTGTTCAGTACAATGTTAGGATGTACTGTAGGCTAAAGCAGACAGCAAAACCTTTCATTCATTCATACAGGAACAGAAAGCCTTGTTTTCAGCATCATCATTCATAAATGTGTGCTTGACAATGAATTCTGCACTTGTAAAATTAAGTTAAAAATGTTTGGAGAAGACAGATTTTTTCATCTTTGTATTTCAGCTAACAGAGGGAATATGTGGACAGCTTTGCAGGTTTATGTCCAGTGCATGTTTTTGAAGGCTAAAACAGAAATTATGAATTTTTTCATAAGAAAATAACAAAGGCGTATATTTAATCAGAACTGTGGCCCCATTACAAGTCTCTGTAACAGGAGTAAGTAGTCAAATACTTGACTTAAGTTTGTTAAATACTCCAGTACAGGAAAACGTCTAAAAGCTCATCTGGCAAAAGTAGCCTTAGCTAAATGTATACAAGTGTGCAATGCCTTGTGTGTGTCATACTATTATATAACAACCTCATTTAGTAGGTTAAAGTGGAACTAATTTAACTATTTTATAAACTTCTGAGTAGTTTTATTCATAACCACGCATCACATTTTACAAGCTTATCATGTGTTTTATGTAGAAATATGAATTGTTTCAGTAACTTCCACTTTCAGATAACTGTAACTCTGAAATGGTAAGGATTACATGTAATGTGGCATAAAAGGGAATATACTAAAAAAAGTGCAGGTATCTGAAACGTGTACCTAAAGACAGTCAGACGGTTTGTGTCATCCCTCCTGTCAGCAGTGGACAGTAAAGCAGGTCATCGCCTGACATTTAATAAAAGCCTGAAACTTGCCTGAAACACACTGTAATCCCTCTGTGTGTGTGTGTTGTCTTTGCCCTCCGTGTCGTCTGCAGCTCCGTGCAGGTCTTTAAGGGGGAGATTACAGAGTCTGGCTGAGTCAGACGGACAGATGTGTCATCAGGTGAACCTGTCTGACTCGGCAGGGACCACAGCTGAGCTCATTGTCCCTCTCTGCCGGTCTGTGGCCTCGTTCCGAAGCCCCCGTGACTGTCTCTTCCCACTCTCGTTCTCCTTTTCCTCGCCAGTCTCTCCCTCCTCTCTGCTCCCCTTTCTGTCCGTCTGTGCCCTCTTTTTCCGCCTTTTCGCCCACTCCTCTGCCCTGGTTTTCTCTCATTTCTGATCCCAATTTCTTGATCTTGTTTTGAGGCTTTTATTTCTTTTTTTGATACTGTTTTTTTTTAATGCTGTTCATCATTTTTGTTTTGTTCCCTCGCAGAACTGTGAATGGGATCCTTTGAAACCTGAAGTGTACCTGTTGAGCATAAACTCGACTGAGAGTTAAAGTGAAAAGATGCCAGATTAGGCTGCAGCTCTTGGGCGAGTTATCAGGTCATAACGAATATCAATTTCAAAAACTAAAGGGACAGTTCACTCCAAAATCAAAAGTACATGTTTTTCATCCGACCTGTAATGCCATGTAGATTGATTTGGTGTGAGTTGCAGAGTTTTGCAGATATCAGTAAAGATATCGGCCTTTTCTTGGATATAAAGGAGCTGGATAACATTCCTGTGGTGTACGAATAATGGACGATCTGAGAACCCTAAGCAAACCAACAGACAAGCATTTCAAAAGTTAGCCAAGGCCTAGTTCATACTTGAGCCACAGCTTAGTTCACATTACATCCAAAACTTATCCACTTGGTTTCCAATAAAACATCCATAACTAATAGAGCAAACTTACGTCTTGTGACCCTGAATCACTATCGTCTCCATACCGGCCCAACAAAGTGGGAGCTGCCCCGTCTACCATCATGACCAACCTTCGAGAAAGTCCAGCAGTGTGTTGTTGCTGGTTCAGAAAGCATTCCTCAGTAAACTGATGGAAACACAGGAAGAGGTTTGAACTGTACGACTGAATAACTTTAATCAGTGACTCATCCTCTTGAGTTCACATCGAAGAAAACACGTCTTGTCAACATGTCAGAAGACGTTACACAAAAAATCTCTTCCCGGGTTCCATTTCAGCAGCTTTATTAACTAGTGCTGTGCGTATGTTATGCACATGTATGACATGATGACGTAGCGTGAGCAGGAGTAGCGTCCTCTGTCGGATAGAGGAGTTCCCGATGGTGCCGACTTTGGGCTTTTTAAACTTTGCACGAGAACCTAAATAACACACTGAGGTCAAATAAAATAAAAAAACTAAAAAAAGTAGGGCTCCTTAGTAGGTGGGTCACTCAGTGTTACCACAAAAAGAGAATTAACTTCGTAGGAAGACGGGAAACATGACAGGAAAGAGGAAAGGAAGGTGGAAAATGAGGCTTAAAGACAGGGAGAGTGAGAAGGAGCAAGTGAACTAAACAAAAATCCATGAAGGTGGGCACATCATTATGCTGTGAGATTATGAAATTATTGTTGGTGAATAATTATGAAACACTAATTTAGATATTGTATTTGATTTTTTGGTTCTACACATTGGATTTTAAGTAATTTGCAATATAAAATCTAAGCAAACATTTATTTTTGGCCAAAAAAGAATATTACGAGCCCATGCAACAAAGCTTAGTAGTCTTGGAATCGATTTCTATATTTAGCATTCTAATATCTTCAAATATGTGATCTGCGGCCACAACACATCCTCTGGATGAAATTGCAAAATGTAGGCCAACATTTTCTCATGCTTGTAAAGCCAGATTATGTATCAGACCACCTGTTGAAAGGCATCAAAACACATGAAAAACATTGACTACCACATTTTAAATGCTTCCTACGGCCATCATCAAGGTGGAAAAATAGCACCACAGGTGATTTTTGATTGAACTGACCCTCTAAGCTCAACTATAACAGCTAAAGTACATTCAGGAGCAGAAGCAGTGAGTCATAATTACACCGAGAACAACTAAGATGGAGCAGAGGAAACAGAAACCCCTGCTGCTGCGAGAGAAGACTCTCATTTCAGTGGATTCCTGCTGCTCTGTTTTAAAGAAATAAAACAGGATCAGTGGGTGTGAGACAGAAAGGCAAGACGGATCCGCTGTGCGTTTGGATCTGGATGAAAGTGTCTGTGATGAGAGGGAGAAAAAAAACAAAAAAAAAAACAGCTGCTGGGCCTCGATTGTAACAGAAGCCCCCGGTTCAGAAACACAATTTGTTTTATCGACAGCAGCAGTCTTCTTCTGCCGCTGCAGAATGTGGGACATGACAGCACACATCGCTGTAACATAACGCAAGTGGGTCAGACAACAGAAAAATGATCCCTATGAATGATTTCTGAGACAGAATTAGGACTTTAAACAAGAAATAGATTCTTGGACACCCTTTGAATATCTTTAACATCAGCTGACTCAGTGTGACGAATGCTTGGATGGGAGTTTTTACGCCATTCATCCACATTTAATCTAAGGATTTCAAAAATAAAACATCAAAAATGGGATAACAACACCGATTGCCGTCACAGGTCCGTGCTCGAGTGTCCTGCCTCATGTCTGTTGCTGTAAAAAGTGTGTGTGTGTGTGTGTGTGTGTGTGTGTGTGTGTGTGTGTGTGTGTGTGTGTGTGTGTGCAGGGTTAGTAGTGGAGGGCGGTCATCGGTGGACAACAACAGCTCTTTTCATAGTTGTCAGTGTATCCGGGTCAGCTGTGCAGGAGATGCTGAGAGTCCTGCAGCTGTTGGAGGGAGCGGGAGGGAAGAACAGCAGAGAAAATGAGGACGTGTGTGTGTGTGTGTGTGTGTGTGTGTGTGTGTGTGTGTGCGAATGAGGAGATCTCCCCTATACAGCTCCATCAGCCAATCAGCCAGCTCACACCGATGTAAAAAAAAGAAAAGAAACACCAAGTAGAGAAAACAAAGATGGGTTTATGCCAGAAGAAGCTGCCTCCTGCTTGTTTTGTCTGCATCTCGTCGCTGACTCAGACTTAAACGAGTCATTCCGTGTTTTATTTGGGTTTAAACAGGAGAGAGAGACGTTTCAAACATGTCCCTTGATTTAACACCACACGTGCAAATCTTTTGCATCTCACAACATTCTGAATTAGGACCACCATACTGCACCACAACCTCCATCCACCTCCGTCGAAAACTTTAAAGCAGCACCAGGAGCTTGTATGTTTTTGTTGATTCTGGCGGCCCCTGTGGACAAAAGTGGTATGAGCACCACCGGTTGATCCAGTTGGTGCATCCATGTGTGTCAGTGACAGAAGACGCAATGTATTTTTAAAATAGTTTTCTTTTTTTAAACACAGTTGTTTGCAGAATGCACGATGATGTTAAGTATCTTGTTGTGGTGGTGTAAGTCTTACAACTATAACATGACGATGGTGAGACATCAGTTCCTTTAGCTCCTCTTAAAAAGGAATAGTTCAACATGGTAGACATACTTATTCATTCTCAGAGAAATACCCACTTCACTCCTGTTTTCTGAAGGTCTTGACGCAAGTGTTGGTTCATATATCATTCATAGCAGGATTTATACATCAGTTTATTTCTGAATGTTATGGCTGCTGTCAGTATCTTCTGATTTATGAAATTATAACGACAAATTTCCTCGGTAAAAACCTTTCACTCCAAAAACAATGTTCAGATTTGCATGCTGGTAATTAATGCATATCCATGAATTTGTAACTAGATAATTGCTCATTTGAATATTAAAACATAACATTTCAGAATTCTTGTACAAAATAATCTATCTATATATACTGGGGAAGTTTTCATTGTGATATCTTTGTTTAAAAAAAAGCGACTAACCTGTTGTGTATCTTTATAAAGAGCCGGGCCAGCTGTTTCCTTCTGTTGCTATGCTAAGCTAAGCTAACTGATGACAAACTTTATCACAGGCAGAAGAGTTAATGTGGATCTACTCATTTAACTGTTGGGAAGATCATCTGAAAAATTGCAACTTTTGCTTACCTTTATCCATTTTTATTACATGTTGAATATAGTTGAGGAACAAGACGAGTGGGTGGAAAAATTAAATAGTAACGTCTTCATACTACGATTGCTGTATTACTCAATATATTGCAAACGCTCGTAGAGCAGTTGCCTTCATGACGCAGCGTAGTGGACGCACGTTGGGGGGGAGTTTTGTCTTTCTGAGAGCTGAGAGGCTCCGAACTTCTGGAGGATGACTCACTCATAAATACAGTGGAGAGCTGTGAGACTGACGGCGTGTTTGAGAAGCTGCCAAACAAGCTTTTAGACATATTCTGCAAGGTTATTACTAAGTGAATCACGCTCAATAAGATGAATCACGGTCAATCAGAAGAGTGGTTATAAACAAAGGGCTCCTGGGAGAGGGACTCCTCAGGGGACATTTCTAATGATTGTGTTTTCCACCGGTGTGTTCAGGATCCTGCTCATATCTTACTGGCGTTTGTCTCTTTTCTCCGACTGACGGGGCGTTTGCAGTTTCTGGAGTTTTCAGTCCTGCAACTCCTGAGATCTGGACGAGTTTCTTCTTCTAGAGGCTGCTGATGCTACAAACAGGAAACACTGGACTGTATTTGCAGAAGGTTACCGGCTTGTCGGTCTGTTTACAACTCTAAGTTGAGTGATGGAAAGTTGTCTATCTGCAGAGCTGAGCACAGTGAGAAGAAAAGACTTCACTTGATTCTTGGAAGACCAAAAGGAAGCAGATAAAGGGTCATTTGTCCTGCAGTCAATACTAATCAAACTGCTTGCCGCCCACATTAGACTGACTCTAATTTCGTTATGTTAAATTGAGTAACAATCAGGCTGCTGTTGTGGATGAGTACCGTGTTGAAGAGAGGATGTTATCGTTTCATCTTCTGCTTCTGTTTTTTTGTCTTTGTAGTTTTCCTCCTGCTGAGTTTGTGATCTGCTGTTCAATAAAATGAAAAAAAATAAATACATAAAAGGATTTGTGTATCTTCTGTACTTCTCAGCATCATCCTGCACACTACCACCCTTCTTATCTCGCCTTCCCATAATGGTTTGTTTGTTTTGTTTATTCTCTGGTTTCCCACACGTTATCTTCTCGTGGGATTTACCGAGCGGTAATCTACTGCAACACTTCCTCCTCCGTTCCCAGAAAAGTCATCAGCTGTGCATCGAGTCTTTAGCATGGAAAAATCCAAAGCGGTATTCTTTATAAACAGATTATAAAATGTAAGTAATTGTTTATATATGGTAAATAAATAATCAACATGGGTTAGAGATGAGTTTAAGATATAAATGAGGTTGTGAATGTAAGTTGTAAGTTGTGTTAAATGTAAGATATGGACACACTCAAGTTTCAACAAGTTGGTGAATCCAAGTAACCAAGTTTCGCCTGACAGCCCGAAATTGATCTTATTAATGGATTATAACCAGTTGTGGAATGTAACTAAGTAATTTTACTCAAGTACTGTACTCTAGTGCAACTTCTAATCCAATTAAAAGAAAATATTGTACTTTTTTACGTCACTGCATTTGTCTGACAGCTTTTATTTAGAGTACAGCAGTAACGATCAGTCGATTAATCAATTGGGTGATTAACTGGGAGCCATTTTGATCGTTTCCATTTTTCAAAAACAATTCACAGCCCCAGTTTCACAAACACAAAGAGTCACTGCTTTTTATTTGATTTGTTCTAATGAATCTTTTAACAGTTTGGAGGTTTGGACTGTTGGTTGGAGCATCCTGATGTGCTGAGTGATTGTGATGACATTTCCCGATGTTTTCAGATAATCAATTAATAGTAAAGACAATCAACAGATTATAAGATAATTGACAACATCAGTAGCTGCAGTCGCATGCAAAACAATTCAAACTGAGCTCAAACTCAACAACAGAAGTCAAAATCCTGCTTTGACATTAACAATTTAGTATCTACGTCATTCTATTTTCATGCTTTGCTTGAAGCTACAATATTTAAACTTACATTCAGTGAAATAATATAATGCAACATTGTTTCACGGCTGCACTGTTGCATCATTCAGCACCCCTGCAGTTCTGTAGCATATTCAGTGTTTATCAGAAGGTGACTGTATGAGTAATAATAATAATCTAATTGTATCATATATAATAGTACAACTGCAACATAGGACATGTGCTTTTAAAACTTTGGGCACATTTTCCTGATTATACGTACATACTTTTACTTGATTTTAGTGTGCAGGGTTATCACACTTTCCACTTAAGGGAAGGATTTGAATTATTTCTGGACCACTGATTATAACTGATCTATAACGCATTAGTAAATCATTCATTAACTGGTAACTAAAGTCCCCAGTTACAACTTAGAAACCAGTTATCAGCTGCAAATTTAGCACATGTGTATTTATAATATGCTATATTGAGTACTTTCAGGATAACGTCATCGATCTTCATTTCTTTTCATTGATAACTTACCGGCCGTCCCTCCACATGTCCTATCTGATCCTCTTACAGTCGACAGCTCAGGCGTCTCAATGACCTGCCACCACGTGAGAGAGGATAACACACTGCAGTAAACACTCCAGGTGACACTCACTCACTCACTCTCATTTCATCATCATCTCACACACAATTCCAATTTGAATTATAAACCTTTATTTGTCTCTGGGACAGCACAGCGTCAATGAACATAGCAGAGACTTCGGGAGGTGAACGAGCAGCTGAGAGTTTAACAGAGGACGTTTCATTAAACATCTGCGATTTAATGTTCCTATAAATCAACATGAACGTTTACAATCACCTGCCTGTGTTTGACACACATACTTGCGGGTTTCTGAGAGACTGTTGCGTAACTTCTTCAGAGTCATTACTGCTTTATTGGCCCCGCACACATTCTGCTCCAGTTGCAGTTTGAGTTTATTAGACGACCTCAAACTTCAGCAGGTGGAGTGACTCTTCCTGCAGAGCCGATGAAGAGACTGAATGCACATTTTACTGATTACTGATTACATTTGAGATTTCATCGGTACAGTACAGTGCAATTTTGAGGCACTTCAGTATTTCCATTTTTCAGCTATTTAATACTTAAACTCCCCTACATTTGTTTGACTGTTTTAGTTATGCAACAATACACATAAATACACAGTCGTGCACATTAATGCATCGATAATTACAATGTAGTTATCGGAAATGTCAACATCTGCAGTTCTACAGACTCCTGGGCTGATGAAGCTCATGTGGAATGACTGAACGCTCTGGAAGAGTCAAACTTGTGAGTGGGGATCTGAAAACTAAATTATAAAAAAATGTCACAACTTTTATATTTCTTTCCAAGTTTAACATCAATTAGTTATTAATTAATGATATTTTGTATTATTAACTATTATCATAAAAAAAGTTTATCAGGTCTGTTACATTTTATTTTGAGCTTTATTTCCTTTCCTCATTTATTTACATGTTTTGCACTGTAAAAATCTGACATGAGGAGGTTTACTTCACTGTACTGCGGGACAGGTGACAAACAAGAAATCTGGAAATGAATTTGACCAAAACAAAAGAATACAAAATACAAATATAAGTACATCCGTCCTGTCAAACTCTATAACCAGTCTGTAGAAGGAGAGGAACATCTTTAAGTAACTGGGGCACTATCGATCAATTTCTCACATCCTAACATCTGATGACATCGCTGAGAGCCAATCAGTGACTGTTTTTAATCAGTTGTTAGCCAACACACACTTGAAATGACAAACATGATCCTGTTTGAAAACGTTTTGTCATTGAACAGAACAGCTCGGTGCAAAAGAAAAGACAAGCTGTCCAATATCGTTAATACTGTAGAGAAGGCGATTGGATGGTCACAAATACAACTTTGCAATATATTTGTCAGCGTTGCACACACAGAGAGGCAGAACAGATAAGTGCAGATATCTCACAGCCGCTGCTCCCATCTGGATGTCGATTCAGGGTCAAAGGTCAGCGGGAACATAGAGGAAGTCATAGAGCCCCTGAACGCATCAGGTAACACTTACTGATCCAAATGATGTTATTGAAAAACTCAATGAAATTAGTTAATATAACTATGAGCCTCAAGTTTTGTTTGCTATATATCTACTTATTAAGTTTATTTGAGATTTAGTCTTAATTACTTAATTTTGTGAACTGAAATTAACTTGTTCTCAACCAAGTTAGTCTACAGAAGCCCTGAGGGACAAGTGAAGAAAAAGCTTTTTCCTGGTGATTCATTTTCTAAGTCTGATCTAAATTGTTTTGTCTCTTCTGAGCATGACTTGAAAACTGGTGGAGAAAAAAAAAATGTGAGGATAATCATTATAAGTTATTTCATGATTTTTCCACGTGAAATAAAAACACTTTGTCGGGAGGTTTTTTTTTTAATGTTTTAAACAGAGCGGGAACATTTTTTCACGAAAAAGACAGTGTTTTTTTTAAATAATAATAATAATACTATTAATAATAATGATAATAACAACACAGCAGTAAATCTAAGAGTTAACAGTTGTTTTATCCAACTGAGTTTAGGAAACTGACTAGGAAACTTGATTTTACATAGCCTACAATATTTTTTTTTTCTTTGACTAATTTGATATCAATGTGGTTTTTATTGTCTTATTTTCTGCAGTGCAATATTTGTGATTATGTTTGTTATAAATGTGCAATAAATAGTTTATTGCAGGCGAGTCATAACAAATAATGCGACTTCGCTGCTCCTATGTCAGTGAAGATGATGATGATGATGAAGATGTATGTAGTTTACTGTCGCCTCATGTTTGTTTATGTGTGTGTGTGTGTGTGTGTGTGTGTGTGTGTGTGTTAGGCGGAGTCTCAGGGAGGCGGTGTGTGTGTGTGTGTGTGTGTGTGTGTGTGTGTGTGTGTGTGTGTGTGTGTGACGCTCGCTGGCTGCTCCTCCTCTCCCGTGCGGAGCTGCTCAGAGGTCGGTCTGACTGCCGGCTCACTCACCGGTCAGTAGGAGACTGGAGCTCAGTGTGAAGACTCTCAGCTGCACCGCAGACCAGGAACCAGAACCTGGATCTCCCTCTCGCTCGGACCCGGGACATGGAGTACATCGAGAGGACTCAGGCAGTGTGAAAGTTTGCGCTGTGGATATGGACACACGCGTGAAAAGACAGTTAACCGGAGTGAAGTCGCGCGTCAGTCTCGCCTCCAGGCTCTGAGGCGCAGCGGAGGATGACACCTGCACTCCGCCTGGCGAGGACCGACACTTGGCACCTGTGAAGACCGGGTCAGAGCTTCTGCAAGAGTGACTCTGTGCCTCCGGTTCTGCAGACACATCTCCACCTCATCCTGCAGAAACAGCGCGTTTGCTGCGCGCCTTCGTATCTTCGCATCATCGCGGACTGCGGCAGGGATCATCTCGCACCCGGACACCTCGCGCACACAGGTGAGTGGCTCAGGGAGGAATATGTCAGAATAAATGTGGAGATTAATGTGTTTATTTTTTCTCTGATGCCACAGCTGTTTTATTTGAATGTTTGAAACATTTTGTTTTTACAAAAATGGGGACAATAAGTGCGTCCTGTGCGCTCTTGGCTGCTAAATTTAGTCATTCCGAGAAAGCTAGAGTCCTTTAATTAGTTTTGGATCCAGGAATCTGAACAGATTTCAGAGAAAAGATGACACAGATTGAATCAGGCTGTTGATTACCCCCTGAAATCCGTTTTATAGCGCGTTTTTCCCCGTGAAAGATCGGGACAACTCTCCACACTGTCTGACTGTCTCCACATATGAGCCTGATCCTCTTTCAGTGGAACAGTTGAGGCTGTGTGCTGTTTTAATGGATGCAAACATGGATGTTTTTGCACACTTTCATCTCCTTCTCCTGCCTAATTTGATAGAGAGTTGATTGGGTTTGTTGGACGGGCAGAAAGATTGAAGAAAGTGATATCTGAGTGTAAATCCTCTCCTCCTGTGTGCTGCAGGTGACGTTCCTCCCGTCCAGCTCACCCTGACATGTCTGCACCGCTCATCTCTTCACCTCTGCTGGATATTAAGACATAAAAGAGAGCTCAGCCTCGTCCCCCTCTCTCCAACAGCAGTCTAATCTCTGGAGCACTGACTCACCATGGGCACCGTGCTATCGCTGTCTCCCGGCTCTCGGAAATCAGGCTACTATGACAACCGGCCGGGCTCGCTCAGCCACTACCCGAGCCTCAGCAGCCGCTCTCTGAACAGCCAGAAGGACCGCGGGCTGAAGAGGGGCCAGTCCATCTTCCTCCCGGCACTCACGTGGAAGCGACTGGTGGCCTCGACGAAGAAGAAGGGCAACTCCAAGAAAGGTGGTCCGGCAGCCCTCGGGGACCCTCTCAACAACAACAACAACATCAATATCTACCAGAAGGACCCCGTGTTGCACCTCAACCGCGAGAATGTGAAGAAGTCGCTCTCTTGTGCCAACCTGTCCAGCTACGAGGGCCCAGCAGGACTGGGTCTAGGGCTCGGTTATGGCCTGGGGTTGGGCCAGGGGCACGGATGTGGCTACAGCAAGTCCCAGCAGCTTTCCTCTGTGAAGAAAATCCCCCAAGGGACGGTGACGTCGTCCCCGAAGCGAGTCATCGTCCAGGCGTCCACCAGCGAGCTCCTTCGCTGCCTCGGGGAGTTCCTGTGCTGTCGCTGCTACCGTCTGAAGCATCTGTCTCCGGCTGACCCGGTGCTCTGGCTGCGGGCCGTTGATCGCTCGCTGCTGCTGCAGGGCTGGCAGGACCAGGCCTTCGTCACACCGGCCAACGTGGTCTTCGTCTACATGCTGTGCAGAGACGTCGTGGACGGCGACCTGGTGGCGTCGGAGCACGAGCTGCAGGCCATCCTGCTCACCTGCCTCTACCTGTCCTACTCCTACATGGGCAACGAGATCTCGTACCCGCTCAAGCCCTTCCTGGTGGAGGCGGGTAAGGAGGCCTTCTGGGACCGCTGCCTCGCCATCATCGACGCCACCAGCGCCAAGATGCTGCGCATCAACGCAGACCCGCACTTTTTCACTCAAGTATTTGCTGAACTGAAGAGTGAAGGCGGCTGTGGGCCTCAGGACTACAGTCGAGTGCTGGACCGGTGAGAGGACGTCTGATCCTTGCTGACCGCATGCCTTTTGTACACTCATGCACACACACATTTGTCTCATACAGATCCCTCTCACCTTTTTCTTCAGTGAAGGCCTATCTTGACGTTACGTAGAGGTATTTATTCATCCCATCTGTGTTTGTTGCCTTTGTCCTGTTCCATCCACAGATAGAAATAAGCATCCGTCCCACCTCAGAGCTCCTCTGATAATTGGCCAACAGAAGTTGCTAGTTGAGTTTATTTTCCTGGAGTATCCACCTGAGTTTACTTGAATTGAGGCACCATTTGGTCCACCTGTGCCCCCGTCTGACCCCCCATGAGTCCGACCCCGTCTGCCCCCCCAGCATCCTCCTGTCTGAATGTGATCAGGACAAGAAGATCATCACTCACACAAGACCATCACGGATTTGCTTTATTCCGAAACACAGACGATATAATCCACCTAGGCCGAGTTATATTTTCCCAGACGATACAAGGAGACATCTTGACATCCGCTGCTGGCTAAGCCCTCATGTGCCAGCTGTGAAAAGTGACTCAGACTGATGGGAACAGCTGAGAGGTCCATGTAAGGTCCCGCTGGTCCTGCTGTGCGCTGTGTAATCACTAAAGCAAAACGAAGAGGCAGTGTTTTGTGGAGCCTTTTGAGGGGTCGTCTGGCCCGAGGGGACAGTTGCTATTTTTTTCCTCCTTACCGACTCAAACATGCCAGTGGACTCCTCTGTTATCTCATCTCGGAGGGTTTCACGGTGCAAGCAGAACACGGATTTAAGATTGACAGGTTTTGTGTGGGCATGGCTGTGTGTGTGTGTGTGTGTGTGTGTGTGTGTGCAGTGGGACGGCAGCCAGGGTCATCAGCTGTTTACTCCATCCTTTGTTCCCGGCGTCTTGTTGACAGGGCACCCACAGCCGTGGTATTAATGAGATTAGCAGATTACTGCAGCCCCTCCCCTCGCTCAACCTCTGCCCCCTTCTTGTCCACTCGGCAGCCCTGCAGAGCCTCGGTGGCTAATCCAGGCCAGGCTGGACCGGGCTGGACTCTAAACACACACTTGTACACAAACACACACACACACGCGCGTTTTAAATACCTAGTCGTGTGTGCTCGATTCTCCTCGGTGCATGAATAAAACGCCACACGTGTGCGGCTCAGAGGCAGCAGCGAGATCCCGTCAGATGACCGCTGTTGTGGTTAAACGGGTTTGTTGCTGTCCCACTTTCTCATCCGCCATCAGGAGGCTTGTTTTCTCTCGACTCCTGCTACTCTCGTGCTAAATTATTCCCTTGAATGAACCGTCGGCGTTCGTGCTTCGGTTGCTTGAATCACTCTGTCCCCTGTGTTTCAATGTGTGTTTGAGCATGTCAGAGATGGTCGCAGATGAGCTCATGGTTCGTCGCTACAATGCTGAAAAACATACTTGAAATTGGTTTTCAGTATCCAGCCTGAAATAAAAGCATATTGTTGATCCCTAGTAAAAAGTAACCAGAAACAGGGGGACAAAAGCACAAATTAACTGCTTATAATGCATCACAGTGGCTTCAAAATGACAATAAATTGATAAAGTTGCTAATTTTTTTATCTAAAAACAGAAAAAGTCAGACCCTGCTTGTTGTACAGGACAATATAGTTTGTCTATGGTTGTTATTCGTTCAAACAAAGACACTTCTGCTTGTTTTATTTTGACATTTTCCCAAAAAAGCAAAGGAAAAAAAAGCCCAAAATTAGAGGATGAATTACTTTTCTGCATTTAACGTCTTCAAACTCCTCAAATGTATCTCGCGAGCCCTCAGGTTGGGAACTACCGGTTCAGGAAGATGTCGACAATGGTATGCAGCAACGCTGTAATCTTATTGTGTTCAGGCATCTGGAGGTTTAGGCGCTCCGCTTTCCTCCCCCATGTGAAAGTCGTCCTTGCACACTCAGCTGTGACACTGCAGCACGCTGTATGCGTACTCGCCCGCAAGGTCGTATGATAAACAAGTATCTTTATTGGATCCGACCTTTACACACATGTGCTGACAGGGACGTACACGGCCGAGTGTCTGAAGGCGACCGAGAGCAGCCACTGAAACCAACCCGGAATTTTTATGTCCAAACCCAAATTAAAAGAAGATGCAGTTAATGTATAAAACAGCCTCTGTGTTGCAGTCGAAGCAGAGTCACATAAACATTTGTTTTAAAAACCCTGGATATGAAGCCCCAACACAGACAGTAGGGCCTTCTCTTATAATCCATTATCATGTTAAATGTGCGATATGTAGGAATTTTATGTTCAAAACATTCCGAGATCCTAGACCAGACTGCTAGCTGCACTGCTAACCAAGCTAAGTAGCTAATGGTAGCTACAGTTAGCAGCCATTATTCTAGCGACATGCTGCCCCCTCTTCGTTTTGAGTATGAATTCGACAAGATGCCAATTCTTACATAGCGCACCTTTAATATTACGTATTTTACTACTATTACTATATCTTACTTGAAAGAACCCGACCTGCACCCAGGCATCATTCATGCATTTTTACTGGGTTTGGGTCCATTGGGAAAACGTGCTCTGCCTAGATGTTAGCCAGCTAGCTAACTTGCCAAGATTGGTTCATGTGAAAGCATCCGCAGGGAATCCCTTTTAGTCATAACCTTCAACTTAACTTAAAATCTTCCCGAGTTCTCAAACAACGGCCACAGTAACACGTTTTGATGCTACAGGGTCACGTAACCGGAGCACGGGGCACTGCTTTGCGTCACGTCTGTTTTTGTTTGTTTTACGGCTCGTGGTCACACCATCGCCGTGTCCCATGGAGGCATCACCACCTAAATCTAATAAAAGCTGGCATGATAGGCTGATTTAATTAAAGCAACTTTTTTTCCAGCCACGGAGGCCAAACCTCAGTCAGCCTCAGTCCGGCCTTGCGCTCGTCCTTGTGTGCAAACAAACACACCGCGGCTCACATCCTCTCCTCGGGTAATCCAGTCCTAATCCTCTCACCCAATCAAATAGAGAGAGCGAGCACACTGGGATGAAAACATGAGGAAATAAGTAAACGGTTCAGAATCCAATGAGATTTGTTGTCACACTTGTCGTGCACTCTTGCCCCCCCCCCAGTTCAGCCTTCAAATCCTGCAGTAACAAACTGGGGGGCCTCAGAGACCCAGAGCTCAACCCTGCTGCCCATTCCAGCTCGCCCGAGCTGATTGGAGTCAGGCCTGCCTCTGAGGGACCTCGCATGAGCTCACACCAGTCAACCAGAGCGGAGTGACGGCAGTGATTCACGCTCTGAGAGTCTCTTTTTTTTCTGGAGCTTTGACTGGCAGCCATTTTGGGCTCGTTGTTGCGGTCAGTGCAGCTCTCTCTCTCGCTCTCTGGCCCTGGTTTTGACAAGGACACCAGTGTCTTGACTCAACCTCCCCTCCCCTCGCATCACCTCCCTCTCTCTTCCCCCCCCCCTCCAACCCCGTTTGCACACACACTCAGCTGTTGTTCCCTGCCCGTTTCATTAGATTTGACACCCCACACCCGCCAGCCATTGTCAGGACGAGGAAGGGCAGAATGGGACTGTTTGTTGGCACCGGGTTGGATGTGTTTGTATGTGAATGTGGGTCAAAGTTAAGGGCAACAGCTGCTTCAGCCACCCATCTCCTGTAGACCTGGACATCAAATTAAATCAGAAGATACAGTACAGCGTGTTAATGCTATGCAGGTATCATCTCTTGACCTGGCAGATAAGGAGCAATCTGCTGTAGGGTTCCTTCAGCAGCACCGTTTAATGAAAAGCAACTGTTGCTCCTATTTGGGTCATGTTTCACGCTTGTTATTGGCAGAGACACGGGGGAACCATGGTCACTTAAGCTTAATTGAGCTTTAACAAAATTTGTCAAATGTGACGCACTTTGGTCGCAACTGTCCCCTCTTTCACAACCAATCAGTCGCCAAGCTGCATCGCGTAGCCGTTCCTCCAATCGTTTCGCAGGAGCGCAGCGGCCTCCAGGCCAATTAACTCGCATCTCGGCTGCAGCGCTAATTCTTCTTCATCCAATCAAACCCGACAGTGTGACTTCCTGAACTCTTTGACCGACTGCAAACGGACACATGATGCCTGTGACATCTCTGTGGATTATCGTTGCAGGAAACTGACTCCTACACAACTGGAGCTTTCTCTGTGGATGGGACCCTCATCTGGGACTTTACAGAATATTTCAGACGGGCCTTAGACTGGCTCTTGTTCGGAGACTTTTGGGTTTGTGTGAACAATGTGATAAAAGATTTAACGGATGAGACTTGTGTTATTCCATATTTTTCTTACTGTCAATGACAAGCATGCATTTCACGGTAATTTGGCTACTTCCCATGCATTAAGCCTAAAAAGAGCAAAAAAAACAAACCATGAATGTATAGTTTTATTCTGTTTAAAAATATCTAATTACTTCCCTTTAAAACCTGGGCACTGTAGCTTTTGACAAACATCACTCAAACAGGAGGAAAAAGCGAATTTGTTCGGGAACTACTTTCAGCTGCGGAAGAATACACGTTAGCTATTCTGATTATTTAAAGCAGCGAAAGGATGAATAAAACAAACAACTTCAGTGTCCACGTTCATGACTCTCTCAAAGACGATAAATGAGGTGTTCCAAGTGCTTGTTATGGTCTTTTGTTGACAACAAGAAAAATATAGCGTATAGCAAGACTTTTCACCACAGCTCTGTGAGTTGTGTGTTATCTCGGTATGCTGCTGCTGCTGCTGTAGGTCGGTGTGATGTCTCAGACGACACGCCTCAGACTGACTATGTAAATATGTGGGAGTGTAACACACAAAAAAAAAAGAGCTGAAAAAAAAATTAACAAAAACAAATTGTCTTGCTGTGTAGTAGCATGCATGCCAGCCAGGTAGTTTAGAAGACGTTTCTTTTTTTTTTTTTATTATTACCTCTGCTTTTGTTTTTTGATTTTTATATATGTGATGTTTTAAACGACCGATTGTTTCTTTGGTAACTTAAAAAACTTGGATCTCGTCGGAGTGTTTTCCTTTTTATAGGAAGCCGTGGTGCGATCGACGGTATTAAAGTCTCTTCTTGACTGCAGGTGTAACTATCATCATAACGGTGGTCTGTTCTTATGTTTAGAAGACAATAGAGACAAAAATAAAAAAAATAAATGAAAAAAACAATCGACACTCATCTTCTCAAGCCTGAGAGAGCAAAGCATGTGAGTTCATATGAGCGATGACAGAATTGTAACCATTTTATTTTAAACTCAGCTGTCGTACCAGACTTCACTCATCTGCTCGCTAATTTAGTTGTGGTCACGATGCATCATCTGCTGCCCCTCAGATTCACACAGACAACGGTATACATTAAGAAATGATCGAGTTAGCCGCTATCAATAGCTTTCTTCGTCAGTGCACCAGCTGGTGACACAAAGGCAGCCGTTGTGCGTGCAGCGTTTGTCGCAGACAGCTCCGGCTCAGCTTCACCGACTGTAGCTTCGCCTCTGATGCTTCGGCTTTTTTTTCTTTTGCATTTTTCCACAGCTTCACGTTCGTCACAACCTCCTGCTCTGTGTTGTGTCAACACTGGACAGATGTTAATACAAATATGAATATATATCTCTTCATCTCCGCCAGTCTCTATAGTTTCGTTCATCGGCCATCGTTGTAATGAAGCGGCACATCACCTCCAGTGACTTTTGTAAAGCCACTGAAATGTGTGTGAAGCTAAAAAGTAAAAAAAAAAAAAAAAAAATGTTGATGGGGAAACTTGAAGAAAAAACAAAAGTGACTGTTTCATTTTTCATGTTTTTTTTGTTGTTGTTGTTGTTCCTTTTTCATGATGATGATGTTTACTATGTTGATTATTTAATAAAGCATCGAGCTGAAATCCAGATCGGCTGTTTCCATCTTTTCGTACACGTGCAGCTTTTCACACACTTAACTAAAACTGCCTTTGTTCTCCTCCACAGGGCTCATGAAATGCCCTCCGCCTGCAATCCAGCTAACTTAAGACTGGCAGTAAATTCATGTGGGACATAAAATAGCTTAATGCACAGGCGCACAATAGCCCCGGCGCTGCAGATGGCCCTTTGGCTTCCTGTCAGAGGGGGGCTGCGCTCCATCTGAGCATGTCGCTGCAGTCAATCACCGCCCTCCGTGCTCCGACCACAGGTGGAAACACTGCGATGCTGCCTCTGCTCGGCAACAGCCTCCTCTCGGCAAGATGTGAAACTTTGGTGCAGCATAGAAACATGAAAGTGAAGGCTTTGTTCTGTTCTGAGATTAAAAATACGAAACAAAAGAGAGGAAAGCAGGTTTCTACGTGCAGGTTTTGCCTTCCGCTGTCACACTCACACACAGCAACAGCTGCAGATTTCAAATTCATTGTGTTCTGGTTTTTTTCCTCTAATGTCACATATTTGGCACAATTTACGACTCACATTTTATCAATTTTCCAGTTAATGTAACTGAGTACATGTAATCAAGATTGTGAATCAGTACAATTTGGACGCATACTTGCAGATCCTCCAGATTTTCCAGGCAGACTCATGTTTTTCATTGCCTTCTTCCGGTTTCCTCCCGGGGTCACATTTCTTCTGTACTGCTCCTGATTTATGACACATTTTCACACCTTTTTGCCCTAAAAGGTATGACAGCCTGTTTTTCTGACACTGTACAGCGTGTAGTCTACTGTACTGTCTCCCCTCGTCCTCCTCAGTGAGTGAATTTGGCAGTTTCATCTTTTGTAGTATGACACACTAGCATCCTCACACTCAGTGGTCGGTGTTTAGTTTGCTTCATTTGGTCCAAACAGGGTGAAACAATTATACGATGTTGCCTTTTAGGTGTGGTCCGATTCTTGTTCACAGTCACTCCTTTCGCAAGATGTTAGAAAAAGTCCTCATGAACATGTTAGTCCGATTGAAATCGTACCAAATCAGATTTCTCAAAGTCGGACTGACGCGCCCAAATGATGCGAATGGAAGTCGATTTACTCTTTCACGCCTTAGTCGGACCTGAACTGGCCTCAGCGAACAACAGCAACAACAACAAGTGCTGAACAAAGTCTATAGATGGAAAAAAAATACCTTATCTAATACACAAGTTTGGAAGATCATTTAGTGTGCAAACTCATCCATATCATACATAATATGGAGGTATAGTTACACGACATCAAGACACTCCTGCTTAGACAAAATGTCCATTGTGCAAATTATATGAATATTAACAAAATTATCTTTAAATCGGGCTTCTAACATGTTTGAGATTTGGGGGAATATGTTTGTTGTCTCGTTGACGGATGAGAAGACTGATATCGCTCTGCTGTGAGAGAAAACTGGAGAATCTGTGTTCACATGACAGCTAATAGGACTAGTCGGATATTGTAGTAAAATACCACAATCAACCTAGAGTAGCATCACTGGGTTTTCATTTTTAACAGATTCAGTCATTTCACACTGAGACTTCCCCTCTGTGGGATTAATACTGGATTATTTTAGCTTCTTTTATCTTTGCTTTTATCGTATAACAGATGTCGGGCGTAGAACTATTCAAAAATGACTTTTCAGTCAAAGCAGCTTACTTGTGGAGGCTCGATGCGTCTGTCTGCTCTCTCTGTCTGATGGTATTGGAAAATGATTATTTAAATGCCATTTATAATCTATTCACAATGACGGAGCGAGAGGGCAGCGGGGTGAAAACCATATGGCGCTGGTCGGAGCCGGGGTCAGAGCGGAGGCTGGGGACACCTCCAAGGGCAGGGAGGTGAGGGAGGTGAGGCCGGAAGGCTTTGATTAGAAAAAAAGAGGACAGATGAAATGAAATGAAGAGGCATTGCTGCAGATGGCTGCCACAGCCTGACTGAGTCCTTTCCAGCTTTCTCATGTCCTCTGAGAACACAAATCACCCAGCTCTCTGCCTCCCAGTGTCACTCCTCTATAGCGTGTTCCCAGTGGCTTTCTAAAAGCCTTGGCTGCCGTTCGCCGCCTTTTATCAGCCCTTTGGGATCTAACATGCTCCAAAAAGCCCCTCTGTTAGAGCTTCCTATAGACGGTACCCAGAGACATTATCAATTCAAGCTGTTTTTTAGAGCTAGTGACACCTTTACAGTTCAAGCTTGCCACATATTGCCAATGGCAGCTTTAAAATTTAAAACATGACATTTGACATTTGTAAGAACAGTCGTCATAAAAACAACCAAAACACAAGGACAGGTGCAAGTATAAGGAAACGCTTAAGCCGCAGTTGTAGCATTTTTGGCTAACTAGCTTGCTACCTGCAGTAGTAAAAGAGCAACTTTTACGCAGAAAAAGACAACTTCTTGGCTAACTCGTTCACTATGTAGCTAGTTTTTCCCTCTTTTGATCTCGTCCTAGATGCTACAGAGATTAAGCTAACGTTAGCAGCTCTCTCGTTTTGTTTGGGGGATTTGGGTTATGGTTTAACTAGAGCAACTCCAGCAAACATTAACTATGATTATGTAAGTCAAACTATTTTTTTAAGTTCACACCCAAAAATCCTTTTATACTGTTCAACGTGAAAACATACAGTTAGCGAAGACGATGACACAGCCCCATTTCACATTTTCCTTATTATTTAACCGACTTAGACTTAGCTGCTTGACAATGCAATATGAAACCAATGCTGTGTACTTATTTTCATCTCTTCCATCATAACTTTGATAACACATGGTTCAACTGGTGAGGAAGCTGCTATGAAATTGGTCAAGGGTATGCTAACATTAGCAGCTCTTTATCTCATTTTAATGGATTTTGGGTACGTTTGTACTCGAGCAGCCAAACTCATTGTTTAGTCTGCATCCAAAAAGCATGTCTTGTTCAACATGAAATCACACATTTAGATCAGATAAACAAGTAGTATGACATTTTGTTGGTTTTCTAAAATGTTGCTGTGTTTTGATCCTTGGGGCCACCGTAGTTACATTAACTAAGGGGAGTGGAGCTTGGCAAACAGTAAATACACAAACTCCATTAATTACCTTGATTACCTGTGTATATATAAATTACATTACTACGTATGTGAGTCTGGCATTGCTTCCTCTGAACGCAGTTGGAAAAACAAAATCCTGTCGCAGAGCTTTCAGAGGAATAATATCATTTGATATCGGGGTCAGTCTCGACTGTGAGATTCTTTACAGATCATGAGTACAGTTTGGGAGCTTGGAGTGCAGTCGCCTGCTGGCACATCCTGACTGAGTGAACAGATGGTTCACTCAGCCATGCACCCATAAGTAGTGGGCGAAGGACATCACCGGAGGGGGACTCCGCAAGACTCTGTGGGGATGTCGAGTTTGGTGAAGAGCAATCAGAGGTCTCATTAAAGCTTCATGAAGTGCTAAAAAGCAAGCAGGCAAACTTATATCCAGCAAACAGGGGTCTTGTTAAACTGTATAAAACTATACTAAACTAAAATGTAAATGTTAAATACTTTTAATTTCTGATTATGCACTATTCAGATTAGATTTTAAATCCAAAACATATGTATGATGCCTTGTGATGGATTTAAGTACCAACATTTGTTGACATTTTTGTTGCTATGGAGGTTTTTGGGAGCAGTAGTTCCCCCAGTAAACACACCGACCCCTTTGGTTGTTGCTACGAGCAGCAGGAGAGCAAGAAGAAGGCCAAAGAGGCCTGACAACAAAGTTTTTAATCTTTAATTAAACACAGTACCAATGTGACGGTGATTCTGTTTATATCAATTATGGATCATTGTACATGCTGGACAGTGGTGTTTCATGCATGTGGTTTAGCTATGTAGAAAAATCCAGTTTGAGCACTCTGGTTGCTCTAATATTTCCTGATTAGTAAGCATTCAGGCTGATGGCATGTTGATTCAGAGCGAGCCAAAGTAAAAACCAATCTCCCCCCTCATGTTACTGTAATCTCCAGCATGTGACCTCCCCTCGGGCTGATGACGGAGGGGATGCTGGAAAACCTGCAGCGCTCACCAAACCAGTGGCCAGTCTGCCCTGAGAGGATTTAGAGGGAAAAACACAGCAGCTCTGGGACACATATTATATTCCCACTGGTAAATCCTCTCCAACTCATTACCAAATCCTCGCTGCAGGGCTGCTAATCTCTAAAGAGAGACCGACCAGGTGCCAGTCTTTTTGTAATGGAATTGCACAGCGCTTTAAGTGATTGCATCAACAATTGCCAGTCCTGATAAATTAGATTAGAAGTAGGAGAATCCCATTTGCACAAGGAGAAACCAAGAAACTTCATCATAATACAAAACAAAATTAGAATTGATTCACATGGGTCCTCGTTCGAACCACTCGATTGATTGCGATGCCGTGTTTAGTCTGCTAGCCGGGGTGCGAGTGTGCTTTTTCAATCCACAGCGAGGAAGGGACGTGATCGGAGCTGTCACAGAGGGAAAAAAAACGAGTGGAAAAATTACGTGGATGAGACGCCTGGCAGCATGGAGCGGCTGTGAATGTAATGAGGAAACGATTGGGAAAACAATTGTTGCTGCCGTCCAACGAAAAGCTATCACAGTCTGTCTGGGGGAAAAAAAGCAAAACGTGATGAATAAATGTTCTGTCTGTGAAGGAGATTCTGCTTCTGCTCGCCTGATCTGATGATTAACTGTTCATCTGTTTAGGAAGTGAACGCGCACACACACACACACACACAAAATGCCTTTAATAATCAGCGATGGAGAGGATGTACACGCATTTGCATTTTTAAAGACTGATCTCACACTTCATTTATAAATCACAGCTTTTACGTCAATGATTAAAGGATTACATGCAAACAAATTCCCCGTATATGCTGTAATCTCTGTTCCTGATTGCATACGACGTACAGGATCTGATTGGTGGAGCTGTAACTGGGAGACGAGCTGTGGTGTCCAGTCGACGGTGCTGCAGAGGAGCGACGGCAAGATTGGCAGGCCTTCATTTTTGGCACAGGAAACACTCGAGCCTCCACAGAAGCAGATGTGAGTGCGAGGACGAGGACGAGACGCTTGTTTGTGGCATTTCAATAAACAGATCTCGTTCATTTGCCCGAGCACGAGTTCCCTCCGCAGCTGGAGTGAGCGCTCAGATTTTCTTCCCCATCAGAGGCTGACTCAATTGTGCCAGAAATATGTGGGCTTTTAACCAAATCAGACTCGGAATTAGATTCACAATTAGCATTATTTTGCCACTAAACACAATTAAATGTCAAAATAGAGCGAGCGAACGATATGAGCGGAGGACGGCTATTTCTGCCTGATGTTTACTTGCACTTTACTCTGACTAATGAGATCTTAGAATAACCAAACACACCAGAAGTGCCGGAGAATGGATGTGTTGCCGCACAGCTGCCAACTTAGGTCACCTAGTTACTAGAACCTGGAGGCAAAGAGCATTGTGGGTAACGCCGGGCACTTTCCGCAGACATAAAAGGCTCAAAATAGAAAAAACACAAAGGCGCACGAGGATCCTGGCTGGAATGAGGATGGAATTTAAGACTTTTTAATGCAGAAAACAGAATTATTTCTCTCAGATTTCGACCCCCTTGTTCCATCACCCCTTTCAGACAGGGGTGATGGATCAAGATGCTGTTGTTGATGTTTTGAAGGAGAGGCATAGGTAACCAAAACATGCAAACCTGTAAGGCGTTCGACAGCTCTGTGTGCAATGAATGTCTTTTTTTTTCAAGACAAAACTGCACATTTGGCACAAGTGGCCTTTTATTGGGTCCAGCACAAAGCACACCTGTGCGCTGATCATGCTGATTAATCAGTAGCTTGATATGTAACATCTGTCAGGTGGATGGCTTATCCTGGCAAAGAAGAAGTGCAGAGGAATCATTCTTCTGTCTGGATCTTAAATCCTTACCTTCAACTTGTGTGTATGAGCCAGCGAGTGTCTTTCATGTGTAAAATCAATTTCACACCAGCAACCTGCAGCTTATCTTATTGACTAAGTATTTCAATAAACTTGTCTCCTTCTGTTTCTAGTTTCCCTCATCACTCATTCACGAAAATGCGATCTATGTTTGGATTTGCTGTTTTGTTCTAGGCGACATTTGACATTTCATCCGGGGTCCTCTCTCCCGACTGTTGGGGAGAACCAGGCATTTAACCTTTTCTGGGGTCGTTCACACGTCGGCGTCACCTGTGGGTCACATTTCAGCGATGAGAGTTACGAGAATAAAGGTGTGAACGGGTGTCGAAAGCGCCCGAGGACGGATGTCTCTGGAGGGATTTGTAAGTAGCTGATAAGTGCTTCCTCAGGCTACAATCTGGATGACATTCACGCGACAAATTGAGTGCATCATTGCGGTCATACTGTTCCAGGGCCACTTCCAGAGAATAGGGAGGGGAGCTGGGTTTTAAATTTCCACCAGCAAAACAGTGGATTAAGCTGCTTCAGGCGTGTTTGATGTCTGTTAACTCATGCTCAGGTTGTATTTAAATAAAGTAATGGTCTTGGGGAAAAAGAAAGAACGTATTGTTTAACATTTGCCGAATCAACACTAAAGCCTAAAAAGTTAAGAAAGTGTTGTAGACAGCGGTTTCGCAAAGTCCACAAAGTTTCTCATAACTCAAATACTCTCAGAATCGAGCTTTTTTTAAAGGGAGTCTGGGACTTCCTCAACTGGCGACAAAGAAGTAGCCTATATTGGCTACTGTTGGATGTTTATGACAAATTTGACAGGCTTGCCTCCAATAAAAAGTTGCCTCCTTTCATAAATGTACTGGAAAAGGTTGAAATTGGTTCAAGGAGTGTGTTCAAAAAGCTGCTAAAGTCATAGAAGCAGACAGGCCCGTACGGTAACGTCGCAACCATTTTACGAGGAAAGAAAACACCTGAATTGTTTGCATATAATGCCGAATTTACAATGAAGGCACGATTGATTTAGAAGGTGTTGTAGCAAAGTTTCGCAAAGTTTGTTACATTTCTCCTAACGCAACAACTCTTAAAATCATGTGATCTGTAAAGGGAGTCTGGTGATAATGTGTCATCCGCGGCCAACATTGCTAGGGTTAAGGTCTTGGGGGACATTCACACCTGTACTTTGGGCCCCTCACCTGTGTTTGGATCACTCTGGACAGATGCTGATAACAGGTGTGAACCGGACACGAAACCAGAGCAGAGCACACAAACACAGAGATGAATGTCGACACGTTCACAGATCCATATTCACAGATCGCACTCTCACAGCATCACGTACGTCTTTTTTTCTTTTTTTGCAGCTCTAGTTATTCTGAGCTGCGGCGTGTTGACTGAAGAGGCGCAGGGCTGATCAGACGTGTTAAACCGGGTGTCGTGGGTGCGAACGTTCTCCGCACAGACGCGGCGCGGCATCGACGTCCACACGGTTCAATTCAAAAGGAAGATTTCGCTGAGTTCGGTGTCAATTTTACAGATGCAACAAAGTGGTTCCACATTATGCAAAAAAAAAAACCCCTTCTCATCAAAGATAAACACTGTCTGCACACACTCGGAGCTCAGAGCATTACCGAGCAGTCAGATTTGGGGGAGTCGCAGCAGGGACTGTGTCAGGGAGCAGCGAAAGCCAAGTCACAGCGAGGGCAGGCCGTCACTAAGTCGCACTAACAGGTCACTGCGGAGGGAGATGGATGGAAACTGGCAGCAGACGACAGAATTAAGCCCTCAGACTAAACTGTTCGGTGAGATATGAAGAGCGTCGGTCCAAATTGAAATATCCACCATACGAAATAAAAGACGGCAGGCAGCTTCGGAACTACATTTCAACCCTCACAAATGCGTAACAGTGGGCGTTATCAACTGTGTTTAAAATGTACATTTTTACTGCCAGTCACCCTCATTTTCCCAGGACGAGACACTGCAGGGAAAGTGAGGTTTACAGGAAACCAATCCAATTTAACTTCAACCGCATTGAACGCTGGTGCACATTAGACGAAACCCTGTGAAATGTCTGCTGCAGCGTCCGTCCCTGTGTGATTATCGCTGATCTGATCCAGAGGACACCGGAGGGACGAGAGAGGAAACAGCTCTTACGTCACCGAGCGCAGTTTGTCTCTCTTCGTGCAAACAGCAGGACTCAAACCGAAAGGCTGTAAATTAACTGTATTTGTACAGGAAATCCTCTCCGCCACGGAACAACACACAACTTTTTTTTGTTTTAACGCCAACAGACTCCCGACTTGTTTCATTCATCACGTCGTGTCCTTTTAAAGCCGCGGAGCACATTCGAGAAACACATTCGAGTCTCTGCATAATGAAGGCTCGTCTACAGCTCGCCGTCTCTTCGCGTGGCGGAGCTTCAGAGAGAAATGAAAACACGGAGAACTCGCTTTAGTAAATCTTGAATAATTTATTTTTCTTCCGCTGTTCCTCTTTCTTCTTTTTTATCACTTCTGACATGGAATAATCGTCACAGTTTGCCTTTTCTAAGACAACAGCATAAAAGACATGGCATAAAAAAAGAAAAAAAAGAACTCAATGTACAAAAAATATATCTGAAACGTTTTGTGATGTACACATTTGTCATTTTAAAAAAGTGCCCATATGTTTATGTTGCATTTTCTCAATTAAAGAACACTGTTACATTTCTTTGGCAAGAGCAGAAGCAAAGACAGTATCACACATGCCGTGAGTCTCTACATTAACTTGTTTAACTCTTCAAATTTGCACTTTCGTAATCTTCGTCCTGTAGCTCGAGATTAAAGAAGCAGATTCTACCAGCAACTCTGCGACGCGTCGATACGCTAAAACCCTTGTGAACTAAATATTTTAACAATCCTAGTACGAGTCACATATTTACATCTTCATGAACCCCGCTGACGTTTTGACCAGTTCGGACGTCGACACTGCCGTTGGCGGGTCAGTCGGACGGCCTTGTTAGTTCCCGGGGACGAACAGCGTGAAGCCGTCTCGGCTCTTCTTGAAATCGGCGCTGGTCTGGCCGGGTTTGGTCTCTACGCTGACGCTCTTCAGTTTGCCTCGCATGTGAAGCTGCACGCCCGAGCGGCAAACCTTCACAGGGAGCTGGACTTTCTTTATGCTGGAAGAGAGAAAGACAAACACATTTTAGGATTACTAGTCTTGTAAAGCTCTGCACTGACAAAGTGCAGCAACATCGTAGCCGAACTTTACATTTTGTCTGAGAACATAAAAGGGAGCGAGTGCAACATGTGGGACTGTCATGCAGAGATCAGCAATAACAACTTAAAGTCAGGTAGCGAGTTCAGAGCCCGACACACCAGGCCGACGGTCGGCACTGTCCGGGCCGTTAGTTGGCAGTCCTGTCGGAACCTTTCGGGCCTATTGAGCTTTTAGGATTTGATGCCGCTCGCTGGTGAGTGAAATCACTCTGATTGGCTGTTTAGCGAAGCGTATCAGTGCAAACCCCTTGAGCCCACCGCTGTTGTATCAACGATTTCACCCAACTCGCTCTTCTGCCTCTTCGCCATTTCATCAGACATATTCTTAACTAGAAGTGGCTATATTAGTGAGAGTGGTGTCAAAGAATGCTGCCTTAACGCAACAATGGTTTGTAAGTCCATAGAGAGGTATTTCCTTTTATACAGACGCAGAAAACACAAGCTTGTAGGCTGTCGGCCGGAGTCTTTGCGATGTGTTCAATTGCAGCTTTCTGGATGAGACGCAGGCGATGTGAGGCGACGCACAGTCGGCCTTCATCGCAGCTAACTGTTTGATGTCAGTTTGGTGTGTCAGGGCCTTTAGCCGCCATGACATCAGCTAACTAGTAGTGATCGTATTAACTTGAGTTATCATGTCCCTTGATTTGGAGTGTGCCGGTGTTAAAGGGCTCCACGTCGCTCCAACACTTCGTCCTGCCCCTCCATCACAACAAGAATCGGGAAGGTGCATCTGCAATCGGTGTAGCACCGCTAATAATTCAAAACACAGAAAGACCAGGTTTAAAACATATATGTCTTCTTTCAGGTGTGTTTGAATTCTGTAACCATCTTTAGTCCTGAAAGTCCTGCAATGTGATCATTAATCTCATTTCAACATCCTTAGTTCCTCACAAACATCTCCAGAGGAATGAAGAAAACAAAACGAGTTTGTTATTCATCACTTCACACTTCATCCTGCTGTGGATGATTTCCTCTGATCACAGTCACGTCCAGAATGCAGGTGCTTTGGTGTCACACACCTAATCCTCCTGCTAACAGCTGGGCGAAGGAAGTGTGGCTCTGCAGCGTCAGCTGAAGATGATCCACTGTGAAGTCGCTACTTCCTCTCGGCCCTCGGGGGATCCTGCAGCCTCAGTCGGCAGCGGCGACCCCGCTGCTCCAAACACAAGCTGCCCGGGCACATGGCTCAGTATCTGCATACAAAGAGCCTGTGTCCACCGACGTCACATCCGGAGGCTCGGGGGACTGTGAGGTCGTGGTTGATACCCCGGCTTGTGGCGGTATTTCTCTCGTGAATGTATTCAGATCGGTTTGTTGTTTTTCTATCAGTGGAGTCACTTTGTCTGAACCCGACGTGAAGGCTTTCGGAAGCAGATGCAGAATATTATTTGCCAAACAGCTATTTGTGGACGTCTTTGAATGTTGATAATGTGACTAATAAGCAGGGCTGGCTCATGCGTATAGACCAGCTTGGCAACTGTGTGCGTGCTTTGGCAGGAGCGACCTGATGTAGCTGTTTGTGTCCAATTCTCCCCAGACTGACTGGTCCTCTTCACAGACACGGCTGATCAGCATCACGGCAGAGGAGGGCTCACTTCAAGGTGAATTGAATTAATGCAGATTACATAATTTTGTAGATGTTATGTAATAGTGCTGGCATACCTGGTGTAGTACAGTAGATACACACACACACACACACACACCAGGTGAGAGCTTTAGACTGAATAAAATCTGAGAATCGAGAGACTGATTTTGTTTGAGTAAGATACATTTTGTATATTAAGTTAAAACTGTACATAGTGTCTTGGAGGCTAGTTAATACTATTGTTTAAAGTCAAAGTACTCTGACAGAATCTCCTCTTTGTGTGTAAATATGACAGTTATTCACTTTTGATTGAGCTAAGCTAACCTTTTCCCCCTCACTTTGTGCTATGCTAGGCTAAATGTGGTCCGGAGCAACATCTGTATTTATGAAACACATAGTACTTGTCTCATCCAACTTAGTTAAACAGCAAATGAGTGAATTTTTCAAAATGTCAATAAGACAATTTTAGCCTAGCTTAGCACAAAGACTAGCTGTAGAGGAAAGGGTTAGCGTTAGCCTGTCAAACGACATAAAGTATACCATTACAGACGGAAAGTGTGCTAATGCTTTTAGCTTAGCCGCTACAGTGAAGACTTCGGCCTTAAAAAGAAGATAATGACTGAAATTTTCATTGTTGGGTGAATATATCCTTTAATACATAATAACATAAATAAAGAAGCAAACCTGAACCACATGGTTTGTGTCAGGACAGTTTAGGTCTGAGGATATCAGATAAGGAAGAGGCCGCACATCTGTAGAGTTAAATAACAATATTCTTGTATAAATATCAGCAGGAAGCTTCTGTATTTACAGTCTTCCAGCTGCCACTTTGGCAGTGTAAAAAGAACTTGAACTGAGTGCACAAGATCAAATCTGTGTCAGCGTTCATCACAAGTCACTCCGACAGGTGTGGCCTCGCTCTGTTTTCCAAACTCCCACTTGGCCCCTCGTCAACCTCAAACCCCCGCCTCGCTGAGCCCCCTAAAACCAGCTGTCCTGCCCTACCGGGGCGGTGACAAACCCGACACAGAAACCCAGTGACCTCCACATGGTTTTGATTTGAGTGCGATACTGATCTCGTCATGTCGGCTACCACAAGTCAAACCCGACACCAGCAGAGCGTGCTGAAGAAAGCCTCTGGCTGTGCCCGAGGACAGCAGACGATGGGCTGCGAAGGCCCGCGGTGCAGCAATGTGAAGCTTCCTGCTGCTGCGAGAGGAGAGCTGACGACTGTGGAGGCTCAGATTGTTGATGGCAGAGATAACACAACGTCACTCCTCATGTGAATGCCTCTGTTCAGATACAGATGAGTGATAAACAAGCGCCAATCTAGTCTAAAATGGAAGTCAGCGTAGAACAAACAAAAGAGTTTGGCTTTCAGATCCTTCTGATAATTGTGTGAAACGAAGCTGGATTAAAATTCGTTGTCATCCTGCTGCCAAACCTCTCAGGAAGGAGGGATGGGCGGATGGTTGGGAGTACAATTTGTCCGTGTTTGACACCGGACCCAGCGGTTTGAATCCCATCTCCAACCAACAATCAGCGTGGTCTCCGTTAACCACGACCACAATCCTTCCCTGACCAGAACCAAGCAGTTTTAGCTGCCCAGACACACAGTAGCCCTACCTTAACCTTGTTGGTTGTTGTTTTTTTCCAGAAGTGAACCAAACTGTAAACTTTTCAGATTGTATTTCTGTACTTTTGTTCTTTAAATGCACTGATTGCCTGAAAAAATTGGCTAATCAGAAGCTAGCTAGCGAGTAATGTTTGATGGCAGTCTGTGTAAACACACAACAACAGCTGTTTATCAGTGCTGAACAAAACAAGTAAGTATCAAATACTCATATGTAATATATAAGAATAATATTCAGAAAATCCCATTGGCTTTTTGTCGAGGACACCAGGGCGATCATCTGGATTAACCTACAAAATAACGTCTTCACTACACCACTCTATAAGAGAGCTGCCAGCCTTCTCATCAAACTCTCACCTGAGAGTAAATAAACGTTTTTCTTGTAATGTCTCCTTAAAGAAAAAGGATTACAAGTGGAAGCTGTCTGTGTTGTCGCTCTCAATCCACTTCACCTCCACCCACAGCCGCCCTTTCTTCCATCCCACCCGACTTAGAACCCCCTCTTCACCAGAAGACTGCTATTTCCCCTTGCAATCTTAATTAGCACTTCCCCAGCTGCCTGGCAACCATCGCTGGGGCAACAGCAGCATCTACGGCCCTCGCCGCGGGGGCAACGTGGGCCGAGGCCACTCGAGCTCTGAGGTGAGGTCACCGGGCAGGCGGGGAGCAGACAATCCCGCGGGGTTGGCATCGGTGTCGTCGCGTTGATCACCACCGATTTCGTCCGTTATAATTAACATCAACGTCATCAGTAACAGTGGGCCTATCTCACCCAGCTGCACCCTGCGTCTTGAGTCTCATCAGGGGGCATTCTGGGAAAAAAAATGAGTCATACTGTAACTTCAGCAGAGCTAACACATGTCATTTATATAAACGGCGCAATTACCGTTTAAGATGCAAAAGCAGCACATTGGTATCTTTTAAGCACATGTCCTGAATCATAAATGCGCGTCACTAAGTGCGCTGTACTCTCGCTGCGCTGGCGTCAATAATATCCTCCGTGCTGATTAATTCTGAAGACCACTGACGTGTTTCTGAGATAAGATCAAATCAGTTTAACAGTGAGTCAGTGATGGAGCGCGGCGTAGGAGCCGAGCGTCTCATCGAATCGATTATCGATGGGAGGAAGAGGGTCGAACGCTATCAGGGGCTTTTTATGCCGCTGGAGCTTTTTTTATGTCGCACCTCGAGGGAGAGTCAGCAGACAGGCGGCCATTATTGATGCCATCATATCGGCCCAAACATCTTCAGCGGAGTGAAAAACACTCAAAAACAGCGAAACGTGCTGCCCGCTGAGATAAAACTTCAGCGAGGCTGCTGGGATGAATGAAAACGTTACTGAGGAATCCATTTGTTTCACTCGGAGGTCGATTTTAAGGCAGCACGTGTGCGCCGTTTAAACCCACAAAGAGGCCTTTTGATGCAGTTTTTAAGGTCAGTAGCCGACTCTGTGAGTGCGCCCAGGAGGCTCCGAGACGCTCCGAAACAGAAAGTCCCCGAGATTTAACATCCGAGCAGGAGGCGCAGTCAGGACGTCTTCAGAAAATCTGCTCCTCCACAGTCTCTTTGATGTTAACGTGTGGGAATGAGGGAAAAATGTGATGTAGAATTCGCCGTCTGAGTCTTTATCTACACGTTTGATGTTTCCCACCCATCCACCGCGCTGTTAAATCCGTCTTCTACATCCCGTCGCCTCATTCGTGTCTGTCCTCTTGTGAAATTTGTTTCACCTGGGAAGTGGCTTCCATTTCATGAGCATCACAAAAAAAAAAAACACGAAATTATAGATGAAGAGTTGGTTTAACAGAAAAAAAGGCTGATAGTTCGCCGCCATTTTTAACGCTAACGACATCATCCGGCCTGCTTTAAATGCATTCTGTGTGTGAAATCAGGAAGCGCGTCAAAAGATTCGTTCAAATACGAGCGAAAAATGCAGAAGAGCATTTTGAAGCTTTACTTTAATCTGTGCCACAGTGTGAGCAGGTGACTTTGACTTGAATCAAGTTTATTTAAAAGACAGAATGCTTGTGACAGTTGCAGGCATTGCAGTGGTGGAAGATGTACTCGGATCCAGACCTTAAAGGTGCAGTATGTAGGATTTAGGGGAATCTACTGGAAGAAATTGAAATATAACGTTCATTAACTATGTTTAATTTATGTTTAAGTGTTTAATTTATGTTTAATTTATGTTTGCTAAGCATCTTATTGTATATTGTATATAGTGTTTTAAATTGCGATACTGTACTCTTATTGTATTTTATATTTTGTATTTCTGATTGCATTGTACCGCTGCTACGATGACCTAATTTCCCCTCGGGGATAAATAAAGTTATCTATCTATCTATCTATCTATCTATCTATCTATCTATCTATCTATCTATCTATCTATCTATCTATCTATCTATCTATCTAACCAACTGGAAATGAGCTCTGTTGTGTTTCTGTTCGGGGTTCAGTTTGAAAGTACAGAACGAGATGCAACGGGATGAGATCTTCAACTTTAATAACACGGCATACCTGGAAAACAGTGTATTGCTTCAACCCTCGTTGCCATGACTCTAACTGATGGCTCATGAAGTCAGTTTCGCAGAGATAATCGCAGCTGATACGTCACATATGTACTAAATTACTCAGAATTACATGCTAACGTTTACACTCGTGTTCAGTACATCCAGTCAATTCCTCTTTTAGTCGAATAAATTCTTTACTTACAAACATATAAATCATTTTTTAATGCGTCTGACCTCCCTATGCAACCTAAATATTATTCATTTATCCATAAAAAATTAACCGTGGCCTCTTAAAATGAGCGTTCTGGTCACAAGATGAAAGACAGACCCAGAAAAACACCGACTTGCTGCCAGCTCTGCTTACAGATGCTGAACTCTGATATGTTTTTTTATGTCAGGATGCTGAATGTGTTATGATACAAGCACATTTTGCACAGAGGTTTGAATTATTCACACGCGCACATGCTGACGGCAGCCAGTCACAGCAGCCGGGCCCGGCTGTAATCAGCGGCTCGATTCAGGCTGGACTGAATCGCTGAACCAAGTGACCTGCAAACTCTGTGAGAACCGAGAACGACACAGATCGCTGATAATACGCGATAGAGGAGTTTGCTGTAGTTACTCTTCATATCATCCTGTGGCACGGATTGAACGAGCGGAACCGGATCGGAAGCGGTGGCGTGGAAAAGCAACAAGAAAGAGACACGAAACGAGGGGACAGGAGGTGAGCAGAAGGGGGACGAGCTGGCCGAGGAGAGTTCAGAGCACGGGCTGGACCTCCTGTCGCTCCGGCCGGCAGGAACCGACTGCGAGACGAACACATTGAGGACAGCCACTGAGGGAGGAGAGGAGAGGGGAAGCAGAGAGACAGAGGAGGCTATTTCAGGCGTAGGATGACGCCTTTCCACGACCTAAAAAGTGAATTAAGAATAGAGAGGGCTAATTCCCCCCCCCCCCGCTGCTGCACCGACTGATAAACTGTTGACGTCCAACGAGGGCGAACTAGAAAGTCAACAAGTCCTTCGACATCTGTAACGCTCGCTGTGTCTCAGGTCATTACGGCCACATCACAAGACCACTCACAGATGCTTCGAGGTTAATGAAATCAAGCTTCTACTTTTTTCTTTTTTTTTTTTTCTCTCGCCTCGTTTTTCGCGCTACACCGGGAAGGGCGGGGGTGACCCAGAAGATTGCTATTAATGCAACACCGTCCCAGGCCTTTCCATATTCATAAATGAAAGTGCTGATTTAGAAAGAGCGGGGAAGAAATGCTGGAGAAGGAGAGGGGAGGAGAGAGGAGGAGAGAGGAGGAGAGATGGAAAAGAGAGGGAAAGGGAGACCGTGAGAAGAAGGTTACACTGATCGAGAAGCCGAACTCTGCGGCTAGACAACACAATCATCTCTTGAACTCCTCGTTTCCTCGTTTCTGCGACTAGGCTGCATGAAAGAGATGGTGTCTGTATGTTTGTCTTCCTATAAGGTTTGATGGGGACTTGGACTCGGGTCAACTCAAGTCGATGTTCTGATTACAACTTGACTGGACGGAAAATTAAATTACTTGAGACTCGACTTGGACGTTAAAGACTTGCTTCCGGTTTCATATTTTCGGGTTTCGTTTGTATTTCACACTTTAGAAGGGATGTTTTTGTTGTTTTTATTTGATTGGGAAGAAATTAAGAAATGAATATGCTGTTCTCTGCAGCGATCAGTGAAACAATACAAATCCCCAAATTGCCTTTTAAGAAAAGAATCCTCCTCAATCTTTTAAGGCTGGGGCCGATCGTACCCTAAATCTGCCTTTAGCCCGCTCATATGCCCCCAGCTGTCCCAGCAGATGGTCCGACCTCCCCCCAATACTCACACACACACACACACACACTCACAAGCACACTCCTTCTTACTCAGTAAACATACCGACACACACACACACACACACACACCTCATTCATGCTGACAGCTCAGGCCCAGGTGACAGGAAGAGAAAGCAGCAGACAGACAGGGATGAGAGGACGGGGGGGGTACGTACAGGAAAGAGCGACGGATGAAGCGAGCGGAGGAGCGCGCTCCGCCGAGGGAACGAGACGCGGATGTGACATGACAGAGAACCAGACAGCTTGTCTTCGCCGTCCTCGCCCGACAACACAGAGCGGCTTTGAAGTCGAGACTTTACCTTGTGCCTCTAATGCTGCCTTTCCCTGACCCAGTTTTTGCACAACTCGCACTCTCTCGGCTGTAAACACTCACAGATCCTCTCTCTGGCGTCGCAGCGGGAGTCACAATCACTCCATTGACTGTTTCCTCCCCTGACCATCCTCCAAACCTCATAAGCTAAAATGATGTGCGCGTGACTCTCATCGTGAGACCTCACTTCCTGACAGAAGGAAGCACAAGGGGAGTGTGTATTGTGTGTAGTCATCCTCCTCCTCCCCCCTCTCCCACCCCTCGCACATGCTCGCACACTTACACGGCTCACCCCTGACTTTGTCTCATGAGCCTTTTGATGAGGAGCCTGGTAGGGGTCGCGACCCCCTCCATTCACCGCAGATGGTGGCACAAAGACAGGCGAAGGGGCTGAAACCGACTCCCGATGGCTGACTCTCCTCCGCGGCGCACCCCGAACCAGAGCCCCGCAGCTGCTGCAGGGACCCTTCCCCCCGAAAAAACACCAAACCCAGAACCCAGACAGTATAAGACTCGTAAAAACCCACAAAAGCCTCACCGGGGATCTGGGATCAGCTAACTGAACATACACAGACAGACTCGTAAAAGTGGAACACACACCCTGGTGCTGCTACCGTCTGCCCGGCAGAGGAGCTGAGCCATAACGATAAAGAAGTGACTGAAAGTAAAATATGACGTTTTATCTCAACACGACACCTTAAATCACATGAAGACTTAAAGGATAAGTTCACCCAAAAAGGAAAATTCAGTCATTATCTATGACTGAAGTCCCTGATCTGCAGTCTGTGCACACCCAAGGGAAGGAAAGAGGGAGGGAGCTACGATGGGTGACTTCATAGTTATAATAAGATCTGTGGTGTCTAAACTCAAAGTTATTTTTTTCTATCTTCTCTGAACCACTGCGGTAGTGCACTGCAAAAAGCAATCGCGTTGCAGTTTTATTATCAGCTGATAACCGATAATATCAATTGCTCGTCTACAGGCCGATAAATGCATCTGTACTGATTATGAAAAAAAAACAATGAACTACAGGCGAAACAATTAATCGACCGGCTCGCCACTCTGGACGCTTGAGCAGTGACATTTCCATGTTAACAGGTCAGTGCAAACCTCGTACGTCTCACGCACGTTTCAAGCGAGGCTGCAGCGTCGCCTTATCAGGAGATTTCAAAGTCGTGGCTATTTTGAACATGGCAGGCATGTGGTTCTCTGCAAAAACAGACCTGAAACCGACCTGAAGACAGTCATATCGACGTGCTACCGGCGTTGCACTGCAGTTTTAATGTCTGTATCTATAGAATATGTTTCAAAGACGTATATTTCCTCTGCACTCTCTTCTACACACTTTCTCTCTCAGCAGCTCAGCGACACGAGCAGCCAACGTTTATTGACAGAAAACGAATGGCGAGTATTTTGATAATCAGTTAATCTTCCAGTCATATTTTCGGAAAAAATGCAAAAGTTAAATTGGTTCCAGCCTCCAAAAAATGTGTTTTTTTGTCTTTGTCTCGGACGACAGGCAGTTTAATCCCTTCTGGTGTTGGACGAAAGAGACGCACGAAGACGAAAAATAAGACTACAGATGGTCCCGTTTTGTGTGATGATGCACTTTTCCACATTTTCTGACATTTTGACAGTAAAACAGTTCATCGAGACGAAGAAGAAATCTGCAGATGAGCTGATCATGAAAACACAGTTAGCCACAGCGCTACAGAGCGCTGACTCCGCAAATGATATTTTTAAAAATCCAATTTGCATTTTCATGTCCTGTAGGTACATATGCATGTGTGTGTGTGAGTGGTTATGTATAACTGTGCATGCGTGTGTGTGTGTGTGTGTGTGTGTGTGTGTGTGTGTGTGTGTGTTTCTGAAAATGCTTTTATTGTGATTCTAATACGGACTCTTGGGAGCTCTTGGTTCTGTTCTAGCCTTGAGCTAAAACCGATCCAAGCAAACAAACAAACAAACAAATGCAGATGGTTCGCTTTCTTGTCGTGTGGCCCTAAGTGCGTTACTGTGTACCTTAATTAGTGGCTGAAAGCTTCAGAAAACACTAAGTAAGCACACCTAAACTCCAATTTGAAAAATAAAACCTCCCCCCCCCCCCCCCCCCCCCCCCCAAAAAAAAAATAATGAGTCTGAAGTATAAAGATTTGGTGGATTTTGGCAGAAGCACAATGGATCTCCACCAGGGAGAAACTGTGTGTTTGTGTGAATTCTTCCTCTTTTTACGTCACTCAGCGTGGTCCTGGCAGGATTTGGAGGATTAGCGCTTTGGGAGACCAATCGCAGCAGACCGGGTGCTGCCTCGTCGGGGCCGCACTTACAACAACACACCCACACACACACACACACACTAACACACACGTACACGCCCGTCGACAACAACCGAAACAGTCTGCCGCATGTGAAAACCTGCTGGTTGTGCCATTCAAATGAAGTCTGGCAGAGATAAATGTGGGTGGATGTGAATCAGTTTTTCCAAACAGCGGCGACAAATCAGGGTTCCGAGTGATAAATGTGATAAATGTCAGCGTGACTGATTCATTTCACGGCAGTTCTTCAGAGCGGGGCGCGGACGGCCGACAACTACGACAGTGATAAATGCCAAGAATATGATTTGCGTAATTGTTATGCCGCATTAATAGACTCGGTTTTTAGTCGGGGTCTCTGACCGGTAACAATGAGTCTGACGCCGAGCTGCTTATTCATGTGACACCGAGACCCGACAGGCAGGCTGCACGTTCTCTCTCCGCAAACAATCCATAATTAATCTCTCCAGCTTTTTGTTCTCATGAAAACCCGTCTCATCTAATAACGAACAAGCACACAAATAAATGGTCAGCATGCGCAGACAATTACAAACCACTGTTACGCGTGAAAAGTGGTTGCGTGTTCCTGTAGTGCTTCTGAAAAGATGGTCCAGAAACTACCGCAACCTGAAAATATCCTGAAGTTATATTGTTGTGCATCCTGAAGGGACAACAACTCTGAGCTGTAGAAAGACAATTAAACAAGACAATGGTTCACACGTTATTACGTGCTCATGGTCATGAAGCTCCCTTACGTTACACTGGCTGGTCCTCACTTCAACACGTAGCCTGGGGAGAAACTACCAGCCCTGCAACTAACCGACAACTTGCTCTGTCAGTGATGTTTTCTTTGAATGTCTAAAAAGTTTGGACCAGATGGAGCTTTTAGAAAAACCGAACTTGGACTTCAGTATTCAGCTTTAGCGTTCGCAGTGTCTCCCGGTCACCTCATCGTGTCGGTGTCGACCCTGAGATCGTCTTTATGAAGGGAAAATCCCGCCAAGAGATCAGGAATCAAAGTATCTGATGTCCCTGAAACTATTCAGCGTCTCCCGCTGATCGTTTTAAAGGCGGCGGAGTTAGGAAAGCCACGGGATACAATTAGCGAGCTTGGCCTGGTGAGGAAAACAGTGCCCGGTGGTGAAAACTGACCGTGTGAAGTGGTCCACCATCGCCCCCACCAGCTCGCCCACTCGGTCCTGGTTGGGGCACAGCGCCCCTCGCTGCAGACACAGCAGGACGTCGTCCTGAGAGGACGTGTGGAGCACCACCATCTGGTCGACGCCGCTGGTCACACTCAGTCCTGTAAACTGTGGAGAGAAACCACAAGGTCAGACGTCACAGGAAACAAAACGCTCCCGCCGAGGTCTGCAGCCACATCTCAGTCTTCACGCAGGTTAAACTTGCTTCCATGAGCATCACTTGGAATGAGAAACTCCCTCTGCTCTGTTACAGAAACATGTTTACAGAAAGATTACTGACATTTGGTTTTATGAGATATTGTGGGTTACTAAAATAAGAATCAATGAGGCTCTTGTTTGTGTGTTTGTTGACCTTTTTGGTGGAAATTTCTGACTCAGCACTGCGGGACAGTTTCACCAAACACAGTTGGTGACATGTTTGGATTTTCCTGTTAATATTTAGACGTAGCGGCACGCACAGCTCATGCCAAGTACCCGGTCTCTACGCCGATTGGTCGGTTGTCTGTTCGGTCCACCATTCGGCAGCCACATTTTTTCTTCTCGGCGGCTGAAATTTGGTGTGTGAGGTTGTGGTGCTGATGCATGCCAACACTGTGTGGTTGTTTATCAAAAGGCAAACTTTTCTGGCTGCTTCAGTGACTCAAAACATGTCTGTACCTCCTGCACAACAAGTGTACTGTCCTGCAGTTCAGCACAAATCTGAGTTACACCCTGGTTTTGTTCTGCTATTTTGGTGCTTCTTCCATGAGTGAGACGGCTACATCGTTAATGGTTTCTTCTCTGTTTTGACTGTGTTTACTGTTTTTTATTTCTGAATTTGCGTCCGCTGTAGATTCCGTGTCTGCACGTGGTGTTTTATTTTGAAAATTGACCGTATGCTCTGTGCCATTCCTGTGTTTGACATCTGGCCTGGCTCAATCTGCTATATTTTTGACGGATGTAAAATGAAGCTGCGTCATTTTACATCCGTCAAAAATAGACTCAGTGCATGTTCTGCGAGTAGATCTTCTACTAAAACGCAGCTTAACCATCATTTAATATCAATCGCAGTTGGTCTGCGTGACACTTTTGTACATCTTACTGATGATAACACTTGATTGGAGGACCTTTACTTTTTACGTTTGCCAGTAGGCTGTCAGTCGGTGAAAGATCTGAATCTTTCCTCCACCGCTGCCGTGGTAAAGCCCTGACCGTGAGCTGAACGACTTTGGTGTTCATCGGCTGATGCAGCGGCGCTGGAAAGTAATTTCAATAAAGGTGTCAGGGATTATCGCGTCAACGTATAATACCTGTGAATTTAATACATTGCGGCACGGTATATCCTGGATCGCGAATCACGCCGCGAGTGAAGTCGGGGGATTATTTCTGCTCGGGGTGTGGAGGGTGAGAGAAAAGGTGCATGTGTGCGAGTGCAACGAGGGGAAAAGTCATGAGGCGTGACCCAGTTAGAATAATGCACAGATTGACCGAGGCCGGGGGGGCAGGAAGTACTCAGATACTATGTACAGTGTAAAAATACTAACATGAAATCATATTTAGTTTATTCAGATAAAGAAACCAGTAAATAAAACTGTAAAAATGTAGTAAAAAGTACTATATTTTTGCTCATAACACCGGCTCAAAAATCCCACCACTCAGGCAGCGCTCGATGCTGGAGGAACTGCGGTTCCCAGGAAGCCAACCACTATCACTTGTTCTGGGCTTGTCCAAAAGTAAATGACTTTTGGCTTAAGATTTACTCAGAATTAGTTACTATATTTGGAACAAAAATTCAATTCAAATGGGACGAACTCCTTTTTGGCCTTTTACGTTCAACTTCTACAAATATAAAAACGAAACTTTTATTCGGTATCCTAAGTATTGCTGCCAGAAAAGCAATTACAAAGAAATGGCTCCATATGAATGCTCCATCTAATCGAGAGCTGGTATGATATCATCTCTGAAATGGAAAGAATCACCTTTTTCATTGAGGCTCCAGCAACATAAATTTGAGGAAGTGTGGGAAAAGTGGAAAGCGTATATAGCCCCGAAACGCCCTTCTTTTGGTTGAAAAAAGGGAAAAGAATTGCTTATGTATTTCTATACAACTGGTATGTATTTCTTTTTTTCTTAAACTCAAGGCATCCCTACTTTATTTTAATTTTGTTTTTGTTTTGTTTTGTCTGTTTGATGGTTCACTGTATGTGAGGTCAATCTGAAAGAGGACTATGGATGGTTGGTGAAGATGTGAAACCAAATAAAGAAGAGAATGAAAAAAAAAACTAAAAAGTACTATATTTGCATCCAAAACGTGGTGGAGTGGAAGTATAAAGTTGCAGTAAAAGTACCTGAACACTGTGCTTAATGCAGATCAGCATGTATGAGAGGTGTACAGACAGAGAGACAGAGAGAGAGAGAGAGAGAGAGAGAGGAAGTGAAGTGCGTCACAGATTTTAGAGAGTGAATGGGAGACAGAGTGGACTAAGCCTCTTACGGCCACACAGGTTAATCCAGCAGGGACAACAGCGCGCAACACCGTCAAGGCCACATTCTGGTACAACCCGTCCCTCCGCCGACGGGAACGCTGCCGAGCTTATTCAGCAGAGTCCAGTCATTCACTCAGTGTGATGAACAGAAAGAACTCTTGATTTAGAGTTTAACTTTACGGAGAAGGTGTGTGTGGGATATTCACAACCTCAGCGAGAGCGTGTCGTTTTTAGAGCCGCTATTATTGTGATTATTCTTCACTGTCAGTTCTTTTCTTACAGTCTTTGTTAGCTATAAAATGTCAGAAAATAGAATGAAAGCCAGTTAGTTTCTCAGGGAGCAATGTGGCCTCTTCAAGTCAAAAACACACAAGTGCAAAAGAAAAGGGAAAGTATTTAAATCAACCACTCTAGAGAAGCTGAAGGCTCAGTCGTTCACGTCCATGGATGGAGCGAGGTTCAACACTTGACTGCATAAAGGAAATCACCGCATGGGCTCAGGGACACCTTATAAAACTGTTGTCAGTAAAAACATTTATAGTTGGAATCAGACTTTATCAAATCATTCATCAAAGGAACACAGTTGTTCTGACGCAGTTGTTCGTCTTCTGTTCTCAGCTGAGGAAGAGTCACAAATCATCGTCGACGGGCGAAATGAATGGAGACTTTCAGGCATCAAATCGATTCTCCCACTTTGCAACTCAGATAAACCTTCACACTTGTAAATACATCACCGAGAGCAGCTGTTATGTCAGCGCTTGTTCGTTACAGAGGTGCATGTTGGGTCATTACGTTCAGTTGTTTCTTGTGACTTTGTTCTGAAGCTCGTGTTAAGCGTTGGCGTCGAGTCCAATCGATTCAGGACAACAAACCGAACAACCTTCACAGTGTCACACAATGACGTTACTTTGTCACGCCGCTCCATCGGTCGGTGACGCTGGTCAGCGACCTGTGTGACATCTCGGCCTTCAAACCTGACGACTCTGTCAGGAAGACACTCCTGACACAATGCGCGGGCAGAGCTGCCCTGCTTCTTTCACGCTCTATTCTCTGTTTCTGACCTGGATAAGATTCATTCCCCTCAGTCTGAGCAGCGGAGCTTAATGGCATCAGCTATCTTTAGCCGCTCCGCTGCTGCATAATGATGGTTTTTAACCCTCTGGCATGTTTTGAGCCCGTTTTTTTTTCTCTTTTGCTCTCTCTGAAACCGCCGCTGGACACCCAGCTGTGCTGACTCATTTCTTGATATGTAGGTGATGTTGACCTTTGCACAAACGTTTGAAAGTGAAATTACATTGTACATACAGTAGAGAATTTAAAACTGACAGTCAGTGAGAGATTCTGATACCAAAATGTCTGACATGTATGTTTCATTCTGTAAAGTTCCAGTTTGTGGTCCATGAAACAACAGTGGAAACCTTCAGACCAAAATCTAAATCGTGTCTCGTGTATAGAAAACCAGACATTTGTTTCTATTTTACATTTGCCAAATAAATCACTTTTGACAGATCTATAAAGTGGCTGACTCCTAAACTGGATCCTGCTTCCGTGAGACAAATGTCAAACGTCAAAAAATACGTCTGTTGCTGTTAAACCCTGTTCTCTTAGAGAAATCGTCCAATCAGAGCAAAGCGACCATAACGAAGCGCAGCAGACCTGTCAGCGTGTTGGAGTGTTCACGGGGCTGTGGTGAGAGCGACACTCTGTATAAAGGTTGTTGGGCTGTGTCTTCTGTTTTTTTTTTAGACATAACAAAACCACAACTTTAGTACAACAACTAAAGTTTAAAGAATGGATCAGACCGGGTAATACCATCCGTCCCCAGGGACCCAATAACAAGTGAGGTCCCCAGACTCCCTTGCAGAATCGCTCAATTCTGCGAGTTGTTGAGTTCGGAGACTCTTTATAAACTTTGCGAAACACTTTCTACAACAAATTCTTCACTATCGGGGCCTTCTTGTTAATTCGGCACATGTTTAAAATAGTGGCCACTCGAGACGTCTGCTGTGACGAATGTGTGAACTGTTTGGATCACTCAGGACGGATGGTAACACCAGGTCTGAGTTCCCTCTTTGTCTGCTACAAACATTAGCACGCCAAGTTAACTAGCTTACTGCCTGTATAAAAGTGTTACGTTCAAAACTAACAATCATATTATTAGCTGACTACACTATAAATGTTTCAGGTTACAGGAAATGTTAAAATAAAATCACCTTTCAAGGTTTACGCATCAGCAACACCAGCCCATCAAATCAGCTGATGTTCGAAACATCTTCTCTTGTAAAAGTGAAACCCAGTGTTTAAAAGTCAAAACAAAAGAGTATGATTTAAACCTCTGTGTTGCTCATCTGAGAACATTTACAAGGAAATCAGTTGGGAACATTGTAAGTTTCGCTGTGGTCGGAGTTTTTAACCAACTTCCTTAGTCAGGAAATCAGACCAAGCACGCTAGTTGTAGTTTAGAAAGTCTATTCCCGACATAGAGTGGTTTCAAGTTTGACAACATTATGATGGTAAGTTTACAGCTGTTATTCTTAAGTGTGTATGTGCCGTGTGATAATGCATATTGATTAGTCAAGTGACAAGACAGTGATCAAAAATGACTCCTGGTTTTTGCTCCTGTTGCTCCCCGACAACATCCTGTGAACCAGAGACACGTCGAACTGTGGAGGCTGAAAGCTATTTCAGGGGACTTCAAGGCATCAGATTAAATAAAGCTGTCATCTACTGTCGCCACACAAACACCTCACACAAGGTTGACAAACACAAACACACACTGACTGGAGAACACACCTCTCCAATCTTTGCACTCTAAAACAGGTCATAAGCCCTGTGAGTCTGAAGGAGGCTGTGTTCTCTCACCGTGAGTCCTCTCAGTGCTCGTGTTCTTTTCCTCACTTATTGATGGATGGCGGCGACCAAGGTCAATCTTGATGTGTGGACATGGTGTGAGTGTGTGTGTGTGTGTGTGTGTGTGTGTGTGTGTGTGTGTGTGTGTGTGTGTGTGTGTGTGTGTGTGTGTGCAGTGGATGGAGGCAGTGTTCAGCTGAGAGGACATTGTGAGAAATAAAGGACAGTCTGGATAAAGTACGAGTGGTCTGACCCACATTGGTGGCAGCTAATAGAAACTGGAGCTGTGGCGGTTTGTGTCAGCGTCTTTGTTTATGTCTTCATTTAAGCTTCATTCCTTTCTAACAGCTTCACAGAGTTTAGACTTGGCTTTAGGGTCGCGGGCAGAATTAGGCTTCAGTTAAAGGTGTATTATGTAGTTTAGGGGAAGACATTTAAAAAGATCGTCATCGACTGTGTTTTTATGCCTCAACAAACTCATTAAACAAACTATTTGTTTTCATGACTGAATAAACAAACTGACCTTAAAGGACGACACAGTTTCACGCTGTCTTACTTTGTCTAATGTGGCGGACCCTGCCACCTCTCTAGCTTCCAACAGTGTCCCTTGAACGTTATTTTCCTCTGAGAACAGCTTGTTTATTCAGTTATGTAAAATAGTTTGTAATATTACCTCATTAATATTGTAAATAGCAAAATTCTGAGTTTGAATTTCTTCTCCAAAACTACATACTGCCCCTTTAATAAGGCATTTCACCAATATTATACATCAAGATTGTTTCACTCATCACAAAGGATCTCATTTGCTTTGTTTCTCTTTCATATTTAATGTGCAATAACCCATATTTCATCTGTAGCATCATTTATTACACTTTACACACACATTCTTATGTTTATATTCTATTTGTATTATTCTTGGTTGTATATAGTTTTTATTTTTCTCCTTATGTTCAAAGACTTTTGAACGGGAGCAGCTGTAACGCAAGCAATTTCCCCTCGAGGATCAATAAATATATTTCTGATTCTGATTCTGTCAGAAAGAAGTTGCATTCATTTTTTTTTAATTAGCACTTTTTCTGAAACAAAAAAGCCTCAACGGAACCAGGGGAAAGAAACTAAAGAACTCAACCTTCATTTTGTGCATCCCTGTTCACCTTTACGTCTGCAGAGCTGTAAAGATTTGAGAAATTAGGTTAGATTAAAAGAAGGGAAGCTGCCAGAGAATCGCAACACGAGGATGTTATCTTTTTATCTCTGTAATTATTGTTGCATGACCCTGATTTTTAATTAGTACTGAATATATGACACTATTAATCTCTCTTGCCTGCTGTTCTTTGAGTCAGGCGGTCAATAACAACATCTAAGTTTGTTTTAAACTTTAATAAACACCAAGAGATGTCCGACCCACATCCTCATCCCAGTTTCAGAGCGCTTCCTTGTTTTGCAAATGTGTGTAACCAACAGGAGCTGCAGTCACCGCAGGTCTCATTTTCCCACAGCCCCTGAACCGTCTGGACCGTACCACCGTCCGGGTGCAGAGAGAGTTTTACCACCTGTAACGATCTCACAGGAGCTAAATTTAGACGCAGCTTCCTTGTTTCTAAGCTCTCCGCAAAAAAGACTGTTGGTCCGCTGGGAAAGTTCGCGCAGCGGAAACACCCCGACAGAGTTTTGAAAGATGCGTTTGTTTATCTGACGGGAAAAAACAACTGCCACCGCGAAAAGATGCTCGGAGGGTAAACGTCAGATGCAGCGTTTGTGAAGCGTTTGTGAGATCTGACCTACATTAGCGACTGAGAAAAAAGGGACATCTCGGCGACGGGTATTTTGGTAGTTGAAGTCTTATTTATAGCTTTATTTAACTTTTCACTATTACCAACAAAACCAAAACAGCCGAAACCCACTGAGACTAGAAATGCATCACGGCAGAAGACATTATTTTGGTGCGGCGCGTCGGTTTTTGCAGCGATTTTTAGAGATTTAAATATTTGCCGCTTTTACACTAATTACATTTGACCACCTGGTTCGATCCACATGTGCTCAGTTCCAAGCGGCCGTGTCTGGAGCTACAAGGCTCACACTGCTCTGTGTGCTGATGAATGGACGTCGGGAGGACTAAACCGGGCCGGTCACAGTGACGAAGGAAAACATCCCCCTGATTCAAGCAGTGCTCGCCTCACGCTGTGTGAGCTTGTGTGTCCGTGCGTGAGTGCGTGCCCTCTCTCGTGTGAGTACTTACGCCGTCTAAAGGAAGCCTCTTCAAAACCAGGAAGTTCTGTTTCTTCGGCTCTAATTTGTAGACGTACTTGTCTGTGACGAGCAGGCCTCGGTCTGTGCTTTTGTTGAACCTATTCACCTGAGAGCAGCAGGGGGGGGGAAGGAGGGGAGAAAGAAAAAAAAAAGGATAAAGCATCACATTTGTACATTTTCTTTGCCCTGTTAAGAGTCCCTTTCTTTGTGATCTTTCGGGTTATCACGTCTCTCAATTCAGATTTTCCTTGAGGAGCCGCGGCGCACACGAACAAAAACAAAACGAAAAAAAAAAAAAAGGCAAATTCAGACAGAACGAAACAAAAGGATCTGGTGGGTTCGTCGGCGCTGGAGGTTGTTTTATTCCACTTAATCAAAGCCCACTTATCTCCAAATACCCTTCGGCTAAAGCTGCGCCCAGAATTAGTGGAAGCCCTTCTCTCTGCAACACCTGATAAGGAAAATACGGCCACTATCATCCACGGGGAGATGATAAGAGCCAGCTCACCGTGAGGTTAAATGATAATCTTGAAGGGGTTGGGGGAAATTGCAGGAGCGAATTCACAGTTCAACTCCTGTCATGATTTATCCTGTGATTGTTATCTTTTTTTTTTATCTCGCGTCTTTATGTTCCTGTCTGACAGGGCTGCGTTCACCGCTGGAAACATGAAAGCCTGAAAGACGAGCCGACACAAAAGAGAGACGAAGTGCGAGGGAGTGGAACGGGGAGCGCGTCGAGCGAGAAAAACATCCCAGAGCTAAAAGGAAGCAACAAAAGAAAGAAACTCCTCGTACAAATCAGACATTTTCACTCCGCCGCGTTCTTTTCCCCGCATACTGTACCTTCCGACAGAAGCCGGAGAAGAGGACCTGACTGTACTCGTCTTTGTTTCTCAGCTCCTTGGAGACGCGGGTGAAGCTGGAGCTGGTCTGCGGGCAGTCTCGCACCTGCAAGAAAAAGGAAAGGCCGGTATTATCACGCGGAGCCGGCTGATGCCACCAGCTACGGTGCAGACAGAGAGTATAGAAATGAAACTCGACGTTAGCCGTAAAACTCTGGGTGACCTCTCTCAGCCTCTTTCAAGCCTTTTTATCACACTAATTCCATAAGAGGCAGATCAAAGCTCGGGGCCCCAAGCTGCTGCTGCCAGACACAGTGTTTGACGTGCAGTTAGAGAGAGGATGAGAAACACAGTCCGGGGCATGCTGGGAAGGAAAATCCAAAACTGTGTCCAGGTCTCCCTCCTAATCATCGTGTCTTCCTTTGAATCACAATTTCTGCTATAGCCTTTTTTGCACTCATTCAATGTGTGTTTGGTAAAATCTCCGTTTGTTCATACTGAATACACCAAAGCACGTGGCCAATAGTCTGTGGACATCCCTGCTTCAACTTTGGTCTGGTTTGACATGTTTGAGATGAGAGGGAATCTTAATTATTGTTGGGTAACATTCACATTTGATCCCCTGTTTTTACAGACACTTGTACCCGGTAACCTGGAATTCAGTACTGGTACTCCATGACACCTTTTTTTTTTCTGTACTCTGTAACGCCAGCATTGTATTCCTGGCCTCCATGCGCTACTTTGGGAAGTTTGTGCAGGAACACAACATTACCCCTGTCCACAAATCCAGCTTCTTAAAGAAACTGTTCTACTTCCGTCCCACACGTTTCGGATGAAATGAGCCGGGTCTTATCTTCCTACATCAGAGGACGACCTCACTAATGCTCCTGTGGGCAGATGGGATCAAATCCAACCAGCCAGGTTCCAAAACCTTCTAGAGCGACAGTTATACGATACACCTTGTTCAAAGATGGCCTTATTATTTGCTTTTAATCACGCGTCTTCATATTTGGGCCTAAGGAGCATGCTCAGTAGAGTCCCTGCACGCATCAAATGGATAAAATGATCAAGTACCATGAAACAAGGTAAATATCAGCTGATGACAACGTTCATCTGATAAATACATGCATCTCTAGGATAAAATAAATAGTCGTCATACGTTTTACACTTTACGAATGTTAATTGATTTGAATACTGATAATATAAAGTCAGAAAAATGCATCCATGCATTTCACAGAAGCTCCTTTATGGTTGTGTAAAGGGAGAAAAATGGATGTAAACGGCTGTGAGGGATACGTAACGTGTGTTCGTAGATGTTAAAATGAAAAACTGCACATTTGTTACGTTTGATGTCTTTTTCCTTGCTTCTTTGCACCAGCTTTGATTTCTGAGATGAGTCTGAATTCTAAATACCGGCGAGGGATCTTGTGATGCTGTTGAAGGCTTCTGAGAATACAAGACTAGTTTGGCCCAGCGACCCCTTTTTCACGGATCGAAAGCGGCGCCTGTCACACACAAGTCACGATTCAGGGCCGACTGCATGCCGCATTACACGCACTCATCTATAGGTCTTTGTGGAATTAACAACAATCACGTGAAGCCGGCGCCCTGAAGGAGGCTAACGAGTCACGGGCAGCCTGACAAACTAACGAGGGGAGTGACTCAGGACTCTGCGGCAGTCATGCTCACGCTCCCTGAAGGCGTCTTTCAGGGCCCGCAGCCACCAAACACCCTTAGATTAGCCCGTAAATGAGCCGGCTGTGGGATTCATTAAGGAAGTTCTGTGTTCAAGAGCGCCATCCTCCTTGAGTCATGCTGTTCGCTGTGAGGCACGTCACATGCACCGCATACAGTACGTGCACAACAACAGATGACTCTCCTCTGTGAGCCTATACACTGCCGCTCATTCAAGACTTGTGTGGTGTGAAGAATTCTGCTGGCTGACTGAATTCCCCCCGTTAATTTCCTCAAAGATAATGAGCGTTTTGTTGTGTTGGCGTGTCACACCGAGCCGCAAATGTAAAAGAGGTCATGTTGTGGTGAAGACAGATTTAAAAAAAGGCTTCCGGAAATAGAAGGAGGAGAGAAAAACAAGGAGAAAACACAACTTTTGAGTAAAAATACTAAATATAAAAGGCTGACTATTTATATAATTTTATATTTCTTATCAGATTTTCACCAGTTTTGACGAGCCCAATTTAGCAATGGTTAATTCAGTTCTTTTATTTTATATTAAAAGAATAAAAAAGGTGCATTAGTTCCTTATCAACTTGAAGAAATACCCTGACCATCCACATCATCATCAAAAGTAATACATAATATTAAGATGTATGGTGGATCACAGATGGAAGTCACGAGAACTCCAGACTCCACTTCATGTTTTGTGTTTTTCCTCATGTGTGTTTCTTACGTTTGCCAGGTAGTCCCTCTCCCAGGGTCTGCTGACCCCCCAGTCCTTCCTCTCCCCGCTCAGAGCCGTCAGAGCTGCCACTTTGCTCCGAACCTCCGGCATGTCGGACGGGGGGATGTTCTTCACGATTTGCCTCGCCCACCACCTGACAACCAAGGGGTGGAGAACAAAGACGGCACGTCACGTGGGCGGAGTAATGCATCAAAGGTGCATCGGAAAACAATGCAGTGGGAGGAATAGCTTCAAAGTGAGGCCCGTGTGGGATAAGAAACAAACTGCGGATTCAAAACACATCCTTGGACTGAGATTTTTAGTTGAACTTATCAACGGAAAAAGACCTCAAAAACTTTTTTTGGGAAAATTAAAATGTTTTTTTTAAACTTTAATGTGAAATTTGAATACAAATATGTTAATGGGAACACTGTTAGTGACATCCTGGAGTCTCAAGACTAAGCGTTAGGCAGTGATAGGCTTTATGCTAAGCTAAGCTAACCGGCTGCGGGCTGCAGCTTCTTGTTTACCGTACATAATGTCAAACTATTCCTTTAAAGAGACTTGAAAGAAACAGAGAGCTAAATAAAATGTTATCAAAAGTTTTATGTCATTAGTCGATGCTGGTGCAGATTTCAGAAAGTAAAATAAAAGTCTTAATCGATATGTCGGCCGATAAACACACAGTTTTTGCAACGATTTCTTAAAATGTGGTTATAAAAACACTTGACGATGATATGTCGTGTAGGCTATTATGCAGTGACTTTATGCTAAGCTCAGCTAACCGGCTGCGGGCTGCAGCTTCTTACAAAATGTCGAACTATTCCTTTAAAACCTTTAGGTCTTTTTATTTCCTCATTTGAAATGGATTAATTCTCATTCTTAACATCGCCGACAGTGTTTACAAAGTAAAATATGTTGTTTTTTACTGTGTTTGAGTTTGGTTTTGTGGGATCTGACCTGTGGTGCAGCATGACTGTGATGTTGTGAAACTGGGACAGGGCTGCAGGCGGGGTCGGCCAGTCCACGCTCTTTCCATAGTCGGCCATGGTTCGCACATTAGCGAACCTCCTCTCCACCTCCCAGAAGTGGGCCTTCACCTTGTAGCGCTTATAGCAGCCCATGATGGCGTAGATGGCCCTCATCCGCCGGCACCTCATGCGAGCTAAAGCCCCGCGCCACACCTGTGAGTTTGAGGGTGAAAAAAAAAAAAAGAGGGGACGTTAAAGACGAGAGAGTCCCAGCGAGCTGAAGACAATCTTGTGCTCCAGTTAAAGAGCCAGACTTCTCTGCAGAGTCATCGAAGTAGGTCAGGAGATGGAGAAAAGAGAGGCGCGTTTCATTGAGCGAGTGAGGTAATTGACTTTAATGTAACTGTGCCTCGGATCTCATTAATTATCCCAATTATTGTTACGGGAAATTAGGATTCGAGCCGGCAGATGAATTTCAGTCGAACATATCCAGGAGCCACGTATTCATGAGGCCGAGGCAAACTGTGCTCTCCCGCTTGAAAACCCACAGGCCTGCGTGTGAAACTGGAGACGATGACGTCGCGGGTGATTAGCTGTAATCACATGACACAAGATGCCCGTGACATTTAATTAAGACTCTGAGTTAATTAATTGGACTGTTTGGATCCATACACGCTCATCAGAAGACGAGCATGGCTTTTTTTTAAAGAAACAGCCAAGGAGATCTTTTTTTTTTTTTTTTTCAGATTTGGAGTTAATGGCTGACCTTCTGCAGGAAGAGCACCAGGATGGGGATGAGGGCGGCTCGCTCCTGCTCCAGAGTGAAGAGGGACCGCGGCGTTCGGACGAACAGCTTGGTGTGCCCGTACGCCACGTCGTCCTGGAAGCCGTGCTGGGTGACGATGGTCTCCACGGCCTCTCTGTCCGAGGCCATCAGGTGCTGCGGCCAGGTGTACTCACAAGTCATTTTATACCTGCGCAGTGTTCAGGAGGAGAAAGAGGGAATCGTCACTCCGACTCGAAAAGAAAAGGAACTAGTTTGTGAATTCTTTCCTCTCTGCCTTTTAAGGTTGAAAGATTGCATGCAACTTTGCTCTGTAATGTTCAATGCAACTTGGAAACTGGTATTTTAAGGTTGTGTCGCCGCACAGAGCATCTTCGTCCATCTTACCGCTGCAGGAAGCGGCTGTACGGCTGCCTGTAGGCGAAGCCCGCCCTGCGCACCATCACGTTCTCCATCAGGCCGAGGTAGGCCACCTGGTGCTGGCAGCGCGCGTCGTCGAACAACACCGGAGACTTCATCTCGTTGGGCTTTATGCATCGCACGTAGTAAGGCTCCTGAAAGGCAAGAGAAGAAGAGAGGCAGGTTACTCCTCAGCCGGCGTTGTCACAGCGCTGTTCATCTTTGAAACTGTCTGTTTTTAATGACGTAAAACATGAATAATCACATCATTGCTTTGCTGTGACAGCAAATCAATTAACAGCGAGATACGCACTAATATTGCAAGTTACGATGCAATGAAACACTTCAGGAACAATATAAGTTCGGCTGTAACACTGAAGCAGTGTTGCAGACTTCCAACACTCGGGCGGGTTCAGTGTATTTTTCATAACATTTTTTGTTTTCTCACCTGCACAAACTTGTATCTGTCTTTGATTTCTTTCTCGCATTTCTATCGCTGTCGTCACCGCTGCTGTGTTCATCACTGTGCAAGCAAATAAACTACACTCAGCTTGTCGACTATGAAACAGCCACCGACGAGCTGCAAGCTGGCAAACTGAGTTCGCTGACCTTAATCAGACTTGCAGAGTGTTTCAACAGACGCAGCAGCAAGCAGCTGAGCCTCGCACACATCCAGCACATCTACTTATGAACAGCACATTTAACTGCACGCTGGATCTTTGAAGGCAATCTTGGAAGCCCGCACCTTGACAGGGATCTCTGAGGGACAGGACGTCATGTCACAGAACAGAGGCGGCTGTCTCTCTGTCTCCGTTCTGATAAAATGAACAAGGTGGAACGAAGGGAGCAGTTTGTGACACTGCCGACCATCGTATCAATGATTCATGTGAATTCGTGTCCCCAATTTCGACTTCAGCAGAGACTTAAGAAAACGAGTCGGTTGATGGGAGTCAGGAGCAAATGAGGTGGGCAGACTGGGGAGCAGGCGGGGCACCGGCGCTTCTGAACAGCATTTGAAGGAAACATCCGCTCTTTCAACGTGACCCCGAAGGAGTTGCCAGGGGAGTTCCTTTCATTTTACCTCAGCCACACCGAGATGAGATGCTACCACAGTCCGACAGGAGGCCGTCCCAAAATAACAGCAGGAAATGTCAGACTTCAGTCTGTGAGATGAGGCCAGGAGAGGTGAGCACACATTTTTCGGTGCAGCACCGCTTCCCCCTCCCCAGCCTTCAGACTCCACAGGCAGTCAGACAGGATGAGGACAAGTGACCTACAAAAACTCCCTGACACCTGAAAGAGCACGCTGCTATGTATACATGTTGGACGGCTTCTCGCTCCACATTTTGTCATGCATGATGATGAACCGTCCTCCTGACAGAGACGTCGCACCGACACAGCGGCTGCCTCAGAATAGCCTGTGACTCATGCAAAGCTTTACAAGCAACCAGAACAGCTCAAACTGGTACACAGCATCCTCCCGATGCTGCGCAAACTGGGGGAACATCTACGTTGGCACCGAATACAAAGATGAGAATATGTTCATGTCATCAAGCCTCCAGTTACTTTGATGTAACGTCAACGCTGCCCTACAAACACAGCACCTATATTTAGTCAGAAGTAAGTTCTGAAGACGTTTTTTACATCCTTCTTACCGTTTAAAAAGATTCTTGCAATAACTACAAAACAGAGCTTAAAACCAGTCAGCTATAGTAAGTGTTAGCTAGCTGGTGAGATAGCCTCAGCTAAGCTAAAGCTAAAACAAGCTGTTTCAACTGTTGATGACTTTTTCCGAGCCGCTTTATTTTCTTTCATTTGAGAAACCTTGTTATTCGGTATCTTCAAGGCTACAACATAGCTAAATGGGGCAGTAGTTTAATCCAATCACTGTAAAAAAAAAAAAAAAAAGCTTAAATACAGCTCAACTCAAGCAAAAAAGTTATAGCAAATGTTTGTTAGCTGGTGAGACAACCACCTAGCTTTAGCTGACTAAAAACTAAAATTTTGCTTTCAGTAAAATTAAAATCTGCACCTTGATGAAACAACATCTTAACAATTCACTAATAGTACCTACTTCACACAAGGACACGAGGCATGAGATGATAAAGAAGAAAAAAAACAGTTGAACTCCTGCTAAAGTTAACAAACTAGCTTAGCTCAGTAAGTATGAAGTTAAACAGAGAGCTATATAAGATGTTATCAAAAGTTTTATGTCATTAGAAAATATACTGGGACCCAAACAATACTTGATTTTTGGGGTCGATGCTGGTGATGATTTCAGAAAGTACCAAAAAAGTCTTAATCGATACGTCAGCCGATAAACACAAATTTTTTGCAACGATTTCTTAAAATGTGGTTATAAAAACACTTGTGACAATGACGTGTCGCGTAGGCTATTACGTAGCATAGACATATGCCTATATTTGACTGAACAACAATTCAACTACAACAGTTATTTCACATAACTACATCAGTTTTAAGTTAACTAGCTCAGCAGAATTCAGTAACTGCTTCGCTCAAGTGGTAAATCTACCTTTAAATCACATAATTATATGTTTTAAACTGTCCCCTATTAAAACAGAGATATTTAATTCCTATGAATAAAGGACTGTGAATAGTCAAAACTGTTTAGAATAGAATAGAATAATAATATATATAGTAATTTATATTTGTGAATGACATTTTCCCCTTGTATTCCACACATATATTAATATTTACTGTCATTATTATCTAAGGCAGAGAGTGTGTTTCCATATGTTGGTGCAAAATAGAGGCATAACAACCTTTCTATCTGTTTTTCCCAGCCAGCCTGAAGTCTTTAAAACCATTCCTCTCACCTTAACAGTTCCTATATTCACTGCTCTCTGCCTTTGTAGAGCAGTGGCTTTATTTCACAATTGCCAGAATTAGGTATCCTTAATTGGTCTAAAAATCTATGCCAGCCACACCTTCCCACTGGGGTTAAAGGAAAGGGAACAGGAAGTCAATCTTAAGCTGAAAGCACCGACCTTGCAGGCCAGTTTATCCACTAAAGCCACAATGGAGTTCTTGAAGAGGGTGGCCGCGGTCAGAGGTCGCTTGGTGACCTCGGTGATGCTCAGATGACCATCTGGCCACATCTCCTTCAGGACGGGGTTGGCACTGCGATAGAGAGAAAAAGAGGGCAAAGAGTGAAGACAGGGTGACACTAACTAGGCTAGCAGAGGAGTGATGTGCAGACGGGGTGAAGAGGAAACTCATTTATACACTTAACCCAGTTACTGAACTGTCAAGAGCATCGTGAAGACAGGCAAGAGTACTCTGTGTTTGATACCTGTTGTACATGAGACGCTTGAAGTCTTGAAAGAGCATGTCCTTGTTTTTGTCCAAGAACCCCTCCACTGAATATCTGCAACAGACACAGAGGGAGGAAGTGAGAGGAGGCAGGAGAAAGTGTCCAGATGTGGTTCCAGAGGAGGAGGCAGGCTCCACCGACGAGCACCAGGGGTCAAACTGAGTGTCAGAAAAAGAGTCAACGAATTGAAATTACAAGCCCGAACAGAAATTAACACAGTTCGAGCCGTCGCTAAAGGGGCCACTATCATTCCCCGCTCGCAGACTCCGGCCTCTGCTCCGAAGGACTCACAGTCCTGCAGGCCGGGAGGATTAGAACAAACAGTCACGCCGCTTAGACGATTCACAAATTAGGAACATGGTCAGATTCCCCCCACGGCTCACGTTTTGGATTTTTGTCCGTCTACAAACTAATCTGTCTGCCTTTTTTTTTCCCCTCAAACTGGGTTTTTTTCGGTGAGGCATCAGTGGGAGGTCACGGGCGCACTGTAAGGCACAGTTACATAAGCCGCCTGGCCTCGGGGTGAGAGCCCGCTGTAGTGTAAGCGTTGCCTCAAATAAACTTCCACCGCCCCGCTGTGTCACTCACACTGTAGCAACAACAGGCACATCCACACTGAAGTCTTAGCAACTAAAATCTACTTCAAACACCAAAAAAAGTAAAAGAACACATCATAAATATTACTCATGTGGCGGCCATATTGTTGTATATTATAGACTGTTAATACAGAATGTGCATTCTGTGTTTTCCAGTTTACTGAGCCAGTTGAGGTTCTGTAGATACGGTCAGGCGGATTAATTCAGTGGTTCAAAGAGTGTAGATCAATTGAGCCGTCCTGAGATGACAGTGGTTCTCAAACTTTTTCACGTCAAGGACCCTTAGACTGGAAATAAGACTACGGACTTCCTTATTATTTCCCAGTCCGGGACTGGATCTTTGGGGCCGATTCAGATATTATGGAGCAAAAAGAACCAAACTCAGTCAGTATACACACATTTTCTGGTGTGGCTGTCAAAACACTTTTGATAAAGACATGTAACGGACGCAGGATATATTGCAGTAAACATAAATGCCATTTATAAATGACAATTATTGCAATATCAGATAATGTCTAATGTCGGCCCAAGAATAGCTGTGACAGACTGATATCAGCCGACCGGACTTTAATCTTTCAGGTTTCTTTTGTGTGCAATATTTAAGATTTTATATTTTCAGGGCTAAAACACCTTTTTAAAGGGGCAGTATGTAGTTTTGGAGAAGAAATATAAACTCAGAATTGTATTATTTACAGTATTAATGAGGTAATAATACAAACTAAACATAGCTGAATAAACAAGCTGTTCTCAGAGGAAAATAAGGTCCCTGAATTATAAAACAGTGTGAATTTCGTCCTTTAAAGGAGAACTTCGGCCATTTTTAACTCATATCCCTGTTGATCGAGGTTACCTGAGTGCTGTCAGTAGGAAAAATAACGTGAACTTTTTCACTTTCGGTTATGTCTGCCCCCATAGGTTCACTTTCGCTGCCATTCTGATACTCAGTTAATATTGTGCCAAATGTTCTTGTTACTTTTCCTAATGACAGCACTCGGTAACCTCGATCAACAGGGACATGTGTTAAAAATGGCCGGAGTTCTCCTTTAAGGTCAGTTTGTTTGGTTAATTCAGTCATGAAAACAAAGACAGCTTGTCTATTTCTTTTAGGCATGAAGATTTTTCTATTTTTTGCAGTTTTGAGTTCAACTATATAATAACATACAATTGAAATACTCAGGAAAGTAAAGTACAGTACTCGAGTGAATGCATGTTTATTTTCCTCACTCTCTCTCCCACATGTTCTCTCTGCATCCATCCCTCTCTAACGAGCACACACACACACACACACACACACCACCACAAACACACAGCATGTCACATGTCATCTGCGTGGCCCTGTTTGTGACTGTGTCCTAGAATGTCACATCTGGAGGCAGAGAAGCAGAGCCTGGCCATGACAGATGTGTCCCCTTGGCTCATGGGCGCCGAGAACCACCTGACCTGATCCCAGGGAGCTCACCGGGGAGAGACGGAGTGTGAAAGGAGGAGAGAGAGCAGTCAGAACACGCAATAACAAGCCACAACAGTCATTTACAAGGACAGGACAGCACAGGACGGTGCTGGGATGGGATGGGACGGACAGGAGAGGAGAGGACGTGCAGGCTCTCCGGGGGGCACGAGGACGATTTAGAGGACGGCACAGTCGTGTGTGTGAAGGTGGCATTGGTGTGCAAAGTTAGAGGGAGCGCACACTGAGAGAGCCAGGTGAAAAAAGATGCGGGGCTTCTTGTAGTACAAAGTTGTGCAGTAAGGGATTATGATATATATCTTATGGCCGCTCAAAGTGCTGCATGTGCAGGCTGAAGTACTACAGGGAATTGAAAATGTGGATGGCAAAGAGAGCCAGGTGAGAGTTGCAGCACGAAGGAGGCGAGAAAAAAAAGAAGAAGAGGGAAACGGGATGAGGAGGAGGGAGCAAAGTAGGTCAAAGCCTGTGATAGTGGTGGTTCAGTGAGAGTGGAGGGAGGGGCAGCCGGTGATGAGGGTATATTTAGCCAGTGTAAGGATAGACTCAGATGGGGCAGGATGTGACAGGGGATGATGGTGATGGGGGGCCAGCGCCACCAGGAAGCAGCAGACGAGGGGCGACAGCTCAGCTGGAGCAGCTCTGATGTGGCCCTGAGACAGGCGAGTTAGGCTGACGGGGACGTGCAGGGACAGCGACAGCCATCTGTCATTACCACTGCAGGTCTGTCACACATGCTCTTATCCAGCCCCGTCATGTTAACGCTGGCAGCGGCGGAGGGCAACAACACGCGTTTACTCGAGCACTGCCCTGACAGTCCCTGGAAACACAGAAGGTATACACGTTTCTATACGACACGGTCGCTAGAGCGGACGCACGAACACCAACCATCACCTGGCTTTTGTTTTCAGCACGAAAAGGATTCCCGCCCCTTTTGTGGCACGATTCAAGTTTGAAAGAGTAAAAAAAATATTAAAAAGTAGCCACTGTAACAATGTCGGCGGCCTCCATGCTACTTTTCTACTGTAGCCTGTTTTCCGTTGCGTTCATGACGTCGAACGTTACACACAAACTCATCAACTGGCGGCGGGAAAAGAGTTAATCACCTGTTTATAGTGTTTTCACCAGCGTTTAAGCGCTAATTTTGGTGTAAAATTGTATAAATAAGCAACAATCACAAAATACATTTGTAGGTGTTTCAAATACACGTTTACAGACAAACCTGTACCTTTATAGTACTGTATTTGTATACCTGTACTGTATTTGTTACCGTTACTGCATTTTTATTCTCCTTTTCGTTTTTCTTTAATTTTCTTCTTCCTACTTTTACTGTGGACAGGTGTTGTAAGTTAGCATCCTGTCATCAACACTAAACCAATGTTACTATTTATGTCCATGTTAAATAAGTAAACTAGACTTTCTGACCAAAACAATCAGGTCAACATTTACACTCACACACTTTTACTTGTGTGTCATTTTCCAATCAGGACTCTTCCTTGTAACAGAGTATTTTATCAAAGTGCTACTTTCTAAATCCGTCCCCCGCTGCTGAGCGTTGCCAAGAGGGGGGCGGTCGTGGAGAGAGAACACGGTCTGATTGTCTGTGTGAGCTGTCTTGAGCTGCAGAGACGGATGTAATTGCTGTGTGTTTCCCCGTGTGTTCGACATCGTGTTAGCCTGGATTTCCCAGAGTCAAAAACCTCAGTAAACCCTACTCCACTTCTCCTTGATTGCTGCTGCGGCCGCGTCTCACAGAGCCAAAATCGTCTCATCAGCTGGACGCACCACCATCCCCCACATCCTCCTCCTCCTCCTCCTCCTCCTCCTCCTCCACCTCCTTTCGTGTTCCCTTGACATATTAATGTCCTTCGCCTCTCCTGATTGCGAGCAGTACACGTGAGCGGAGGGGATCTTCTGGAACCAAAGCCATGACGGGTGACTGCTGGCCAGGGGCCTCATCTGGCCGCCGTGACGTGGCCGTTAAATCCAGGGAACACATTAAGGAAGTGGAGCAGCGGCGGAGGAGGAAACTGAGCAAACTGATCTCAGGCGGTGAATCACAAACCAAAAATGATCGTGCTTTCAGAATAGAGATAAAAGGTTAAAAGCCCTAATGTGCACGTATCCGTTTTGCAGTGTTACATTGGATTTATAATAAAAATCAATCCCACAAATTCTGTTCTTGCGTCTCCTTCATCTCCTCTGAACCCGAACAAGTGGGGGTTTTTTTTTGCACGTCCGAAGCAGTTTTTGTCAGCTAAATAAATGTTTGCCGGAAAATAACAAATGGCTTCGGTGTCGCATTCAAAACTCTGTCACATAAATAACAAACCCAAGCACCTAACGAGATGTATAGCCCCAACACAGACAGACCACATATTTCTAGGCTATACTTTTACTAAAACAACTTAAAGGCATCTAACAACTGACACGACGGAACTGGACCTGAACCCGAACATCTTTTCTGAGTTTCTGTCTAAATCCGTCCTGGCCCGATGGTTCCAGGTATCGAATCCAGGCTCCAGTCTCTACTGTGATGATCTCACAAATGCAAAAATTACAAAATGATCTCTAACATGCACATTTTTACAGATATAGAGCCGAGACAAAGTGACAGAAACACATGTTCCTTTTGTTGGAAAGATAAACGACAGTCTTTCATTTGGAAATTTTGAACCTCAGATCAGAGTGCAGGAGATCTGGTCTCCTCCTACGTCTCTGCTGATCCAGGTGTGCTCTGTTAATTCTAACGACAAAATAAGTTTATTTCCATTCGTATGTACGATATCTAGATAATGTCAAATTTGTGAGCCTGTTGTTGTTACTGCAACCAAATGGATTCGACGCGAGCCATCGAGAGAGTGAAGAAGCGAGGACACAGCATGAGCCGTAAGAGATGAAGCTGATCCAATCGTGGCTGCGCTGAGCCACGTTGTCGAACACTTGTCGCCGCTGATTCTGTGAAACAATTCGCTTTTCACGAGGCAACAACTGTGAAGTCAACGCAGATGACAGTGTTTCCTCTCCCTGCCTCGACAATCACACGTGTGTTGTGCTCGGTGGTGTCCGGCTGTGCTGGCGTATGCACTTCATGTGTGCATGTGAGGAGCCCCTTCGTGTGTTTTCTCGCGGATTAAAGGCACAGTTCATGTTTGGGCTTACAGTTCACATGTGTGCATGACATGTCGTGGCGACATTCAGCGTCTACATGTTCTAGTTTTCTATAGTTTTAAAGTGTTTACGTGCTGTAAATGATTTGATACGAGATTCTGTATTCGATATTTGCAACATCTGGAAATATAATACGAGATGCAAGATCATAATTCTGGTTATAAGCCCATCATCAAGCTTTTACATGTTAATAACCACAATTTACTGATCAGTAAAGCTGTCACTTTGAGCCGAAATGCCTTTTAATAGGATTACCGTACGTGGCTTACACTACACATGAACTCTGCACAACATCAGGTCACATTTTTTTCAGCCACCAGTCTGACCGAACCTGACGACCCCCCCGGCACAGGTTGTAAGTGTGTTGAGCGAACTCACGTGACGTCTCCGGCGTAGTGGCGAATACGGAAGTGTTTCTGGAAGTCCATGGTTTTGTCCGTGGGGCTGAGCTGAAAATGAGGTGGGACACACAGTGAGTGAAACAATAAACTGTTTTTTTATTGAATCTTGTATTGCAGGCTTTCAGTGTTCAGGGGTCAGATTTAGGAGGAGGGGATGGTGGCTGTATTTGGAGTCTCTCATGATGTCTGACACCTCTAAAGGCAAAAAAAAACCTGGAGAAACTCTGCCCTCTACTGACTGAAAGGCAGAACTGCACCTGCATTATGATCACTTTTAAAGGTTAAACTCAATTATAGATGGACCTTTTGTTCTAGCTTGGTAATAACCAAGTCAGAAATATAAATGAAAACGCCTTTATTAAAAAAAATACATTTCAAAAAATGCCTTTATTATCTTGGTAACTGAATCGATGACAACTCATTAAACATTACGCGTGAAGCATTTCTGAGGAAATTGCCTCAGCAGAGGGCATAAAGCAATCGCCTACACTGGTTTTCTGCTTGTGTGTCTCTTTTGTTTGACCTTAAAGTGAAAAGTGTAAAACAACATTCACTTTGGCATTTCCCATCCTACAACATTTTAGCAACAGTCTGGTGTGTATTAAAATAACCACTTCCTACCAGCTACGTGAAGCTACGACCACGCTTTCAAAGATCCTATTCTAAATGTTTTAAAACACCTTTGCAAGTTTCATGTTGAGCAACACCCTAATAATGTGAGCGTTTCCAACACAGGTCTGAACAAACGATCGTTTCATACAATACGCAGATGTTGCTGTGAGTCATGAGAAGGACACAGGTGGATGGCGCGCAGGTGGTCGAGTGGTTAGAGCGCATGCCATATAAGGAGCCGAGGTCCTTTGCTGAATGTCACATCCCCCTCCCCCCCATATTTCCTATCTGTCTGCTGCTTAATAAAGGTGTCTATGCCATAAAAATCTTAAAAAAAAAAAAAAAAAGGACACAGGTGGATGTTATTTCCTGCTCTCACCTTGCGGGAGGTGTAGTGGGGGTGCTGGGCCAGTTTGGTGTCCATGCTGTCCAGGCAGACTGTGTCGGTGACGTTGCCGACGGTGAGGCAGGCTTCGTCCAGAATGGAGATGATGCCTTTGTGTGGCTGCTCCACGAGGTCCACGATGATCTGGTTGTTGAAGTAGTCGATCTGAGGAACAAACAGCAGGATGGTTAAACAGGGTGATAATAGAGTTTGTGCCTCTGTGCGACAAACTTGCTTTTGTGTCACAAATCTATTCCAGTTATCTCATAAATTAGTCTTCCGAGGCGACTTTTGAGAGAAATTGAGAGAAAACGTCGTTCGGAAACTGCGTTTATTCATAACATAGCCTTTCCTACAAGTGTGTTCTGCAACTAAAACTGTTTGAATAATGTTAGGGAAGACTTGTGATCATGGTTTGTCAATTACAACATCCCTTCATCACCCACAGTTCAACTCACTACTGATGCACAATATGGATTTTTTTTCAGCTTTTCACCAATAATCATCTGCATCTCATGATCTCATGGCCGAGACTCAAGACTCAAGACTTTTTAACAAGAAGTTAATGCAATCGTTTTCTCCTTCTTCTTTGTTTAATGACGGATCACAAACCAACTTTTAAGGTGTCGACTGTATCTAAACATTCAGATGCTGCGCTGAAAAAATGACTTTATTCTGTCAGCTATAATTTCTCCAATACCAATAAACAGTCAATCAATAATAATACCTTTTCTGATAATTCATCGGGCAGATATATATTGTGCATCCCTTGTCATCATTACACTCAACATGAACATCTGACTATTGACCAAACATCAACAACAGCTGAGTAACAGTTTTTCTGTGTGACGCGACGCCTCCTGCTTCGTGCTGCAGGTGTGTCTCTGTGTGTGTGTGCGTGTGTGTGTGTGTGTGTGTTTGTGTGTGTGTGCGTGTGTGTGCCTCACATGTTGCCAGGTGATGCCCTCTCTCTGGTATTCTCCCTGCTCCTGTCTGAGGATCAGCTCGATGAAGAGCTGCTGCAGCTTCTCGTTGCAGTAGTTGATGCAGAACTGTTCAAAACTGGCAAAACGATAGAGGAACAAACACTTGAGCAACGCCCTAGACAATGACTCGTTTCTTTCCATTTAAATCGAGAACTACAGCGGACGCCCCGACCTGTTGTTGTCAAAGATCTCGAAGCCGTAGATGTCCAACACGCCGATGACTGTGTTTTTCCCGTGAAGCATTGGGTTGTAGTCTTTGACTTCAATGACGGTGTTGATGCGGCTCACGATCCAGCCGAAAAGTCTCTCATATAGAGCCTACAGCGGGGGAGATGCAAGAGTTAGTCAACTCTTCTATGAATCAATCAAAAGAAAACAAGTTATTCATGTCCTTTATCAAGTAATAAAGTCAAACATTTGCTGGTTCCAGCCTCTTAAATGTGAGGATTTGCTCATTTGCTTGATAACTATGACAGTAAATGAAGAGTTTTTGGGTTTTGGACCGTTGGTTGGACAAAATAAACAATCTGAAGACGTCACTTTAGGCTCTGGGTTAGTGTGATCTGCACTTTTGACATGCAGTGTAAGAGACTAAATGATTAATCGAGGAAAGAATTTGCAGATGAATGGAGACTGAAAATAATTGTTAGTTTCTGAAAAAACAATTTAAAAGGCGGGTTTAAAAAAGTGTTACAACTGTGAAAATAAGATAAAAGAAAAGCACGTTACAGTGATGATGTTTCAATGAATCATCCTCACAAAGGTATGTGTCAAAAAGAAGCGGGTCGTAACAGCACCTTGGCGAAAGCGTCTCGACCGAAGCAGGCGTCCTGCTCCGAGTGCCCCTTCTCGATGACCTCGCCGCCCCCGGTGGCCACGGTGCGGTACAGCAGGCTCTTGCTGACGCTCTCTGGGTCTGTGGCCGTCAGCTCGGAGATGTGGTTGACGGCTTCGAGTCCCACGATCTGAACGCTCTCACCGTCGCACTCAAACTGCATGTTACCCTGAAAAATAAGAACATTCACAGCTCAGTATGGAGAAGGATCCCCTCTCTAAAATGGTGAGGGTGAGAATATATTCATATGTTTTAAACACAACGTACGCATCAGCTTTTCCTTGTATTTCTTAACCCATGCTTTAAACTCACCAACAGAAGAATGGTGGCCAGGATCTGGTATATCGAGTTGATCTCCTCCTCTGAGAAGCCAATCACGTTGAGGGCACTCATCACTGCTTTGTGGCTGGTTCGATCATTGTTGGTGGTCTTCAGAGAGAAAAACAAGGATTTTGCATTAAAGAAATGTCAGTATCGGTCAGTACAAAAAAAAAAACATGAGGCCAAGTTCTTTCTCATGTTTCTCAAAGGAAAAGAAATTGCCTAAGATTTTTTCTTAAAGCTTCAACACAAATCATTAGAGTGAGGAGCTCACGGTGATTGCAGCGCCCTCTCTGGTGTACGTGTAGACCGCAGGATCGCTCTGTAGATGAAATGACTCCAGCATCTCATTTGAGCCTCCGCGCAGCAACTGTTAAACACACAACACATACGCAAGTTCAGATCCAATATCATTATATCATTATATCATCATATCATCGATCATGTTGGAACCGCTGGAGTGAAGCTTACCTGGTAAAACGAGTGGAAGTTCCTCTCCCCGTCCTGCTGGTGGACCACCCTGGACTTGAACAGGAGAACAGATTATGGCAGTGAGCCAGGCATCAGCTACAGTGAAGAGTCAAGCTTACAACAAGGTGCAAATCACGTCTTTTCAAATCAATTTAGGATGTCAGGGCTTCCACATACTTGGATTACACCGGACGAACTGTTCAAATGTAATTTATGTTTTTAAAAACAAGTCCCCATCTACTTGTTTAAAACTTCAATAGATAATGACTAAAGTTTCTTTTTTTTTCTTCCAGCTGAATAACTCTAGTTAATTCTCAGAGACGTCAGCGATTGTGTATGATCTTTACTTATACAGTAAAATGTGTGTCTTTTAATGTTTTGTACCTCACTGACTTTGTGTTTAAGTAACGAAAAAACAATTCAATTAAAACAGGAACCAACAGAAGCTGAAAGGTTCATGATCATGAATTTAAATTCACAAAATGGTATATAAATGTTAACGTTCGAGGCACCGCAGCATGAAACTAAAAGCAGATCTTCCAAGTTCAGTACAAACTAGACCAGTCATTACACTGAGTTTGTTCAATAAGGCCCAGAAGAACAATCTATCAAAGTTGTTTTATATGATGAAAACTCCCAGATAAGAGCCTTTTTGACTAACAAGTGCCACCCAACTTTTTCCTACAAGGAACAATGATGAGTGCTTCAAGCATCGACAGTAACAAACCTGGAAGCACGATGATAAAGAGCGTCAAAAGACAAAAAACAGAGTTCTAAAGAGGTCAAAGTAAGTTTTCTAGTCCAAAAGAAAAAGACTGTAGTGCTGGATGTCATGTGTCTGTGCTGGAGACAACTTGGCCACTTCCATGTGTCAAAGATAGACACTGGATGGTTTGTCCCTGACAGGTGTGAGATTGATCAGATTTGCACTAAAGCTGCACACAAATGATGGACCAACTAGTGTCTGCAGAATCAAGAAAAATCCATGACCACATGTCAACAGCGTTCAAGTAGGCCTATAACAATTCATTTTTTTCCCTCCGAGACAAACACACCAACCAACCTGATTACCAGGTGTGAGACTCGAGCAGCGCCAACTGTTGGCTGCTGATGAGAGCACATGGCGGCTGAGGAGCGGCGTGGTTAATTTCTGCCCCCTGAAAACGAATCCCGGCGCCATCATTCACACCGGCTCTGAGTGCCAGACGGTTGTTTAACCGAGCGGATAAATACGGCAGCATCAAGTAGCCGCAGGTGAGCCATTCATTAACGCGCAGCCGCTCCAGCGCCGGCTTCACAGTCACATCTATTCGTGGATGTTCCCTCACACCTCTTTGTCATCACCTCATGAAACATTCATGTTGGGGAGAGAAAGATGTAATTTAAAAACTAAATGAGCAGAACTTTTTTTCCTCTCCGCTTTCCTGCAGAGCCGAGGTCATTGTGACTCAATAGAGCTTCTAACTCCTTTGTTTCCGTGTCTGCAGTGGAAGCCGCTCCATCATCCTGCCCACCTCCCTCCTCACCTTCTCCAGCAGGTAGTTGTTGATGTGTCCTCCGGTGGGATCGCCGTTGAAGTTGAAGTTGATGTCCATGTATTTGCCGAAGCGGCTGGAGTTGTCGTTGCGATTCGTCTTGGCGTTCCCGAAGGCCTCCAGCACGCAGTTGGACTTGAGCAGCACATTCTTCACACTTGATTTACCGCATCACGGCGACCATCGACAGAAACGTCACAGAGGGAGAAGAAAAGCCATCAGGGACGTGGGAATAGAGTCAGACGAGAGGAGGACAGAGAGGTGATTCATGGTAACGTCCGTATTCTCATGAATCATTTATTTATTTGTCAAAACCCAACTGGATTTACATTTGCAGCGTCCTCGTGTCAACACGAGGCACGACTCACCTCTCGACCTCCGCCCTCTGGGTCGGGTTTGTGATGGCTGCTATGTACTGCATGATGTATTTACTGGCTTCTGTTTTTCCTGCCCCACTTTCACCTGAAATAACAAAACACAGAGAAGTCACAACACTGATGACGGATCAGGACAGATGTATATCCTTCCTTTCCTTTCCTTTTTATTTACTTGCATAAATAATGTGAACAGCTATGGGTGCTTGAATCTAACTAAGATATCACCTCTATTTTATTTATTTTCTGTATGACAATGCAAAATGAATGGGGATGCACACATATTGTACTCACGCTTGGGTACAATAATGGAATAATGTAATGAATGGAATTATGTAATCGGGATACAAAAAAAAGTAACTGTATTCTTCTTTCTTTTGTAAAGCTACAAAAAGATTACAGATACATTCAGTAAAAAGGGGGGGTGACAAACAAGCTTAAGATTTTAAATAAACTGTGATATACTCGCGTGTAATCATCGACAACACGTCACGAGTCTCACGCAACATCACAGACGATGTGCTTGTTTGCATATGTTTTATATTTTGCGGTTATCCAGTAACAGAAAGTAATTAGATTACATTACTTTAAATATTGTTATACTTTACTTAGTATCAGAATACAGTTTTAAAGTAACTCACCCAACCCTGATTGTATTTGTATGATTTCCTATCTTACCTTTTGATGATATTGTTATCTTTTGCTTTTATTATTATTGATTGTTAAATTGAACTGTCGTTTAGATGCTGTGACAAACAAATTTCCCCATTTGTGGAACTAATAAAGGAATTTATATTCTGATTCTTAAATGGCGACTGTGGATCTTAAGATGGTACATTACCTTTCAGCCACACCGTGGTGGGGGTTCCTAACTGCACTTATAAAGAGCTAAATATGTCAAAAGCCAGCGAGCTAGCTGATTTGGTAAAGTACAAACTTCCATGTCTCCCAGAAGATGATAGATGTCTGTTAACCTCAGCTAACGCTAACTTTGAGATCAGCTTAATGCTAACATAACGCTTCTTAACAGCTCGGGCTGTATAAGACAGGAGCTTGCCTATGTTCCCACATTTCTAAGATTTTTTTCAAAAAATAGGCATTTTTGACCCTTTTTGATCAGCCTATTTTATTTTCTCTAGTAATGATTGTGATTGTGATGATTTCTGCTGCTGCTGATCAAAATAAAATGAGTCATTTGTTCATTCATTTACTATAAAGTACTTCCAAAAAATCTTGTGGGAGGATAGGGCTTAAATTGAAGGGAGATGTAGGATCAAAAGACCTAATTTTGAAAATGTCCTATAAATGTGGGAACATAGGGATGACCCACAATAAGACAGGCTCAAAGTTACAATCAACAGAGGAAAGGATCTAAAAAAAAGTATTCTCACCAACCTTTAAATCCTTCTATTAGATGTAATCGTGTAATCAGCATTTAGTCAAATTAAACATAATTCCCTGCGCTAGAGAATCAAGAAGTGGTTGTTTGTAATCCAGTTTGATTTGTAAAGTGTTGGAAAAAGTGTCACCTGCAGGATACAGAAATCTGTCCAACAGCCTCAGGCTGTACACAGCAGCAGCTCACACTCTGCAGGGCTGTGACTCATGAGGTTTGAGGTTTAAAGAGCGTGACAGAAAGAGACAAACCTGATATGACGATGCAGGTATCTTTGGCCCGTCTCTTCATGGCCTTGTAGGCAGCATCGGAGACCGCGTACAGGTGAGGAGGGTTCTCATACAGCTCCCGGCCTCGGTACGCATCAATGGTCTCTTTGCCGTAGATGTCCATCTCTCTGTACGGGTTAACGGAGACGACTACCTCTCCGATGAAGGTGTAGATACGACCCTTCTCAAACCTGTCAATCAAAAGATGGCATGTGTCACATACGTGTACAGGAATCATGTATACTGTGTATGTGCAGGCGTGTAGAGATGTTAGATGCACTTGTCGTTCACATTACATGTTTATGACCTGACTTTAACAATGAGAAGTGGAGGGGACGGTGATGGAGTTATGAGGAGAGGCTGCCAAGCCAGTGACCGCAGTTCAAGACTGAGTTTCAACATTTGCGGTGTGAAATGTGTGAAACCACTGGATTTTTTTAAGGAGACCTCCAGACAATGTCAAGCTCAGTTCATGGCATCAAAAAACAAAAATCAGGGCAGCTACAGTTGTGTTTTGGCGACAAAAAACAGATATTTCAAGCTAAATCATGACGTTTTCCTAACCCTCACTGAGCGGTATTTGTCTCTAGATTACAGGCATAACATAAGATAGACAATGAACCTCAAGAGCAACATAAAGAAATGTAAAGTTTCAACAGATCAGTGGTTTGCAGAAGTATATATTGTCAATATTTATTCTGGCATTAGTGTCAGTTCAATCATTCAGTTAAGGGGGCCAGGAGACGTCACCATAATTCAGGAAATGAAGTGTCTCATAGTCAAAGTTTCCTGTTGAAGACTCCCCAGATAACACTGAGCCCACCTGTGAAGAGAATGGCTCATTGTGGCTTCTCATTTGGAAAAGATCCCACCTGTGTTTGGCCTCATTCACTCGCAACGTTTTCACACCAGCCACCGACAAAAACCCTCGCGCCGAAAGTTCCACAGAAGATCGTGCACCTTTATGTCATATGTGGCTGACAGGAAGTGACACAAGTGTGTGTACACCGAAAGCAGGAAATGAAACTTCTGTGGTTCAAAGGGCGCGTCACAGCCTTGTGAAACCTCATGAGGGTTTCTGGAGCTGGGAGGGGGTAGAGCTGGCGTGTCACAAGGTTTAAGGGAGCTTCATGTAATGCTGCGTGTTTGGGTTTACAGACAGTCGGTGTTGTAAGAGGGTTGGGTCATCGCGTCCATCGAATGACAATTTCAAAGGCTCAAATGCAATTAAGACACGTTGCTTTCTTGTTCCTGAATTTATAGGACGCAACCAGAATACTGCTTTGAAGTCACACAGGTTATCTAACAGGTGTTTGTGTTCAGGATGTCATCAGTCAGTGAGAGTCGATGAAGACTAGAACAAACATATCAATAATAAAAGACAGTGATAAACCAACAAGTCCAATCATTAAATGTCCAGGAGGAAAGTAACTCAGTACATTTACTCACTTTACTCAATTAAAGTACAAGTTTCAGCTGTGTATACTCTAACCTAGGGACCAATCGATTATCAGCCCAGCGAGTTAGTTTGTTTATGTTCTTCTTTTTGAAAAAAAAATCTGATTGTGGATCAAATAAGTGAATTGAAAAATGCACTTCTTTGGCTCTGATGCAGCATTTACTAAACTTACCAAATAGATGTAGTAATCCGAGAGCACAGCAATTCTCTACAAAATGTGGAGTGGAAGCATAAAGTAGCAGAAAATGGAAATTCTCAAGTAAAGTACAAATACCTTAACATTGTACTTGAGTTTCTATCACGGGTGCAAACAGTTATTACTAGTATTGAAATAATACCCTGAGATTTAGTATTTTAACTGTTGGTGTATAATGCATTATCAATGGCAGATATTAAATAAAATTGTGTGTTTTTGTCTGTATGTCAGGGTTTCCATTGGCCTGCTAATGATCAGATGAGGATGAAAGGTTTAGATATTAATTCTCGGGCTTAGATTACGATTTTAATAGTAACTAAGTAGATTACACGGTGTAATGCATACATAAGTACTAAGTAAGATTACAGACTTGACATTGATTTGAGTGGCGGGAATTAGTTACTTCCACTCCTGGTTAATGTACTTAGTTACATTCCATACCTGGGAAACATTTAACTTTTTACTTCATCACATGAGTGAAAGTGAAACATGAAAAAGTGAAATGTGAAGCTGGGTGTTGCTCAAACTACCATCCTGTATGTAAGTGGGCATCTTCCTTCATGAACTCATACACAAACCTAAACATTGCTTTTATGTCATTTCAAATTCTAACTACATTGAAGGTATATTAAACTATTCCTCCATTGATAATCCTCTAATAACTCAAATCATAAACTTTCCTATTATTTTCCTATCATTGGTCCTGTTATCTTTAGTCTGTGTGCAGCTAAACTTTTTTTATTAGTCCGGTCCAGCCTTGAGTTCAGGTTCACTGAAGGGGAAGTGTGCAGGAGGATCCCGCCGTCTGAATTACAACACACACACTGATGGTTATGGCTGCATCCGAGTCGCAGAGAGGCTATTTATACATTTCATTTACAACTGGCTTAAATCAACCCTGAGAGCAGGAATATTGGTCGAGCACTGGTGCAGCAAATTGTAGGTTTCCCCTGAGTCAGAGTCCGATTTGGTGCCAAAAAAGAAAATAGAGAAGTCGCCTCAGTCACCTTCCTGGTAATATACTGACCAATCAGGTGAGAGGAGACTCAGACCATGATCGGAGCTAGAGGGAACTCAAAGAGCGAGGAACCTTTATTGCCTGTAGTAAATATTGCAATAAAAGTGTCAGTTCAAGCACTTGAATTGACAAAATCATCAGTTTTCAATCAAGTCTTGATCTCTGGATAAACTCAAGAAAAGGTTCACACCGAGGTCTCTCCGTCCACCAACATCCAGGCATACATGTTCATAAGTCTTAGAGACATCCTGCCCAACAGGAGAGAAACATACTCATCCTGGCAGCAGTGATGATCACCAGAAATAAAATTAAAAAAAAACTGTGCAAGGCCAAAAAAAGAAAATGCAAACACAGAAGTTTTGAAAACGCAAACAGCTGAACTCACACGTGAAAAGTATCGAAAATCATCAAAGCAGCACCAACTTCACGACCTGCTTATGCTTTCCCACCTGACAAGTCTGATCAAGCTGTGTGAGGAAACTCTACATACATTATTTTGCCAGGCAGTGATGACAGACGAACGCTGAGCCGCTGTAAGCATGTGAAAAATGCTAATCTAGAGCCCATCTGCTGTGCACACGTCAGCTGAGAGAGTGTGACTTGTTTTCCCGCAAATCGGGAGCTTTTCTGATATTGTTTGACATTCTCGGTGCCTCTGCTGATCCCGAGATGACGGGAAACTGTGCGACTTCTCACAGTTTGAACTGAGGACATGATGCCCCTGCGAAAAAGTCACCAAGGAAGTGAGGAAATGAGCAACAACAAAAAAAAAAAAAAAAAAAAACACTGTGTGGACTCGGAGACAAAGAGAAATATCCCGAAGGGTTTACACACCTAAAGAGCGGAAAAGTTAAACAACAGAAAAAAGCTACATCTACATATTGAGTCAGACAGGTTTGGTGAGGCTAGCTCTTATTGGTGGCGTGCCATGTGCCTCATTTGGCTTGCTTGACAGCCAGCGTTTAGTTTGGTTATGATGAAATTAACCGCACTTTTATATCTGAACCCCCCGGGGGTGAACAGGAGAGGCTGGGTAGCAACAGGTTGCGCTTTATGCTTCATCTTTATGAGCCTCTTACTTTAAAGAAGTCACCAGGTTCGTGTCAGAGACAGTTTTATAACTGTGTAAATGTCAGAGACTCTTAGATCTTTCATATGAACCTTAATTTAACATGTTTTATTGCAGAATCATGTCGTTTTTCTTCACAAATTAGGTCTGTATGAGCCCTCTGCATCTCTGCCGCCCAGCTGCTTCCACCCTCGTCCCCTCCCTTCCTCCTCTCTAACTGTCTCTCAGGCCTTACCTCAGCTTCAGATTCTCCATAAACTGCTCCATCGTCACCTCATCCAGGAGCACAAAGTCTGACTTCCCGAACTCCAGGCCCTCCAGCTCCGCCATCCCTGCCCCCTGTGTTCACCAACCACACTAAGTATGAATGTAAAAAAAAGACGGACAAGACGCAGAGGAACAGAAAGCAGCTTAAGGAAGAAGAAAGAGAAGTATGGTCGACTAGTGTAGACAGTCTGCTGTGGGCGGGGAAAGCTCTCCGGTGGAGTTATAGGGTGTGCTTAGTAAAGTCACAGAAAGCTGTGGTCTACAAGCTGCAGCACGTCATCCTGTCAGTCAGCCCATGCCCTCACGCAGATCTGTATAAATAGCAGGAGGCTATCTTTAAAAGCTCACACCACTTCTGCATCCTCCTCCGTCTCGCTCTTCCTGCCACAAGGCCTCCAAATTTCAAAACCATCACTTAGAGCAGAATTCTCACTACCAGACTTAAACTTCTTGTTTTTATTTTGCGTTTCTTTTTCTTCCCACAAAAAGGAAACCGCATACTGATGTACTGCCAGACAAGAGCAGTTAACCTTGGAAAATTAGGGGGGGTGGAAAATGGCCTTTATCTCCTGGGAAGGATCGTGGCATTTCCTTTCTTAAGTTGGCATTGGCAGCGCAGTGTGTCCCTGAGGGTTTTTGCATGAAGCCAGAGGTTCCCATCTCACAGGCAGAGCCAAGCTGCGACTTGAGAAAACTCGGGAGCCAAAAGGTTAGGTCATGTTAGGCAAAGTCAGGGTGTAGGTGTGTGTGATTAAGTTGAAAGAGTTACTGGAAAGCTGACTAAGGCTGAGATGATGGATTGATTTCTAAACCCCATTCTCACAGCACTTCCTAAGTGAACTGTTAACCTTTTATCAAGAAATTTCAAGGTATTATCAAGGTAGTTTCCCCTTTTCACTCATTTGGGATGCCTGTCATGATGAGGTGATGATTCATTCTTAATTTTCTGTTTGTCCAAATGTAAGTCACTAATAGTTCTGCAGGAATGAGTCCAAAAACTGGAAATAAGTGCATCTGTTTGCACTTCCTATTCCCTCGAATTATAAAGCTTGAACGTGTTTTTAAAAAGGCGGCTGCTAACGAGTTGTTTGTAACAAGACAGCCGGGTTAAAAAATAACAAACGAGCTTTAACAACCAAGCACAAATCCAAAATCAAAAAGAGAGCCAACGAAAGAAGTTTGGGGTAATTTCCAAAAAACAAGAAGAGAAACGTAAAAATTGAACTCAGGACAAACTGTGACGGCACGGGGAACTAAAACCAGGAACACTGAAGACACGCGATGAGCAAATGTAGGGCGGCGAGAGGAGCAAAACGCAGAAGTGACTCGAGGACCAAAACTAGAAAAACTGATAGAGTGAAGGAAAAACAACAGACTTAAAAAGCAGCAGGGGGGGAAGACTCACGAGGAACAGGTGAAACAAATAAAGGCCTTCGAAAAGAAAGAAACACACAAAGACAGGAAGTGTCAAACAGAACACGACTCACGAGGATGAAACCTACAAAATAAAGCAGGAAATACACGTAATGTTGTAATAGGCTTCATATTCGGATAATCTATCAGCATTTTTGTTTATAAATCATATCTAAATTTATTTGACATTTGCTGAATCAGTGTATTTCATCATGTCACTGCTAACATGGTGGCTTTGAAGCCTTTCTGACAATGATTTGTCGCCACTTCTGTTCTTCTTCTCATCGAACAGCTGTACTGTCAGCTGTAGCCGTCAGAAAGTCATGATATCAGAGTCAGAACTACGACTCAGAGGCTGACATTAACACATTTTCCAAATCAGCAGCTTGTAGTTAGGATCTGATTAATATGAGATGAACGCTACAAACTGCAACTCTTGTACACTGTTACTTCCAGTAAAGACCGACTGCTGTCTTCTGCCTTTATTGGAAGAAGGTCTAATTTTAGTTGAAGAGGGGAAATGTCAAAAGAGAAACCAAAACAATAAATAAGAAAGAACAAAAATTCCCCATGTCCCTTGTTGTTCGTGCTACTGAAGGCCAAAACTTACCCATGAAACATTTCTGTCACATGCTCCTTAAGTCCCTCATCTTCATCTAGTTTTCCTAATCTCGAACACAAGCATGCTAAAAGCCTGAACTTTTTTTTGAAACCACGAAGCTCATTGAGTCCCCTGGAGGAACCCCACCTCTAACTCGTACACCTCTCAGCAGGGTGTGAAAGTCAAGATGTGGTGAAGTGATGTCACCAGCTGCCGACGGTTCTCCAACATGTTGCAGCAGCGTGTGGATATCAGGCCGAGTGACACAACTCAGCTCATGACTCAGATGAGTCTTTTCCATGATGAGCTGAATCCACACCTGTATTGTCTGTTTCATGAATGGAGTCTGTGATAAGGATAATCAGCCTTTTTCCCTTACTAGTGCTGGAGGATTACTTAGTTATGTCACTCCTTTTGTTTAAAATGTAAAGGGTTAGTTCAACTAAACTAAATTATTTTTCTCTTTTATTCAAGTTGTATTTAGTCATGCATGTGTTTGTTTTTTATTTGTCCAAATTTTTTAAACATGTTTGAGGTGAATGTAATTTCCTTTGTAGTGCTCGAGAACAGCTTTGTATGTATGTATCTATCTATGTAGGGAGCTTATTACGATCCATAATTATATTGATTGTAAGTTAGTGACCTCTAGTGGCGGTAGACATTATGACAGGAGCAAAGGAGGAAGTCTGGTGATGTAGTACTGAAGTACGTAAGACAACATGTCCACGTAGGGAGAAGGTCGGGTGGACCGATGGTTTAAACACGGATGTTCGTGTCTAATATGAAACCAAAAATTTATTTTAACGTATTTAAACTCACGTAGTATATTTAACTTACATCGCATAAGTAATTTAACATACCTAACCAAGTAGTTCTGGGAGTCCAATCTAATCTGCGGAGGTTTCACAACCTAAACCACATGTTTATTATTGTTACCATGATGCAACCAAACAGCAACCGTTTCAGAGGGTTAACCACGTGTCCCCTAAGCCTGTCGCTTGTATATTCTCCAACTGTCACATATGTTGTCATGGGCAACAGTCATGCTGGTTTGGAACAATCTAATCTGTCGTTATGGTTTGAGGATGTGTTTGGAAAGAAGAAAAAAGAGAAAATGTCCCTGTTAGCGTTGATAATCGTGTTGTGAACAGTGTCCACCGTGTATCTCAGAAACTGATAATTCAAAACTTTAGTAAATTAAACAACAGGTGTTTGGTAAATTAAGGGTTTCATTACGAGACAAAACAATCCGAGATCAAGGTCAACTTTCCTGCTTTGTCCGGGGCTTTCATACAACACAGATACGGTTGACATCTCTGTAAAAGCTGATAATTGGACAAGCTGGGTGAAATTAAATCACAAACACTGAGCTTTCATGTCATCAGAGTCATTTCCATGACAACTGAGAAAATGATCCACAATGTTCCAGTTGGGGGTTCGAGCTTTGAGCTGAAAAAATTGTTTTGTCATTCAACAACTCTCAGTCAAGATTTAAGTTTCATGCTTATACAATACACTTAAGCATTGTTACATCTACAATGAAAAGCAACCGATGCAATATGTATATATACATATATATAGGACTTCTAGCCGTGGTTTGTTTGCAGTGATACAATACTCTAAAATAGACATAAACAAGAGGCCACTACAGTGATTGTAACAAGAATTTAGAACAAATGAACAACTGAAAATAACAAGTGAGGGACAAAAGAAAAAAGAAGGGGAAGAAAATCCAGATAATGTTACATTTGAGAGAACTCAACTTTAAAATTTTATCTCATTTACTATCTGACTATCCACAACTATCTGCCCATCAGATTTCGTGTCGGGTTTTGCGACACCCTGACTACAGATGAAAACAAACAGGGGAAACCACAGCGCTCTAATAGAGGACAGGTTTCTCATCACACTCGTAGGTATAAGAACTCTGAGTCACACTTGTAGTCATCTGTGCAACAGTACGAACTGAACTAAAAAGAACCATTGATTGGAAACTGATGAGTAAAGGGGACTTTACCATCAGCCTAAAACATTTAAGAAAACACCTACCTACTGTAGAGCGTCTGACAGCCTTTCAACTGAAGCTTGTTTTAAGCTGTATAACATCAGCAGTGTCCAGTCAGACATCCAGTCTCTTCCTCCAACTGTTAGATCCTCATCAGCCACCAGCACTTCCTCTCTCAGCATGAGGTCAGTCGGCTGTCAGAGGCCGTTTCACTTCCTGTTCATGCGACCTCCATCTTCATGTTGCATTTAGGTGTTAGAGTAAAATCAACAAACAGGCACGCTGACAATTGACCCGAAGCAGAAAATAAATATCACTACTAGAAACCAAGGTACATTTGTGTTAATTGTGAGGTTTTTATTGTCCATTTGTTAATTTAATTATCAAATTTATTATCAGGTTTTTCCATTTATATAAACCATAATTTACTGATGCTCAGATGTAGAAAAATGTACAGATCATCGACATTTACAGTGCAATAATCTAGCAATAGCAAAACATAATTGTGCAAGAGATGTCAGTACAGGTCTGTAAATGGCTGACCATTAACAGGACAGAAGAATTTAATTGCTATTGCTAATATTAAATCTGGCATCAGCGGAAAAACAGTATTAGAGTCAAAAGCAGTAAATTGTACCACATTATATCATACATCTATTTGACAGATCAATTTAACTCATTTCCTTCAACAAAAAAACATTTAAAAGAGCTGATTAAAGACAGTCGACACTGAAAAACTGATGTTTGCAGGGCTGAAATTACCTGCCAATTTCCACTAATACTGTAAACCAATATTGTTGTACATGTCGGCTGATAGAGATCAAAGAAACTTTTGTTCAGAAGGTCAAAAACAGGAATGCACGATATGGACTGTTTCAACGATAATTAAAAAAATATTCAATTTAAAAAGAGGCTCCTATCCTGTAGTTTATGTAAACATACATGATCCACCCCTGTGTAAATTACAAGTGTGCTTTATTCCTCTGAAACTGTAAAAACCATCAACACCGGCGAACAGTTTTGGCTCTCTTCTTCTGATTTATTGTCACAAACCATCTTTGAAGATTCTGTGCTTGTTAAATTGATGAAAGCTATTTTGCTTCAGATTATCGTCTTCCTTCAATTCCATTATCAGTCGATAATTTAATGTAACAATAATGTCTGGAGTCACAGTGATTTGCTGGTTAACAAAACGTGCTACAAGGAGTTTTTAACTGGTGATGAACCAGTTTCAATTTATTACTGCTGTTTCGTGGTGGTCTCATATGTGAACAAGACCATCTGCAGGAGGATTTGCAAAAGATATCATAGTCTTTCCTATTGCTTTCACCTGGTCAGACTGAATTGAAGAAGATGGAGGCAGGTCACAAAGACAAATTTCAATGCGTTTCACTATCATCATCTTTTATCCAGAGGGGCGACCAGAATCAACAAAAATAAAAGTTCCCATCAGTGGCTTTGAAGTAGCATTATGTAGGAGTCTGCATTTTGTGTGATTTGGCGCCCCCTGCAGTTTCTGAGTGCAACACCACGTCCATCGATGCAAATCTCAGGTGTGTGACACTTTATCAGACATAATGGAGGTGCTAACTACGAACTGAACTCATAACATGTATGTATCCCTGTGATCCAACCCTCTCACTGAGGTAATATAGTGCAGAAACAAGAGACTCCATTCCCCCTGTTAGAGACACTGAACCATCAACATGATTTTGAAACTGTTATTTTAAGGCCAAAACGTTACATGTGTTTCATTGTACATGCTATACTCAAGTATCAGGTATTGAGACACATAACGTGGTCAAAAAGACAAAAATCAATCAAAGGCTTCAGCTTCGTCTTGAACTTCATTCACAGCTCATTTTCTCCTACTTTTAAACGCTTCCTTAAAATCAACAGTTTTAAAAAGATATTGTTTTAAGCCTTTCTTGGGTGATTTCTGAGTAGGACTCCTGTTTTCCATCTCTTGCACGTTGCCACTAGTTCTTTCCGCTCTGTTTTTGTGGCGGGACTCAGACGAGCTTCTTCCCCTAAAAACGTTCTTAATAGCAGCAGCAGCTCCTCGCTTGGACTCAGCACCTTCCTGTTTCACATCCTGGTACTTTGAAGGATTGTAACCTGCAGCTCCAGCAGGAGACGGATAAGCGGCACCAACACTTTCTTTTTCTGTGTTCCTCCGATTGATCGGTGGCAGAGAGCTGCTCCTCCCTCTGGAGCTCCTGTCTGACGTCCGTCCTCTCTGTCCCGAGTGGTCGATCGACCGCCCCAGCAGCCTCTGCTTTAACTCGTAGCTCTCACGAGACGGTCCGATGAGGTGGAGTCCGTCATCTTTCTGACACACGAGCACTGATTTCCAAACATTTCTGTTATTCTGAATTATCCCAAACAGAGCCTCGCCCTCTCGATCCATGTCCCTCCGAGAAACCTCCTGCGTGCGGAGCGAATTGTTGAGATCGAGCAGGAGACTCTGGAGTTTAAAGGCGGCTGTTCTTGCACTCTTCCCGTGTAGAGTGATGCTGCAGCTCTCGCCAACTGGACGCACTTCTATTCTGACATTATGGCTTTCCAGAATGCAGTCAATGTCCTTTCTCCTGAGCTTCTCTGCGTACTCGAACACGTCTGGATCAACGACGAGGGACTCTTTCACAGACCTGAATGAGCCACGCTGCTGGTCTGGTCTTGGAGAATAAGCAGGAGTTGGGTGGTGGTTGGAGGTGGTGGTGGTGGTGGTGGTAGGTGAGGCTTGTTTTCGGGATCCTGCTCGGCTTCTGTCACGATCTGAGCTGTTGCTAGAGTGGTATTTGGAAATGGCTCCGGAGGAAGCCGTTAGGACCGGCGGGGGCGAGGACAGAGCGATGTCCCGTTTTGTTTGCGATTTTAGAAGCAGCTCCAAAGAGGCCTTCGCATCTTTGAGTTTCAAAAATGACCCCTTGACACTCACCTCATCTCTGCTCAGATCTCTCAACTCAAAGCCGTGTGACCTGAGGATTTTTCGCACCCGTGTGGCATCGGGGAATTTGTTCAAAAGTACTGTTGCCTCCACTGGGAAATCCATCTGAGAATGAGAGGTGGAGAAAAACAACATAATGAAATGAATAATATGAGCTAACATCAGATGGATAACTACAAATATGACGGCGACGTTCTGTTATCTCGACACAATCAGCTGCTGTCACTGGTAAATGATATTGCGGATGATTCACCTCCAACACACAGAAGGCTGTTTTGCAAGACTCGAGCAGCAACCGTGCAAACAAATGGCATGACATGACTTCCTAAATGATGGATTCAATCATTAACTCAACCAGGGATATCAAGCATGAATTAAACACCTCAAATCTTGATTTCTACGTTTATACAATAGATCTGACAGGTTGACACATGTGTTCATACAAATGCTGAATGTGTGTTTTCCACCTTTAAGCTATAGAGAAAGTGAGTACTGCAAAATATTACATTTCTTAGGATTTAGATTTATTGTCCATGGGGTCACAATCGGTATTTTTACAGTACCAGATAGGGGTGTGCCAAAATATTGATACTACGATATATCGCGATATTTCGTCTTGAGGTACGTTATCGATACACTGGTGCCAAATATCGATATTTAAAAATGTAAAAAAAAAAAAAAAAATTTTTTTTTTTTTTTTTCGGCCCACCACCACCATCCCTCTTCGGAGGACAGCTTTATCGTTATACGAACATAGGTATACAACCAAATAAAATTTAAAAAATGGTTTAAGCTGCTCTGAAACCCACACATATAGATATTTAGTGATAGCTGTAGTCAGTGTGTGTGTTAAGAAGAGACACTGTGCAATATACTCTTTGTTTACTTGGCTGTCATTCATGTGAAATTGATTGACAATGTTTTGTAATTCCTGTGAAATGGATTCAGTGCAGTCAATAAATTCTGAATTTCTTCAGTGACACAGATATCGTGATGTATCATGGATGAAATTTCTTGCAATATATCAATTATCGCAGAATCGCTGTATCGTGATATTATCGTTATCGTGAGCAAAATATCGTGATAGTATCGTATCGCGAGGTACCTGGTGATACCCAGCCCTAATACCAGACCTGTACTACCTCCCCTCAGCCGTGTTTGGCTTTGAGGAAATACATTTTTAGTTTATTAACTGTCCCGTCTGCTGGTGCCGGTGACTGAACCTCAATCATGCTTCTCCTATTTCTCCACCCTCTGTTGGTGTCATTCACTCTGATACAGTAAAGATGAACACACACTTTTAATCAGGGTTTGAGGTATAATCTGAACTTTGTGGGGGGTCTTTAAAATAACCAACCCAAACCAATGTTTAGACGAAAAAATAAGATAAGAGAGAATACAATGGCTGACATTAAACCCGGCTCAATGAAAATATAGGGCTAAACTTAGATCATTAGAACACAGAGAAGCATGGTGGACAGGAGGTCGTCTGGCTCGGGCTCTACTTGGTGATGCCTCGTCCTGCTCGGTCGTCTCCTGGTTCCACTGACTTTACATAACTTGTATCAGATTTTCTGTTGATGTAACTTGTCAACTGTGAATTGTTGCTCTTTTCTGTACACGCAACATCTATTGCATGTCTGTCCGTCCTGGAAGAGGGATCCCTCCTCTGTGGCTCTTCCTGAGGTTTCCATTGTTTTATTTTTTACCCTGTTAAAAGTTTTTTTTTCCATCAACATGTGAAGTTTTTCCTCACTCGAATCGAGGGTCTAAGGACAGAGGATGTTGTTCACTGTACAGATTGTAAAGCCCACTGAGGCAATGTGATTGTGATTTTGGGCTATATAAATAAAATTGATTTGATTTGATTAGAAGAAAAACAGAGCCACCTTCATGTAAGACATTTGCCGAATGAACAAGTCGCCCTAAATAGCTGAGAGTGTGCTGTAGATAGCGTTTCACAGCGTTCATACAGCTTCTGATTACGCACAGGCTTCAAAATTGAGCGTTTTCTAAAGGGAGTCCGGCGACTTTATCCAAAGAAGAGGCTTTTACAGCGACGCCGCAAAGAAACTGACACTTTTTGTAAGTAAAGACACAATTTTACGCATTGTACTTAATGCCGAATTCACAGGACGGCTCCAATGAGTTAGAATGTGCAATAGCCGTCTCACACATTGAACTAAGCACCTCGCGATGCAACAGCTCTTAAAATCACCCGATTTGTAAGGGAGTCTGGGATATTGACGTACCCAGTGATATTCATTACGTCATTACGCGGTCAACATCTACGACTACTACTTATATCATGCATGTAACAGTACTAATTACATTGAAAATGCATTTCATGTGATTAAAACAATGTTTTGTTTTTTGGTAATGTATTAGTGATTTTACTGCTTTAATGGCTCCAGCCCAGCTTTCATACTTCACACTGTCCTGTTTGAATGTATCAGGTTACAGGACGATATTTAAAGAATTGGGGTTTCACCGAAAGTGAAACTTATACTGTTCTTGGTAAACTGGGGCTGTCTGGCAGATGTGGTCTCTATTAAAATAGACCAACGTGAACTTTCTGCTCGATATACACCGACTACTCGATAAGAAACACTAATTTCAATGCAAAAACTCTAATCGTTTTCTTAGTGTAAGTATCACGAGTTCTTGAAAATAGTATCGAGTGAACACGTGAGTCGACTCATTAGTTTACTCGTTCATATTTCTATAAACCTGCAGATGTACAAACTGGAACACATGCAAAGTCAATCTACACACTGTTGTAACTTACTGTGTAGTTTAGTCCTGTACGGTTGGTAACCACCAGGGTTTGTGTTTAGTTGCAAGCAGCTGCTCAAATCGAAAGTAAAGTCGTCATGTCCGCTCCTGATTCACACCTCAGGCGTTACACAATAAAACATTCAAAGCAAAGTAAAATCGAAATCCATCTCCACATGATTTCAGTGAGTAACAGTGGACAACAGGTTTTTTTCTTCATTTAAGTTAAAGCAAATAGCTATTTAATTTAAAATTTGTTTAAACCCCTTGGGGGGAAAAAAACAGAAATAGGCGTTTAACATGAAATAACTCAAATATAAAGTGCTGCTTTAAATGGCTTATTCATAATGAAGAGGTTCAATCAGCAACTTGGATTATCTCATTACATTGGATGGCAAAAAAGATAATACCATCTTACAGATATAATTGATGACTGAGCAGTTGTTTTGGGTCACATTAGATTTTCAGGTGTAGCAAATTAAGGGGTCACTGAGTGTCTATTAAGACTTGTAAAACATATGTAGCTTTAAAATCAGTATGTGAGAGAAATAGTTTTACACGAAAACATCCTGTCGCACAGTTGATACAATATCGCACCCATGTGGATATTTACGAGTACTACATTCCTTGTTGCAGAATAAAAATAAAGTTAATATTTTAATATTAAGTGTGTCCTTTTAAAGAGATTATTCCCAGGCTAAATTTAAATATCATCTGACTTAATTTATATAAATCTGTAATTCGTTGGTGGCAGTCCAGCAAGTCCTGTTGCATAAAACCGCAGATCTACACAATCTTCTGTGATGAATATGAAAGCAGCTATAGTCTGAATGCATTTCTTGTATTGTGTAATACAAGGACACAGAATCAAACTTTCTCTGATCATAAATGAAGTAACAATCACATCAAATGTCTCAATGATGTTTATTTAAAAAGTCTCGTCATTGCCTTGTACAAATGGTTTTAAAACTCTGGACACAAGTATTCTCTTCTCTAGACTTGAACTTTCCTCCCGACAGTCATGTTCTTAGGATCAGACGTCTGAATATGACACTTATTTCCCCTCAGCAGACGATCTGGTTCTCCAACTCTCAGATGAAATCTGCAGATAAAGAAAATATTTGATTACATGTGTTGTGTAATATCAAGAACCATTAGACTGACTTTGTGGAATACTATATTCTCACCTGCATCAAAGTCTCGCCATTTAAGTTTGCAGCACACTGGTTTCATCAAGGAGCCAGAACTGATCCACAGAGACGGTGAAGCCTTGGTAAGAATAAAAACAGTTTTCAGATGTTTAATTCATACAACACTGTTCATACAAGGACTAAAAACCATTCAATACCTCGACCATGCTTGACTAAACACAATGAAGCAGCACATGACTACAGCAGAATTTAAGGGATAGTTCAAGGTTTTTGAAGTGGGGTCATATAAAAGTACATATCTATAGTCGATCTGTTTCCTACCATAATCATACGGGGGTTCTGCGGTTGAGAAAATGTAGTGCCAAAAGAAAGCGCGGTCTGACGGCGATGTAAAGCGGTATGAATTTTACCTATACAACGTACACTTGACCTGATGTAAAATTATTTAGGTGAGCCTTGTTTTAGGTGGTTAATTTAGCTTTTTTGCTGGACCCCATTCACTGCAGTACAAAGCTGAGTGTCTGGGCTGGAGCGGTTCTCTACTTCTCCAAACTGAGGCTGCGCTGATCGGTGATTACGGTAGGAAACAGATTGACTATAGATATGTACTTTATATGACCCCACTTCAAAAAACCCGAACTGTCCCTTTAAGTAAACAAGAGTGACTCCAGAGAAACTGAACTGACGATCCACATTTGATTGATGTGCCATGATGATTACATTTGACATTTGCTGGTGAAAAACAAACGTTCTGGTAAACGTACTTTATAACGTCGCTCTGGGCTTCTGACATGACAGACTTCTGCACTCAGCCGCTGAAAGCCTCTTGAAGTAGTGCTGAGTTTTCATCTCCTGTAAGGCATAAAAAGTTCAGTCGATAAGCTCAGACAGCTGGAGCCGTACAACAAGAGCTTCATCTCAAAGCCAAGATGACAGTGTCGGAGGCTTACCTATAACCCTGCCATGAAGAGTCACAGCAGGGCCTCAAACAGCCTCGCATCTCTCTAGCAGACACTACAGGAAAGGACAGAGCCACAGCAGGCTGAGCCTCGCTGGATGTCTGCACACTTCTTACAGTTTAATGTTCAACAAGATAGTGTTACTGTGAGAAATACCAAGGGTGCATTTACACATAGCTCTGTCTGATGATTTCATCATTAGTCAAAATGTAAACATACCAAAGTCTGTCGCTATGACCAAAACATGGTTTCCTTGTCTGATCAGCTGCCAAAAAGCTTACATTCAATATACTGCCCAAATATCGGAATGTTTGATTTTATGAGTTGTATTACTTCAACACTTCACAAGCTAACTCTTAAAGCTGTCATGTTTTTCTATGTTGTGATATGAAATGAAAAACATTTTCCAAGGTCTAATTACGTGTCTGAGTTATTTTCGCTTATGTACCTCACAATTAGTGCTGCACAATTGGGTATAAATTTATTTGGACAGTCGTTGCAATATGATTCCCGTTTAGTGGGCATGTAATTTTTGCATCACAATTTTCATTTTTGCTGCTGTTTGGTAGACATTTTCTTGTCTTACATCTGGAGAACAAGATATGTAGGAGAGGGCTTCTCTGCAGCACTTCACTTTTATGCTGTTTTGTCACAAAAATTGCAGCGTCTTGTGATTTGGATATTGCACTCAGCCATTTTGATTCATCATGCAGCCCTGCTCTGTTAAATATTAAAAGTCTGTCCCTTTTTGTAGAACATAATACTTGAGATGACTCAGCGAATTCTGGAGTGGTTACATAAACCTATTCAATCAAATGTTATTCAGAGTGACTGGCTGACCCCAATTGACCATGAGCTAGCAGTAGGAGGTGCATGTTTGGATTTGAGCAAAAAAAAAAAAAAAAAGATCCAGTCACATGAAAAAAATGTTTTTCGCTGACCTAGATGTGCGCAAGACTTAGTTTGCATGCAATGCTTAAAACAGGAGATTGGACAGTTTTTCCAGGCATACAACATGAAAACAAACAGCCACTTTGAGGCCACATGTAAGAAACACTAACCTTCAGTGAGCACCAGATGTCAGTCAGGCGGTCTGAGCAGGGCGGGGCCTGGCTTCATCTCCACAGTCCTGCAAAAGATCATTTTTACACTAAGAACTCAGAATTTTAACATGCAAAAGGTGTCATGAAAGGATGAGTCTTAAAAACGTGATAAAAGTTTGCCAGGTTTGTTGACAGGATAAAGTTACATGTATGTTAGTTTGGTGTAATGCAGTAGAATGTGGATGAAAATGAAGCAAATTCATCCAATTAAATCAGGAATATTTTACTAATCTGATGTTAAAGTTGTGTTTCGTATGTATTTATATTTAAAAACATATTGCCCTATCACAACAGGAGTCCAACCACTACTTTAGGAAAATTCCAGGAAGTTTAAAAAAAAAAAAATTTATAATCCAGATTTATCAGCATTAAACATGTTTTGTAATGATCCTTCAAATGTGGTTAACACTTGTGACAAACATTAAGCAGAGATAGGATGTTTTACAGTTTAACAATGAGTCCTTAATCTAAAGCAGAGGACTGAAACCGTGAACTTTCAGGGAATGTCTTCATTACAAATTATCCCAGGCAGCTTTTTCTGCAATATAAATTGTACTTTAGCCGTTTCCTCAATTGGCACTTGTCTGGCAACAAATATGCAGATATATCTGTGACAGAACAAGCCCACCGTACATGGTAATATCAATAGAACTTCTGGATATTGTGACAGTTTTTGTTCAAAAGTTGCAACCTTAAACAAACTGAAATTCACTCTTATGATATTATGAAGGAGTGAAAACCTGCACTCATCCCCTCATGTCACATCATCTCCTGTTAAGGTTTGAGTATATTCTCTAAAAAAGTATGAACTAGGGTCCATTTCTTATAATAAATGGATACTTTGCACTCAGGTTGTTGGAGGTTTACCTATAACCCTGCCATGAGGAGACACAGCAGGGCCTCAAACAGCCTCACATCTCTCTAGCAGACACTACAGGAAAGGAAGGAGCCACTGCAGGCTGAGCCTCGCTGGAAAAGGTCTGCAGAATTAAATATATAATACTACACGTGTGTCTAAAGTTTATAATGATCGTGTTTGGGGGTCGTTTCCTGTGTGAACAGCATGCAGAGCTTTCACACCCCAATCCAACAGACTCACACATGGCCTGGAACTGCTGCTAAATAAGTTATGACAACGACAGGAAAAGTTAGTAAAGACAATCTTACATTTCCATCTTGATGCTGGACGTCGCACACACGAATTCAGCCTGTAAAAAGAAACAAAGAACATGAATAATGAATATTAAGAACTCATACATCATGTTAGCTAGCAGGAACCGCATTTCAACGACTAAAACCGTTTGGAACTTTTACAAAACCGCCATTTTTGTTACAAGTCTCCGCTTCTAATAACATTTCAAGTAGTCAGAAACTTAATACATTTATAATATAAGTTGGATGGAGGCGGATTGTTAACACGTACCTTCCCGTTCAACTGCTGAGCGATGAAGTGAACTATCTGTCCGGATGTGACGTACTTACTTCTTCTTCTTCTTCTTCTTCTTCTTCTTCATCTTCATCATCTTCTTTGATGCACGGGGTCGCCCAGCAGGGGGCGGTAGACTACCAAAAATGGCGGCCAGGTACGTCAACTGATTCCAACGTTTTTTTCATAAAACTGTGGTTTTTGGATGAAAGTCTGTGTATAGCTGAATGGACACTGATCGTCACAATATATCAAATTAACTTAGAATAATACAAAGATAGTAGAAATGGTGTGAAGTGAAGAAAGATTAATAAAATAGCAATCAAATTATGTTTATGGCACTTTTGAAAGCAGAGGCTTAGCTTTGATCATAGCCTCAATTATGCTAACTTGCTACCCTTGGTGGTTTACAGGATATACTTTACTGCTGATATAACTGTACTAATTTAAAGTTGTAAGTTGTAAAGTAACCATAGACATTATGTGGGTTGGTGAATAAATACAGGAATACATGATGATAAATATGAGCTGAATGTAGGCTAGGCTAATTACAGTGTTGTTTAAAGTACCCAAAAGTCATATTTGAGTAAAAGTAAAGATATCGTGCTAAAATAGTATCTTGGTTAAAGTGAAAGTACTAAACTATCAAAAGAACAAGTTGCCTCAAAGTAAATTGTACATATATTTAATGGTTGAATAGTTATCAGCCTGGACAATTATCAGATCCAATATTCAGCATATTTCTGATTATTGTATAAGTGTTTTCTTTTATCTGATTGTCAATAAACTACATTAATGTCAAAATGCACTCATCTGGCCATCTGCCTCGAAAATGCAGTGAAGTAGAAGTATAAACTGGCAGAAAATGGAAATAATCAAGTAAAGTACATGTACCTCAAAATGTATTTATGTAGCCCATAGTATTTGATTAGATGTACTTAGTTACACTCAACCACCAGCTTATTACGAGATTGGACTGAAAGGGGAAATAAACTTGTACAGTAAATGCATCCAAAACAACTCACACTGTATTCACAAATAACATTTATTCAAATATATTTTAAGAAGAGGTTGGAAAAAAGAAGTTAGTCTGATTCACTTCCTCATGCTGGAAATTTCAAAATAATAACAAACGGAAAAACAAATCTTCACCTTCCGCGTGCATGCAGTCTAAAAATAACATACAGAATGAAATTCCCCTTATATTATGATAACATTATGAAAAAATGACTTCTTTCCTCATGTAGATTGATGACAGGAATGGTTGACATTGTACCACATACTGCCAAAGTACAGACCTGTCATTTATGAGATATTTACATAAAGTATTTAGAATTTTCCCAGGAATGTTGTTTTTATGTAGCGCCATTCTTTAATACAGTATGCTATAATGAAAACATCCACATGATTTGAAAACTGATTTTATAGCCACTACAGAGTATTTCTATGTAGGCGGGCTTTTATAACGCAGTGGACAGCCGTTGGTGGTGGGAGTTGGCAGCTCTGTTGTGTCCACGAGGAGGACGCTCGTGGTGGATGACTCAGACTGCATTGTCGTAACAACAATGCCAGCCATAGAGGAGCAGACTTCAAGTTGGCCGTCTGTTGTGGCCCGCACCATCAGCAGACGTCCAAGATGAATTTTCGCTTTGTTTGCCCGGCTGACGTAGTTTGCATACTGACGAAGAGCCAAAACTGACTATCTGAATCTGTGTTTAGACACAAACACGGGCTGTTTCAGCTGCTGCTCTCGTTTCCGTATTTTCCAGGGATTTTCTGGAAGTTTGCGTCAAAACAAAAGTGGCGTCAAAAAGACATCAGCATCACGGCTCTGTTGAAGCTGCGAATAAGAAAAGACCACATTATCTTGTCTCTGACGTCTCCACCAAACAAAATACGGTCGTCTTATTATAATTGATCTTTTTGAATAATCCTATTTCAGCCATGTCCTGGTCCTGGTGGGATTAATCCTGACCGAGTCTGTTTTGCTGCGCGAACATGTCTGTACAATACCCTAACCCTAACAACATCAACAGAAGACATCAGGCCAAGCTTGAAATAATTTACCAGACTTTAAAAATCAGATTATCTCATTTCAGCCTCTGGGAAAAGTCTTTAAATAGCTCAGAAAACAAAATGCCTCTCCAAAAGTCTGTTTTACTTTACATCAGTTTTTGTTTTATAATAAGAAGGCTTTAGTTATACTACAAAGAACAGAGAGGTCATGTCTCTTAAATATGGAGGGGGATTTAGGGGTTTTAGGGGCCTTCTGTTAAGCTAGCTTTACACCTGGTAGTTCATCATCAAAGATATTTCTTAACCTGAGGAAAAGTAGTACAAAACAAACACAAGGTCTTCTTTTATTCAGTGCAGTTCGACTCATTTCAAAATATTTGATTTGTCACTGATCTCCAGCATCTTCTCAGACGAGGTGGCATCTCCTGTGTTGTCTCTGTGATGTTGGTCAGCTGACAGAAGAACACAACACACTCACTCATGCTCACATTCGAACAAAGGCATTATTCACATCCTGACCCAGTGTGGTGAAATGCCGCTTACATAACTCTGACTTAAATCTTACACTGAAACAAACCCTGCAGCCCTCTTGTTGTCCACCGTATGTCTGCTGGGCAGCAGTTTAACCTACCGAGGGTATAAACTCAACACCTGGAGTAAAGGTATCTTACGTGACCTCAAATTGATTATGAGAAAAGCTCTTAGGTTGAAGTTGTAACTCTCTCGGCTGGCGTTGATCCTCCGAGCGTCACCTTTAAACAAATCACAGAGCAGTGACGACAGTTGGAGCAGCTTTGACTGGACTGTCTCCACGCCAAAAGGCCTTTAGGTAGATTACAGCTCTTGATAGGCAATGGAGTGATGCCTCTGATGTCTGCTTTGATTTAGCAGTCTATCCTCTGTGGCCATTCAGCTTTATTTAGATTCACTACGTCTTTGTTGTGCTTAAGCCACACCTAAAATCACTTTTTAGTCCAACTTCCAATTGTACTAATACCTTCTTTTTCTGACCTCTATGACTTCTTCAACCTGTTGCCTTCAGGAATGAGTTTCAGACTGCCTGTGTATGACAATAGAAGGAAGAATGGTTTTATTCCACTTGTGAACAGGGTGAAAAATTAACTTTGTTGTCCACCGGCCAAATAGCTCAGGAATGTTTACGGTTTACCAGCTAATCAATAGAACGCCTTTGTTTGGAGCTGGTGAGTGAAGCAAATCTACCAGTCACATATATATTTTACCATTTGGCTGGCAGACAATGCTTAATGTGTTACAAGAAACGGTCAGTTCATTCTGCAGAAAGATAAATGCATTGTGTCAACTTCTAATCTAACAACTTGCAAGCCCTGTCTTTACTTTGACTGACTCTACTGACTCTAAAATCATCTGGCAGGGCCCCTGCTGTTGCAGTGTTGGGGCACATTCACGTGGACCGACAGTGCAGTGTGATCTGGATGCTTCATCACTGACAGAAACACCAGCAGAGCCGAGGTGCAGCTGGTTCTCCCCGTGCAGCGGCTCCCGGCAACTCTTGCGAAACCACGCAGCGACCCGAGGCTTTGTAATGTCAGAGTTCGAGGATAAATGAGGTTTGATTCAAACTTCAGAGTTTAATGAGCACATAATCCCTTTCACCTGATCCAGGCCTGCCAAAATGAGGAGGAATACTTAGAGTACCACGTGGTCGAGAAAAAGGCGTCAGTTTGATCCTCCCCTCTCTTTTACTGTTCAAGTCAGTTCAGGTGCTTGTTCATTACTTCTTCCATTTTCTGCTACTTTTATGAAAATATTATACTTACTGGTCACTTTGCAGGTTTTGAACGAATATCAACGAATGAATCACAACACTATTACAGGTCAAGCTACCCAGCAGTATATAAATAAATAACACATTAATGCATCAATAATTCAATATATGATTCCACAATGGGATGTAAGCAGTAATGGTGTCCTTCTCCTCTACGCTCTAACATTAGCTAGTTTAGTAAGCGAGCCTCTCCTCCATCAGCAGATGCATGTTTCCCTCTGCGGAATGATACAGTGATTATTTTTTCTATATCAGTTGTGATAGTGTCATCTAGTAATGTTTTCATCTGGTGTGTGTGTGTCATCATGATAAAATGTGGCCCTGAGACACCTGTTGTAGTGTGAACTACCACAGAAGTGATTTTGAGTCTATTGCTAGGTGTTTACATGTGTTTATAAGAGATATGGTGATGCAATAGTCTTACAACGGTTCAAGATACACTCACAACCACCTCAAGTGGCATTCTGCCCTAAAAAGCACATATGGATACTTGGACCGAGTGCAGCGGGTTCATCTGCGTGTGTAGGTGTGATTCAGGAGATGGATCACACACTAAGACGGTTTCCAGAACATGATTTTCCCAGCATGCAGACTGAGTCAGCCTCTTAATGCTGCGCAGCTCTCGTTGCAGGATGTTCTCCCTCTGCGACTCTGAGTCAGCTTTCTCAGCTCCTCTTTTTAATGTCTCCCACCTTCCTCCCCCTTCTCCTCCTCCTCCTCCCCCAGTCATGCCCTACTGTGCCACCTTACGATCTCTTTTACTCACAACGGAGGGCTTAAATCCAGGTTATTTAAGGAGGCCAGATCCTTCCCTAATAGCCTTATCACACGACACAGTGTACCAGCTTCATGACTCTGCAGATACTCTCCCCCCGGCTCACCTCCTAGCGTCATATCTGTCCACAAGTTTGGGAAAATCCACATCATGAGTGAGCTGGTGTCCCTTTGTTGGCGTCAGGATGTTTAAATAACTCTGAGAGTAACGTGTCCGGCACACATGAGAGATACTTTGAGTCCTGAGCAGTATTACTCAGCAGGACGCCTCTCTGCATGTTTGGATTTCACAACCCACTGTGCTGTAGATTGTTACCCACGAGTGTTTACAGTACAAGCAGATCAGAATGTTTTGTTCCTGTGCTGCCGAAACAAGAACATATTGCACACAAAAGGAATTTCCCAGGCATAAAACATTAGCGATAAGAGTATTTATGATCAGCAACAGAAGTTATATTGTCGACTGCTCAAACATCTTTCGCAATAATTCAACAGATCAGTGTGAGCTGATGGCTGCTTTGTTGTCACATTTTATTGCGATACGGGTTTATGTTGTGAAATACAGCCCATAAAAATTCCAGAGACACTTAATGAGTGACGAGGAGTGTTGTCACGTTTTGTTTGTTTCCGCTTTGTGAGGCAAACGTTTGAGTCTGACTTGGATTTATGGGTTTTTGTTCTCTCACACGCCACCTTTACTCTACTTTTAAACTCGTGTGGAAATATCCCGCGGTCACGGCGGTTCTTTTATTCACGTGCAGTTGACACACTTAATCCGATCTGTCCCATGTTGTCACACTCGGGCTCAGCTGATGGAAAAACACTCAGATACATCCTGAAAAAAAGGCTCACATTTTTGTGGTCTACATTGCATGACACTTTACTCAGGATGTTTTTGAACTGTTTATTGTCTATTTTTCACAGTACAGGACATTCCTTCTGCCATTTGCTTGCAAGCCCCCAAGATACTTGTTGTCTACATCCGGGTAGCTGCCCACATGTTAGGCAGCTACATTGGGACTTGGTGTTATTGGGGCTTAGTACCCAATATCGAACTGTGGGGATGATGATACATCCCCCCCTTGCCGTATCATGTTTGTTGTACCTTATTGATCCATTAGTTCCATGTTCTCCACTCTGGTCCATGACTGTTATTCAGTAGGTCTTGTTCCTGTTCCAGTAACCCACTTTTCATCGGGCTGCTTTGGTTCCCGTTACGGGCCTTGCCTTAGGGCTGACCTCGACAGCCACGCCCTGACACATAAACATACATACACATATGTACTCAATATGTATTAGGGGTGTGCCAAAATATCGATACTACGATATATCGCGATATTTCGTCTTGAGGTACGTTATCGATACACTGGTGCCAAATATCGATATTTAAAAATGGAAAAAAAAAAAATCTTTTTTTTTTTTTTGGCCCACCACCACCACCACCCCTCTTCGGAGGACAGCTTTATCTTTATTCAAACATAAGTATACAACCAAATAAAATTTAAAAAATGGTTTAAGTAGCTCTGAAACCCACACATATAGATATTTAATGATAGTTGTAGTCAGTGTGTGTGTTAAGAAGAGACACTGTGCAATATACTCTTTGTTTACTTGGCTGTCATTCATGTGAAATTGATTGACAATGTTTTGTAATTCCTATGAAATGGATTCAGTGCAGTCAATAAATTCTGAATTTCCTAAGTGACACAGATATCGTGATGTATCATGGATGAAATTTCTTGCAATATATCGATTATCGCAGAATCGCTGTATCGTGATATCATCGTTATCGTGAGCAAAATGTCGTGATAGTATCGTATCGGGAGGTACCTGGTGATACCCAGCCCTTATATGTATATATATCCCGGCCATAGGATATCTCATTGTCAATGTCCTGGTGATAGGACTGTGAGTCAGCAAGATTAAGACTATATTTTTGAGACTCAAACATCTGCTCTTCTTACAAATAGCACCTTCTAAATGAAAAGCTAGTCATGGTACAATCTTTGGTGGAAGTACACGACTCAAAAAAATACACAACAAATGTCTAGTTTTTAGACATTTCAATGCAGAAAACCTACTTTTTACATCTTATATGAATTCTTGACTTCCACACATGCTTCTGTCACGAGCACCTCATCAGAGCAGCAGCAGTAGCTCCAGCAGATTGGCCTACTGGAGCTACAAGCAGAAGCACAGGAGTGCATCTGAAGCCTGATTTGATTGCTGCAGTGATTATCACTCCATCAGACAGGCTGTAATTGTGAAGTAGATGTGAGGAGGCAGACAGAGGCGGGCTGCTGAGCACGAGCAGCTTGACAACAGGCCAGGTTAGAGGGAGGACGTCCGGATGGGACGGAACATGCTGCTCCGCTGCTCATAATTGGTCGTTTGTTTCTCGGCCTACCTGTGGGTGTCGTTTAAAACCGAGGCCGCTGTGTCACCGCGCCTCCTGCCAGGAGTCAAACTATCCAGGGTTTAATGGAAGCCATGCAGGGACCTTTTTTTGATCAACACAGGGGCTCCACCGGGGAATCAATTAACAGCAGCTAATGGCTACAGAGACATTTTTTCCCCTGATAGATTTAATCCTTTTACACACGTTTTAGGGATAGTAGAAGGGAGGGTGAACTCCACATCTCTGAATGCATCAGTGACTTTATCAGATTATTATTATTATCAGAGTCTCTCCCTCTAAAAATGTCCTGAATACTTACTTCCTGAAGCTGTGCCATGCTCTTTCAGTAAGTGAGCTGCTGAGGATAATGCCGGCTTTACATGGCGAGAACAACCCAACAGCCAGAATAAATGTTTTTTTCCTGTTCTCAATTTGGTGGTATTTTATGAGCAAAAACAATGGAAATAACCTTATGAACTTCATTATAACAACCCTGCATTAACAATCAATTATAAGTCTTAGCTATTTTGCGAGATTTATAAGTGTCTAAAGCATGATATATACTAATAAAAAAACATGGTCGCAGTCCAAATGAGAACATTGCAGTCCGGCACATCAGTCATCGTGAGATAAACATAATATATATTTTCAGTGTTTGACCTCATGAAAGTGATCGGACAGTTAATGTATCAAACTGCCCTGGCAGGAATTTTCCACCACAGGCTCATCAGCTGACCACAGTTGATCAATGTGACCCCTCACAGTCCAGTCTGGAGAGTTTCCACTTCAGCAGGCTCAGTTGAGGAAAGAGTAGCTGAGATTTGTCTTAAGTCTATTATCTGCAGCCCAAATCCCACAGGATCCTCCGCTAGGCCGAGCTGAACTGATCACACATCCTCGGGTGTGACTGCAGGCTGGAGCGTCGTCAGCACAGTGGGAACAACATGCAACACCAATTAATTCAGTTTGGGTGTTCTTCACCTTTTGGCCCGCAGCTTTTGTTTATCCACATTTCTTTTTTGTTTATGGCCCACCAGGACGCTCTGACCCAGCTCTCACCTCTCTGTTTGCATTTCTGCCTAGCCTATTCTGCCGTGAGACCCTTAGTAATTAGCTCCAGCTCATCTGCAACCATCAGCTAAATGTTATACATGTAGATGCAAATTCTTCTACAAACTTTTTCTGCAAACTTTCACGAACCACGGACAGAGTTTTCTCACTTAATATGAGTTTCTACCCTCTAATGTCGCAGTAAAGCAAAAAGTTATCGTCGTTGTTGGATTATGATGTTTTCTGGCAGCTCCAACGATGGATCATTGCAGCACTAAAAGTCCCTAAACCTGTTGTCAGCTGAGAGATGAAATGTTTTTCATCTCACAGCACTAAATTGAGACTGTAAGCTGCGTGACCTTCTGCACGTTACGAGCAAAAAAACAGCAAGGGAGCTCAGATAAAATAACAAAAACAAGGTGTTGTCTCGTAGTGAACTTTGTCCGGCGGGTGCCCGTCAAACACGGAGGAGTAACAAATGCACATAACACCAGATGTCTGAACCATCCCGGTCGGCGGGCTGCTATAATTAGCCAGACACACTTGAGTCGGAGCCCAGAAAGAGCATATCTGCAGGAGGCTGAATCCTCCATGGTGCTGCTGGGAAACACTTCTGATGTCTCTGTGGGAAACACTCGTAACATAAAAATACTCTGTGGGCCCCCGAGGCAGCATCACACTCAGGCCCTGAAGTGTCTTCAGAAGATAACCTGCAGGGTGGCTCTTTTTCCCGCTTTAAGCCTTTCTGTGCTGCAGAGAGATCGGCTTAAGCTGCTGCGCCATCAGTACAGACTGGGTCAGTTCAGTACAGTCAGTACCAATCCGGGCTTTAATCTCTTAAAGTTTAATGTGTCTGGGGTTTTTTGTTTTTTTTTTTGTTTTTTTTTCCTGATTTCAGCTTGTTTGTGTCCCGGCTCCTCCAGCTGTTGTTGCTGAGATGTGGTGACGGACAAACAGGCAGGACAGCTTCAGAGTTCATTCAGTGGACCGCAGAGACAAACAGCTGGCGTGGACGTGACTAACGTGTGGGAATGAGTGTGTGATATCAGTGATGATACTTATATTACTAGAAGTTGAGATCATAAGTGATGATGATCGACAAGGACTAAGTAAGAGTCAAGCTCCTGAAGCATCATTTTTTTAAATTATTACTTTGGCTTTTAGCCTCTATTTGATGAGGCAGTTTAGAGAGTGATTGGAAACATGAGAGAAATTGGGGAAATACATTTAAAAGGGGCCAAAGACTCAAACTCAGGTGGCCTCTGTGGACTCAGCTGGTAGCTTGTTTCTGTCCTACGGTAAAATAAAACAAAAACCCAGACACATAATGGTTTTCCAGTGAGTTAAACTTCTTGACCTTTACCCATCAACCAGCAGGGTTTCCAAAAGTTTCTTTTGACTAAAACAACATTTTGTTACCTTCGGAGAGTAAGGCTAACTGATCCCCCTGTTTTCCGCCTCAATGCTAAGCTAAGTTTTACGATAAGAAGCATTTACCGTACAGCAGCAAGAGTTGTGTTAATCTTCTCGACAGAAGCTACATACATGCATTTCTCAAAATGTTTCCCAAATCTAGTCCTTGAAATCACATTGCCACCAGTCACTTCTCATCTCTCTCCCTCATTTCCTGTCAGCCATGTACTAAATCCTCACTGTTTCTCCCCACGGCACTGAACATCATATGAAACTGCTGCCTGTTTGCACAACACACAGATATAGTTTTCTTTTCTTGCATCGGGCACGTATATGAAGATGCTGCACTCATTTCAACACCCAGATTTTTATTCTCCTCCTCGTGCGAAACTCTCTCCTCATTGTTATGCGTCTCGTCGTCTTTCCCACATTACTCTGAGACCTCTGAAGTGTCCTTGTTTTTGAAATATGATGCATAAATAAGTTTGCTGTGCCTTTATGAAATTTCTGGAGGTCATCCTCTGCTGTGAGACAGAATAATAAAGCTTATATTTGCACGTGTGTCAGTGACACACCTGAGTTTACTGAATAATGGTTCCCGTCATTCAAAGCGTGCGCGGAGGGGGGGTGCTAACCTGATAAACTATTTTCCATTTTCCTGAACCTCAGGAACATTGGATATTAAAATCTCACACACGGACACTGTGAGGATAAAGCTGCTGACTGTCCTTCATCCACTCATTCATTCATAAAGTCATATTAAGTGCGCGTGCCGCCTGTTAATTCCCGCCGTGCACCGTCCTCATCAGTCCCATTCGTGCGACCAAGCTGCATTTTCTCTAAGCCTTGTGGTCGGAGGGTGGCTGCAGCTGAGGGGTTGTTTTTTTTTTTTTTCTCAACGATGGTATTGTATCCAGATTATTGTGCAGAATCATGCACAGAGGATCAGCTAAACCAAATTACGCACACAGTGGATGTTTAATCCAACCAACACCCACTGCCAGCTGTTGAGAGAGGGAGGCGGAATATCAGCCGGCCGTCCACCTCAGATACACTGGATTGTCCTCTACGACTGTTAGAACAGGAGAATGTGCGAGTTTACTTTTCTGCTTGATTTGCCTCTTTATTTATTCGTTTTGTAAATGTAGCCTCTCAGAACTGCTGCTCGCCTTAATAAATGCCATCAGTCTGAATATTTCCGCGGGATGTTTTCGTGTCCCCTGATGGTCTAAAAACTATTTGGAAATACTGAAGATTTGTTATTTTTCAACATGCAAGATGATAAAAAGACATCCATCATCTAACTAGTTTATACGCACACTTTCAACCAGTCAATTATATGTTTATCACAGATCTTTCAAACATGCACCTGATTACAGAAACCTTATTTTTTCACAAGATGTGGAAACCCTCGTGTTGGTATAAACCAATGTGTCACTTTTATGTTTAAGACACTACGGCGAATATTCTCAAAAAATCTGTATTATTAATAGTTGTATCCTCGCAGTATTATGGTAGAACAGCCGCTAACAAAGCTAATTCGGTGTTAAACAAGTTTAATTTCCTTTCTTCAAAATAAAAGCCCCACTTATTAAGTTATCTTTAATTTACTATGAAGCAGCAAAATCCGAAAATGTAACAAACTGAACACAACGGACGGACGAGAAGTACAGAATACAGAACTTGCTTCCGCTCATGTTATCCTGACGTTGCCTTCTGAGATTCTTACATAACCACAACATATTTAAAGCCTGTCGTATCTTATTTAAGCCTGTCTATATTATTTAATAATATAGTAATTTGATGTTCCAGGATCGTCTTTGTGCTTGTCTGACGTCAAAAGTCTCTACAGTGAAAGAACTTAAAGGAGCTGATAATCTAACGTCCTGTGTCCAAAGTTCCCCTAACAAAGCTTTAAATAACATCCTGTAATTTGCTGGAATATAATGTAAAAACAACACATTGCAACATTTTCTATACCAAAAGATTAACTTCTCCTTGTCCAACTAAAGGAAACTGATTCATTTCCTCGTGACACAGGGTTCATTTCTGTCGTCTTAGTGGTCCCATGCGTCTGCATTAGCGTAAATAAAGCAACAAAGGTTTACAGGCTGTAGAATAAATGCAGAATTATATAACTCCCTCATCGGATATTAGCCTAATTCCTCTCATGTGGCTCTGCGCAGGAATGCAGCCGCTAAACGGTTCTCATGAGCAGAAGCATCAGTGGAAAAAATGCGTGCATACAGTCGATATAAATACAAAGAGGGATAAAGTGAGGCCAGGAATGCATATTAGAATACCTCTCCTGAGTCGCGGCCTCCGTCATATGATACATCAGGAGCTGAGATGGTTCATGTTTGCAGTCTGCACCGGTGATCAGCCTCTGGTTCCCATGATTCAGCTCAGTGACCCTCAGCTCTCATGATCAAACTGTTGGCAGGCACGAGGGCCGCAGTGATTGTTCACTCGTGTCTCAGGCTGAGTGTTTCGGGATGAAAACCTTTGTCTTAGGACGTCGCAGGGTGAGATGATTATCTAAGAGTTCAGAAGGAAATCACAAAGCGGGAGCAGAAGAGGCTGGTGTCGCGCTGCGTTCATGCCAGAGTGTGAGGACCGAAAATCTAAGAAGCCAAGTGGTTAAAATGTTCAAGTCATCCTCCTCGTTATATCTGACGGTTTTAAAAAAAGAGATTTCTAACAGCTACAACAGAAGAGATCTATATGCACCCATGACCAAATATCCCTGACTAATTCTGAGTAATGTATTTTAAGAAATGATTTGTTTATTAATCGATTAGTCGAGAAACAGATAATTTAGTCAACAACATCTTGTTTCCAGGATTTATGCTTGTTATGTTATGAATGACATATGTTCATGTCTATGTCTTATTTCCTCCTCTGAGTTGAGTACTCTTTGTTATAATACATTTTTTACCATTTTATAGAAAAAACAATAATATAGTATGCAGATTTATTGATAAAATGCAGACTGTAGTACTAAGTATCTTCTCTATGTTTTTTTTTCATTTGTTTGGGGTGATAAAACCAGAAATGAGGGAAGCCATCTTGGGAAAAAATGTGAAGGCTCCCCAAGTCACAGTGACAGGAGATTATCCCAGTCTCCTGCAGTGATGGAATGTAACTGAGTACATTTACTCAAGTTCATTTCCACAGGAGCCGTATCACAGAGTTTAAAGTTCAGCGCTCCTCATTGTGTGCATTGTGTTCAGGTGGAGGCTACTTCATGTAAATCAGGTCCTTCCAGCCAAACCTGCCGCGTCTGGAAAGTCCCAAAAACGTTTAAACTAACCGTCCTCCATTGTCAGTGAAGAAAAGATTCATCAACTGCATGGATAATTTCTCGCCTGAGCGCATTTTCGGTGAACATTATCCTACCATAAGAGAAAACTTCCAAACCAGCCGTGGAGGTCTAGTTCAAAATGCAGGAGCAGACAGCCCGCGAATGAAAGCGTTCGTCCAATCAGGAAGCAGGAAGTGTTTGCATGGTTGTAGGAAAATGCAGCCTGTGTGTTTTCTTAGTTGGTGAGTCGACAGTGGATTATGGAAATGATTCTGTCTTCATACACCACTGCTTCCCTCCAGTGCTTGATATAAAGCCGTGAAATCAAACCATTGTGTATTGGTTTCTTGTTTTGGAGGCAGACAGCGGTGCCGGTTGTATTGGACTCGATGGGAGACGCACGTTGAAACACACTTCAACCCAACATTTCTATGTTTCTTCTCTAGAAGATAAAGAGGCCGGTCCGACTGATTTCCACTGATGAGGCTTGAAACAGGAGCCTTTCCAACACAAATATGAGGAAAGGAACAACGTGTTGATTAAATAATCAGTCGCTAACCTGCTCTCTTTCATTTTCTGGAGGCATTTTTTTAATCAGAAGTCCAACAACGTAGATTTGTTGGGTTTCAGTGTGTATCTGCATGCATCTCCCATTCATTTCAATACAGTCTGGCACCAAGGTGAGATTCTCTGACATGGTGACCCTTCCTTCTTTGTTGGGTTCCTTGTCTCAGCAGAGGAGAGCACCTGTCAGTAATCTGTCGTGGCACCGCCTGTCAAGCATCCAGCGTTGGGAAGCGCCGCTGCCGTCGCGTCACACCCAGAGAAAGGAATGAGAGTCCTCAGCAGGACGTAATCCCTCGTGGAACTTGTTGCCCTTTACATTTTATAATCTGTGTCGCTCTCAGAGGAACACTATGTTCTTTCGGGATACCAATGTAATCCCTGATAGTTATAAACTGTGAATGATGTTTCACTTCTACGTCTGACTTAGATATTAATGATTCACTGCAGACACGGATCTGCCTCCAATTATTACAGATCTCAGAGTGCTCACAGACTCAGCAATAATTTAAGATGTTTACACTTTGAAGTCGAGTGTGTATCACAGGTGCCTGTAGCTCGCCGTGCCCAGACGGTGGTATTTCACACTGCTGGATGATTTGGTGCCTGTTGAAGTGGAGCTATGTTTGGACTCTCCTTGGATGTAGGACAGTTACATGAGCACATCAACTCGTCTTCCTCTTTTACATAAACACACTCCAGCCTGCTGTTTTCGGGCTGATGCCAGGACATGAGCGGCGATACTTTAACGCCGTTAAATCGAGCGCCCTGTGGTGTCCGTGCGCAGGTAGACTTTCAGCGCACCTGTGAGTGATGCAGGATGCTCTTTTATCCCAAATTGAGGCTGCGAACTTCAAAGGCCGTGGAGCATCAGAGGCCGGAGCTGCATCCTCTGATCTCTGATCTGCTTAAATGAACCAGCTGCTTTCTGCCGAGATACAAGACAGGGCCACTCGCCTCTCCGCTAACTTCCCTGGATGACTTAAAAGAAGCTGCTGTTATCAGGGTCAGTGAGGCGGAGGAGGGTGGGAAGGCGCTCACTTTGAAAAGTCGCAAAGAGACGACTGAGCGTGTCGGTCCGAGGCCGCCCGCCGAGTATATTCAGTTGAAGGTTTGTTGTCACTGTGCGGTGTGATTTTAATGAGTCACGATCAATTTTTTTAGCTGGAGCGGTCTTCAAACATTTCTCCACCCTTTGGCCGCCACAGTTAATTCGCCTCAGGAGGCTCAGTTTGACATGTGTGTGTGAGAAAGCGTGTGTGTGTGTGTGTGTGTTCATGCCAATAGGCTCAAATACAAACACACACACACACATGCTAGGTTGTTACATCACCTTACATAACTCATGACCGGGTTGTGACCGACTCTCATGGGAGGTTTCATTGGACTAAGCCGGGGTTGCCAGGTACGCGCGACAAGAACAGCCCCAAAACCACAACTTAAAATAGACCTCTGCCAAATCATACACTCTACAACACTCAATAAATTTAAAAATATAGCTTTAATTACGCTGTCTGCCTGTCTTTGTGCTTTCTCTTCTGAGCATCATGTTTCTCCCTGGAGCTGCTGGCCAACTTGTTTTCTTCACCAACTATAGCAGACTTGGAATAAAGAGGCGAGGTCAACAAGAGCACATTCATCCTTGATCTGAATAAAAGCCATTCAGCAAATGACCTATGGCTCAACAAAGCACTTCACAGGTGTAGCAGTTCACTTCTGGAACATCGTTGGACTACCAATAGCTTCCAATACGTTGATCGATGCAGCAGAACAGTGATATCGTGTTTTCAACTCCACACAATCTGCTTCCTGGTCAGAATATGACTCCTAAATGACCCACAGTGAAACCACAGACGGTTCATTCAGGGATTCAGGTGTGTAAAAACTAATATAGCCTCAAGCAGAGATGAAGCGCGGGTGGCGACAGTCATCTGGTTTGCCCACTTCTTTCTGACTCATTTTCAAAACTTGTGGTCCGCAGATCCAACGGCAATTTATCAGATCTGTGTAGATACTTAAGAGGAGAGCCGAAAGGACTGACGCAGATGCGAGCACAAACCTACTGAGAATTGGTGGCTAATGTACAGTTTGCAGCAAGAGTGAAGCTGTTTTCCATTTAGTCTGCACTTTCAAAACAATCTTGTTGTTGTGACGATCCTACTGTAATTTCCTCCCCGATCCAGTTCAACCACCTTGCTATACAAACATGATATTCGATATTTGCTCCTATTGTCTCTTGTTCGTGCAGCGAGTTCCAACATTTCATTATCCTGGAGTCGACCGTTCAGACCTGCAGATAAATTTAGATCGGCAGAGTGAATGTTTAAGAGGATTAGCCCTGTGGCACGGTTATGTGTCACTTGTAAAAGACTTTATTTACTTTAAAAAAACTCTGCAGCATGTTATCTGCACACACAGTCACCACTTTCTCCCACACACTTTGCTTTGCTCTGTGTGGCGGCACCAAAAGCCAGCTGGGCAAGGCCAGACGATCGACCCGCCTGTTGCGTCAAAGTGGTGACACGGTGCTATTTATAAGTGGCATTGACAGGCTGTGATCACTGTCAATGAGAGGGCGGAAGAATCCACAGTTAATTTGAGCTTGACTTTTGTTAATCCCAGCGTGGTATCTGCACACGACGATCTGACGTCAAAGGAAAAAAAAAAAACGTTTGGACATTTTGACAGCAGCATTGTCTGCCTGTTTATGCAAATCTGTGCTTTTGTGTCAGAGCTGGGGAGGCGCTGACAAAAAATTAGCTGCGCGCGGATAAATCGGTGCACCATCTTGGCCTAAATAAGCTCCTCGCGGAAAGAACTGTCAGTAGAAAGTGCAGATTAACATCGTCTCGCAGATGCATCAATATTTTCCCGATAAAAACACTGTCACACGGACTGCGGTGACCCACTTCCACCTGTGTCTATAAAACAAGACAGGGAGAAAAGCTGCTCTCTCCGGGGAAGGCACCGAGTGGAAAATTCCTCCTTCAGTGGCCAAACAAACAGCGTGAGGCCCCGAAGACGCCTGGACAAACTTGGCACCGTTCAGAAAGAACAAACCGCCTCTCATCTGAGGAATCCCAGAAACACAATGGCATTCCTCCGTGAGAGAGAGCGAGAAGATAACGCGCTGCAAGGTGTCGGAAGAATCAATTATAAGACTTTCCTCCGAGCTAATGTGACCCAGTGCCCTCTGTGAATGTTCAACACACAGTCAAGGACAAACGTGAAGCGGTTGGATAACGCTGTTTGCATGACAGAGCTGCGATTTAACCCTCAACCCCTCGTCTTCACACAAAGCCGCCGTTTTGATCCCCGTCCATTCTTGACCTTGGGAGCGAATCTCAGAAAAACGATTCCACTTCTAGGTCAGTCTCAGGCGCGTGACGTCCGTGTTTCAGGCCTGTTTAAACTCACTAGGCTGTTTATGGCCGCTATCTAGTAGTAAATCTCTATAACTGCTTCACAAACTTAACAAACCTCATGAGTTTAATGTTCTACCTTGACCCTTGAGTGTCGGATGGAGAAAGAGCACCTGCAGAAAAATCTGTTTTATTTAGAAATTATTATGTGTGTTAGCATTTAGAAAGACTGAATAAGACTTTGCTGCAGTGGCGTGCGCAGACTTTTTGAAGGGCAGGGGTGAAAAGAGGGCACTTTAGCGTGTGTTTTGGCTCCCAAGAGGGCAGTTTATCATGTTTTAACCAGCCAAGGGGGCAGCTTAGTGTGTTTTGCCAACCAAGAGGGCACTTTGGCACCCCTTTTTGGCTCCCAAGAGGGCACTTTAGCGCGCGTTTTGGCTCCCAGGAGGGCACTTTAGCACACGTTTTGGCTCCCAAGAGGGCACTTTAGCGTGCATTTTGGCTCCCAGAAGGGCACTTTAGCGCACGTTTTGGCTCCCAAGAGGACACTTTAGCACACGTTTTGGCTCCCAAGAGGGCACTTTAGCGTGCGTTTTGGCTCCCAGGAGGGCACTTTAGCACACGTTTTGGCTCCCAAGAGGGCACTTTAGCATGCGTTTTTCAACAATTGGGCCACGAGGGGGGACGACTGCCCCCCTTGCCCCTCCCTTGTGCACATCACTGCTTTGCTGCATAAGGATAATTAATCTTTAGTCTTAAAAGAAGCTTATTTGTATTTGTAATGACTTTACATCATCAAATTTACATATTTTTCACTAGTAAAGCTTGCCTAATTTTGATTGTTCAAATTTTGAAAAGAAGTTAACCCTCATTTTTGAGTGTTATGTTTTCCCTTAGAACAAAGTGACAAATAGCAGTGGAATTAATCTCCCCCGTGAACCTGACGACCGTCAAGACCTTCAGAAGTTTTCAGTTGTCATCAACAGATTTCCAACATTCTTCAGCTGTGGTGACTTCACTCGTGTTATGGTGGCAATCCTGGTTTTATTACAATGTCATTTGCCATTTCATCTGCTGGAGACAGAAAAGCACGACTGCTCGCAATTCGTTCACAACTTCAAGCTATCAAGGTCAAATGTATTTCTGTAGCACATTTAAAAACAACCAAAGTTGACCAAAGTGCTTCACAGGTTCAAGCTATCAATCAGGTCATCAAATAAAAAAGGCCACTGCTTCATTACCCGCTCACTACTGGTGTTTCACAGGTTAACTTTAGCAACAGGTGCTCCTACCTCACCAGTCTGCACTGATATTAGAGGAGCTGTACCAAGTGAAGCAACTTTACTGCTGGATTTAAGTTAAAGTTCGGGCGTCGTATGCCATCAAAGGGGATGAAAGCCATGTTGAAATACGTTTAAATGCAGAACTGTCATGCACAAATCAACAATAAGAATGTATAAGTAGCTAGCTAGCTAGTTAGCTAGCAAGACATCAGGAAACCAGTAGAAATTGTCTGCTGATTGCTACAAAGAAAAGGACCGTAATACATCGTACTGACAGCCAGGTAGCAAAATTGTTGTGGCCCACATCGGATACGTCTATCTGGCCCACGTACCGTTTGGAACGATGGCACTTCACCCAAATAAACCACATCTGGCTCAAATCTGTGCACCAGCTCATTTTGAACAGCGTAAGGTGATATGGATCTTGTGTTTGTGTGTGATGGACTGTATTTATTTGTGTTAAAAAGTAAAAAGCCCTACACGGACGTTAAGGTTTTTACTCTACTTCTTATGTAAAAGAAAAGTCTGTGTCATTGCAGATCTGTGAATCTGCGTCATCTTCGGCTGCATTAATAAAAGAAACCGCATCATCGACCTCGGTTTTGTTTAAACGGCTCTCAGCCTTCAACCGACACTGACTCACCGCTGGGTCCTTGTAAGGGAATATCTGTGACTTACTGGTAGCAATTCACCACAATGTGTAAACCAATTGCGGTGGGTGGGTGAAGCATTCGTTCGAGCTGCACACATATAAAAGTCGTATATCATAGGAGAGGACGGTTACGGTAACACAACCCAACACTCAGCAGGCACTTAGCACCGGGGATCATGGCAGAGGTTTGGCCCACAATACCGTACAGTACACAGATGATTTAATTAACCCGCTGGGACTGTTACATAAGGAGGAACATGAGCGGCAGAGGGAGAGACACCGAGCGGTCCCTCCAGAGAGAGGCCCTCTGCAGCCTTCACTAACAGGACGAATTAAACTCAAATTGGCAAAGAAGATTTCATCAAGTCCTTCTGCAGCATGTGCGATCTTTTAGCCTCCTGCATCTGGAGTGTGTCGGAGTGGCACCAGCTGAGCACAGCCGAGAATTATGACATCAAATTTGTGCTGATTTTGGACACGGGGCCGAGATTTCACAATCTACCGTGAATGATAGATAATATATTTCTGCAGCTGATCTGAAGCAGACCGCCAGTCGGGCAGAGCGGTCGCCAGGGTAATATATTGGCAGTTAATGTTCCTGCAAAGCAAGGATCGCATTTGTGAGTGTCACATGGTGCTCACATTACATGTTTATGACTTGACGATCATATCAGGAGGGGGGATGGCGATGACGTTACAGACGAGAAGGCTGAAAACTGTGCAATAAGAGTGGGTCTTTTTAAGGAGACCTCTGGACATTTCCAACTGGGCTGGACTACAATAGCCGAGTAAAAAAAAAAATATTTACATGTTTTTTGTCGCCAAAGACACGTATATGCCTGCTGGACACATATTTATGTCCAGCTGTGTTTGTGGTGACCAAAACAGGTAATTTAATCCAAAACATGAGCTCTTTATAACTTTAACCAAGTAGATTTGTATGTTTGTTTTTGACTCACAATGCAGATTAAGATTGTTAATCTGTCTGCCGAGGTCGCTGGTCGGGAGCTGGGTTGCGTAACGGGGACGTGAGATTGTATCTGACACGGAACGGCGTGGCTGTAGTTGCCTCAGGATGATGTTCCCTCTTTCATAACTCTTCATGTGTTCTTAATCCTCCGTCAGACTAAGCCTCCCTCCAACTGATGCCAACTTTTACCTCCCTCACACCTGCCCCCATCTCGCTCCAGTTGAGCCCCTCCCTCTGTATCTGAGTCTGACCATGACGTCGCTAAGGACGACTCTTTGGAAGAGTCCTTTCTGTCTGTCCCTCTGCATTGGATGTCCTGTTCAAAGAGCTACAAATCTCATTGCCGATATTACCAGGCGAGTTTATCTTCCTCTTCATGGTCGGATCGGGGATGTCACTGAAAAGCAGCTTAAAACTGTGCCTTCCCCTCACAAAGACCGGTCACGTCCGTCTCGTAACATCATTGTCATTCCTCACTTCAGCACAAAAGTTTTGTGGGAAGCAAGAGTGAAATGTTAAGCTCTCATCCATCAGCTGTTAAAACGAAGTGAATCACATCTCTCGGATCTCGAGGTTCAGTCAGACACGATCTGACAGGCGCTGCTCACACCTCCCACCGGTGACCCGATGTGGCCGGACGAATCGGCTCATCACCGCAAAAACACTTTCTGCTCATTTCCTTGGTGAATGCACGACTGGAAAAGATCAATTCAGGACTCTTGGCTTGTCTAACACAAGCTGTTTATCGTCTGTTTTGCTCTAAATTGGACCTTCAGTTAAAGAAACGGACATCATGCTGTGTTAAAGACGACTTGAAACTGGAGATTGAGACCATAAACCTCTCAGGAAACTGATTACTGAGGTCATAAATCAAGTGAGAAGTAGCGTCATTTTCTCATAAGCTTACATACAAGCTGAGTTCTTTTGCAACCAGTGGAGTTGCACAATGTTGGACTTTGGACTCCAATTCAAACCCTGGAAAGGATCTTTTGACAACAGATGGACAGAAATAGAGTGATTCACAGTATATGGTACTGTTAACCTTTATAAAACAAGATTTATTCTCCCATTGAGGAAACTTGTCCTTGGCTCAGCATCACGACATCAATGCTTTAATCTCAGGATGTTCTGAGCTGCATCATTCATAGATCACAATACATTTACATACATCCAACACTCTAAGCCAATAAGAATAAAACAGAATATTACACGTCTGTGACTAAAACTGCTGCTATAAGATCTGTTAGGTAAATGCAGGGGTTCAAGCTGGGTCAGAAAATTATAAGAATATATGTATAAGAGTTCGGGATGTGAGCCGGGATTACACAACCTACATGAATAATAAAATACCATCTTCACTTTCTGCAACTGATCTGCAGGCAATGAGAGCAGCGCTGTTGATCTCAGACACTTGGTGAGGCATGCATTATAAATCATTGTGCAGATGCTTTAATCTGGTTCAATTTCTTCATGATAGATTGATAAACATATTTTACTGCATGGATCCATACGACTCAAGTTGATCTCAGGTCAGTAAACATGCAGATCCAAAGATGGTGGTTGGTCTTGTATCTACAGCACTGACAGAAAACATGAAGAAAGCCTCAGCTGAGGCAGATCAAACGATGAATACAAGAGTAACTGTGTTTACGATCATGTTGTAGAACTCACTTCTGGTTATGTCGTGCAAAATGTATGAAAAATTCAATAAGGAGCTTTTTAGCAATAAGTTGGTGTACTGACTAGCAATCAACAGTCACTTGAATCTGTGTGACTAAGTATTTTGATAGCTGGTTTATCTTCTGAGTCTAATATTTAGGCATAAATGGCAAAAATGACTGATATTTGATAACGTATGGAATGAAATATCTCTGGGTTTCATGCTTTTATTTAAAAATGCAATCATATTCACTACCTGCCTGTTTAGAAGTCTGAGGGAAACATAATCTGTATTTGACAACTTTCATATTCTTCTTATTATTTCAATTTTCCAGCGGGACAGTCAGTAATATGCACTCAAAATCCAGAGAGACGAGACTTTAATCTCCTGTTAGAAACCTCCGTGAAAGAGCTCCTGAGGGATTAAAGTGATGCCTGGAGCGAAGTGAAGCTGGGATTTGGTAAAAGAGCAAATGACAGTATTTAAGATTTCATCCGTATCACACTTTAAACAACACGCTAAATATATATTCACTCTGTTTGTTCGCTGATTTATGATGCTGCTTCAATTAAGCTGACGTCTCTTTCATTTTTCTTTCTGGCCGACCTCCACATCCCACGGAGAAAGACGAGCCCACACTGCCTTCTGATCCAGTCCCATGGCGAGGCAATTACATGCCGTCAATATGTGCGTCGGCCCACACGGGTCTTTGAGCTAATGTCCAATTACAGCCACAGCAGGAACTAAGATCCACTGACTTGTAGTTTGAGATGAAACACGTGCAGGTGTTGCATTAAATTAACTCAAAGGACTTTATCTTTCTACAAGTACATTTGTGGCCTTAAAGAAAAAGGGAATTCAAATCAGTCATCATCTCGTTCCCATGCTGAAGGAAAGTCAAGGGAAGTCTCAAAGTTCACAAAACATTTCTGGAGCTTCACAGCAAAACAGAATTCATCAGACTTTTTAAAACTTGAAGAAATGTAAAAAAAAAAATAAATAAACTGACTCCATCCAGCTCGTCCTGTCTCCAGTAGCTCTGGAAGAACCCAAATTGATTTGAAAAGACATTATTTACGCCATAATCGAGATCTTGCATCTACTTCAGAGTAGTCGTGCAAAAACACTTTTAGCTTAGCAGCTACAGTGAAGATGCCGGCTTTAAAACACGTGTAGATAATTTCTTTTCAAATCAGTTTGGGATTTCAGGGTTCTGATGACTTGGATTAGACTTGGATTGGAGCCCTTTTTCAAATCAATATGTGATCTTCCAGAGCTACCCGACAGGATGAACTGTAAGGAGCCATTTTAAGTATATTTTTGGCTGTTTTTTTTTACATTTTAATATAAGTCCCCATCTACCTCAGTTGTTTAGGAGAACGCTGCAAAGCTGCAAAGCTGTGAAGCTCCAGAAATGTTTTGTGGAGTCATCCGACTTTCCATCAGCATGAGGGCGAGTAGATAATGACTGAATTTACATTTTTGGATGAACTGTTCCGTTAAAGTCCTTAAGATAAGGAGATCTGCAACGAAGCGCTGACATGGTGGATAAATGCAGTCCGTTAGTCATTTTGTTAATGAATTGGGAAAAACGCTGAGTGTCATTTTCCAGCGCTGAAGGAACGCGAAAGTCCAAAGCCCATCCCATACATGCAAGCACATTTTACTGATATAGATGTTCATGTTCCTTCTGTTTACTTCCCGATCGTCATGAAGAAAGACAGAAAGTGTGTTGTGAAGTCTTAACATCCCGCCTACAAACCACCCTGCAGCTTCTGTAAAAGGTCGTGCCCAGTTTTAAAAGCATCTGATCCACGGTAAGTCGGCGCTTCTGCCAACAAGCCATGAAAATCGCCCTTTGTGCTGCGTTTGGTGGAAACACAGGTCCAAAAAGACCCGCTTATAACGTTGAGGGTGTTTATGCTTCAGCGATCAGAAGCATTTAACTACCTCGTTTATTCTAATTCAATGATTTATTTATTTCCACTGGCTGCTTGTCATCTCCACAGCATCCTTGCACCCCAGCGTAGGAATGTTGTGGTCCAAAATACAGAAAAGCATCAGTTCCTCACATTTAAGAAGCTTGACGTGGAAAATGCACCTTTCTTAATAAATGATTACATGTTTACATATCAGTAAACTGTAATGAGACAGCTTTAAGGTCACATCAAGGCCACTCTCAGTGTTATGAGATCAGATCTGCACTCTGTTACTATCAGGACATCTCCTGCCTCCTTATCAGTATGACTTTGTGCTGTTCCTTCAGTCGAGGCTGCGGCAGCATTAACCCAGATACAGACCGGTTGTGGCTCGGTGGAGAAACAAGCTCGCCTCTTACGCAACGCCATCATCTGAGCGGGGCAGCATCACCTGCGGTCCGAATCCTCAGAATCACAAAGGAATGTGAAGAATGACGAGACCAGAACAAAAAGGAAAAATGCCCGGAGGTGATGGGGAAGTAAAAGCCACCGCGTTCATTGACGGAGGCTCCTCGGGCCGGCTGACGGCAGCATGCGAGGCCCGAGGTCGGAGGCAGCCACGCATCGACTCAGCTGAATGTGCTAAAGAGCTTTGGTCTTTCATAAGGATTGGAGTTCTTCTGCTGCAGTGGCCTTGAAGTTTATGTAAGAAAAAGACTGGCAATCAGGCCGGATGACGTCAGCGGCCGTCGGGGCAGATGAAGAGAAGACGGAGGGGCAAATTAAAGAATACAAAGTAATCAGACAAAGTCCGGCTTAACATGTTTAAGATGAGTGAACTGTAACGTCATGTATCACCAGTCTGTTCAGTCACGTAACGTCTGACACTTTAATCATTTTGTTAGTTGTTGCTTTTTATTCACTAAAATTACATCACTAGTAATTCCTTCATTCAAGTGTGAGGACGAGCTAATGGTTTTACATAAAGGAGTCAAGTCTCGTCAGCTCCTGTTCCACAACAACCAGCTGTTCAAAGCATCAGCAAATTAAAAGCACTGATTTTTTTTTTTTTTTTTTTTTTTTTGCACATATGGAAAGGACTTGAACAAAACAAAAAGGGGTTATGTAAGCTGGAGCTGAGAGTTTCCTGAGCTCAGCACCGGCTGCTACATTTTCTTCCACTGAGGCAGCGGATTCTCGTCTCCGAGTCCAGTCGGCAGAGATAATCACAAACGCAGGACAAAGTGAGCAGGAAGCATTAAAAACTAAACTGATTAACGCTTTGGGTACAAGTTATTCATTAATATGCGAACCGGAAACATAACTCGGTGGAGGTTTGGAGAAGGGATGACCCGTCAGTGAACTTCAGGGAGTCAGCGCTCCTGATGCTCCTGTTCTCCTCCCACAGCTGTGCTTTGGACCGACGCTGCACATTACAGCATTATTAATCTGTGGTTTACATTTGTCTGGGTTACATGTCTGCCACAGCTGTCTCCTGATCCTGACCTGCTCCGGGTTGCACAACTCGGGTATATCCGTTTGATATTAGTGGTGGTGATGATGTCATTATATTTCAGAGGGAGGTGATGCACTATTCCAGATCTCTTCCTTGATTCTCTCTTTGCATTCCTGTCACGACTGGTCCTGCAGTTCTTCGAAGCGCTGTTAGCGGCTTTTAGCTGCGTCATGTTTTCTTTGAAAGCCTGAATATCAAATTCCCGACCTCTTCCGTAGCTCAGGCCGCTGATCAGCATTCAACCCGATGCGACCCACCTTTTGTACCTGAGGTCTAAGCTGCCTGAGACTTTAAATCCTTTTAAAATTACGCCGTGTAGCTCATTTACATTTAGGAGTTGAACTGACATTCACTGAGCAGCTATGTTCAATATGTCGCTAACCAACACTTGTTGAGCGAGCACAAATGGACGTGACATCTATAAATGTCTTGATCTGTCCAAAATAAACATTTATTGCTGCTATACTGGGAAACAAAAAAGCCAAAAAAAACCCTCATATTTTATTTGAAAAACACAATTTAATGAAATTTGAGCTAATAAAATACTTGCTGGTAGGGATGTCCCGATCAGGTTTTTTTTACCCCGATCCCGATCCGAGTCCTTTAATATTTAGTATCTGCCGATACCGAGTCCCGATCCGATACTTGGCCTTAACTAATATTTTCCTAGATAATACAGCTGTATTAAGAAAAAAAGTACCTGCATCCAAGCTGTTCCTTAATAGGTTTTTATTATTTTGTTGAAACAAAGTATATACTTTAATATAGCTCTTAATTATTCTGCATATGCTATTACAACATTGGCCTCCACCTTCCTTGTGTTAGCAGGTGAGTGTGTGATGCTGCATTGTGACAGCAGACCCTCGTGTACAGCCAGCTGAAGTGTGTGTGAGACGCAGCTCACGCTTGGTACCTCCATATAATCCTTTGCTTATTTCATGTACTTTACGCTGTCACATAAAATGACGTGGACACGTTGCTTGTCTATTAACGCGTTCAGCATCTCCTGGATTGCCTGCGTTACATGCTGTATGAGACCCACGAAACTAGTGCGCATATACCGGCATGTTGTAACTCGAAAGTGGAATAAATGTAATGCAGAGATGGTAGGGCATACCGGGGATTCAAAAACTCCAGGTGACGAAGAAAACCCTGATCCCCTATTACGGAGATGAGCTGGTTTTCCAGAGCGATTAATTTGATGACCCTCTCTGTATTATTTGTGGACATGTCGCTGAGGATATTTCTCATAACTGAAAGTATCCGCGACTGTTTGCTGCTTTGGTCTCCTTGCCTGTACTCTCGAGTGAACACGTTGTATTCTTTGAGTTTTTGTTTGGTATATGCTGTATCAAATGAGTAGTAAAATGCAGCTCCGCGAAACGGAGTCGCCGTTGGACTGCTTTCGCTTTCTAATTGACGTTATTTCCACACGGCAGACACTTTATTCACAGGTTTTCACAGAGTAACACCACGCGCGCGTCTGTGTTCCGCCACAAATTCTGCTCTGACGTAAAAAAAAAAAAAGAAAAAAAAAAAATCGGGCTTGGGTCCACGTTCAAAACTGCCGATTCCGATCAGCGGAAAAATGCCCAGATCGGCTCCGATCCCGATCCTACAGATCGGATCGGGACATCCCTACTTGCTGGTGATTCGTACAATGTATCATTGGCTCATTTGATGTCCAAAAAATCAGAAAATGCAAAAAAAATGATTATTTGTTTATGAATGTGACACAAAAAAACAAATAACACCTAGGGAGTTAAAAAAAATGATGTTGTTTTGTGTGAACTGGAAGTTATTTACTGCGGCTTTATTGACTCACACAGTCGGTCTTGAGTCGTAGCGCTGCAAGTAAACACGCCGCAGCCGCTCTTCACTGCAGGGTCACACAAATTAAATATCAAAAGCCAAATTCAACCTTCAATTTGTTTTTTTGTTTTTTTATAGCACATTCATGTACAAATACTGAAATAATGAATCATTTTTTTTCATTTTCTGATTCTCAAATGAATATCAAGTGA